>NC_138103.1:51054689-51744689 GCF_964146895.1 Miniopterus schreibersii
CCCAAAATACTTTTTGGTGAACCCATGTAGCTTAGACAACCAGAAAGTAAACATTAATTTAGGAAAGAAAAGGGAAGATGAAAAAGAAGGAAGGGAGGGAGGAAAAGGGGAAGGAGAAAAGAAGTAAAGACAGAAAGAAAGGAACTTAGCTTTTAGAGTTATGCTGCTGGAACTTAGTGCAAGCCAAAAACTTTTGCTCCTGTTCTAGGATACTTATAACTAATGTGCTCCATTCCTCAGCTTAGTGACTGAAAAAGTACCTATTGCACCTAATTATAGGAGACTTGGCAATGAGAAGGGCAGTTTTAGTTAACAATAGCTTAGAAAACAGACTCAAGAACCAGGAAATAAATAATACAAATGGTAAAAACCATTACTGACAATTCAGCAAATCCACATAGCACATGCCTACATTGCAGCAAATTATAGTGCAATTTAATGCAATGTATTGACACACCGATTAACCGAATGTCATCAATAAAAACAAAAATGGATGCAGTCTCTCTAATAAGCTAAACTCTGACCCACAGTCAGGGGCAAGAGACAGCCAACGATCTGTAACAGCAGATGCAAAGCGTGTACTGTCTGGCAGAGGGAAACAGTCAAGGAAAGGATGCAGTTAAAACCAAGACTCAAGAGCGGTTTCTATCGGACAAAGTCAAACAAAGTAAGAAAGTGAGTTCAAACTTCTCTCTTTGAAAGAGAGCAAAAAACAAGGGGACACAAAATGAAAGTGTTTGGAAATGTTCCCGGAGTTCTACGAGCCATAAAGCTGTCCACACACACACTCGTGAGGTTAGTCACTGGGAGGGTGGCCATCAATCAGTATGGTCACACTGGAAGACTCCCCCTGAAGCTAAGAGGAAAAATAAAGACCTGAACGGTGTCGTATATCAACCCATGAATCTGGGAACAGGATGGTAAAAGATGCATTATGGTACAAATTAATCCAAATGACTAAGGAGGGCAAATGTTTTCCACATGTACGTTAGGTGTCATAAAGTACCCTGTGACCATGCATAAAATAGTGGCACACTTTGTCAGAAAGGTCGTCTTGTTTACTCTTACTGCAGCCTTTTCCCTAAGCCTTCTCTGTTCAAAATCTGCCCATGGAGTTTCACAGTGTGCCAACGTATTCAACACTGTATTCAACATAAGACATTTTATTCAGTTCTGTCCCCAGGCCCTTTGGTGAATGTTAAAGTGTTTTACCCTGACACATTCTGACACTTTCTACCATCAGAGTAAACTGACATTAAGTCACATTTCACCAGATCCTGGTCATTTATTCAACAGTCATTCATGAGGCACCTTCAATGTTCTAGTTCCCCTCCTGGTAACGGGCAATGCAGTGGGTTTATGCTTCTCCCTAAATAAGCAACGCCAGCTTTCCACTGATTTCAGGGTATAAACGCTACATCCTTGCTTCAGAGTTCTTCTACCTGTCCCCACTTCATTATTGGACACATCTTTCAGTACAAATCTTAAATACCATGTTCTTCATGAATGTTTTGTTATTTCTCCTAAACTTCCTTAGAATATTGTTGTCTTGTTTCCAGTTAAATACCACTTTGTGACAAACTCCCCTCAAACCTTAGTGAATAAGAACAATTTACTATCTTATGTTTCTGAGGATTAGCTGGAAGATTCCTGTGTTGATTTTGCCAGTTCTCACTTGTGTCTGCAGTCAGCCAGAAAGTCAGCTCAAACGGGAAGGTTGCAAATGGCCACACTCATGTCTGGCACCTATTGCTGGCTGCCAGCGGGTGTGCCTTTGGTTTATTTACTGATTTATTGATTTATATACATGTTCTTCCATCCTCCTAGAGGCTAGACTGACTTAGTAATATCATGGTCTCAGAGCAGCATTCCATGAGGGCAGAGAAGAAAGCTGCACAACCTACTGAGACTTAGACTTTGGAGATCACACATCACTTCAGCACATGTCATCAGACACAGTGGGTCATGAAGTCAGCTGAGATTCATGGAGCCGTAAAGAGACTCCACTTCCTGATGGGAAAAACTACAAAGAATTTATGGTCATATTAAATTTACCACAATCCATCCTCTGGTCATAATTATTTATTATTTTCCCACTTGTAAAATACGTTTATTTTTTTCATAAGACTCCTAAAAGTCTTACCCATAAGTAACATTGGGCTCAAAGTTCAATATCTAATTATCTGTATCTTGTTCAGAGATCTGTAAGCTAAATAAAAAGTGATGTACCATCATCACCACCACCACCACCACCCCTCCTCACACACACATCCATCAATCTAACATACATTGGTATGATGGGGACAGAATAATCTCAGCAGAAACATGGGAACACATACCTCAACAGAGAGAACAGGAACACATAGAATTTACTAATTCAGAGTATATAATTCTAAAATACAGCCCATCACTTATTGCCAGTTGCCCTAAGTCTGAAGGTGGGAGATGTTCTTGATCATGGCCCATCATTGCTCCCTAGGAATGGTTCCCTAATCCACTGTTCTCTTAAGTTCTTGGTTCCTCCTCTGGACTCTTCGTTCTGCTTGCAAAGATGCTTTTCCATAGCCTATGTTTGTATTTAAGTAGCTCCCATGGCCTGCTTTTGTCCAGAGGCCTCTTTTCTTCTTTAAATACCCAGACCATTTAGTCCAAGTTGGTAGTCTTTTATCAATACAATTCTCTTCAAAACCAAAGCCACATCCATAATTCTTTGGGGAATGCATCTTTCTCTACTTTGGGTTGTGTATGAGGCTGCTGGTGAAAATAGCCCTAAAGATTCCTAGAAGCCCATTTGCCTATCTGAAATGATCAACAAAACACTGCCTTAAACATTTTCCAAGTCACAAAATGTCTCACAGCCAAGTATTTGGCTTGATTTTGGGTTCTACACCTCATTTATCTTGGTGATCATTTCTCCACTTTTTTACCAACTGAGGAGGCTGCAAATGAGAAACCATTTTATTCTTTAGTTTAGCAATCCTAGGACTTTCTATTTGTCTTCTACAATTTACTTTCAAATTGAAGATTTTCTTCTTTAGCTGATCTCTAGTTTCCCATAAATCACACACAGCTAGGGAAAGCTAATGGACACTTCCATCTAGAGATCTCCTTAGACCCATAGGGTATTTGGTACAATATCTATCTTTTGAATTACAGCAAGTGATATATTTAAAAACAAAACAAAAAAACTATCTTTATTGATTTCAGAGAGAGGAAGGGAAAGGGAGGGAGAGAGGTAGAAACATCAGTGATGAGAGAGTCATTGATCGGCTGCCTCCTGCACACCCCCTACTGGGGACCGAGCCCGCAGGGCTCTGATCTGAAATGAACAGTGATTTCCTGGATCCTAGGTCAATGCTCAACTGAAGAGCCACACCTGGCCGGGCAGCAAGTGGTAGTTTTGACAAGTGTATAGCCACATATGATACAGCTTGCTCTTTCTCCAGCTTCCAACAGTTCCCGCTCCACTTTCCTAGCCTCTATCTAGAGTCTCCTCACCTCCGTCTGTCACCTGGTCCCAATCATTAAACCCATTTAGCATTTCGCTATGGCAGCCCTTGCATTCAGTTCGTGCCTGGCAATTTGTGCTTGCCATCAGCTGGGGCACCCGGGTTCTTTCCCAAGTGGCTTCTCACCTCCAATAGCTAATACCAGCTTCCTTACATGACAGTCTCAGGTCAGTGTTCCAAGAGCACCAAAGCAGTTGTACGACATCACTTCTATCTCATTCTATTGATCAAAGAAAGTCACAGGGCTGGTTTCCATTCAAAGACTGAGGAAATAGACCACCATGACACAAAGAATGTGAGGCCACATTCAACCCCACATCTCAAGTTGTAGTGATGCTTTCATTCTTACCAGTCCTCTAAGTCAGGGACTCTATTACCATGGCATCTCCCGCATTGTTTGGTAAAGTATTTATCTATCTTTTACTTGATAAATATTTATTCCACAAAATGCAAGGGTTACCATGTTATTATATCTAAATAAAAGGATGATAAAGGCATGTATATGTAAGTGTTTAAGATAGCAACATTTTTTTAAATGGAGAAACATATTGGTGATAAATACTTATTATGAAAATTACAAACTCTAACATGTTCAGTCTGCTTTCTGCTATGTGTCTTTGGGGGTAAAAGAAAGCAACTAGATTTTCTTTCTACTTTAAATTTTATATACCTAATGGAACTGTACTATAAGGAAACTTACAAATCACCATTAGACAGGGTACATAATTTAAAATATACCTTAAAAAAGTGATAAATTGACTGATAAATTCTCATTTGAGGATGTATACATTTCTATTATCCCGCAAACATCTTCTCAACCTATTGCCCTTTCTCTGAACATCCCTCAAGAAGAAATGCCATGATGATTATTCTATACAATTGTAAGTATTTTCCCCTTTAGAAATTACTTATTTCAAATAATACTTTGGTACTTATTTTACTTCCATTTAAGCATATTTTAAAATAAAGTTAACCAATTACCTATTTTCCTTCAAGTAAACTTTGATATACAAGGGGGCAGAGAATGCATTTTATTGATAGTAAGATTTCTAACAATTTTTTCTTATACTAACTATATGACACAGAAAATTACCCAACCTTGTTGGATATCTATTTCTTCATCTAAGATAGGAAATAAAAAATTTTTTCAGATCTTATAGCTCTACAAAACCCAGTTCTCTATATACCTCTTTGCTGTCTAACACACTAATGCAAAACTGAAGGACTCATTAGGTGTTTTTCATTACCAAACTGTTTCATTAACAATAGCTTTACTACTTAAAAGGGATATTATGGTACTAGGTGATTAATGAGCCAGCTCTTCAGCCTAAATATATATTCCCACATTATTCAGCATACTGATAAACTGGCTAAACAAAGAAATATAGGCTGAGACTATCCAATTCACTTATGGTAGCAATTTTATTTTTCAGTTAATAAAATTAATGAGAATCACCAAGAAAAATAGACAATAAATACAGGTGTCTGCAAAATGAGGACAGATGTTACATCAAAATACAAGGAAAAGGTAAAAGAATAAAATATTGCATATGTTGCAAATAAATGTTTTAAAATTACCTCAAGCTTTCTTATTTTCCTAAAGTAGTTACACAAACTACTGTCCTCTGATCATGTTGTTCTTTTTCTTAGTTATTCTTTTGACTTCTAATCAAGTGGTTGAGATACCAGGAAACTTCCAGATTATGGAATTTATAATTATACTTTTCTTACTGAAAGGGGACCAGGCTTCTGAGATGACTAACTGATTTCAGCTGGATCAGGTAATATATGAGAGATATCTGGGATATCCTATTTTGACAGAAAACAAAGGCTACCTGTGTCAAAAGGACACAGGAACCAACCTGAAAATAGGCTCTCACTGTTCAAAGATGGAACTGTTAGACCATCAAAATAATAATAATGATAATAACTGCAATACACAGACCTATGTCAAACAGATGAAGTTGAGTAAGTTCATGATGACATTTTATTTTTTTAATTTATCTTTATTATTGAAAGTATTACAGATGTCTCCCTTTTCTTTCCCCCTGCACATCCTTCCCCCCAGGCCTTTACCAAACTCCAGATTATCTTTGGAGATTACTAGAGTACCCACTCATTATTCTGAAAATTGCTAGAGGGAATAATCAAGCATTTACCCTGCTTCTATTGTGTGAGTTATATTTAGTATAAGCAAATAGTAAGAGATAGGATGACCTTATCTATGGAGACTATAGGTAGGTCAGAGCTCCTATAAACCAATAGTGTTGCAATAAGTAGAGAAGAAATAGTATGTAATCATGTAAGGGCAGGAATTTTGTTGAAATTCCTTAAATAGAATTTTAAGTCTCCTAAGATTAAGTCTCTCAAGATTCCTTAAAGCCCTTAAGATTAATTTTTTAAAAGTCTCTAAAGATTAAAAGTTTTAATTTTCCTTGAGTGCTAATATGTTCTTTCCTGTGCTCTTCCCAATGGTAAGAGCACAGACCTCAGCTCTGAGCTTGGGTGGGCCACCGCCCTTCCTCCACGTGAGTGCCTTGGCCGCATAACCTTGAGAGTTCTCCTGGGGGAAGGGAGGGCCCCAGTCCCTGACACACGTATCACACGTGTATTCTTCTCATCGTTTGTGGAGGCAATCTTGAACTCAACAGCAAACATCATTCTTGCTAATTTTTCAACCCAAAACAAATCTTTATGTTTCAGCTTAATAAATCCTCACTAATTATCAAAATACTCTCATATAAATTCCCACTTGGTCATCAATAACAATATTTGAACAATATTACTCAATTGGAATGTTATCAGGAACAGGTTGTTTTCGTGGATGGTGTGGATACAAGGTGGAAAGACACCTTTTTGGAAATGGGGGGGAGGGAGAGGAAAAGTGAAAAAGGAATAGACTTGAATGGGATATAAAAATAACAACTTGATGGAAGTGAAAGGAAAAAAGGTTGAGGAGGTTCGACATGAAATGAGAAACAAGTTGAGAAAGAGACATACAGAGGTAATCTGTTGAAAAAAGGAGAAAAAAATATATGTGAAAGGAAATAAAGATCAAAGAGGAGGAAATGAGATGAAAAAGAAAACAATAGATTCAATGAGTTCTGAAGCACGTTAATCGAGTTAAACCACTTACACCTCATTGTGCTGTCCATTTGATCTGTGGCTTTTAAAATAAGTTACCAGCCATAATTTATTATCTCTGCTTTGAGAGGCTAATTAGCTTTCCTACAATTAAATCCTATTCAGGACTCCTCAGCTGTTCTTATCAACCTTTCAAGTGGCTGTAAATGTAAATAGCAAAGCAGTCCTTTGGGAGAGATGATTCCACTACAAAATTGCGAGCAAGAAAAAACACCTATCAGAGCAGTTTTTCTCAAAGTGTGGCCCTGCTCCCTAGCATCAGAGTCACCCAGGATCCTTAATAAATGTAAATTCTTGGGTGCTACCAGAATACACTGAATCAGGATTTCTGAAGGTGGGACCCAGAAAATTGCATTCTGAACAAGAATCTTGGGTGTTTCTTATAAAAACTAAAGTTTCTTCTCCCAGGAGAAGTAGAGTTAAGAGGCAGGCTGGGTGAATCATCTAAAGTGCTCACTTTGCACAGCTATTGGATCAGTATCTTTCAGGAGAAAGAAAAAAACATTATCTGCTATAACGGGTCATCTGTAGAATGAGTTCAAGGCAAGGCCCTTCTGTTCTGAATCACAGAGTATTCTTTAATGTCCTTCTAAAATTGGTTAACTAAAGTAAAATATGGGTATCTTTAAGTTTAATAGAAAGTTAAATAATAAAATTTTAAAGGAGACAAATGGTCTGTAATTCTGTGGCATTTATATCTTTCTCATGTTTTACTCTATCTTATTTATTTCACCAAAAATGGGAGACTAGGAATATTAAAATAAGAGCATGAGTTTATTTGAAAAGCCTTAGAGAAATTTTGCTTTACAGTCACAAAGACCAGGGAAGCATGCTATCTTATGTGGATAAAAGCCCTACTGGAACCTGTTTTCAAGGCAGATATATAGCAGTATCCAGCAGGGGCTTGCATCGGTTACGTGCGTGTCAGCCTTCCTCTCTAGAAAGTCTCAGCTCTGTAATCAAATGCACTTTCACTCACTGGGAGAGGCTAAAATCCACATGGTTCATGTACTGCTTATTCTTGAGCAGAATCTTGATGGGAAGCACATGACAGACCAAACAGCTATAGATTTTAGGGAGGCTAGCTGAGTAAGACCTGACTGGTTGTTTAAAACCCGTATTTGTCACTGCATTGGACATCTTTGGACAAATGCCCCAGAAAATACTCAGCTTAAAAAGTCTAGTTTGTTGGACAAAGCCCATGGTAATTTCTGCTCCACACCTCGGAAAGTCTCAGAGGTTCCATGTAAGACCCAGCTGATGTGGTATTGAAGAGGTATGAATGGATCCAGAAATTCTGAATGAAACTGAACTTATCCAATTCCTGATCAGACCTAGAGTCCCACTAAACTAAGAAAGGAGCAAGGTGCCCTCTACAGGGTCTTTATAGGCTCATTCATTTGTTTACTCTGATAGAAAATAAGATGGCTCATATTTGTTTTGTCAACTCTCATGTGGTTGTGAGAACTATTTAAGATAACTTACATGAATATTCCTTTAAAAGCGTAAAGTATAAGATAAGGTGGGGTCATGTGATAGCATTTCAGAATAGTTGTTTCAAGACACTGTGTCTATATTAAAATTCCATTGAGAAAAATATTTTTTAATTAAATTTTTACAAATACATTTGGTAAACATCACTTACAAAAGTCATTATGCACAAGAAGCTGGTTACTGTTCCTTAGATATCTGCTTATTGTATCCTCCTAGCCTTCGCATGTCTCATTTGCATGCAGGGTATCCCCAGGCTCTAGTGATGTCCCAGGGACTCCTGTAATTTATTGTCTTGTTACTCACGGAAGGTGGTTAAATGCAGCAAAATGGGGTCTTTTAAGTTGTGCATGTGGAAATTTCTATGTTAATAACTGTGCTAAAATTTGGAAAGCGTGAATATTGCTCTCATTTTCTGTTTTTATTGCTCAGCTTCCTTAGATACAGTGGCTTCCTATTTTTATTTTTGGTTTTTATTTTATTTTTTTTGTTGCATTAAGTATAAATTTAAGAGGTGCCTAACAAGATGAGTTCAAAAACATCTTTGACAAATTGTGTAGGATTTTTCTCACCTAGATTTCCAGAGAGTAAACTGTGCTATGAGAATGAGAGCATGGTAATAGCTAGCATTTATTTTTATTTCACATATATGAACTTTGTTATTTTTTATAAGCCCATGTCATAGAAAACCATTATAATTTCCATGTTATGTATGCGTAACTTGCAGAACACAGAGGTTAAGTAATCGACACAGGCCATGTAGCCAGTAAATGGCTGAGCCTAGTTTTGAACCAGCTTAACTAATCCATGGCTAAGTTAGTTCTGCGCTCTAAGAAGCAAACCCAAAACAGGATTAAAAGTGCAAAGATTTTATCTGAAGAAATGCCTGTAGAGTAATGAAGAAAAGCCAGTAAAGGATGGCACAGCTGTCAGACCACTATACAGGTCATTACAGAGTTGAAAAAGAGAGAACATGGGTTGAATAAAAGTGACTCAGATGCAGGACAGTTTAAAGAAGGTTTGGCAAGACTGTCAGAGTCCTCAGGCAAAGATGCCATCAGAGGAGTCCCTGTCTCCCAAGGCTGGGCCCCCTTCCTCTCCGTGCTGTGCAGCTGCAAGCTTGGGACACAGCATCTGGGGCTCCTGTGAGCTACACGCCCTGTGGCGGCAGGTCTGCCCGGCTCATTCTCACACAGACGAAAACAGGACCTTACAAACTCAGGGACCTAAAGGAACCACACAGGATGGTCTGAAATGAAAATTTCTTAACTGAAATGAGTCATGGCAGGTAAGTACTAGAACAGTATCTTCCTTGACAAAGGTAAACCTTTACCTTAACTAAGCCTGTCTATTGTCTTTTTGCATCCAAGATAACATACCTTTGGAATGCCAGAGTGATCACCTTTTTTCCAGACCCCTATGGGCACAATCTCCCACCAGATCAGGAGACCACGGAAGCCCTCATTGTTGTCTTGTTCTCTGCATACCATCTCCAAGTGCTGTACATGTTAATTGTTAACTATCCTTTGTGCACCAATGTAAAAGTATGTGTCTATCATTTTACTCTTTATTCAATCTCAGAGATTTCCCCTCTTTGCTTTCTCCCACCTCTCTAATCTACCACCAACAAATGTCATGTAACCCTCCTTAGGCCTCCCCCTTTGATTCTAATGTATAAGATAAGGTGCAGCCCTAGCTGGTTTGGCTCAGTGAAAGGAAATTGTCCAGAACTGCCTCTTTCTTGGATCCTGGGTGTCAGCCCTAACTAAGAGTATATTTGCTATTCTGGAATTCTTTAGTTTTCTTTTCCCCATACTAGACAATGCCATATTATAGTTACTAACTCTCTATTTACCTTTCCTGTTTAAATTAGTGTTATTTCTTCCTCCTCATTGGAACCTGATTAATGCAACAGTATTACCCATTGCCGTAGGATTGTTAACTGAAATGAAGAGTGCAAACTGCAAAACACAGTAACATGCTAGTGGCAAAGGTGCTCAGTAAATTTTAACTGTTAACATTATTAATGGACTTTAATCCTGACAGTGATAATCCCTAATCAGTCAAATGGGAGAACTCATCATTTTGCAAACACACCTGTCCAATTTTCTTAAGTCTGTGCTTTGCTTATGCTCATACCTCTGCTTAGATCACCTTTGAATCAATTCTTCATGACTCAGAACCCTTGGAAAAATACTAGAATTCAACCCTACAGTTGTTCAGTCAAAGTACAAGGGAACCTAGATTTCAAAGCAAATGCTCTTGATGGTAATACATTCATTTTAATCTAACAAACACTGTTTTAGCATTTCCTATATGCCAAACATTATATTCTTCACAACAGCTACCAAAGAAGAATATGGTAGCTTTCTGTCCTGAAGTCACTTACATCCCACTGGTATATACACGATTGATGACAAAAAGCTATAATGCAATTCTAATGGGTTTACAAATTTATTTACACTACACTTAAATGTGCTAAAGAAAATATATCTTCTTTTATCTTTTACCAATCCTACTTTCTAAGTAGTGGAGTAAACATAAATATTAAACTTGCACAACATAGTAAAATGTTTTTATAACAGTCTATTTAATACTCAACCTCTTGTATATGATATTCCACTCTACATTTGCTCCACTCTAAGAAGGTGTCTAGGTTTGTCAAAGGTAGTTTATTTTTCACAGTCTTAGCAGAAAGAAAACATCCTTGCCTCGTGCTGATTCTCATATCTGTACTGGTTGGGGTTTCTGAGGTTATTGCAAAACAATTTCCATCCTTGGGCAATATGTTGGTTCCTGTTGCTCAGCTTTGTTTGTGTCTATCAACTTGGTTGGGCCTCAGTGAGATCTTATGTTGAGTGCGCCCCACTTTGGTACTCTCACTGGAATTGCAAACATTCTGATTCTCTTCCCTTTTGTTCATTGTAGGTTACTAGACTTAGTCCAGCAGATAGTCTGTGTTGTGGAATCATCTTGGCTCTGATCCACAGCATGCCCACAACCCTCAGTTACCTTCACTATTCTCCCCAGCTCCCCCACTATGGCACAAGGAAGAAACTCCAATGCCTCATAACCAAAGACAGCCAAGGGTAACTCATGAATGCTAGTAGTTCCTCTCTGCCTGACTACAGCACTCTGTTCTCAGGCAGACAACCCTTGGTCAGTTCCAGACCACAGTGTCCCCACAGCATCCCAAATGGGAAGAGGAGGCAAGGTCTCTCCAGCTTCACTGTGGCCCTCTGACATCTGAAGTACTTTCTGTCCTAGGATTTTATAGAGGGACTACGTTAGGACTCACACATCTCAGCCAGATGTTTTTCTTCCCTCTGCTCCCTTTGTCCCCATGATTCCCTGCGGTCAGAAGCAGCAGATTTTTATACTTCCCCTTCTCCTCTAACAGATTTCATCTATATTGTATACTTTCTTTCTCAGTTTGTTTCACACAGAAAAAACCTTATGGCAGGCAGAGAAACTGGCTTACTAATAAAGACATCAAAAAAGTTTTACCTATTATACTACTTTCATTTTTCAAGATAGTTTAATTATACAGTTCCCTTCACAGTATTTCCTAAAAAGTATAAAAATTATTGGTGCTTCAAGTTCTCCTTAGAGGAGGAGATACCATTAGTTGCATCTAAATGTTGCTTTCCTTCCTGATGGCCTACCTCACTGGTTCAACCACATTCCAACACTTGGCACTAATTCATGATACTACCCTGACTCTCCCCCCCCCCATATTAAGAACATTTAACATGACATTTGACCCAGAAATTGATTTAGCAACCTGTGTTCCTGGCTTCATGTTCTGCTAGCAACAGCATCTTCATTTGTCTGTCTGAACTACATGTCCAGACAGATAATAGCTTGGACCAAAAAAATCTAAAATAAACATGTTTCAAATAGCTAAAAATACTGTGGCCCCATTTTAGAGATACATGAATGAAGTGATGTTTAATGATTCCAACACAATCCCCAGAATCATTCTAGCCAAACTGCAGGAGGATATGTGTAAATGATAGCCTTGCTGGATGAAGCAATCTTGGATGCATGTTCTTGCTTTTCATTACTTTGAGAACTTCATGCCACTCCCTTCTGGCCTGAAGAGTTTCTGTTGAGAGATCTGATGTCAGCCTTATGGGGGTTCCCTTGTAGGTCACTGCTTGTCTCTCTCTTGCAGCCCTTAATATTTTCTCTTTGTCCTTGACATTTGCCATTTTAATTATGATGTGTCTTGGAGCGGGTCTCTTTGGGTCCCTCTTGTTTGGAACACTCTGTGCTTCCTGAACTTGTGGCTTTCTCCCTTGCCAGTGTAGGGAAGTTTTCTGTCATTATTTCCTCCATCAAGTTCTCTATCCCTTGCTCTCTTTCCTCCCCCTCTGGTACTCCTATAATGCGTATGTTGTTTCGTATCTCTGTATTCTTTATAACACCTCTGTATTCTGAAATATTGTGATGGGAATTGCATAATTAAATATCTCCGTATTCTTGGCAACTGTAAGTTTGTTGAATTGAACTTAATGGAATCAATATGTATTCTCAGTTTCACACTGAATTAGTGGAAATTAAAGTAGTCATTTACTTATCCTGTGATAATATAAAAGTATATTCCTCTGCAAAAACTTAAATCTAAGGCCCAAGTGGCTTCCACTATGTTTGTTTGATTTCCATACACCATTTCATAAATATTTTCATGAACTATTGCTTTCTGTTAAAGGGAGTCTGGGGTATTTCCCTGATTGGAAAAGAGAAGTCTTTGTTGCATGTATAGTTCAAAACAGCCTGCGTTCCCTGACTGATTCTGTAGTCACAACAGCCCATCGCCGCAGGTGGTTGTGAGTCTGAAATTCAGCTTGAGGGAGAGCAAATCAATGATTCACTTTAAGGAAAAATAACTTGCTTGAGGCAAAAAATTAAAATTCTGGACAATAAATGAAAGCAGTATATATCATGATCAGAAATTATATTAGTGACTCAAAGAGCTAAGAAATTCAACACTGTTTAGTTTTGCCTTTTTTTTTAAAGTGTTCTGCATGTTTTTTTTTAATAAAGTCATCTAAGCTTTCTTTGTCTGAAGCAGTGTTGTAAACTTTGCAGGAAAATGAAATAGCCTGAAAAGCAATACAGTCAAAACTGTCACACCGATCAGAACAGAACATCTACAAAGGAACCCAATAGACAGGATTTAACTCTATCAGTAACACACCACAGAGACTGAACTGATTAGAGATATCCCAGAAATGGTCTTTAGAATAGTTTAATGAACATATTCAGGTATGGTTTTAAAATACATAAAAAGAAGTCCGTGTTTTAATAATATTGTTGGTAATTTCTTCAATAATTTTTTACCTTTAGATTTAAGGAGTAAAACAGGGAGAGAGGAAAAGTAGAAAGAGGGTAGATGAAATAAGATTGGCCAAGACTTAATAATTTTTAAACTGAGCGATGGGCACATAAGAGTTCATTACCCTGTTATTTCTAGATTTGTATATGTTTGAAGATTTTAATAAAATAAAAATTAATGTTGATGTATATAATTAACATTGTGATTTGGGCAAGTTTCCCTCAACAGCATCTTTAAAAGGAGATACCATTTTCACATGGTGGTTATTTGGTAGGCAACCAGTTAACACTGCTTCCCTTTATATCTTAACCCAAGTCCACTAAATACAGATCTTTGGTATCTTACCTACAACTCAATATAACCCTGATGGGTAAGTAAAATCTCAACACTACCTATTATATGAACAGAAAAACAGAAGCATGAAAACTTAAGCACATTTGTTATGGTCGTTTATGATGAGAGTCAACGTTAAATCTCAAATTAAAGTATTATTTTATAATCAAAATGTTAAATATAAAAAATTTACTTTAAAATTACCCAAATTTAGCATTTCTTTCTACTTATGTGAAACAAAACAAATGACTTGAATAAAAATAAGAAATAAGCACCAAAGGTAGATTTACTCGATGCATTTAAGCTATATATTTTACAAAGTACATACTTATAACTCTGAGATTTACCTGAGAATTACTATAAATACCAAAGCTGTAAAAGAGGCACAAAAATTTGTTTAAAGCTTGACTCCTGTAGGAGAAAAGGTACTGTTTGCATCTTTAAATATAACATGCATTTTAAAGCTAAGTCATCATACCAACCCTGGAGAAGTACAACCCTGGGGCCTGTTAAGAGGGATTGGAATGTCAGATACAATTTTTTTATGGGCATCAGAATAACAGCAAGTCAGGTTGTCGTTTACTTTGTGAATTTTCACAGCAGCTCATCAAATTATAAATGAAAAAGTTGCTTGGTCAGTTAATTTCACAATTATTGGCAGAAATGTCAAAAAATTGTCTCCTCTCCTACCTTCAACTGATCAGAGGCAGCATGATTTTCAATATTTTCCATGTATCTTTGATAAACAGTCACAAATTTTGTTTTAGACTAAAATCTTTCTAATTTCCCGTGACCTCAAGTCTCACACACACACACACACACACACACACACACACACCTCTCTACTCTCCCAAAACAAAAGAATCGCCCTTCCAGGATTATTTTTTAAAATAATAGAAATTAAAACAGAAAGAACAACAAATTTGAAGGTATCATGCTCCCTAATGTTAAACTGTACTACAAAGCTATAGTAGAACAGTATGGCATTGGTACAAAAACACACATAGAACAAAGGAACAGAAAATCCAGAAATAAACCCATGTTTATATGGCCAATTAATCTATAACAAAGGAGGCAAGAATATAACTTAGGGAAAAGACAGTCTCTCTTCAATAAATAGTGCTAGAAAAACTGGAAAGCTACATGCAAAGAATTTAAACTAGACCATTTTTGTAAACTTTTGTATTATTTTTATACAAAAATAAACTCAAAATGAGTTAAAGACTTAATTAAATGTAAGACTAGAAGCCATTAAAAAAATCCTAAAAGAAAACATAGGCAGTAAACTCTTTGACATCAATTTTAGCAATCCTTTTTTGGATATGTCTCCGCAGGCAAAGGCAACAAAAGCCAAAATAAACAAATGGGATTAACACCAAGCTAAAAATTTTTTCCATATTGTTCAATATGGAAAGACAACCTAAGGAGTAGGAGAAGATATTTGCAAATGACATATCTAATAGGGGGCTAATATTTAAATATATAAAAAACTCAACATCAGCCCCCCTCCCCCAAATAACCCAATTAAAAAATGGGCAAAGGACCTAAATAGGTATTTTTCCAAAGACATACAAATGCCCAACAGACATATGAAAAAGATGTTCAACGTTACCAATCATCAGAGAATTGCAAATCAAAACCACAGTGAGATATCATCTCACACCTGTCAGATTTGCTATTATCAAAATCACAACAAATATCAAGTGTTAGCAAGAATTTACAGAAAAGGGATACTTTATTGGTGGAATTGCAAACTTGTATAGACACGATAAAAAACAGTATAAAGGTTCCTCAAAAATTAAAAATAGAACTAACATATGAACCAGTGTTCCACTTCTGGGTATCTATCCAGAGAAAACAAAAGCATTAGTTTGAAAATATAAATGCACCCCTATGTTAACTGCAGAATTATTTATAATAGCCAATGTATGGAAGCAACCTAAGTGTCCATTAATAAAGAAGATATGGGGTATACACACACACACACACACACACACACACACAATGAAATATTATTCAGCCATAAAAAAGGAAATCTTGCCATTCGAGACAACATGAATGGTCCTAGAGGGTATTATGCTAAATGAAATAAGTCAGAAAGAAAAAGACAAGTGCCATGTGATATCACTTATATATGGAATCTGAACAAACAAAACAAATGAACAAAACAGAAACAGACTCATAGACATAGAAGAGAAACTGAGGGGTAGAAAATGGGGGGAAGGGTGAAAAAGATAAAGGGTTATAAGAGGTACAAATTTCCAGTTACAGAAACAATGTCATGGGTATGTAATGTACAGCATAAGGAATATAGTCAATAATATAATAATCTTGTATAGTGTCAGATGGCTAGTAGACTCATCATGTTGATCACTTTGTTAAGTATATAACATGTAAAACTAATATAATGTTGTATATTACCTATATTTTAATTTAAAAAAAGAAATAGCAGCTTAAAAATGGTCCTAGCCAGTTTGGTTCAGTTTTTAGAGCACTGGCCCACGGACTGAAGGGTCCTGGGTTCAATTCTGGTCACGAGCATGTACCTCTGTTGCAGGCTCAATCCCTGCCCTGGTTGGAGCACATTCAACGTGCCTCTCTCACATTGATGTTCCTCTCTCTCTTTCTCTCTTTCTCTCTCTCCCCTTCCCTGCCTCCCTCCCTCCCTTTTTCCCTCTCTCTCTCCCTCTCTCTCTTTCTCTCCTCCTTTCACTCTCTCTGAAGAGCAATAGAAAAAATATCCTCCAGTGAGGATTTTAAAAAAAGGTACTTACTCAATTTTTACTGCTGAAACCATTTGAGAAATGGACCATGTAAAAGTAATGGAATTTTGGGTTGCTACTTCTAGGAGAATCTGAATATTTGAGAATTTTGTTTTCCCCTCTTTGCACTCTTCACATAGGCTTTTAGCAACCAGTTGCTGGTAAGTTTCCCAATTTAGAAAAGAAATCAGACAGAAGAGGTGGCAACCTATGGGAAGAGTGAGAAGTAAGAGATAGATAGTAGATCTGTGCTGAGCAAAAGGTTCTGGCCGGGACAGGATGGGACTCAAATTAAAAGATGGAGTGTAACAACTATGCCCCAAACTGGTTTTATTTCCAGACAAGCAAGAAGGAACATCTTGTTCAAAGCTATCTGGGGCTAGAGCACTAAGCCAATAATGAGACTGAGGCAGAGGTATCTATGAGTGACATATCCAGTGACGTATTTGCCTAAAAAGGTTGGGAATGAGGAACAGATGTTACCATTATGCTGAAGTCAAGCCTATTATAGACTTTTTCCAGTTTTTCTCTTTCTTAGTCTCAAGTTGAAAAATGTAGTTCTTATAAAAAAGAAAGGAAGGAAGGAAGGAAGGAAGGAAAGAAAGGAAAGGAAAGGAAAGGAAAGGAAAGGAAAGGAAAGGAAAGGAAAGGAAAGGAAAGGAAAGGAAAGGAAAGGAAAGGAAAGGAAAGGAAAGGAAAGGAAAGGAAAGGAAAGGAAAGGAAAGGAAAGGAAAGGAAAGGAAAGGAAAGGAAAGGAAAGGAAAGGAAAGGAAAGGAAAGGAAAGGAAAGGAAAGGAAAAAAGTAAGGGAGGGTGGGAAAGAAGAAAAAATTGTAAAGGAATATAGAAGAATAAATACAGACAGAGTCCTTAAGGGAGAAATGTGGAAACAAAGGCAAAAGAGAAATACATAATCCCAGAGAGACCTGTAAAATTTTTAGACACTGTGCTTACAGTATTAACAGACACTGTGCTAAATGTTTACTATACATAATATCTTTAATCTTTTCAGTAGGTTTATGAAATAAGTCCTATTTTTATTCCCATATTTTTTAGTGAAATTATTTAGGCTTAGACAAATTAAATGATTTGCCTGCCATCATGCCATAAGTTCATAGTGTTTTTAAAATTTAAAACAAAGCTGTTTGATTCCAAATCGGACCACTTAACCACTCTTGTCCATGGAATTCGATGAAGGCAGTCATTAATATATGATCTTTAAGATTTTTAATGGTATGACAAAAGTTCATGAAAAGTCATGCAAAATATTAAATTTAACAAAAAAAAGAAAATCCAGAATCAACTACGGAGTATAAAAAGAGAACATCAGTTTGTTAAAATGTTAATAGCTGTTACTGTGGGTGGTGATTTTAAGGCTGTTTTTTTTTTTTCTTCCTTGTTTATATTTTTTCTCATTTTTAAAAATTTTCAATAATGACATACTTTACTTCTATAATCAAGAAAAAATGTGCAGTAATTGGTCCAATGCTTCCAAATTATATTCACTTAGCCCAACTTCAATTGCTACTTCTCAAAAACTTAATTTTATTTATTAAAGCTCACTACTCATTTTATCCATAGGCCAGTTAATTTCTCTCTTCCTATGGCTTTTGATTTAAATGTTGTAAAAGTTAATTACCCAATTTATATTTTATTTTCCCTTTTTCTCCTCAATGAATCTTTTATTCTCTTCTGGAAATTTCCTTGCCTCAAATTCAACATGCCTAAAACCTAAATCAATGTTCTTTAAAACCAAAGTCATCATCTGTCATGATTTCACTATTACTCATTTTCCTGATGTTTTAGGCAAAACCCTTGGGACAGCTTTATCTCTTTACATTCCATTAGTCTCTAATTCTTATGAAAGCTTCCTTTGAAATACCTGCCACATGTATCCTTTTTACTTTTTCATTCTAAATGGCACCATTTTATGTCCTTGTCAAGTTGGCCTGAGGTATGCACTAGACACTAGACACATTTCAGACACAGTTCCAAAAACTGTGTTAAAGCACTGCCTTCACCATGCCATACCCATCTCACAAACAGTCAAATACTCCCAAGTGTCTGTCAACTCTTTACCCAAGTATTTAAGCCCCAACGCATTCCAACCAACTTTATTGATCTCAAATCCACCTACTTGGTCCCTTCATTCCAGGTAGACTCCAGTTTCCCAGTCTCCATGTATTTCACACCTCTCTGACTGTGTTATCCCTTTTGAAGGGTCTGCAGCCCTATCCAACAGGCCAGCTAACTCCTGTCTGTTCCTTACAGCCAGATTCAAAATCAGCTCCTCTAAGGTCTCACTAGCATGAAACTTTCTTAGACACTATAGAAAGCAATGTGTCTTCAAAAGAAAGTCTAACAGTATCAAGATGCAGGAAGAGGATCTTGTAAAGGATCTCCCTTTGAAAATATGGAGAGACTAGAACACACGAAATGATTTATGCAAGCTACATAAAAAGCCAAGCTCTACATAGTAATAAAGAAATGTATTGAGCCCAGCCGGAGTGGCTCAGCAGTTGAGCATCAACCTAGGATCCAGGAGATCTTCGTTTGACTCCCAGTCAGGGCACATGCCCAGGTCGCAGGCTCAGCCCCCAGTAGGGGACATGCAGGAGGCAGCCAGTCAATGACTCTCTCATCATTGATGTTTCCATCTCTCTCTCTCCCTCTCCCTTCCTCTCTCTCTCTGAAATTAATAAAGACATTTTAAAAAAAGGAAACGTATTGAAAAGTACTAAATTGGTATGGGTGGCTTTTTTGTAATTGAGAAATCAGATCCATCTTATGAAATGTTTCATCAAGACAACTGTTTCAAGTAAATATGTTCTCAGCAAGCAAAGTGTTGAAACCCAAATGTTTCATCAAGGATGAATGAAAACAATATTATACCAAGGTTCTTTCCTCATACGTTTAATTTAAAGAGACCATGAAAGGCCCTGGAAGGGTAGCTCAGTTGGTTAGAACATCATCCCTGTGCCCCACGGTTGGGTATGGGTCAATCCCCAGTCAGGGTACATACAAGAATCAACCTATGAATGTATAAAAAATAAGTGGAACAACAAATCTATGTTTCTCTCTGTCTCTGCCTCTCTCTCTCTCTCTCTTTCCTTCTTTCTTTCTTTCTTTCTTTCTTTCTTTCTTTCTTTCTTTCTTTCTTTCTTTCTTTCTTTCTCAAATCAAATAAATAGAGACCATGAAAAAAGATGGATACTCTATTTCAGAAACACACCTATAACCTGCTCATTTCAGTCAGTGCTTTGATATATACCTCAGCACAAACAACACAACAAAGGTGTAATATATTGGGGAATAATAATTCATATGGTGGCTTTGTGGAAACAAAGCTTCCATCAGAGGTAAAGAAAAAACAGCACAGATGTCTCTGCTTTTCTCTGTTGTCATAATCTTAGAAGGTCAGAATAGGTGTATTTTTATTTTCACTCTTCTTAATAAAATAACAAAGCTCAACACTTATTTTCTCTTTCATCACCCATGGGAAAACACTTTTCTAGTTGCAGTCAAGTTCTTTATTTTTTGCTTCACTGAGTCCAGCAATGAATTCAATTTAAGTAGTTGGTGGGTATCACTTATGACTCTAGGAACCCTTAATTCATTAGATACATTTTAGAAAATAATTAATGCTGAGTTACTTTAGCAACTTTTATTTTAAAATATAGCACTCTCTCAGGCCAGTGTGTCTCAGTGGTTGAGCATCGATCTATGATCCAGGAGGTTACAGTTCGATTCCTGGTCAGGGCACATGCCCAGGTTGTGGACTCAACCCCTGGTGGGGGCCATGCAGGAGACAGCGGACAAATGACTCTCTCATCATTGATGTTTCTATCTTTCTCTCCCTCTCTCTTCCTCTTTCTGAAATCAATAAAGATTTATTTAAAATAAAATAAAATTTAAAAGAAATAAAAATATTGCACTCTGCCATATTTTCCTGCTTTTTGCCTAATACTTTCCTGTGTTTTGTGATTGTTTTCTATTATAAAAATGAATACAGAGAGAGTTAGCATGAGTCAAAAATATGAAGTTCAATACAGAATTATGAAATCTTATTATGAAACTTAAAATTATATATTTATTATCTCAGCAAGGTTCTTCTTTATTTCCAAGGACATTTTTAGGCTACACTATTTCAGACTATGAATTCCTGGAAGAATTAAAGAGAAATTGTTTTCCTTTGCCTCAGCTATCAAATCAAATATACATATTAAAAAATTTTAGAAAGTGATATTTCATCAATAACATTCTCATTTGTTATATTAAAAGTATTGAAAAACACAAAGTATTTAGGCATTACATAAAATCACAGATGTATATGTGATAGTATAATTTCAACATATATTTAATTTCCAATTTTTAAACAATGACTGTCAAAATATATAAAACATGTAAAGTATGCTTTCAAATCTCTTAAAAGTCTTCACAAAAAGCTTCAATAAGTTTTTCAATCTTACCTCATCTATTTAAAATAATTTAAATCAAGTTTTTTTATTTAAATAATTAAAATTGGGCACATGTAAGTCTGATGAAATAATATACAACAGGTTTTGAGAACCTTTACTTTTTTCCAGTGCAAACCACCTTCTAAGAAATTTCAAAATCTGTAGGAGTAGAGAGCAAGAACCATCAGGTGGGCCTGAGGTCTCATTACCATATTAAATTTCTGGGTTGCCCCAGTCAACAGAATTTTGGAAGCTGACAGGTAAGATGGGCTGATGACAGATGTGCAGAGGGAAAGCTCTGACAGAGACAGGCACATCCCCAGCAGCCTTGCAAAGTGAATTCTTAGATTATTAGGCACACCCCCTATTTGAGGCTGTGATCATTGCCCTGGGGTCCTCTTCTTCCCTGGTTTCCTCAATCAGTCCCTTCTCTGTCTCTTTCATGTTGATATGTTTATAGGTGTTTCTTGTGAAAGGTATTTGAAAAGTGTAAGAATTATGTGTAGAACACTTGCAGCTCTTCAGAGGAAAACTGCCATAAAATCTAATACATAAATAATAAATCAACTCAACAGATGTTGACTTTTTCTTGTCAGACAGCGACTTTAAACTCCTGATTCAGAATCTCTGACAGAATAAACTAAAAGTGAAACTCAATTTGTCTACCTTACCCAAGGACAAAAGATGAAAAAGGGAAAAAAAGAAACAAACGTAGATTAAACAGAATTATCTATATTCTACCAAACAAGACCAGACAAGGAACATCATTTATATCTTAAAGCAGATCCTGTAATAAAAAGTAATAAGCAGAACAGGCTTTTTTTCAACTTGAATATCCTATGTATTAAATTGAAATTAATAAACCCAAACCATATGTTCTTAATGAGATTCTGAAAGTAATTTAACACATCTTTTATATTTTTTAAAGAAAAGAGACACTGGATATTATCCAAATGTATTAAAATCTAAGCACTTACTGAGAATCACCTTGCAATATCTTTTCTAAAAAAGCACTGTTTTCTGGTATTATAAGAACATTAGTCAAGAAGGAGACATAATCTTTATACCAAGAAATGGAGTATACCCCTCTGGAATTTTAAATTCAATATCTACAGTTGTTGAAAGTTTATCCCTCTTGCTTATGTTGCTACGACTATATTTCAACTTTTAGCATTGAGGTTCAAGTGCTTCTTATTTAAGCTTATCTGTTCCTGAAAATTCCACGACTTCCATTATTATAAATTTTAAATATCAAACATGGGAAAAATTTTGAACCCTTGTAACTTGGAGTGTGATATGTGGACAAATAGAATAAGCACCACATTGTAACCTGCCAGGTGTACAGAATCAAGGACCTTACCCCAGATCTACTGAATCAGCATCTGAATTTTGACAAAAATCCCGAAGTGATTTGTATGCACATTACATAGTTTCAAAAGCACTAATTTGATTACTTCCTGGTACATAAGCACATAGCCCTCTATACATACTCATAAACTTCTGGTGATTCCTTTTAATTATTTATTCATAAATTTAATCCAGTCCACCAACATTACTAATCATCAGTGAAATGCAAATAAAACCACAATGAGATATCACCTCATACATATTAGAATGGCTACCATCAAGAAGACAAGAGGTAACAAATGTTGATGAGAATGCAGAGAGAGATAACCCTTGCATACTGTTGGTGGGATTGCAAAATGGTACAGCCACCATGGAAAATAGTACAAACATTCCTCAGAGAATTAAAAATGGAGCTACCATATGTCCCAGCAATTATTTCCACTTCTGAGAATATAGCTGAAGGAAACAAAAACACTATGTCACAAAAATATCTGCACCCTCCCCCATTTCCATAGCAGCATTATCCACAACAGCCAAAACATGGAAACAACTCAAATGTCCATCAGTGGACAAATGGATAAAGAAGTTTTGGTATATATATGCAATGGAATATTTTTCAGCCATGAAAAAGGGATATGCTGCCATTTGAGACAACATGGATGGGCCTTGAGGGCATAAGTGAAGTAAGTCAGAAAAAGAAAGACAAAAACTTGATCTTACTTATATGTTGAATCTAAACACAAACAACCCCATAGAAAAAGAAATCAGATTTGTGGTTAGCAGAGGCAGGGTTTGGGGATGGGGATTGGATGAAGGTGGTCTAAAGGTATAAAGTTCCGTGGGGGAGGGGGGAGCAATAGAAAAAGAAAAAAAGAAACCTAAGTACACTTATCACCCATTTTAAAAGAAAGAAGTCTCTGTGTGCTTCTCCCCAGAAAATCACATTTTTAAATTTAGTTATTTCATTGCTTTCCTTGTAACTATAACTATATTGCTAAATGATACATAATTTAGTCTTGCATGATGTTATATATAATTGTGATTATTCCTTGTTTCTGTCATTTTTGATTCAACATTATGTTCCTTAAAGTCATTTCTTTTCTTACATAAACTGTAATAGATTGATTTTTATTGCCATATAATATTCCAATCTCCTTTCAATGGGCTCTGCATTATTTCTAATCTTTAGTTAATATTAACAGCACTATCATGAGCATTCTATAAATGTTGCCTGGTGCACAGGCAACGCTTCTAGAATGTGTGCCTAAAGGTGGAGTTGCAGGGTTGCAAGGAATGCATATCTTTACATTGCTAGACTGTTCTCTAAATTGGTTTTTAATGTTTCTAGCCCTATAAAAACTGCACTGTAGTTATGAGGGGAGAGAAAGCCTCATGACACTCAGGCATGGAAGGAAAGCTATACATAAGCTAGAAAACATTAAAAAGGCTAGCAGGAAAAGTACTGATAACACATATTTAAAAGAAATCATTGCATTTGTCCAGGAAAGTACTTAGTAGCCATACGAGAGGTTACATTGAAGATGTATAAAGTAGTTCCTGTGTTTGTCCAGAATAGGAAAACTTTAACAATCTCTTTATAAGATAAATGTTCAACTTTTAGAATGTGTGACATGAATTACACTAGATTGTGAAGTGGCAGATATCATCACACATTTATACCTATATATTCATTATGCTATAGACACACCTTCCCAGTGATTTTGAGACACTTGACAGGGATGGAAAAGGAAGAGAGGCCTTCCTGAGGGGCAGAGGTGATTGCTACAGTCAATATTTTTTAGATGTAACGTAAAATATATGGCTGAAGATGTTTAGTACTTCACATATACATTAGGAAATGTGTACCTTAAAAGACATGCTGGCCTGGCCAGCATGGCTCAGCGGTTGAGCATAGATCTATGATCCAGGAGATCGAGGTTTGATTCCTGGTCAGGACACATGCTGGAGTTTCAGGCTCAATCCCCACTGGGGTTCATACAGGAGGCAGCAGATCAATGACTCTCTCATCATTGATGTTTCTATCTCTCTCTTTTCCTCTCTCTGAGATCAATTAAGACATATTAAAAAAAAAAAAAAAAAGACATGCTGAAATAGCATTTGCCATCCCAAAGGAGAAAATTTGGGACCATCTAGAAAATAGGCATATTCCCATTAAGTATTATAGTAGTGAATTAATTTGGAATGTCATTTTGCAGGTGAGCAAAGAAACCCAAACTCCTGATGTCCTGTGTGAGATTTGGACATTTTCTGCATTGTAAGCATCACAAAAAGACAGCACGCCAAATGAGAAATTGCTATAGTATAAAATGGGCATAAACTAAGAATTTTTTATTTGTTCTATTAGCTCCCTTTGCCTACATGTAAAACTGAGTGGTTCCTGGATTAGTCCAGGGAAATGTAATTTAGGAGACACAAGGATGTCTTCCTAGATGTGGTTAGACAGCGTGAATACAATGAGGTAGATGAAGCAGCTAGAGGCCAGGGAATGGGACTAAGATAGGAATGTTAGTAGTTAATGGTCTGTGTCTAAAGTGAATTTAGTTGGATCATCAAGTATTGCCGTTTTAAGTATTTATATTACATGATTTAACACATACAACCTTCATGAAAGAAAATTATTATAAATCCAATATACTAAACTTATAAATACCTTGAATTTAAAGTTATCTTGGGTGTTTTAGTGCTGAGAACAATTTAATAAGATTTCACCTCAAAATCAAAGCCTAAATTGATTATTTACATCATTGCTGAGATGTTCAGAACTGTAAGAATTTTGAATAGATGTACTCTCATTCTTTAATATTCTTAGGATGATATAATTCTTAAGGAAACTTTATCTTTTTTTCCCCAGGGGAGATGGTGAATGCAGTCCCCACTACCACAAATTATGCAGTCGAGTTTTCAGCACATCCTGAGAGCAATGGATAATCCTCACCCTGGGAAAACCACCTTCGTGATCATGGCATCTCCCCTGCCAGGTAAGTACGAAACTTAATCTTTTATCCAGGTGAATTTTCTACATTTCTCTTGGTGTTGTCTGCCTCCAGGTTGTGTGTGTCTGTGTGTTTTAACTGATATTTCCCATGATTCAGAAAATACCACTTAACTGAGTTAATAGTTTCTATTTTCTTCATTGATACAGTAAAATAGATCAGATAAATAAATGACTTTGCTTTGGAATATTTTATGATTCATGACTTTCTAGATTTAATGTGTTTCAATAGACCATAGCCATGTTTCTCCTTTTGATGCTCAAATTCTCACAACTTTGGCCTGAGAGAGCCCCATTAATATTGACTTCTGTGACCCTTTGACATGATGCCATTAATATTTAAAAGCCTCTTTGCTTTCAGACACAACATGATTTTTCAGTCTCATTTATACCTTCCTGCCCCTAACATTGTTATCTCCAAGGATGTCTGGCTCATTTGAATAGAAAAGTATAATTACCAGTGAGAATCTGGACACTGAGGTGAACCCTTTCAGTGGATAAAGCCACAGAAAATGTGTCTTTTTTCTTACAAAGGCCCATATCCATACTGATACTTCTAATTAAGTTCTAACAGCAAATAGTTCCCATTTAAAATTTTAATCCTGTATTATATTTGTACCTTTTTTCTTTAATGCTGAAAAATAATTATTATCTACCCTATTAAAGGTCATCACCTATTTGCTTTATCTGACAATCCAAGAAAATAGATCCAAAATTATGTGACATTGAAGCAAATAATAAAATAATTGAATAAAGTTCAAAATATTTTCTATGTACTTTCCCTTGTTCTTAGACCATACTCACAAATAATATTTTATCAAATTAATTTGTTCTCGAGTTGCTCTTAATCCCTTGGTCTGCATGGTTATATAAGTATTTATTTGATGGTCAGTTTGGCTCCATTTTTTTTAGTTCACTCTCAATTTAAAACGCTAGCATTCTTCAAAGCTCCTGAAATATATTATGTATTATATAATAATTATACATATAATTATATGGTCCAGCTACTAGTGTTTTCTTGGTAGGAGGAAGCATGTGGAGTGAAGAGTGTCTTTTCTTCTTTGCCATAATTAAAACTCAGCAAGTGGGTCTCCAAAATTGTTTAATGATTTCATTTCACTCCCATTATCTGGTCTATCTGTATGACTTGCTAGATAGTTATAGGTTCAAGACATCCATGTATGAGATCTACCCGGACAAGCCATCTCTCCCTCCTATTGTTTAATTTTCAGTGCTAGTGCTATTAAAAGCCACATGTGTCTACAGAGTGAGTTAACTTTTAACTCTGTTAAATGCCATTCTGATCTTAAAGTTTTTTCATTTATTTGGCTCCTTTTCCTATGATATAAGTTTTTAATCACTATTTTCTAACTAACATCATATATCATATTATGTACTGTTAAATCAAGATTTACCATATATAAATCCAAAAATTATTTCAGTAATAGCTGTAGACTTTTATTTTTCTGCAGAGTGATAAAAATATATGCATAGTCTTATAATTACATGTGATTAACAATAAAGTATAGGCATTTGATGTTTTGCATAAAATCTTTTGACTCCTTATCAGAATTCAAACTTTATACGTATATTATTATCTCTAATTACTAACTAACCTACAGCAAACCTCCAATTTTTACAAGGCCTTTGGATAAGTACAGACATCTATTACCTTATACTATATGAATTTAAATTCTCAAGTGCCAATTAGGTATGTTCAAAAATACAACAAAGGTATATCAAAGAAGCTATAATTAAAGTTTTAAATAGCCAGAGAAATGTGTCAGAGATTATATTTAAATATCATCTAGAAAATTCAGGTGGAAAATTTTTAATAAATTCATATAACTTCAAGATTATATGAATGAATGGATGAATCCTGCTAAAACTGATGTATAAAATATTCAGATTCTATAATTATAGCAGATTTCAACTACACTATCTTTCAGTTTCACTCCTTTTTTTAGAGGGAACAAATTATTTCATCTATAAAACATACTAACTTGAAAGTTAAAATAGAGCCATTTACAGTTATACATATTTAAATGTAAGCTTTTATTCAATATCTTCTAATAGGCAAAGATTCTTTATTTAAAATACAAATAATTCCTCTACCACTCTGTAATCCATGTTTATTTTAATAAGGGGGTTCCAATTTGATTGATTTCCAATGGCTCAAAAGTTAACTTTAATAAAATAATATTCTTGTGAGGAGGAATCTTTGTCTATTAAGTGAAGGGGCATGGACTTCACTGAATACTGATCTACTCTAGGCTCTAGAACTTGTTCTAGACTTGCACACAGGGCCTGCATGTTCTAAGCTACTAGTTAAAAGGGTAAGACACCTTAGTGATAATACCTTGAGGGTCAACCACTTGTCTAGGAATTTTGATAAACACTTCAAAGCATCTTGAGAGAAGGGAAATAAGGAAGATTATGGGACCTTTGTATAAGAATGAAATAGGTCAAGGAACAATAAACAAGGTTGCTGTGGTTTATTTTTGCATTAACCATTGTTTTGTGCATATTTAGAATAGTTACATTTCCTGCAATGTTACAGAATGAAGAAACAGGGTTCATGCCTCCCTTAAGGTATGGTCTCTTGTTCCTCAGGGCTTTTAACAGATTATCTGAGCAAGTTTTTCTCTAAGATGTTCCTTAAGTCTTTAAAGAGGTTTTACAACCTCTCCTACAGGGATATCATTATGAATTTTTCTCTCATTTTTTTATAAACCTCCCACAAATTCCTTGATGACATATGAACTGAATGAAATTTTGCAAGTTTTTCCATTAGATAATATATCTGAATTACAGAATTAAAAAGAAAACAGTAATTTTGGTGGTCATATTTTGACATTCTAGAAGCAAACTTTGAGGCAAGGACTTAAGTGCAAATAGTATTTTTGTAAGGTGATTTCAGAAAATAGCAGTAAAATGGGAAAGGGAGACACAGACAGGAAACAAATCAATAAAGTATGTATCAAACCTAACCACTGTGGGTCATTAGAACTCAGTGCTACTGGAGAACCTTAGGAGACAATGAAGAACACTCCTCAGAAATATCCAAAAAAGAGCAAGGAAACTAGAGTATTTATCTCCCAATGATCTGTTGTTACAATTGGCTGATGGCAGCATGACCACTATATTTTAAAAACGCCATAGGCTGACATAGATCCCACAAGGCTTACCTATATAAAGGATATGGAAATAATAAGCACAGTCACTGTGTACAGCAAACACATCCATAACTTTATATAAAACCATGATAAGATGTAGAAGCTTATCGGTCTCCCTAAAAATGACCCTTCTGATAGTCACACAGTTGTAGACAATTAGCCTGTTTGAGTGAATGTCACATTAGACCATATGGAAGCTTAGCTATCCCCCTCCAAACCAGCTTCATGCACACAAGGATAGAACAGTTCTGCACATAGTGAGCTCTAAATTCATTCTAGGGACTATCCCATCTGAGTTAGGTTTCATTCATCACTGAATCTTGGAGATATGCAATATACAATATGTAGTCTTCGATTACAGAAAACAAACATAAAAGATTAAATGCAGTTCTCACTATAACTTATAAACTTCCCAGGATAACACATCCTGGTTCATGTGTTCTGCTTAAGTAAATCTCTGGAACTAGAATTGGGTTCAGTTGCCCACGTGTTTCTTGGATCATGCCATTAGCCCATAGAAACACTGTAGGGCTTATCTGGCAGTTGCTAATCCTGATCCTTGCTGAAAGAAACAAAGATAACTAGGAAAGAAATTATGGAATAATTTGGATTAAAATTTTCAAAGATATTAAAAATTTTAACTCACAACTGTCTAGTTCATAAAACCTCTGTCCTTGTGTGTCCCATTTTGTCTTACATCACCTGCCTTTACAATTATGGGACAATCTCAAACTCAGCATATCTCAAAGGGACTCAGTACTTTCCAGTCACCAAACTTATTCTTTCTCTTCTAGCATTAATTTTATTATTAGACTTTTCAACTTGTCTAATTCAAAACCTAGGAGTCATTCATAACATTCCTTTCTCCCTCACATGCCATATCCAATTAATCTTAAGGGACCCTAGGTTTTGCCTTATCAGTCTCAACAATCTATCCCTCAATGGCCATAGCCTCAGCTACTGATTTATTTCCAGCCCCCATCCTTCCTCAAATTAACTACCCAGGTAGCTTCCTAATTAGATTTATTGCTCTAGTCTCATCTCACCCAAATCCATTCTTCACAATACAGCTCAGAGTTATTTTCTAAATTCAAAACTTACCAATTTATTTGCCTATTTAAAATACCTTTATAGCTATCAAACCCAAGCAGGGGGTCAGTGGGGGGAAAAGGGGGCCCTCTGTAATGCTTCCAACAATAAAGATAAATTTAAAAGTAACCCTAGCACCTTCATCTACCTTCGGGCAGATGCCAGTGCTGGCATCTTTTTACTGATCTTCCACAGCAGCGTTTCTAGTTGCAAGGTCTCAGGCTATTCACCAGAAATACCAGACTATTCGCAGTTTCCCAAAATTGCCTGGATGCTCCAGTCCCCCTTGCTCATGCTGTTCTCACCTCCAAGAACAATCTGGTTTTTGTCTTCTCAACAGCTGCCACTTTCCACCTCAATTATGTTGAGAGAAGCTCAATTGTAAAGATTATGAGTCGAGATCTCTCGACCTCATGGAAATTTTTCTACCCCAGAGGATGATATATGACTGGTCTAAACAAGTCATGGTTCTCTCACTACCCATGGCCTAGATTATCTCCTCCTTGGCTTAAGGTTAGACATATGGTACAATTTTGACTAATGAGACAGGATAAGTGTGTCATAGAAAGATTGCTTCATTAAGAGAGAGAGAGAAACAGAGAGAGAGAGAGAGAGAGAGAATTTCAAAAGGAAAAAGCCTTTTATCCCTCTGTTCTATTAGTCTCTTTTCAAAAGCAGGTATCACACTGTCCTCATGAAGTGACAAGCAAACATGCTAAGAATGATGGAGAAGAAAGATAGAAAAAACTTTGTTCACAAGATCAATGATGACACTGATGACCCATCCTATCCTTAATTGCTTACCTTAAAATTTTATGATTAAAAAAAAATCAGCGTTTAATTGGGTGTTCTGGTATTTGCAATCAAGCAAAATCTTAACTCACTCCCCTTTAAAACCTTGTTGAAGCAGCCTCTTTGCTATGAAATTTACTTGGATCCTTTTCCCCCCCTCCTTAACAGGGTAAACAATCTCCTTACTCATAATTCCTTCTGTGCTTTAAATATGGGGTGTCCCCCAAAAAATGTATACACACTTCAAATAATTATTAATTCCAATGGGTTAAATCTGAAAAGAAAAAAACATCGGTTGAACTATCAACTTTTAGTAGTGTATACACTTTGGGGGGACACCCTGCATACTTCATTTACTTATCTGTCAAGTGTATTATAATTTTCATATTATCTTCAAGTAACAAGAATGTGTGCAAGAAATATAATTGGCATTCAGATGCTGGACCCTAAATTGAACTTAACTGAACCTATTGTAGTATGAACTCAAGAAGCCATTATAACTGGACATTGTATCATTTGGGATGTGTTCAGCTTCAAGCACAGATGCTTCTTGATTTACAATGAGGTTTACTTCCCAATAAACCCACCATAATTTTAAAAATACAGTAAGACAAAAATGCAATTAATACACCTAACCTACCAAACATAAGCCTACCTTACACATGTTCTGAACTTACATTAGCCTACAGTTGGGCAAAATCATTTAACACAAAGTCTATTTTATAATAATGTGTTGACTGTCCCATGTAATTCATGTAATTGTGACTTGCTGCCTTCACACTGGGCAATTATCTTAAGTTTCATCTCAAAAGTAATTGCCTTCTTCTACTTCTCACCAGAAGTAGGAGATGCAATGATCATTTCATAGACATGATGGGATGCAAAAACAAAATACACACTATCAAAGAAAATGCTGGCAACACAGTTCCTCATTCTTGAGGAACTTGTTCCAAGATCCCCAGTAGATGCCTGAAATCATGGATAATGCCTAGCTCTACATACGCTATGGGTTTTTCCCCTATACTACATACCTTTTTATTTAAAAGAAGCACTTTATGGCTCCTCTTTGGTGTATCTGAATTGCCAGCATCACTATTCTTGCACTTTGGGACCATTATAAAGTAAAATAAGGGTTATTTAATCACAGGTACTGCAATATCGCAACATTTGACCTGATAACACAGATGACTACTAAGTGACTACTGGGCAGGCAACACATATAGAATGGATATGCTGGTCAAAGAGATGATTCATGTTGAGGGCAGGAAGGTACTGGATGAATGAAACTTCATCCCACTACTCAGAATGGTTCACAAGTCAAAACTTATGAATTGTTTATTTCTGAAATTTTCCATTCAGTATTTTTGGACCACAGTTGACCATGGGCAACAAACTGTGGAAAGCAAAAGTGTGGTTAAGAGGAGACTACTAGATACCTGAGAGTATCAGTTATGTACCCTTGTGACCACGTGGCTGACGGGGAGCTGTTGCTGCCCGGCATCACGGAGAATATTGCACTGCACACCACTAGCCTGGGGAAAGCTCAAAATGCAAAATTTGAGGTAGGGTTTCTACTGAATGTGCATTGCTTTTGTACCATCCTTAAGTAAAAAATCCTAAATCTAACCACCATAAGTTGGGGACCATCCCTAATAGTAAACTTTGACTTCAAGTAGGTTAAACGCTAAGAAAATGTATAATCTCAAAAACCAAAAATTTCATAAATAGGGCAGTCTTCTGAGTGGTAAGTCAGGGTTCTGGTTCCTCTTCCTTGTAATCCTTTTATCTCCACTCTCTGTGTGTTGGTGTCATTCTCACGCTGGTAGCATATGGCTATAGCAGTTCCAGTCTTCGCACACAGATGGAGCCTTCCAGCAGGCTTTCTCATGCCTCTTTGGACAGAATTCCACCACATGCTCATAAAGCTCAGCTCACTGGCAAAAATGTAGGAATAGCATGATCTGGCTTAGAAAAATCCAGACCCCCACTGAGGCTTGAGCTGGGACCAACCCTCCCTGAAGCTTGTGCATGAAGAAGAGGATGGGCACATGGGTAAAACCAAGGTTATGCTGGGAAGGAAGAAATACGGCTGTCCGGAGGGAAGCACTGCCAGTCACAATCTGCAAAGAATACCGCGCAGGGGATTATGTTGATATTTGATAGCACTGGAAAATGTATTTTACACAGTCCTCAAATTTCCAGTAGACTTTCATTTTTATTTCATAAAGTAAAAACATTTCAGCTTTATGAAGCTCACCAATATCATAGTTTGTAAAATTTGAAAAGATTATCAATAGGCAAAATATAATCAAAAAGAATTTCATGTTAAAAGGGTCACTTTGATATGTCTTAAAGTTTTTCTTCTCTTATTTTATCAGTAAGTCTGATCTGAAATTCAGTATTTGTAATATTGAATAAATTTTTCAAGACTGATAGTACTGAAAATATAGCCTTCTAACAATAAAGAATAAATAAATATTTATTAAGGATCTTAAAATATTTATTAAGGATCTTAATTATCATAAGGAAATATTTATCATTCATCTATGAAATGGAAAAGTCAAAATTATTTTAAACAGGCAAATATATTTCTAATTATTACTTGAAATCCATGTTGTATGTCATCTTTTGCCTCATACTGAACAATAATATATTGTTGCATATGTTTTGTTTTAATTTGCTTTTTCCCATCTCACATTTGTCTTTGCTGAAAGTTATAATTTCAGGAGCCAAAGACTAATTAAATATTAAAATACATATATGTAATAAAAATTTAAAAATCACTGCAAAGACTAGTACAGAGTTTAATATAAAAAATGCAATCATGACTAAAAAAGTCATTTTTGCCCTCATCTTTAGAATCTGAGGTCTAAGAGCAGGGGAATTGGCTTTTAAATGGTGGACACAATACTAATATTAAAAATAATTTTAATGTGACTAAGCATTACTGTGCCATCAGTTTTTACTATAAGTCCAACATGAAAAAGGAAAGCCCTTTCATTAATTTAAATGTATGTCCTTGTTTCATTAGCTTACATTTCAAAATGACACAAATTGTATATATATATATTTTTTTTTTAATTCATTAGTGTATGAGACGATGCCTGCGTAGCAAAAGTTAACTAGAAAATTAAGTTATATAATTCAGAACACAAGAGAAAATTATTTATGTATTTATTTATAATCACCCATTTTGTAAGTTCATCTTCCCAATACTATTATCTGTATTTTAATCTACGCATGGGAAACAAGGTAGAGGTAATTATTCAGAATACTGAATAATTAGGGGGGGAAATAAAGTCAATTTACTTTCACTCTCTAGAAACCTAATTCAAAAACATAATTCATGTACAAATTCCAAGATAAAAGCAGCTATTTATTTATTTATTTTGTCAGTAATTTACTAAGTGCCAAGCAATATGCTAGGTTCCAATGAAATAAAGACCAAGACAAATCATTGCCCTCAAAGAACTCTAAGTAAAGTGGGAGATGGGTAAGTGAATAAAGGGGTTCAGATTGCTTGTTATATTTGGAACTGGGGTGTAAAAACAGCCCTATAAAAGGCCAAAGAAATAGGGGAAATGGAAGAACAGGGGAAGGCTGCACAGAGGTGGTGATACTTAGCTGCTCCTTGGGGGATGAATAGCAGAGGCCAAAGAGGAGAGACAAAGAAAATTCCCAAGCCCAGAAGACTTTGTGATCACAATAAGCTCAGCAAGTATAAGTCTGAAGAAATGGCAAAAGAGGAGTCTGATAGGGTTGGCCAGGTTATGAAGGACTTTGAATATCAAGTGAAACAGGTTTGTAAGAGGTGGACATCATTGGAGGAGTTAAATTAACAATGGACATATTTGGGGTTTTTATAGAATCCTTCTGTATCTCAGTGAGAGATGAATTTGAAAGGGACAAGATTGGAGACAGGGACACGAGTTATGATTTATTGCAGCAGTACATGGATCAGTCAATCAGTGTCTAATCTAAAGAAGATTGACAGGACAGAGAGAATAGAGAAGATCTGAAGGAGTCAGAGGAGGTATAATAAGTAGAACTTAGAGATAATTTGGATTTGAGCCCTCAAGGTGAGGTAGGAGAAGTTTTTGGCTTATGTGGTTGATTTCAATTTATAGAAGAATTATGGAAGAAAGACCAAGGAGTCCTATTTTGTTTTTCTTATATTTGTTTGTTACTTTATATTTTCTGAGAGTTAGAAAAGAGAAAAAATGATGAATCAAATGATACCCAGTGGTCGGTAAGTAAATTGGTGTTCTTAGACTCAATTTCCCACATGAGGTTTAGGGTTTCCCCTATACTAACAAATAATTCTCAGAACACCAGTAGGGCGTGCAAAAATTCAACTCAACTCTGACACTCTCTACCCACAGAGAGCATCAGATTCCATAGGTTAAGGGTTCCTACAAGACTGTCCTACACACACACACACACACACACACACACACACTCTGCTTCTGACTTACTGGCTACAGACTGGAGATAACAACCCCCTCCAACTCAATGCCAGTCTCAAGTCCAGTTTGATACCAGTACTTTTGACCAAATGGCTATAAATCAGAGGTTCCCACAACCTCCTCCTTGGGGTCAATTAATTTGCTAGAATGACTCATAGAACTCAAAGAAGCATGTTACTTACTAGCTGCATTCACTGTTAGCCCCACTGATGTATTACGAGAGGATATAACTCAGGAATAGCCAAATGGAAGACATGCATAGGGCAAAGTATGAGGAAAGGACGTGGAGTTTCCGGGGCTCTCTAGGTGAGCCACTCTCCGAGCATTCCCACATGTTGACCAAACCGGAAGCTCTCTGGACCCAGTCCTCTTGGGTTTTTAGTGGAGACTTCATTACATAGGTATGATTGATTAAATCCTTGGCCATTGATGATTGATTAAACCTCTGGCTCTTCTCCCTTCCCCTGAGACTTGGGGAATGGGACTGAAAGTTCCAATCCTCCAATTGCATGGTTGGTTCCATTAGCAACCAGCCTCCATCCTTAGGTGCTTTCCAAAAATCACCTCATTAACATAACAAAAGACCTTTACCACAAGAAGTTCTTCGTGACAGATATTTCTTCTTGGGGTTCACAAAGGTTAGTGAAAGACTACAAGAGTATACCTTTCTTTCAATAAGTTGTATAATAACCACAAGTCTCGTACAATTTAAAGAAAAGCTTTCAGTGTCTAAAGCAACGCTTCATATGGAAAAAAGTATTCCTCAGGGATGCTGTTTGAATAGTGATCCTATTTTAAGAATTAGTATGTAAGACATTCCCCCACAATACCATCATCAGTAAAATGTTTATAGAAGTTTTTTTCATTTGTAAAGAGAAAACTCTACCAAAATCTCTCACAAAGAAAAATAGTTTGTTTTAAAAAAAGAGTCTCCATCTCATTGATCTCTTTAAGAATAGGGCCTTTTTCTCTTTTTAAGGAATTTAGCAATTACATAGTTCTGAAAAAAATCAGGCAAATGGCTGAATTACATACATATAGGTTTATAAATGGCTGAATCATATCATTGAGAGGTTGCTTATCACAGTAGTTAAGAGTGGATTTCTTGCCCGGCAGGGCGTGGCTCAGCAGTTGAGCATCAACCTAGGATCCAGGCAATCAGGGTTCGATTCCCAGTCAGAGGACATGCCCTGGTTGTGGGCTCGATCCCCAGTCAGTGCATGCAGGAGGCAGCTGACCAATGACTCTTTCATCATTGATGTTTCTATCTCTCTTTCCCTCTCCTTTCGTCTCTCTGAAATCAATAAAGATATAGTTAAAAAAAAAAAAAAAGTGGATTTCTCAAAATATGTGTGTGTGTGTGTGTGTGTATAAATCTATTTGGAGTGGCTAAAAAGTTTATTTCTCCCAGGACATAGTGAGTTTCCTCACTCCATATTCAAGAATCAGCTAGATGGCAAAATTATCAAACTAGGTATTTGCTAGAATTCCTTGAAACTCTAGGATTTTGAGATTTTTATAATCTTCATGTTGAAAATAGAGGGAAAAAATGAAGCAATATTTATTTGACCCAAGGCAAGCACTAAGTAAATAAATTCAAAGTTTCTAAACAATCTACTTAATCAAGACCAGTTTAAGTTGGAAAATAAACTTAAATTGTGTGTGTGTGTGTGTGTGTGTGTGTATTATGGCAAATACCATTGAAAGGAATTTGAAAAGCAGGTGCCTGTTATTAAAGTCAGTCACTGACAGCTTATAATGCACCTGGCTGACCTCTTCTGAGAAAAATAGCCACTGGAAATGCAGTTATGAATCTTCACGGAGCCCTTTGAGCCTTATAGATGGATACAGAATAAGTATGCATATTCCAAATAGGTGACATTTTGATAATACATTCTTTTGAAAGTGACATCAAGAAAGGGAGACCTTTACCAGCTCTGTCTTGGAATGTCAGTATGATGCTTTAGGGATTCACTGAACTCCTTATCCTGTTAAACTTTTAACCTTTATTGATCGAAAATTCTTGTTCTAAAACAAAAAGTTGCCTTTCTCTTATAAATTCCTCAAGGAGAAAGGGAGCCATGCAGCAATAAATTATTGATTCTCTGCCTTTTTAAAAATAGAGAAAGTGGCACTTTGTACAATGTCTGCAACCTGATTATTTTTTTTATCTTTTCTCCTTACAATATTTCAGACTTATCATGCTACAATGAGATTAGGAATTCATATTTAGAAAACTAATGGGGATCCAGGGGCTGTGGGAAAGAGCTCACTTGCCTTGGGAAAGGATTAACTTTTTTTAATGCATATCAAAGCCATAGTCTAATGACAGCTGTTAAATGTAAAGTGATCCAAAAGTTCTTAATTATCTATAATGAAAATGGCCAACTGAATTAGAAAATGGTTTGCAGATAATTCTGTTGGTTTGAAACAAGGACCAATGAACCACAATTTCCATCTTAAGTTGGAGCACTTAGTATCTCGATGTTTATGAAACAAATCACAAATCCCACAGGATACATGAGGTTCTGAATAAGTGTATGTAGTCATATCTATTCAATCTATGTTTATATCTGGAAAACAATTTAAAGAATAATGTAGTTTTCAATTAAAATTTTTTCTAACTCATCCTTCATATTTGTTCTCACTAAAATAGATTATGAATGCCTTCTCTATAAAAACACAAATAGCAGAGAAATATTTGCAAATCATACATCAGGTAAGTACTCAGAATATATAAAGAAATATATAAAGAATATATAAAAAAATTTTTAAATAGCAAAAGACTTCAATAAACATTTCTCCAAAGAAGATATACAAATGACCAATAAAATATGAAGAGATGCTTAACATCATTAGTAATCAAAGAAATATAAAAATGACAATACTACCTTACCCTCACTTGGATAGATGTAACTTAAAGACTAAAATATAACACATGTTGGTGAAGATGTGAACAAATTCAACACCCAATCATTGTTAATGGGAATGTAAAATGGTTCAGCCACTATGGAAAAAGTTTGGCAGTTCCTCAAAAATCTCCAACTTAGAATATGTGACCCCACAATTCTTCTCCTAGGTATTTACCCAACAGAATTAAAAATGGGTTGAAAACTGGTACTCAAATACATATATATAAATGCTCATAGAAGCAATATTCACAATAGCCAAAAGCTGAAAACAAGCCAAATGTCCATGAACAGATGAATGATAAAACAAAAAGACACAAAGGTCACATGTGGTACGATTCCACACATAAATACATTTATATATAAAATATCCAGAATAAGTAAATCCATAGAGACAGAGAGCATATGAATGGTTATCAGGGCCTGTGAGGAAAGGGAAATAGGGATCAATTCCATGATGTGTACAGAGTTTCCTTTTGGGGTGATGAAAATGTGTTGTAACCAAACAGAAGTGGCAGTTGCACAGTACTTAGGATGTACTAAATGCCTCCAAGTGTTTACTATGAAATGGCTAATTTCATGTTATGTGGATTTCACTTAAAAATATATCAGACAGCACCCCTGCATGTGCTTTGACTCCATCCCCCTTACTTTCTCAAGAATTATTTCTCAATTCTGCATCTTCAACCTCTCCACCCATTTTTAACAATTTTACTGAGATATAATTTACATGCCATAGACATTTATAGAACATTGCTTTCAAAAACTGCAGAATACACATTTTTTAAGTGCACATGGGACATTCTCCAGGATAGATCATATATTAGGCAAAAAACAAGCCTCAAATTCAAGAAGATTAAAATCATATCAAGGAGCTTTTCCCATCACAATGGCATAAAACTAGAAATCCCCTACAGGAAGAAAACTGGGGGGAAAATAAATATATGGAGACTAAACAACATGCTGCTAAACAAACAATAGATCAAAGAGGAAATCAAACAAGTAATCAAGAGCTATCTTGAAATAAATGAAGTGAAAACACAACGTCTCAAAATTTATGGGATACAGCAAATGCAGTTCTAAGAAGGAAGTTGGTAACTACACAGGCCTACCTCAAGACACAAGAAAAAGCCCAAATAAACTGTCTAATTCTCTGTCTGAAGGATCTAGAAAAAGAATGAACAGAACCCAAAGTAAACAGAAGGAAGGAAATAGTTAAGATCAGAGTGGAAGTAAACAAAATAGAAATTAGCAAAAAAAAAAAAAAAAAAATAGAAAAGATCAATAAAACTAAGAGCTGGCTCTTTGAAAAGATAAATAAAAATAGATAAACCTTTACCTAAAACCATCAGGGGAAAAAGAGAGAAAGCCCAAATAAGTGAAATCATAAATGAAAAAGACATTACAACGGACACAACATAAATATAATTATATGCCAACAAATTCCACAACCTAAAGCAATGGATAAATTTCTAGAAGTATATAACTTTCTAAAACTGAACCAGGAAGAAATACAAAATCTAAACAAACCAATTACTAGCAATGGAATTGTAGCAGTAATTGGAAGAAGAAGGAGGAGGAGGAGGTGGGGAAGGGAAGGGAAAGAGAAGGAAAGGGGAAGGAAGAGGGGAAGGGGGAGAGGGAGGGGAGGAGGGGGAGGGGAAGAGGGAGGGGGATGGGAAGGGGAGGGGGAGAAGAACAACAACAACACACCCAAAAAATAAAAGTCCAGGACCAGTGGCTTCGCAGGTAAATCCTACCAAGCATTCAAAGAATCACTACCTATGTCTGGCTTCTTTCCCTTAGCATAATGCTTTTAAGGTCTTTCCACACTGCGTCTATCAGTACTTCATTCCTTTTATAGCTAAATAATATTTCACTGTATGAATGTCACATTTTGTTTATCCATTCATCTGTTGTTGGACATGTCAGTTGTTTCCACTTTTTGGTCTCCTATGGGTAATGCTGGTATGAACATTTGTGTACAAGTTTTTGTGTAGATGTAAGTTTTTATTTTTCTTGAGGATATACCTAGGAGTGCAGTTGCTGGATCATAAAGTAATTCTATATTTAAGATTTTGAGGAACTGCCAAACTGTTTTCTACAAAGGCTACAACAGTTTGTGTTTCTCAGTTTAATATAATTCACCTTCACTCTAACGTCTGCATTTAAAATCAACATTAGAAAATTTTTTTCTACCTTTCCTTCTTACGGTGTCATCTAGAATCCAAAGTGTAGGACCACGGAATTAGTGGGAAGTGATAGTATGAAAAGGCAAAATAGTGATTAAATTAAGCTATAGAAAAATAAAGTTGCAATACTTGCCAAAGCAAATTCATAAACATAGAAATCTGAACCTGATAGATGCAAATATAATTAGAATAATGCTTATTATATGCACACAGGTACAATTGATAATTTGAAAATCTTGGAAATTGTCCTAGAAAATGACTATTATAATTTTAATTGGTTGGAGAAAGCATTCTTGAGGCTGGGACATTAGCTATTTAAATGACAGAGGACAGAGGGTGTGGCAAGCTTGAGAAGCAGTGGTACAGGAGGAAAAGAAAAAATTTGACTGAGACAATGGGAAGCAAACAACAAGGAGACTGGAAGAACCATGGACACTTGGGTAAATAAGTTTAAAGTAAAATCTTGGTTCAAATGTGTAGGGCATTTAGAAAGTCACTATATAGTGAAAGAAGGCAGGTGGCAAGGTTAAAGCAGAGGTCAAATTGATTTAACAGCAGTTTTGAGAACTTACAGCAATCAGGCAGGACTGAAGTCTGCAAGTGAAAAGATATAAAATCAGGCCAGGTGGAAAATGCTGGCTCTGAGGCTTGGCAGTTGACATGCTTGGTTAAGAGAATGATTGATAAAACTCTACATATTGCTAAAAAGCTGCTTGGAAAATGTTTACAGTAGAATAAAAAATGGACGCTTGTGAGGACCGGTCTTTGGTTCTCTTTTGTGTCTATCTTTTATATAGATTGATGGGGGGGAAAAAGAAAGTCAATTTAGATGATTAAAGAAACTCTTTCCTTTCAGCCATCCAGACTGGATCTGTTGTCTCCAAACACACTTGTGATAGGAATTACCTGGCAGCAACAGGAAATATCTTTCACTAAACAGAAGGTTTTTCAAAGACCATTCAGTCAAGCAAATGGCTACCTCATTAACCAAACTGGGAAAGATTCCAAATGTTTACAAAATAACTGTATTTAACACCTACAGGCACATCCCAAACTTCATGGGCTTGCTCTCTTTTTAGCTGCATTACAGCAGCCCATTTTCCTAGGTAGCATTTTAGCACACTTTTGTTTTTTATTCCAGACAAAGCACGACTGAGAGTGATAAAGAAAATTATATATTAATTCCCCCCCACCAAAACCAAATAGATAAAAAAGACATGATCAGATGCTCCACACTTTAATTGAGACCGGGGTATGAATTCCAAGCCATTCATCTAAATGAGTGTCACCTCATGGTTTGCTCAGCTATGTATGCAAGCTGAACCAGTCAGATTGCAGAAGATTTATAATTACCACATCTAATCTAATTCTAAAAATCCCTTTCAATCCTTTTGGCAAGCAAATTATTTCAAAAAGCAACAGTTTTTATTTAGCCTCAAGTCTTTTCTCTTTTAAAAAAATACATCTACATTTGATTGGAAAAAATAGATGGTTGCTTAATATTTTTGCAGCAATTCATCATATTTAAAATAAGAACAGCCTTAAGAAGATTTTTGCCAGGGATCCCCCTAACCTCCACTTAAAACCAACCTGCTATTTTCTGTACACACCCACCTTAGGTTCTTAGTGACCTCCAGTTTCCTCTTTTCTTTTAGGATATTAATAGTTCAGAACCCGGGACCTTATGATTCAGCTGGTTCTGTCCACCTCACCATCAAAAGGTGCCTACCTGCCTTTGGCTTTAATTCCTCAGGACTTTGCTTTTGGGAAGGCACCTTAGTATTCTGGTGTATTTACATGTTATGATTGGCTGGTTCTCTTATCACCCCTCTAAGAAAATGTAGTTAAATCAGAACAGGGACCTTTTGTTGATAGTCTTAGTTCAAAGAAATAATCCTGAATGTAGGACTCCCAAGCACTGTAGCAGGCCACTCGGGAGGTATTCTGAGCAAAACATAGACCGCTGCCTTTTCTAACTTTACCCCAGACTGACTGCCTCAGTCTAGAAAACAAATGTGCATGGGTAGCAAATCTTAGAAGAGCAAACCCTAAGAGGCTAAGTCACAAGAGTCATTCATCACAGCATTAGGTCATTCTTAAGCCTTAGGATGATTGATGTGTTTAATTTAAACTGGCCTGGGTTTACAGGACATATCCCTGGACTGGTAACAGGGTGAGCGGGTAAGATGGAGAAGGAGATTTTAATGCAAGCCAGTTTTCTCTTTCAAACTTTCCTAGGCATGTGTCTTACTAACAACAACAAAGTGTTGTAATTGCTGTCATATACAATCCTATCCCGTTCTCTGGGTTTCTCCTAAACTACCAATGAGGTAAAAAGCTGTTGTGTCTCATTGCCATAAGACATTCATTTTATAAGGAATAAAGCTTTTTATAGAAAACTAATTTTAGTTTGTTATAAGTTAAAATCCCATGATGTGTTAAAAGATGTCAATTAAGGTAGTGGTGTTCATATTGGTGAGCTCAGTTTTACTCTTTCTGTTGAAGGGAAAGTACAGAGCAATTACTGAATTGGAGATACATGTCACACATATAAAGCCTAATATATTGTATGCCTTTCTGGCCTTCATTGTTAATAGAAATTTTTTAAAAGAATATGTTTCTGACCCTAAGAATTTCTTTGAGCTCAAACTCAAATGAACTCGAACTATTAGTTGCCTGTTAAGTGAGGTAGCTCATTACCACAATACATAAAATAGAAAAAGGAATATAAAAAATACCAATAAATCCTGTATTGATCAGATACATCTATTCTAGAGCCACATTTTACAGGTGCTAAAATAACAAAATGTGACCAGGATATTAAAAAGTTATTAGAAACAGGTCAAAATCTGAAATTCGGGGTTTCTAGTCCTAAGGGCAAAGCAGTGGTGGTTAAGGAATGGACTTAGTTAGGGAAAGTCCACTAAAGCCTGGAGAAAGGCAGAAGGTAGCTGAACGCTTCCTTCCTTTCCACCTGCCAACACATCCAGGCCCTGCCTCCCCATACAGAAGCCCAGAGAAGCCCCTCTGTAGAGCCCTCATCTGGCAGGGATTTTGGTGAGAACATGGCCTCCTCAGGCCAGGATCACCCAAAATGTTTTGCTATTCTTTAACAAACCTAATGTTAATATGAAACACTACCAGAATATATTTGGAAATCATACAAAATGATTTTGAAGAAAAAGTCTTACCAGTAATTTTAGCATAATTTATATAATCCAGTACCTCATTTTATAATATAGCTACATTTGTGTTGCATGTTTTTAAACTTTATAGAAAACATATCATATATATTCTTCTATACATTTTTATTCAACAAAACAACTATTGTCCAAATTGATACTTTGGCTCTAGCTTAACAATTTCATTATTGTCCATTCCATTGATTGAATGTAATAAAATCTATTTATGCATGCCCAATAATTGGTAAACATTTAGATTATTTTTGTTTATTCATTGTAATTAATGAGCATTCTCACTTATGCCCCCTTGTTATATAAAGGTGAAGTTCTCCAGGGCAAGATTTCTCAATCTTGGCACTTTGGGCATCTGGGGCTGAATAATTCTCTGTTATTCAGGGGTGAGGGAACTGTCCTGTGCATTGCAGGATTCATAGTAGCATCCTTGGTCTCTATAACTAGAAGCCAATAATAGCCCACATTTTATGATGAACAAAAATGTCTCCAGACATTGTCAAATGTCCCCTGGGGGACAAAAATTGGCCCTGGATGAAAACTTTTGCTTTAAAGTATACACATTTAAGTCTAATTGCTGTTTCATAGACTATGCATATCTTCTGCTTTACTAAATATTTCCAAATTGCTCTGCAAAATAATTGTAGCAATTTCCTTTGCAACCAGATGCTCCATTTTTAAATGTTTACTATGAAACATTTCTAAAATACAAAATAATGGGTATGAGAGAGATAAAAAATGCCAATAACCATAATAAACCTAGGTTGAGAATATATAGTGTTAATTAAGATCCGAACATCATAAAACCTTGGAAGCCCATGTGTTCCTTCTAAAGCCACCCTTCCGTCTCATTGCTCTTTTCCACAGAGGTAACCACTATTTTGATATTTTTGTTCAGCATTCCTTTCCTTTTCATACCACAAATAAGCACATATTTTAATATTATGTTGTTTCTTATGTTTTCGTACACCTTTAAGTTTGCACACAATCGCACTCGTATGCCTTCCTTGCCTTGGTGTCGCCCAACCTCATGAGTGTGCTCATCGTTATCATTTTGAATTTTATTAATACTCATGCAGGTTACTGTTATTCACAAATAAATAATTATAAACCCCTTGTATTATGGTCTCCAGGACACTAATAAAATACAAGTTCAACTAGCTTATATCATCTGTATACAAATCTAAAATCTGTAAACCAAACTCCAAATAAAAATAAAAAAGGAAATGCAGATAAAGAACAAAATGGTCTTCAGTGACACCTCTGTTAAATCCTGAGATATTATAAGTAAGTTATTCAAACAAAAAGCAATTGTAGGACCTGGTATGGTTTATAAACCATACCAGTTTAGTTTCATAATCCAACACTAAAATTTTCCAGTTCTCAATTGTGATACTTTTCAATCATCAAGTTGCCTCCTCCATAATCACCTCAGGGCAAAAACTGTCTTCTCTGTCCTTCTCTATGACCCAGCATGCAGAATCATGCTTTACACACAGCACAGTACAAATCAAATATTTCAATGTATTTGCAGTTACGTCTCATTTAAGTATGACTAATTTTAGCTGGCAAAACATCTTAATCTTAGTTGATTATTCAAAGAAAATCAAAGAGAAATGGCATTTAAGTCAGGAATATACTTCGATTCATCTTCTGTGAAAATGTATGACCTAAATATATGCCTCCTCCTTGAATGTCATGAGTGTATTCATCACTTAGCAGTGCCTCTACGGATGATAGATACAAGAGTCCCAGGAGGCAAATGGCTCTTTCAGGATAGCAGTTATAAAGACATGCTACCATTAAAAGACAAAGTACAAAGGAGGAAAGAAAATTGATATGTTTATGATCTCTCAGAGGTGGAAGAAAATAACTTGGTAATGATGGTGTAATAAGGTATTAGTCTGAGTGCTTCTCTCACTCAGTCTCAACCAATTGAGGAACAACTACAAAACTGATAATTATATGCATAACTGGCATGGAATGTTATTAAATCTGGCATTTTAAAAGTGTATTTCCCATTCCACAGAAAAGTATTTCTCATTCAGTTAAATAAAGTGAGACAAGAGTTAGATGACTAATGTAACATATTTAGGAAAATGACATGATAAAATGCATTTCTAATCTGTGTGACATAAAAGGAAACAGCACTATTTTTGGTGTTTGTTGTTCAGTGGTTTCTTCATTCATGGCAGAGGAATTTTCTAATTAATTTTCAGCCTAAAATTAACTTCTCAATCAAACTATGACCAGGAACAGATAGCATGGTATCCCGTCTGTTGAGCTACAGCTGCTATCACTTAAAGGATCTCAAAAAAAAAAAGAAAGAGAAAAGTTGGCCTTTGATAACAGGATAGCATGCACTTCAAGACTTATTATGTGGTGATAAACCATAATTAAGCATATGCTATGTCGATATCTTTGTACTGCCTCACTAGAAATCAGATTATCAGTTTCACGGCTCTTCTCTTCCCCTTCTTTTTCTATTGAAAATGCATAGTTTTTGCACTCATCCAATGAATATATTTTCTTCTATGTGCCAGGTACTGTGCTGGACATCAGAGATAGGTCATAAAGAAAGCAGATATACTCCTGACATTAAATAGACATTACATAAATACTGTGCAGCTTCATGTACTGTGCAGAAAATGGCCATGTATTTTTGGAAGGGAATAAATCTAGAAACAGTTAAGATGCAACCAAACTGGTGCTGCATTTGTTATTTCCTTCCACCTGTGTCTTATTCTCCTGCCAGATCAGGATGAATAAATCAGTGCTGTATCAGTTTCTTTAGTGCAAAGTAACTTGATTCAATGTGAAGGTAAGGATGGGGACTTTGCTTTATTTACCACTGTATCTCCAGTGTCTAGCACAGCACTTGGTACACAGCAGATGTTTTAAAATTATGTTAAAAGAAACACTTCCAGAGTAATGGAGTAAGGACCTCTGAAAATCAACCTCTCTATAAAAGCAACGAGAAAAATGGCACAAATTGTCAGAATCGACTTTTTCAGATCTATGGAAATTTTCTAAAGGTTTACAACAACCCCAGAAGTGCTTACTCAAGAAAAATGCCTGAATCCCAGTAAGAACACATTTTGTAGAATTTTAAATTGCTCCACAGAACCTCAAAAACAGCAGCCTTGGGATGATAGCAGGTATGAAAACATCATTTTAGCAGCAAGTGAAAGGGGCAGATGGACTGATGCCTCTCCCTCCAAAAACCCCATCTGCAGAGAACTGCCATTAGTTGACCTGTCTGGAAATTTTTTGTAAAAGCCCCATTCACAGGGCTTGTCTTTATTTGACGTGACTCGAGGCTCACTTAGTGAAGAAAGTCTACTCCTCAAGGCTTTTGTGGAAAATAATCAATGGCAATTGTTTCACATCAGAGCTGCCTGAGGCAGCAAAACCAATTGGGACAAACAAGATGCTGGTGGGGGGCGCGGAATTAAAAGAAATCTCTGGAAAATGAGATGTCCAAGCTTGAAAAAGTTATATTTTTGTGAGAATGTAGAAGGCTATGCACATGTACAGAGAAATGCACATGCCCAGGAAAGTCCTAAAAAGGCTGTAATCTCTGATCACTGGTTGACATTGAGGCTCTGTGCAAGCAGGAATTGCAAGCTAAGACAGAGTTGACCAATGCTCCTGGCTTCAGAGTTTCCTGATGTCTCATAGCTTGAAGGGCTGGTACTGGCTCAGGCTTCACCTCCCTACTGATGAAGCAACTTTCTGTTGACTACAGCAGAAATGCAAGTTGGGCTTTGATATCTACCCCACCTTACAAGCGTCCCCAGCAGTTGCAGAATGCTACAACTCCACCTTGACCAACCACACCATCCTGGAGCACTTGACTGTGCTTTCATGGAAGTCAATGAGGTCATCTATAGTATCTGCTGCTGCAACCTGGACATTGAGCACCCTGGCTATACAAACCAGAACTGGATCACTGGCCAGATGGTGCCCTCAATGTGGACCTCATGGAGTTCCAGACCAATCTGGTACCCTACTCCCACATCCACTTTCCCCTATTGACCTCCTCACTCATTGTTTTAGCTGAGAAGGACTACTATGTGCAGCTCTCAGTGTCATTAAAACATGCACCAGCACACACACAGAGCCTTTCAGCAAAGGGTGAAAAATATATTGATTCATCCAATTTAAGTAAACCTCTGTTCAATAATTAGAAAACACAAAGTTAACTTAGCAGAGGCTGTGTTTTCCACACATTACAAAGAACAAAAATGCTTCCTCACTCTCAAGCCCCCCAAGCCCTTCCTTTGCTTCTATAACTTGTTTCCTAAGCCCATTTCTTCCAGGAATTACTTCTTCCACCTCTGTAATTTTACAAATAAGTGTTCTCTTATAAAAAAAAATAGGCATTTAATCCAAAAAACTCACTAGACAAAGAGCAACAACAACAGTAACAACAGGTAGCAACAATGAAAAAATACTAGAGTTCTGTGTTTTTTTTAAATATGTCTTTATTGACTTCAGAGAGGGGAAGGGAGAGGGAGAGACAGAGATAGAAACATCAATGATGAGAGAGTCACCGATTGGTTGCCTCTTGAACACCCCCCCCCCACTGGGGATCGAGCCCACAACCCAGGCATATGCCCTGACTGGGAATCGAACTTCAATCTCCTGGATCATAGATTAATGTTAAACTGCTGAGCCGCACCAGCCAGGCCAGTTCTGTTATTTTTGAAGTGCAGTTTTCAACAACAAAATTACAAGACATGCAAAGAAACAGAAAAATGTGGCCCATACCTAAGCAAAAAAACAGTCAATGGAAATAGTCCCTAAGGAAGCTCAAATGTAGACATGATAGAAAAAGACTTTAAATCAAATCAGTCTTTGTAAATTCAAAATTAAATATAGTCCAAATATATTCAAAACTAAAAGAGAATTGTATAAAGAATTAAAGAAAATTATGAGAAAACTATTTCATACAATAATCGTTTCAGTAAAGATGTATAAATTACATAAGAGAACAAACTGGAAATTCTGGAAGCAAAAGTACAATAAATATAAAAATTTACTAGAGAACCTTGAGCTGCAGAAAAAAGAATCAATGAACCTAAAAACAGATCAACTGAAATTATTCAGTCTAAGAAACAAAAACAAAAAAGAATGAAGAAAAATTATCAGAAGTTAAGAGACCAGTGGTATACCATTAAGCATACCAGCATAAACATAATGGGAATTCCAAAATGAGAGGAGAGGAGGAAAGAGACAGAAAGAATTATCGAAGAAATAATGGCCAAAACTTCCCAAATTTGATTCAAATTAACCTACACATTCAAGAAACTCAGTGAGTTCCAATTAGTACAAACTTAGAAAAATTCAAACCTAGACATATGATAGTTAAACTATCTAAGACAATGAGAATCTGGAAAGCAGCAAGAAAATGTGACTCCACATATAAATGGAATCCTCAATAAGATTAGCATTGTTCAAAGACACAAATGGGTTAAAAGTAAAAGGATGAAAAGAATATTCCCTGCCAATAGTAATCAAAGAGAGCTGGGTCTTAACAGTATGCAAAACAGACTTGAAGACAAAAAGATTTCCTAGCAATTAATCAAAAATCATATGATAGAAAGAACAATCCATCAGGAACATAACAATTATAAAAATATGTGTTTATGCTTTTATAAAATACTGAACCCTTTCGATAGAGCCCCCCAAATACATGAAGCAAAACTGACAGATTTGAAGGGATAGAATTGAGCAATAATAGTGGAAGGCTTCAAAATCCCACTTTCAACAGTAAAAAAAAACTATGTAGAAGAGCAACACAAAAATAAAACACTTGAACAACATTAAGAACCAGTTAAACCTAAGAGACATTTATAGAACACTGCAGAAAAAAGAAAGAAAAATACATATTACTTTTCAGTGCACATGAAATGCCCTCCTGAATAGGTCATAAAACAAACCTAAATTGAAAAGATTTAAATCATTGTCTATTTTCCAAACCACAATGTGATTAAAATTAAATCAATAATAGAAGGGATTTGTGATACTCCATGAATGTATGGAAATTAAACAATGCATTCCAAAATAGCCAATGGGTCAAAGGATAATCACAACAGAATTTAGAAAATACTTTGAGATAAATTTAAAGGAAACTATAATATACCAAAACCTATTAGATGCAGCCAAATCAATGCTTAAATATATAGCTGTAAATGTCTATATTAAAAAAGATTTCAAATCATTGACCTAAACTTCCATGTTAGGAAACTAAAAGAAGAACCAATCTCAAATTAAGTAGAAAGAAGTAAATAATTAAGATTAGAGCAGAAATTTAAAAAATGGAAAAACCATTATTTGTCATCAATGAAACCAAAAGTTAATCACCCTATAAGATATCAAAACTTACTACAAAGCTACAGTAATCAAGACAGTGTAGTATTGGCATATGGGTAGATATACAGACCAATGGAATAGAATTGGGAGTCCAGAACCCTTACATTATGGTCAATAAGGTTGTTAAGTCAATTAAATAGAAGAGAGAATAGTATGGTGTTGGCATTAGGGGATAACCACATGCAATAGAATGAAGCTAGAACCCTACCTAACGTCATATAAAAACTCAAAATTGTTCATAGACCTAAATGTAGGAACTAAAATTATAAAACTCTCAAAAAAAGTCACAGGAACCAGTCTTTGTGACAGTAGGTAATCTTCAAAGACACCTTTATTTTCATCTTGTTAAGTTTGCAGCTATATACCAAGACATCAAGCTAATTAGTGGTAGAATTAAAGATAAAAACTCCAAATATTAAGATTTTTTAATTAGACCACACTGCCTTCTAAGAGAAGCAAAAAAAAAAAAGCAAAAGATCAACTTTTATTAAAATAAAGCATTCTTAAAATAAAGCATCACTGTTCAAATGCAAATCACTTAATATTGTTTGATTTTTTAAGAAAAAATTTGTCATTGTTTATAATTATCTTCAACATTTTAAAATGAAAATTGATCTCATCTCTACTATTCTTTTCCTCTACACACTTTTGTTTTTTTAAATATATCTTTATTGATATCAGAGAGAGGAAAGGAGAAGGAGAGAGAGAGACAGAAACATCAATGATGAGAGAGTCATTGATCAAGCCCACAACCCCGGCATGTGCCCTGACCGGGAATCGAACCCTGATCGCCTGGATCCTAGGTCGACGCTCAACTGCTGAGCCACGCCCGGCCGGGCACACTTTGTTTCTTACTGTGCTAAATTTCAGACCATCACTTCTTTATGCTATGCTAATAGCTCTGCATATGTGATTCTCTGCCTAGAACTGCCCTGTCTCTTTTAACTGCAAAAATACTATTTATCTGTCTTGATGTAGCTTATGGGTTAACTCTGGGAAGTACTTCCTCTTCATCAGTCAGTTGCTCACACCCTGCTGTCTACTTTCACAGCACTTTCCCACTCCACTCTAGCACTGATTTTCTACTGTATTAGAATTGCCTATTAAAATGTCTGCTCTACTAGACAGGGAGCATTTGGAAAGCATGGCTTATGGCTTACATATACCTGTCAGTGCCTACTATATAGTAACTATATAATAACCTTTTGCTGAAAGACAAAAGTCATCCCTTATTTACTGAATTTAGTAAGAAAACTGAAAAATTTTAAAAAGTTGTTTCCCAAAGTATGGCTAGCTCAGACTATATGCATTAGAGATGTAGGAGAATGCAAAGGCAGGGTTTTTTTCTTACCTAGCCATATAAATAAGAACATTGCTTACTAAATACAAGAATTCATATATGTGTTTACCTTAAATTGAATGATGAATGACAGGGTTCAGAGGCAAAGTCTTTACTAATTAAATATTTTCAGTTATTTTATTCTTTAGCTATTACTGGAATTTACATGAACATTTAAGTTTAAAAAATTAAAACATGAAAATATTTTTTTCAGCCATCATAAGGAATGAAATTTTAATATCTATGCTACAACATGGATGAACCTTGAGAACATTATTTTTAGTGAAATAAGCCCAGCATAGAAGAACAAATATTGTATGATTCCACTTATATGATGTACCTATAATTTGTAAATTTGTAGAGAGAGAAGGGTTAAATAGAGGTTACAAGGGGCTGGGGAAAAGTGGGAAGGGGAGTTATTATGTAACAAGTACAGTGCTTTTGTTGGAAATGATGAAAATCATTTGGATATAGTGGGTTACACAACATTGTGAATGTACTTAATGCCACTGAATTCTACACTTATAAAGAGTAAAAATGATAATATGATGTTATGTATATCTTACCACAATAATAAAAGAATATGACAAAATTAAAAAATTTAGATGAATAAAAAAAGTTTAAAGTTCAGTTATAATCCCCTCCTAAAGATAATTCCAGTTACATTTTGATATAAAAATTTTTCTGCACCTTTATAGGTTTAATAAAAAAATGGAAACATAGATTGTGTATGAATTTTTATTAAACAAATTTAAACATATTTTCATATTATTAATAAAATTAAGGCTAAAAAGTGATGTATTCAGATTGGTTAGGAGGATTTGATGTCAGCATACCTGTACTATATGTTAAAGAAAGTTCTTCAGGTAGAAGGAAAATACATGATGGAAACTTGAATTTACACAAAGGAATAAAGAGTGCCAGAAAAAATTAACATGCAGATAATTATTAAAGCCTTTTCTTCTCATTTTAAAATTTTCTTTCAATTGAAGAACTTACTTTTAATATGGGAAAACAAAAATACTTAACCTTATGTTACTCCATCAAAAGTATTTTCTATGGAGTTTTATATTTTGCCTTTTATTTGTCACTATGTAATAGACATATTGTGAGAAGCCTATTGGTAAGTTTAAACACTTTACAGAAATGTTTTTTCCTTTTTCAACCAGGATGGATTTTTAAGAGGAAATGTTTAAATGTCTCAAGCTCAGTCAGCATGGCTCAGTGGTTGAGTGTCAATCCATGAACCAAGAGGTCCCTGGTTCAATTCTCCATCAGGACTCATGCCCGGGTTGTGGGCTTGATCTCCAGTGGGGGACATGCAGGAGGCAGCCAATCGATATCTCTCTCATCAATGTTTCTATCTCTCTATCCCTCTCCCTTCTTCTCTCTCTAAAAATCAATAAAAACATATTTTTTAAAATGTCTCAAATCCACTCAGTTAAAAGAAAACTCACTTAAGCATTTTGCACATACAACTTTGTGACAATATCATATTAAAAAAAATTTTAAACTTGCAAAATAAAACTTCTATTTATTAAAAAAGGTAAGCCCAAATTTCCTCTACAGAAATACAAAAATGTGCGAGCACACACACACATAAAAACTCATATGTTTTTTCAGTTTGAATTATAAGAGGACACATGAGATTCAGGGTAAAAAGAAAGGCAAAGGGATTTTAAGTCATGAGTCTAGAAAGATCTCTGCCTGACAACAAAGAATGAACATATTTAAACTGTAGGTAATTTTCTCCTGCCTCATGGTAGAGAACAGATGGCTGTGTGAGGTAGAGTGTATTAAACCAACACACACGGGAGAAGTTGCCAAACACATCCAACTGGAACTAAATGGGATATTGTTGCCCCATACAAGAGAATTCAGCATCCCTCTCACTGTTTCAGCTAAAACATCCCTGTCAATTTACTTCTGTAACAGAGAATGGCAAGCTGCCCTGGTAGTGATTTAGAATGTTATCAGTAAATTTTCTTGCTTTCAGTGCTATTTAGCAGTCTGGGATTCTTTATACTTTGATTCCAGTGTTGATTCAAGTTATCAATAACACCTCATTTGACTGAAAAATGAAGACTTTCATTCCTTTGTTTTACTGTGAAGAGGGTGGCAAGGTTTACACAGCCTATAATTTGGAAAAGAATAAGCTTTGCTAGCTAGTATTCAGCCATAAAGAAAATTTGATTAACATGACCCAAAGCAAACAAAATCCTTCTGCTAATGCCTAATCACATCAAAAATGTTTGCATTCACTGTGTATTATATTTTTTCAAAAGAATGAGTCCAAAGACGAATCCCTTAGCCCATTTACTTACGTTATTCCACCATTTCTCCCCAATTAAAACCTAAAATTCCCCACCTAAAATTCCTTGACCCAAGGAACATACTGATAACTAACTCTTCAAAGACTGAGACCTGGATAATATTCTTGAATCTCTTTGCAAGTGACCAGGCAATTGAAGCCACTGGCCTTTGTCATCTAAGTTAAGAAGGAATCATACACCTAAATGGGTACCTTTTAAAAACACATTCCACTCTATGTATAGCTGAAGGTTGAAGATTTGACCTGTTACCATTTCAACTATTTTACCAAAAATAAGAAACCACTCTTGCTATTCCTCTGGGCTTCATTAGTGTTAAAATGGAAAGATACAAGGTTTTAAATACCTTTCTCTTACTTTTTCAAGATAATTGAGAAACAAAAGGTTGTCCTCGATAACTTTGAAAAGTTACTTTCCTTAGAATTGGGAGGGGGAATTTTTCTACCAGGTAAGTAATTTAGGATACATTTTATAGGCCTACTTGTAAATATCTGTGTCATGGGATATAAGATTCAGTGATGCAGACAAATGGCTAGAAAGGTAATCAAGAAATAAGAAAGCTGAATTTCTTATCATCAAAATCAAAAAAGAGCAGGTAAATAATAGTATGAAAGGACAGAGGAAGAATAGTATGTCTCATACCAGGCAGCTACTTAGTATTATGTCACAGCCACTCAGCTACTCTAGGATTCTATACTCTTGCTGTCTCTGCTGTATCTCTATAGGATTAGATTCAGTATAGTAGTTAAATCTATTTATTGTTTTACTAAGTTAGGATATCTTGACTTTCTACAAATTCAATTTAAGGAATAAGCTTCCCTAGATTTCCCCTCAATTTTTCTCTTCTGTATCCATCATAAAATTTTGTCACCTATAACATCTCTGTCATTGTAAAAGATTGTATTTTCACATTTTTTATAACAGCAAAACTTCTAGGCTTTTTCCATAGTTTGACTTAAAATATTTTGAAAAGTTATCAACACTGATTTTAGTTATAGTTATATAACTATATATAGTTAGGCAGAGAAAGTCATAGTTATGTAACTTTTCCTCTACATAACTATTTCGTGTAATTGAACACAGAGAAATGAAAGGCTGAGTGAAAAGAATATGTCAAGTGAATTCTTCTTTAAAAACTATTTTTATTTAAACAGCAGTCCAATAAAATGCTATGGTTTTGTTTGCGTCATATTCTGATCATAATTTTCTTGTCAAGTCTTTTTTATTGGCTAATGATTTAAGGATGCTAAGATTATATACATTCTTGATCATACCATTATCTAGAATCCTCTTTCTTTCTGGAAATGTTCATCATTAATCCCTCTAATTTTGGATTCAACCTTAATCTTGCTATTATCTGTTTCCTACCATATTTCTTAATGTTTTCAGTGGTATTTAGGAAATAAGGTGCTTTCTTGTGGGTGATTAGTTCCAAATGATCTCTTCTAACCCCTTTCACAGCTTCTGCCTTTTGCTATGAGAAGACAATACCTACAGTGGTTTTCTTGAGTAAGGCTCAAGATGGCTCAAAATGGTTCCCTTCCACCCTGTGTTCTTTTTGAATAGAAAACGTATACATTGCTATGTGTCAGGGCACTTGTGTGTACATCAGGACTCGGAATCCCACTTCCGGCAGCAGCACCTTATCAGTACCTACACGTGGAAGCTGCCAGGTTCCTAATGAGGACCACTGCATTAGATCAGCGCCAACAAATTAGAGGCGTGCAATTTGCATGACATGAGGCCTTAGCCAAAAGGGCGTGGACAGCAGAAACAGCATGTGTACTAATAGAATCTACGAGTCTCTGGCTAGAAGCCCTGGCCCTTGCTCTTTTGACAGCTCTCATACTGGATTCCATCCACAGTGACAGCCTAAGCATCTGTCAGGGAGAGAAAGCTTTAGTACCTATAAAGCAGCTAATGGAGCATCACAAACATCCCCTAGAGGTTAAAGCATTCCATATTCTTTCTTTTTCTGAGGGGGTGATGGGGGCAGACCGATAAAAGCTTGTTTTATTGAATGACTGATTTATGTCATTGCTGAAGCTACCATGTACAAACAAGACAGGGGGACTTTTATTTCTTGGTCTCTTCTGCCTTGCACAGGGTTTTAATGATTTCCTATTTCTTGACCTGGAGCTGTTCGGCCACTTGCAAGCCTCTTTGGTCTGAGACCTGTGGGCCTCAGCCTGGTCAGCCAGGAGCTTCTTAAGGACTTTTTCTGCTTTCAGCTTATGGGTGAGTTCAAGAGAATCCACTTGTGGTTGTGTTAGTTTGTTGTTTTTCATTTATTTATTCATTTTTTAAACACATTCCCTGCATCTTCCGGTGTAGACTTGATAAGGCGGTAGTCAGCGTTCTTAGAGTCACAGTATTTTCTGAGCATCAGAATTCTCGTTCTCCTCATCTAGGTTACTTCTCAGGCATTTGAGCAATGGCTTAGCATTTGCTTCCCCATATGCCAATATGCCTACCTTTGCAGTGAACCAAGGTATTTCTCCTGCACTGAGCTCAGCAGTGGACAGTTACAGACTTGCAGATGATCAGCCCATCTTTGATCAGCATCCAGATCTGCTAATGGAGGCTGGCAACTGGCGATTTGATTGGTCTTACTGAGATCCAACCAGATCTTTGCCAGAGCATGAGACACGGGAGGCAGCCACTTCTGAAGCAGGAGTATCCTCTGCTGTGGCAGCAGTAAGAGGAGTTTCCTTCCGTGTTCTAGAGGAATATATGTAGGAGTGGGATATATACAAACAAGGTTTACTTTTGACAAATATATGGCTTAATATTGGCTATTCTTGCTACGCTGAACAATTTTATATTAAATATAGCTAAATTTAAAATTTTACCTCTGGTTTCACATTATTAAGGTCAAAATTTCCACATTATTAGACTAAATAGATCATGATTCACTTAGATACCTCTTGTGATGATTAATTTTATGTGTCAACTTGGCTTGGCAATGATGACCAGATATTTGTTCAAACATTATTTTATGTATTTCTGTGAAGGTATTTTTTGGGTGAGACTGACATTTAAAACTGCAGAATTTGAGTGAAGCAGATTATACTCTGTCATGTGTGTGGGCCTCATCTGATCAGTTAAAAGCATTACTAGAATGAAGACTGACCACCCTTCAGCAAAGGGAATTTGGTCACCAGGCTACCTTTGGGCTCTAATAGAAACTCTTTCTGAGCCTCCAGCCTGCTGGACTACTCCATCAGATTCTGCTCGTAGATTCTAAATATATATATATGTGTATGTATATGTATACATACATACACACACATATACACACACATATATACATACATATGTGTGTGTATAACATGACATTATATATAGTATCTTATATAATATAGAGAATATACAATATAATATACACCCAGAATATACATGTATAACATATGCATATATGCATATAATATATGCATGCTATGTAATATATAATTATATACATATATCACATATATATTACATGAACTATATGATACATATTAATTATATTAAGATACAATTACATATTTTATATATACATCCTGTTGGTTCTGTTTCTCCAGAAGACCCTTTGTAGTACACCCCTTCATAGCTTTGAGGACTACCAAATGCACCATCCACATCTCCGCTCTGAAGTCAACAATTTATTCTCACAGATACTACAAGTGACACCAGAAGAAAGTCTCGCTGTCAGCTGTTTTTAGGGATTAAGTCACTTAAGAAAAAACTGTCTTGTTCAAGATCTCACCTTCTTCCAGGATCAGCCTGCTCTATGACTGATCAGCGCAGAAGTATAAAGACTTAGTCCCTTCAACTCAATTCAGGACAACTCTGATGATCTTTCCCAGCTCCAGAGATGAGGCTTTCATTGAATTTGCAATGCAGCCCATCTTCTCCCTCTGCCAAATTCTGGTTCTTTCCTCTGTCTTCCAGGGGTGTTATTCCCAAGAATTCTCCCCAATAAATGGCCTGCATCCTAGTCTGAATCTTAGATTCCTCCTCTGAAAACATTCAACCTTCAACAGCCGCTCACGCTCTCCACCCTGATATCATTTTGCATTCCCTTTCTCCCCACTCAAGTCAGTACAGAGTATATAGGCAATCTGCTTCATAAATCATTATCTACCAGGAAAAAGGTTGCCATTCCCCTTCCTGAATACACTCCTAATTTCTGTGGGTGATTGACTTGAAGCTCTACTTGCTTAGCTTGGCAGGGTGGTACAAATGTCCCCTTTTTCCCTGCCATCTCAAGCACTCCATCAGTCCTCTCCATTTGCAATTTCCATGCTCATCATCCCTCCACAATCACATGTACACAACTCGGGCTCTCCAAAGGGATTTCTCACTTTGCTACACTCCATGGTTATACAGCTCAACACAACACAACAACCAGATTCTACTAAGGTGTCTTGAGTCTCTATAATATTTCTCTTAGTGCTCTCCCTCACTTGGCTTGGTGGGATGCAAAGCCCTCTCCCCTTTCCCATAGCACTTCCCTTTTGTACAAGGACAGACTGAAAAAAGATTTGAACATAAAGTGATTTGAAGATTATTTGTTAATTTTAGTTATCTGCTGCATCCTTATTTTGTATGTACACAAACATTCTTTATTTGACTATTTTCAATATGCCTGACAAGTTTGGAGTATTTTCTCTCGATTTCTCTAATTGTTTGCTCTCCTTTGTATACAAAAATAAATTAACATATAGATTAATATATAGCTCTACTACATTTAATAATGCTAATGAGAACTGCTAGCAGGCTCTTCTTTTAGAATTGTTTTACACAAGGGTCCAGTTGTAATCATGAGCAGACATTGTAAGATGGCTAGCCAAGGCCAGGGGTGCATTTTTTCCATGGACCAGGGATCTCTATAAAAAGCTAAATGTCCCCTGTCATCATTTAGAACACCATGCAACCATTTAAGATAATTACTCATATTATAAAACCTAGATCTTCTGCATCTCATTGAGCCCCAGAAGGAAGTGATTGCATAAATCCTTGGCAGAGTGGATTTTGTGGAAGTGACTGAAATGAACTGGCTTACAAACATGTACTATATATACCTCATGAAATCAAAGCCTTCTACCTCCCAACCACCAGGCAGAAGATATCCATTATCTATAGTATATATGCTTTAAAGCTTAAACAAAGATAAAGTCACATAATAGCCTATCTTACTCTAATTTCAGACTAGAGATTTTATCTCCCTCAATTACACGGTCTAATTAAGTGAATTTTATCTCTCTGCTTTAAAAATATATTTGTGCTTAGATCTTTGATCATGTTTTCTGTGATCCTTTTTTGAAGCTCATTTCAATGACACTATTCTTTAATCTTAAAATCTCTTGCTTAAAAATGCTCCACCTTACTGATTAGATTCCAAAGTTTCTCTCACATGAACAGTAAAATGTATCCCAGTAGGTAGCAGTCAAATAGACAAGACCATTCAAGCATTTCTCAATTAGATAAGAAACTTTTGATGCATCTCATTTAGTGTTCTCAATAAACAAAACATTTTAGAAATACTTTCTTCAGGTCAAAGGGCACATTTAGCATAACATTGAGCCAAGTTTTTACATAATTAGATCACATGGGGATTTGGGTCTTCTATTACTTTAGTTGCATAGGATATGAGTTGGGCTTGCTAAATTGTGACCCACTGAGAAAGAAAAATAATTGAGAAAATGACCTGGGCACATGAGAAAAGAAAGCAAGGAGGCCTTTTACAGCATAAAATAATACAATTACTAGTAGGTTAAAGTTCAGGGAAAAGAAGCTATAATCCTTTGAGAAGGAAAAATGGTAGCTTACTATATACTTTCATATTTGCGGGGGTAAAGAGGCTTTGAGTTCCAGTACGTGACACATTCTATTTTGAATGATTTATGAAAAATAATAAAAAGAATTATGTGGAATACTAAATGATTGGTTTGAATTAGATATTTGGAAGCTATGTTTTCCATGATTAGCAACAATTAAAGTTTTAGAAAGCATCTAGAGCCATTAGGTGAGCAACCATACTAGCCATGGCTATGGAACAACATAAAAGAGAAATATTTGGTAAGGCTAGGTTTAAACTATCAATTGCATAATAAATTTAATACAACTATGTATGAGTGGATTTAGACAGAATGTCTGTTCTATTATTTACTAGCTGGATGATCTTGTCCAAAATATTCACCTCTCTATACTAATTTTCTCATATACAAAATAGGGTCAATAGTGCTACACTTTTATAAAGGGTAAATGAGAAAGTGTATGTAGAAGAGTCCAGTGCCTGGCATATAATAAACTTGAAGATATTTGAGCAGTAATTTTTGAGAATATGAATAGCTAGAATTAGACTGAATTTCTAAGAGTGCTTTAAATCAAACAATTGTGAAAGAATTTTCTAAAGTACACAGGTGAAAGCCAAGACAAGAAAAAAGCAGAGTATTTCATTTTCCCTGTATCTTCCCATCCCCATCTTCAGTGATAACTTCTAGTGGCATTTTTGCAAATTAGTCTTCCTAAGGAACTCAAACTTTGCATAATCATCTGTCTTAAAATTTTCACTGTAATTTTTATGAGAATTGCATATAAAAGCACGTTAATATCTCAAAAATTCTTTAGAAGGTTGGGTGATTCAGTTTTATTCTAATCACCCAATCACAGCTTCACTTGTCCCTGTAGACACATGGTACTTGAAAGGAAGTACTGCAGACTTTGGCACTAACACCTATCACCAGAGCGGTGTTTGCTCCAAACACTTGACAGGCATGTACAGAAGCAATGACAAAAATTAGTGCTAACAGATCACTTCTAATTATTAAATGTTTATTTTTTATTATCTATTGTCTGGCTAGTTCCTCAGAAGAATATGGTCATTTGAAACAAATGTTCTGATTAAAAACTGCATTGAGAAAATTTGATTAAACCATGAGACACATCAAATTATTAGGAGTTGCTTCTAATTATTTTCCATTCTTCATTTATTTAAAACCCACACAGATATATGAAGAAAAAACAGATTTTTTTCCCCACTACATAGTAAGCCACTAAGAAAATTTAAGATTTTTAAGTCATTACCAAGAAGAAACCTCAAATATATATGCTATGGAATTGAAAATACCTTTCTGCTATAAGCTAGTATTTACATTTAAGAACATTTTTTTGGGAAAATGTGAAATGATGCATATTCATTATAAGCCTACTAGAAAAAATAAATACTTCTAAATTACTCAGGGGCTAAAAAATAGCAAAAAATGTGTTTATTTTATATGAATAAATAAAAAGATCAAAATATTATTATATTATTAATTACAGTGTATATTTTTAAACTTTGAAAATGTTTAATTATTGAACCAGTATTTATTCTTTATATCATTTTACTAATAGATAACATTTCTGATGAATTGGAACATGAGCTATTATTATGAAGCAATTACACCCAAGAGAATTATTAACCACCAACAAAGCAAAGGCAAGAAGCTATTCTAAGTAAGGTTCCAGTTTAAATCTAAAAGCTAAGATTTTCAGGAAGTGAGAAAATAAGACTTTGGTTCAAAAACCCATAATGTTGTCAATTCTTTGGTGACACCTGTTTATAGAACAGCTACTAAGTGCAGCATTGCCTAAAAGGCTGTTTAATAGAAAAAGTAACTGACTTCAGGATCACACTTACTGAACTTATATCCAAAGTCAGTGCTCAAGGGACAGAGTAAATACACTGCAGTGCCCTTGGTACTGATCATTTAAGTTATCTGCCATCATGTCTGCTGAGGTTAACTGGTTGAATGCTAACCTTCTGCCTTCTAGAATGAAACATCATTTTAGTAAACCCTATGTCTGCACTATACATTGATTTTAGCTGACCAACATCCACTCTAAATTCTATATCCTCAGCACAGCAGCCTTTGTCAACATGAGAACAGAAGAAATGCTCTAAACTGAAGATATTTGACTATTACAAAATAACTCCTTTTCGGTTTACTCTAATCCTTGGCATCTATAATTCCCAGAGTCCATTAACTATGCTTTGAGTGCCCTGTACAATCTCTGTGGTAACTGCTGGCTGCACCTGGCCCCAACTGAGATTTGAAGAAATGGAATAAAAGCATAGTTTATAGTATGAAAATAGAAGGGAAAAAAAGCTCAAACCTATATAATAACCAATGAAGTGACAGTCCAAAACGTTAATAATTTCCTTCTGCCAGGAATTTGTTCCTTTGCTTTGTTCTGGTGTCTGCTCTCTTGGATCACTGCTACTATCTTTTACTTTTATCCATTTTTCTTGCATTTTTTCTCCTTTTCTTAAAAATTTTAAAGTTACTATCAGTCTTTCCCTTTGAACCATATCTAATTTCTACCCGTGTGTTTCTGTACTTAAACTCCTTTCACCTTAAAAAAAAAACCAAAAAACCTTTTTTTCTTTTTCCTATGGGCACTATATTTCACATTGATTCCCCAATTTCGAGCTTCTGTCCATTTCTTTATCTGACCCTCATTCACTAACCTCATTCTTTTCAGTTTCTAAGGTACTGAACATCACTGTGAGGCAAGTGTTAGAGGGATTAGAGAACCTAAGAAACTTGGAGTGAAGTCTAGGCTACAACTTTCTAGATAAAAATTGAGAAGTTACTTAGCCATATCAGAAAACTGAATAATAGCTTTCTTTCTTACTGCATTGATACAAAGGAGAATTACAATTGACAACTACCACAGGAAGTCATTTCTACTATTAAGGGAGCCCAATTCTACTGCTAGCCACCCTGTGTGGATTTAAAGTGTCTGTGCTGTGTCTCTGTGTGTGTTTGTGCAAGAGAATAAATATGTATGGAGCACACAGTGTGTTCCAGGTACATTTTTAAATGTAGTGGATATAGCAGTGAACAGATTAGACAAAATCTTCTGTTCTGTGTTGTTCTCAAGGAGTAGAGACAGATAAATAAGTAAACACATCATGTCAGATGGTAATAAGTGCTATGAAAGAAACTGAATCAGGAAAATACTGGTAATAAATTTTTGAATATATGAAGGAGACTGAAAGTATGCAGGGTATGAAGATAAATGTATTTCCACATATTACTGGTAAGAATATTCATGGGTGCAATGTCTTTGAAGAGGAATTTACCCAAATGTAAAATGTGCAAACCCTTTGACTTAATAATTCTACTTTGAAGTACTTATGCTACAAATCCATTTGGGCATAACTCAGATATATGTATACAAGGTTGTTTGTATAGCATTGCTTATATAGGGGAGGGGAAGACCTGTAAACAGCTTTAGTGTTTGTCAGTAGTCAATTGGTTAGATAAAATATGAACATCCAAAGAATGGATGACTATGTACATCTGTTAAAAAGAATAAAGTAGATTTGTTATGATAATCTGGAAAACTCTCCAAGATATAAAGCAAATGACATAACAGTTTGTATGTATTATCCCACTGGTATAAAACAAGATTTATATACGTGTTTTTGTATATGCCTGAAAAAAATTATGGAAGAATACACAAAATTACTTCTGTGGAGTAGGATGAACGTCTTGAGAATGAGACAGACTCATTTTTCTTGTTCTGCTAAAAACTTTACTATGTGCATTGCTATTTTCACAGAATTAAAAATGTAAAGCACTGAGGCAAATATTGTTTATTTTGTGCAAAAAGCTGAACACCCTCATGCCAATATTGCATTAGAACAGTGATCAAAATAAATACTGCATTTGCTTTATGAGGATGGCCAGTACAAAAAATCATACCAAAAAATCCTCTATGGGTTCTAAATTATAGTGGCTGGGTGACTACAGCAATCACATTAAAAACATAATTAGCAAATTGTCATGTCAAAATGTGAGTTAAAGAAATGATGAGGACAACAGACTATATCACAAACTGTCTTAGTCCATTTAGGCTGCTATAACAAACTACCACAGAATGGGTGGCTTATGAACACAAATTTATTTGTCCCAGCTGTTGAGGCTGGAAAGATCAAGATCAAGGTACCAACAGATTCAGTGTCTGGTGAGGGCCTGCTTCCTTGTTCACAGATGATCATTTTTTTAGCTGTGACCTTCATGGGAGAAGGGACAAGGGAGCTCTAGGTGGTATCTCTTATAAGGGCACTGATCCTATTCATGAGGGCTCCACCTTCATGACCTAATTGTCTCCTAATGGCCCCGCTTCCAAAAGCCATTACACTGCATGTTAGGATTTAACATATGAATTTGGGGTGGGGACATATTCACTCTATAACACAAACAAAACACTACCATCTTCCGATTATACATCAGCTTTAGGACAGTTATATAACATATATAACAGCTATATGAAGCTGATATATAACATGGTTACATGTCTGGAAAATAACTTTTGTGTAGTATTTGTTTATGAATTTATTACATTATTAATACATTTTTTAGAGATTTTAATTCACTCATGACTCACAATTGGGAGCTACTATGATTCTCAAGTATCCCAGATTTTATGGGGCTGGTTAGTAGATTCTCACTGTAAGGCTGTATTCACACAGCTATTATCCATTCTTACCCCAGTATGTAGCTATTGCACAGTGAGAAAGCAGTTTCCCTAAAATGACAGTGGTTGGCTATACATTGTAATGTACATGGACACAGAAAACAAATGCTCTAAATTTGTCTAGACAGAATGTTTTGTTTTTCCAGTCTGTACTACAAGCTGATTAATAACGAGGACTTTCAGTCACTTGGAATCGGATGGAGCTGACACACTCTTCTCCTCCAGTGATGTGACACTGTAATAGCTATTTTACTGGAGGTGGTAATAAAGACTATATGATGGAGGGGGAGGGGAGGCGAGATGACAAAGCATCAAGTATTTTTCCCCTGCAGCCTAACCTATTTCTGATAAAGCAATGTGCATTCTGTGTGTGTTCTTATTTATTCAGGACACCTCCTGGGAAGCAATCACTTAAATATAGAGAAACACTAAAGACAGAAGATTATCTGATAATATGAAGATGCTCATAAAGAATCATAGATTTTTTTTAAAAGGTAAAGTGTAGGGGATTTTAACATCTGATGAATGGGTCTCATTTAAAGGTAAATTTTTTAATGTAAAATTTTTACCCAGACTGATCATTTCTACAGAAAATGTTCAAGAAGCCCACGAAGAATGATCTTTGCCATGAATTGAAACATTTTTACTTGCTAGAAACAATAGGATTATGTGAATTCACTATAGAAAGTTCTAAATAACTAGAACTGAGAGAGATAGAAACAATAGACTCACATATGTCAGAAAACCTGTCACATAAGTAAATTAAACTTGAGGTAAAAACTGCTGAACTACCTTCCACATAATTCTTTCACACTTGCCTATACTATAAAAAATAACTTCTTAATGGGGTAGATGAATCGTAGTATCACTCACTGTAGTAAACAATTTTCAGGTGCTACTGCTCACTCAGAACCCTCCCCTTTCCTCAGGTGTGTAAATATGTTTCTTTTGCTTATTTACATGTGCATATCTCTATACTTAAAATTTCTTAATAGTAATCTTAATTTTTTTCACTTCAAATAATTTAGATACCATGGTACAATCAGATCTACAGATTAGTTGTACCCACCCACCCCCTTTAGCATCATGCCTGCTAGGGCCACAGAATCCCAGGAAAAAGCAAAGCTGGATTTGGGAAAGGCAGTTCCAGGAACCACCCATAGGGTAGGTGCCTCGAAGTCCCAGGAAGAATACCAGAGTGTGATCATCCCAAGTCAGGTTTAGGCAGATATTTTAAGAGACTGCGGTAGGGGTTCTATAATCTGACTGAAGGAGCAGAATTATGTGAACAGGCTGACTCAGATTTCTACTAATCTTTGCCTTTATAGCAGATCCTTAGACTTTTACCTGAGATTCAGGATGCAGTAACCCACCCTTCCAAAGGAGGGGACTTACCAGCATTCAGGAGAGTTTAAGGATATCAGAAAAGTACATTGCAATCCAGAAAGAGTGTTGATGTTGATTGGAAAGTGAGATTTTTATCCAGATAATTGAAAAGACTTCACATGAGGCTTAAGGCTTTGTCCCATCTCTAACTTGACAGGACCAACATGGAAAGAAAGAAATTGGCACAACTGCCCACTCCACAGGGCCCGAACACATGCACTGTGTCAGAGACCAGATCTGGTTGGCAACACAATATGATCCCAAGTCCTATCAAAGGGTGGTGATACACTTCCTGTTCTGAGCAGGTGGAGTGGGGATCAGGTCCGGCCCACTAATTCACACTGCCTTGGAAAGTTGGAAAAGGCTCAGGAGTTGCAGAAATTGCAAAGGAACCATTGCTAACAGAACAGAGTCTAAGCTCTTAGGTCTAGCATTCAGGGCCTGATCAAATATGGTTTCAACTCATCTTTCCAAAACTTGTACAAATCAATATTTTCCACCTTATAATCTAACCAAATAAATTTTGTGGCATTCCTTCCTTACATCTAAGTATCTTCTGTGCTTTTTTCTAATATTTTTTCATGTCTGGACTGTTCTCCCACATCTCCCCATTCTCTTGGCCACATGTTCAAAGCAAATCTTATTTTTGAGGGCCAGCTCAGCGTTATCTACTCTTTTCCACAGAACATATACTGAGCACCACTTTAGGAAATAGTCTTCCCTTTATTCTCTATGACACATCACTTCCTGCCTTATATAATTACAAAATCTAATTATATTTCTTGTCTCCCTTTCAAGTCTGTAGCATTTTGAGGAAAGATCTCATAATTACAACTAAATTATTTATATATGCCCCATGTTTATTAAGTTAATATTTTTCAACCTAACTCTAAAAAACTGGTTGTATGTTAAACCAGTCACATACAGATAAAATAGGCACTTCATTTCTGACCATCATAATTATAGAATGCACTATTGCTTTAATAAATATGTAGCATGAACAACAAGAGAAAAAACATATTAACTTCCTTTTCTTAAAAATACTCAGATGAATCCTGCTACTATTTTCAACTTACTTGAGTGATGAGTTAGAATATTCACCAAAGTATTAACTACACGAAATTTTAACTCAGCACCATCTCAGCCCTTTTCTGTTGCCATTGCATTAATGTGTCCCTCAACGAATACCTAAAGTGACTGGTAGTTAATTAATTAAGTAATGGGTATTATACAACAGTAGAATTTAGAAGGTATGTCTGAGAAAATCAATATTCACAAAAACCACTCGACAAGTGCTCACTTCTGGAGTCATTATACAGCAAACAGATTCTCTTTATGTTTTGGAGAACTCCACAAAAACAAACTATCCCTTCAAGATGCAGAAAACGTTATAGTCCTCAGAGGTTAGTAGATGGGACATTGTAAAGGGTGGTAAGTTCCACATGTTCTTTACTACTTTTTTTTATACCAATTTGCCATGTTTTTTGCATTTTAATTTTTCTTCAAGTGCATATTTCTCTCAGTAGAGAATAGATCCTCCTGGGCCTTTAAAAAATTATTTAATTCTTAATACCTAAGGCTCAGCAGCCTTGAGCAATTCTGCAACACAAACCACAGTGCATGGGTCAAGGCTGAAAGTGCTGCAGTGAGGAATCAGAATTCTGGAGAGACTATTTGGCGTGGAGAAATGCTTAAAGTGAGCATCATTCAAAATGATGAGTCAGTAACATCCCTTTAAAGTTTTCCATTTCACTTTCTCAGATGTGTGTTGTTTCTTTTCTAAATAAAGACTGTTGTTTTGGCAAGTTACACAATAAGAACTCTGTGGTTTTATAGTGGGTAATAAACTGAAACTCTATTGTTAATATTCAGATTTAGTAGCTAGGACAGTAATGGGAATTTCCTTTGTTGCCTTGGAACCCTACTTAAATTATAATTTATAAGGGCATTTGGGGCATACAGATTTCAGGAGGTCATGCATATTGACCAAAAAGCATCAGACTGTTTTGGTCCGGTGAGGACTGAAACCATCTGAACATCTTTAAAACATAGCAGACCAATTCTCAGCCTCAAGTCATTTTCAAGACAAACCCTGGTAAACACAACATGAAAAAGCATAGGATGTGGGTTTTACGTAGGTCTTATTCAACAGCCCCGTGGAGAAGAGAGTTTTACTTAAAAATGAACACATTCATCACTCCAGGGTGGGAAGGGCTCTGACTTTTTTACAACTAATTTCAGCTGGAAATTTAAAATCTATTTTAGGATCAAAAGAATAAGAAATTTTTCAAAAAGTAAACTGTCGTTTCATCATGAAACACAAAGATTACATCCACCAGTGGGCAGGGTCGACTGCTACCCAAAAAGTACTCTGTCTCCAGTAAACTGAAAATGTTTCAGTTTAGGAACAGAACTTACTATTCTGCAGAAGCCAAATGCACTGAAGAAAGATTATACACCTCTGGTCTCTTGGTTATTTACATTGAATTCTTTAATCTGCCCATATCCATTTGCTATATCTATCCTGTACGAAGAGTTATAACAACATAATTTCTATTAAATATACGATCAAAAAGAAAGGAAAACTAGTGCAATACAATTATTGTAGAAAGTACAGGATAAAAAAAATAGAAGCACTTTTTTGTCAAGTAATGTTCAGATATCTAAGCACAGAAATGGGGCAGTAGCTGCAAAGGGAGGTAAAATCAAGAGAGAGGTTTGAAGCTGTAAGAAATGATTTGATGACATGTATTTTTCTCAATGACCCCAGTCAAGAAAAAAAATTAATGATGCAGAAAAAACAGGGGGAGATTTTTTGGAGCAATATCTTTAAGTATTCAAGATGGCTTAGACTCTGCAGCGCAAGGGGAGAGGCTGGGCTTAGGTGAGGTGCGGAAAGGCAACTCATCTACAGTAGTAGGAAAAGGAAGAAAATATTGGCACAACATAATGTGGTGGCAACCTGTGGAGGTCTCATATAGCCATCCCTAATTTTCCATTAAATAGCAATGAAGGTCACCAGATGAGAGTAAGCAGTTAGAAATTTGAGGAGAGGAGGAAAGGCATGGGAGAGGACCTCGAAGGTATTCACCAAAGATCTCTGACCCTGGTTCACTCCTTTAAACATGAAGTGGACCTGCTGACTCACTTTTATTTTTTTTTTTTTGTCCTCAGAAAGAGAAAAAGGTAGAGGGAGAGGGAGAGGGAGAGAGGAGAGAGAGAGAAACACTGATGTGAGAGCAAAACATCGATCAGCTGCCTCCTGCATGTCCCGCATCGTTGACTGAGCTCAAAACCCAGGCATGTGCCCTGACGAGGAATTGAACCAGCGACCTTTCGGTGCACAGGATGACGCTCCAACAAACTGAGCCACACCATCTAAGGCATGACTCATTTTTAACAAACAGAACATGGCAAGGATTGAGGGTATCACTTCTAAAATTAAGTAGTAAAAGGGCTGGTTTCCATCTCTTTCTTAGCCCTCACGCTGGGAGAAACAAGTTGTTGTGTTATGAGCTGCCCTTGGGGGGTCCACGTCGCCCAGGAACTGGTGTCTCTCTCCAACAGCCAGCGAAGACCTGAGACCTGCTAACAACTGAGGAATTTAGAAATAGACCTTTCCCCATTGAAGCCTCCGAAACCTGGAGCCCTCACCAGCACCTTATTTGCAGCTTTGTGAGACACTTCTAGCTAGAGGGATCCAGGAAAGGGCACCCAGATTTCTGACAATTAGAGGCTGTGATGTCATTAATGTTTGTTGCTTTAAGTAGTTTTAGAATGAGATAATTTAGGGCGTGACCATGGAAGTTAGTGTTTAGCATACAGTGAAAGACAAGATCCAAGGACTGAGAGGCCAGGATAGAATGGAGGAATATTAAAATCAATAGGACAATAGAAATAGAGTTAGATATAGAAAGAATACATTAATCATAATCTTCAAGTAACTGGAGAGTGCCCAGGTGTTGGTAGAAAACTGTAACAATAATGGGTAGGGGGTGATTTGATCTGATGGCATAAGTTCTTAATCACATCTTCCAGACATCAGGATGATATTCACCATCCAAAAAGTGTCATGAATGACTTTACTGAATGTTAACAATTATTCCAAATTATTATCACTGGATCATTTGGAACAAAATGCTCAAATTATGTATAATTGCCCTTAATTAGCTTCTTCTACTCCCCCATTAGAGGAGTTAGCACACTGCTAGGCGGTGGTTGTGTTGCTTATGTCCTCTCAAGACACTAACTATTAAGATGTACTGGAAGTATCCATGCGTGTTGCATTCCAGTTGTACTCCCAAGAAGTAGTGAATTACATATAACATATTAGGTACTTCATAAATGTTGTTGAATAAAGAAAAAGAGAGCTGATTTTTTTGTTGTTTTTTTGTTTTGTTTTGTTTTGTTTTGGCAAACCATTTTAAAGGTACACACCATTGGAAGCTATGTCAGGCACAATTCTAAGATCTCTGCACATACTAATTCATTTAAACCTCACAGTACCCCTTTGAGATTAGTATTACTATTGTTGCCATTATTCAAGATTAAAAAACAACGAGGTGGAAATACTTGTCTCATATCACACAGTAATGAACTGGAAAAGCGAGGATTCAAAAAGCCGGACAGTCAAACTGGAATCCTTCCTCCCAAAGTAAAAAACACACGACGGTGAAACAGACTTTAGACGTGGTCCAACACACGTCATTTTGAGCCCATTAGAAAACAAAGCTATTATTAATAGCTAGAGCATGGGAAAGAGATCACAGAAACACATCATTGATTTTGAAGTATTTCAACTACCCATGATGAGGATTTATGTAATTCAAGCAACCTCAGTGATACATGAAGAGATGAAACAGTTAATAAAAATATCAACATTTCTAGCATCATCAATTATTAAAAAATGAGTCAGGCAAGCTTGATGCAATCTTTAACTGACAACATTTCTAAAATTGATCATTTAAACAAGCTAGGGAGCATAAATGAGGTGGGCAAACCTAATGATATTTGACTATCCTTGAACAAAATTCTGAGAGAGATGAAGTTAAGATGAAATACAAATTGGTTCTAGTCATAATCAAAAAATAAAAAAATTTTAAAAAAGCTATAGACCTAAAATATTCTTTACATTAGATTATTTCAGAAAAATTAATTAAGCTTTTTAATGTTTTAAAATGTATCATTTTATTCATCATTTGAAACTGCCAGATATGTCTTTAAATAGAAAAGCTGCATCTCATCACAAAGATGTAGTATAAATTCAGTTCTTTTTATATCCTGTAAATAGCACATAACTGTCTTTCTCTCTTGTCCTCACATTATTATCTAAGATTTGATGGACACTACACTTGTTTAATATATAAAAGTGGGATGGTTTGGATTCTTCAAACTGCTCTTCCTCTCCTGAGATTCTGAGAGGGATATGAGAGGCAACCTTATTAGTGACTGTGGTGTCTGATAAAAATGCACTACTGCCCACTGTTCTACAAGACCTGCATTTAAGAGATCTCTTTTTTTAAACTGTATAAGAGAGAGTTGTTTGAAAATATTTAACATTGTTGGATGCATATGAACATACAGAAGGAAGAAAGTAAAAAGTATGGACCAATCTTCAGGATCCTGAGTGCTTTGTATGGAAAATATCTGGTTATGCCATTATTGAGTTGTTTTACAACAGCACCAAAACAAGTAATTTATGCATTTAAATTTATGGGTATAGAACTGAGCTACCAGCAGTAAATTATAAAAGCAGTATGCTTATGAAATATGATTAGAATTCTAAATTTTGGGGGAAAAGTATGGTGCCTTACTCAAAGAGCACATCAATAATAGCTAGAGCAAATATTTAAAAGTAGTGATGAAAGGAGAATTTTTATCATACATTCCTAAAATAAGAAATAGCTATATTACTATGTGCAGCAGTTGAGAAATATTTTAATAATGATGTTAATAAAGATGCCGTATTTCAACTCAGATACAGACACTATAAAACATAGATAACATTTCAGCTTTGAATGTGTACTTGAAAGGTTCTTTTTCCCAACTGATCCTCTGAAATATTTTCGTATACTCCTCAGCAGCCTTAGCATAACATATAAGCCTTTTCCTTTGTCATTTTATTCTTAGAGAACAAAGGATAAATAATATGATAATATGGATGACAGAAGCAAAGTTTCCTATATAAGTGTAGGTGTGTATATATGTCTGTACATGTGTGTACATGTGTGTGTGTATTATACATATATGGATATGTATATATGTGAATATATACATATACTGTTATAAAATCTTTATTAATATATGCATATGGATATAAATATGCAATTCAATTAAGCATAGAAGGATTAGGTGAATAGATGAAAACATTGTAAGATAAATACAAGAAGTAAGCATAGGTTTGAAGATATGTTACCATAAAAAAGATGAGAAGTTATATAATTTTATCTGGTCTGAAAATGAGAGTATTATAGCTATAACAAAATTTTGGAATCAATCTGTCTAGTGATTCATAAAACAGACCTTAGTAAAAAATTTTCTATGTACAGCCTGGGCTCTACCCTAAACCTACCAAATCAGGATTTCCAGGGCAGGGCTCAGGGAAGGTTGAGAGGTGCAGTTTTCATTAGGAGTTTCTGATGAAATAGAGCTTCCTCATTTTATACCTAAGGAAGCAAATTCTAATTCCTAAATATTGTCAAAAAATGTTCATTTACTAATTTAAAAATTCAAAAATAATTTCATCATTGCCTGAAAGAATATTGTAATTTAAATGTTACTCTCCCATCAGATCACTGTAATGCTGCCTTTTAATTATCTTCCTACTCAATTGAAAAAAGTCACAAATAACTCAGAAAATGTCAGGGTAATGTATAATATCTCCATTGTTATACGAGCTCTACTAAAAGGAGTTAAAGTGATGAAAAATAACAAAAGTCTTTATATAATCAGTTTTCCTTCCTACGGGATTTGAAAGAAGGCTCTTCTTGGGCCTCGTTATTTTTTATGTCAACTGCAGGCTAGATCCAGACCTTATTCTACAACTTTCCCAAATTTTTAAAATACTGTGAAACCCCTTTTATCCTCAAAAATTGAATTCTGGTGTCCTTTGCCAGGTGACAGTTATTCTTTTTTAAAATTTTTTATTTATTGATTTTAGAGGGGAAGAGAGGAGAAACGTTGATTTGCTGCCTGCTTCCTTATGCACTCATCGGTTGCTTCTTTTATGTGCCCTAGCGGGCAACCACAACCTTTTATAGGTGTAGGATAAATACAAGGTTTATAAATAAACCTATACCTTTTATAGGTATAGGTTTATAGGGAGGATGCTGTAACCAGTTGAGCTACACGGCCAGGGCAACAGAATTTCACTATTTGTGTCCAAAATAAATCATCAGCAAGAGATATATTGTGAACAATACCTGTCTGTCCTGTATGGCTTTTCAAAACCACATAGCCCCGTTTTGCACCCAGCACTGTGTACCTTAACAGCTGTCTTCTGGCCCAATACCTGGTCCCAATCGTTGATGTCGACTCCAAAGTATAAGATACAGTGAAAGAAAAAAGTCATAGTATCCTTTTATCTCTGGGTGAAACCCAATTGACCTTCAAATAGTGTTCATATATTTTTTACCACATCCCTTTCTCTATTTTGTAGCAGCAGCGAAATAATAGAAGTTTGTGAGAAAAGGGCATTCAGGTATTTGGATTATTAAGGCTGACCATGTCTGTTGTTTAGGTTGGCGGGATAGAAATACATTTCCAAGTAAAAGCAACAGCCCTCATGCCTGGTGACTACACTCTATGAAGAAAAGGAAAAATCAGTATTTTTTGGCAACCTAATTTTTGCAGCAACACACTTTCCTACTAATTATGTAGTTGGACTCCATCAGTACTAATCCCAACTAATTTTTTCAAGTCTATACAAAACTTATTACTCTCTTTTCCTTTAACATGGAAAGAGCACTTAGCAGAGTCACAAGCTCTCTTTCTTCATATGCCAAGAGCAAATTCACTTTCTGCACATTACCAATTCTGTGCAGCTTAATTGTGAAATATCTAACTAGGAGACCTGTGATAATTACATAAATATATCCTACTAACCAGAAGCTCATTCTGCTTTCTCTCCGACCAAAATGTTTGTGATTTTATTTATTAGTGCCTACTATATTTACAATCTTCTTGAAAATGGTATAACTTATAACTGTGTTTACACAAAGAATAAAACCTGGAAAACCAGCTTAGATCTAAAGCAGTAAAGCAGTATTTTACATTTGTTCTAGAAGACAAGTCAATGAGCTCACAAGAAAATTCACTATGTTTTCTATGATGCCAAGATTAAATGGCTCATAAGACTTTTTTAAACAGTATTTTATACAGTACATATTCTCAGGATTGGGACAAGTAACTGCAAGCTATCAAAACATAAATCCAAAACTGGACTGGCATCAGTTGTTTTGTGGTACAATATTTCTTTTGAGCAATTTTGACATGTTTGTGAATGCCAGCTACAGTGTTAGGACAATAGTACCAGAAAACAATACAGCTACAGTAATTAAAACAGTACGGAACTGGAATTAAAGCCGGCATACAGACCAACGGAACAGAGCAGCACGCCCAGAACACAATGCGCACGTACGCTGTGAACTGATCGTCAGCAGGGGCACCGAGAACACGTGACGAGGAAGGGACACTCTTTTCAACAGTGGTGCTGGGAAAGCTGAATATTCATATGCCAAAGAATAGACTCAAACCCTTATTTTACACCACACGCAAAAATCAACTCAAAATTGGTTAAAGATTTAAACATAGGCCTGAAACTACAACAATCTTAGGGAAGAAACAGAGAGGAAAAGCTTCACGACACTGGGCTTAGCAATGATTTTTTTGGATATGACACCAAAAGCACAGGCAACAAAAGCAAAAAACAGAGCGCTGGGACTGTATTAAACTAAGGAGCTTCTGAGTAGCAAAGGGAACAATCAACAGAGTGAAAGGGCAACATAAAGAAGAAAATATTTCCAAACCATACATTTTATATTAGTATCCAAAACACATATATAAGGAACTTCTATAAATCAACAGCAAAAAATCAAATAACCCCAATAACAATGGGCAAAGGGCTTGAATACACATTTCTCCAAAGAAGACACAACCGTCTAACATGTATATGAAAAAAATGCTCAAAACATCACAATGAGATATTACCTCACACCTGTCAGTATGGCTATTTAAAGAAATAAAGGGAAGTGTTGGCAAGGATCTGGAGAAACTGAAACCCTTGCGCACTACTGATGGGAATATAAATTGGCGCAGCCACCAAGGAAAACAGCATGGCAATTCCCAAAAACATTAAAAATAGAACTACCATGAGATTCAGCATATATCCAAAATAACTGAAATCATGATCTCCAAAAGATATCTGCACTCCTATGTTTATTGCAGCATTATTTACAATAGCTAAGATACAGAAAAAAATAATGTCTATCAGTGAATGAATGGATAAAGAAAAGGTGATACACACACATACACACACAAACACACACACAATGTGCTATCATTCAGCCTTTAAAAAGAAGGAAACCCCACCTAATGCAGTAACATGGATGGACCTCAATGGTATTATACTAAATGAAATAAGCCAGATACAGAGGGCAAATACTGCATGATTACACTTATGTGAGGTATCTAAAATAAACTCATAGCCCGGCCGGGTGTGGCTCAGTGGTTAAGCATCGACCTAGGATCCAGGCGATCAGGGTTCCATTCCCAGTCAGGGCACATGCCCGGGTTGCGAGCTGCAGCCGATCAATGACTCTCTCATCATTGATGTTTCTATCTCTCTGTCTCCCTCTCCTTTCCTCTCTCTGAAATCAATAAAGATATATTAAAAAATAAATAAATAAATAAATAAATAAATAAATAAATAAATAAATAAATAAATAAATAAATAAATAAAAATTAAATAAAATAAACTCATAGAAATAGAGAGAGTTGATGGTGGCTTCCAGGTCTTGGGGAGATGGAGAAATAGGGAGTTGCTGTTCTAAGGGTATAAAATTTCAGTTACATGGGATGAGTAAGTTCTAGTGATCTGCTGTACAATATTGTGCCTATAGTTAACAGTATTGCATTGTGTACTTAAAACTTTGTTAAGAGGGTAGATCTCAAATTTTCTTATCACAATAAAAAAAGAAGGAAAAGTAGGACAAGTGAAGTTATACATATTACATAAAAACTTGAAGCCTCTAAAGTGGAAGAACCCTTGGTATATTACCTTTTTAAAAATCTGTGTATTCTAGATGATAAGCTCATCTCTTAAAAGTTATATGTAAGATTTGTAAAGAATTTTACTGAAGCCAAATGGTACATTTTTGGAAGGAGATAGTATAAAAAAGATTAAAGAATAGTTTTTTTAAAAATAAAATTAAACAAAAACATCAATATCTCATGAAAAGATTAATGTGTAGTCACTATTTTAAAATAATTTAAAATACTCAAAAATTTCTGTGAAAATTATCATTAGTCTTATATTTCAAATTTAAAATGCAGGTTTAAAATGTTTAATCACTTTTTCTTCTAGAATAGCATATTGGTGAAGGATTTGTCAAACAGTTCCAAGAAAAATAAGTGTCCAGAACACTTTAAGAAGCACAACTTTAATATATGCTCAAAATTCTTTGGGCCATTATCTTTTGATAGTCATGTTTCTTTCCAGAGTTAACTGAGAAATAAGTAATTGTATCTTTATATTTCACAGATCTTTTTTTAAAATATTTGCAGAGTTCCAGATAAGCTACCACATTCCTTTTGCTATTTTATAAGCATCATGCAGTTTATCCAGTGCACTGATAATCTCTTTGACATGCATGAAAAAATATATGTGTTTGTATTGGTTACTCTGGGATTACTCCTTAGGTTTAATCCAAGTGTTTGGAATACCTTCTAGGCATTTTATATTCTAAACGTAAAATAGCCAGAATCCAAGATCTTCGAAAGCCACTACCTAAAGAGTATGTTATTATTTGAACAAAAACAAACCATTTTGCACTGTTTTTTGATAATTCAGTTATATATTGTCAACCAATAAAGATTATCTAAAAACCTCAAAAGGTCATTCAAAAATAAATCCATATTAAAGCAGTTTGCTCTTTCATTTCTAAAAAAAATAATTCATTTCCTCCCAGGCCCACATGTATTTACTTGGTTTCTGGATGGTGCGAAACCTTCGAGCCTTCATCCTGAGGCTCAGGTGACCTTTGCCCAAAGTCAGTTCCTAAAGTGCTGGTGACCCAAGAAGCAGGAAAAAACAAAAAACAAAAAGAAAAAACAAACAAAAAAACACACAGAGTAACAGCAAGCCAGAAGCATCAAATATATGTGAAAACACTTAAAATAATTTGACATTTTAATATAGTTTTACTGAAATTGTTACCTTGAGGAAATCAGAACTCAGCTTCTTATACACACTTTACAGTTCAATTCTATTTTTGCATGATATTAAATGCGAGTGAGATACTATCCTGTCTTCATAAACTACTTAGGGCCTTGAGGCTCTACCCAGCCCTATACCCTCCTCACTATCATTACCACCCAGACCGTCTTTCATGAGATTCTAAAGGGAAGCAATAAAGGAAATAAAATAGCAGGTAAAAAGCCATTTTATTCTGTTTCTATGAGGTTGTGTGTTTATTTAAAGATATTGCTTCACTCAAATTTGGCATTTCAACAATCAAAGGAAAAGCCCTAGAAACTGGCCTCTCTTTAGTGCCAGAAAAATAAATTTGAATTACGAACCCTTAGTAATGAGACTTAGGAAACCCAGTGTCCTGGGTCAACACTGGGTCCTTCCTTAGGTGCCTTGGTATGCCATCCATGAGACCATGATCAAAATACATTTGAAATACCTTTTTAAATTTTCCAGTGGCTTCGCTCATTCTAAAGCTAACTGTAATATTTCAAAATAGCCAAATAATTTGGAAACAAACCTCAAGAATAAGTATGGCATGAATCATCTGGGGTAAAAGCCAAGGTATGCTTACATTATATTAGGAGTGATTTTCTTGTATGGCACACGTTGTGGTTCAAAAGACAATTATTTTTTTAATTTTTTTTTTGTTTGTTTAAAGTATTACAGATGTCCCTTTTTCTCCCCAGTGACCCGTTCCCCCCTGTTCCTTCCCCGTCCCCAGTCACTCTCCCCATCATTGTCCGTGTCCTTGGGTTGTGTATATACGCATATAAATTCTTTGGTTACTCTCTCCCCCTCCACCCCCCCACCCCCCTCCATCCCTCTGACATTCGTCAGTCTCAACTATGCTTCCATGTCATTGAATCTATTCTGCTCATCAGTTTATTAAGTTCTTTAGATTGCACGTATAAGTGAGATCATGTGATATTTTTCTTTCGCTGCCTGGCTTATTTCACTTAGCATAATATTCTCCAGGACCATCCATACTGTTCCAAAGGGTACAAGCTTCTTCTTCTTTACAGCTGCGTAGTATTCCATGGTGTAAATGTCCCACAGCTTTTTCATCCACTCATCTACTGATGGGCACTTGGGCTGTTTCCAGATCTCAGCTATTGTAAACTGTGCTGCTATGAACATCGGAGTACATATATCCTTTTTGGTGAATGTTTCAGGATTCTTAGGATACATTCCTAGGAGTGGAATCACTGGGTCAAAAGGCAGCTCCATTTTTAATTTTTTGAGGAACCTCCACACTGTTTTCCATAGTGGCTGCACCAGTTGGCATTCCCACCAGCAGTGTACTAGGGTTTCCCTTTCTCCACACCCTTGCCAGCACATGTCCTTAAATTTAATAATGGTCATGATGACGATAGGCAGAGAGAGAATAGTTTATCAACACTACCAGCAACACTGAAAGAAGTATATTGCCCCCAAAGATAAATTATTCTGGGTATGAAACTACTAGCATTTTCACTTTTTACAAACCAGTATTATTACTGTATAATCAGACTTTCTTTTCATTTTCCAGGTTTAAGTACCTGTGAGGTTCCACCAAATCCATGCACAAGCAAGAAGAGGGAAACCTGAATCCTTAATGATTGAAGATTTTTATTTATGAACCCAAATGACCCAGCATCTGTCTACAAAGATTTGTTTATTTCTAGCCTTAAACCACAGTCTTAATGAGTCACAGTTTATTAAGAAATAAGAATGCATTGTCTTCTCACCTAATTAATTTCTTCTTTCAGGACATTTTTATCAAAAAATTATTTTTACCTACAAAACAAGCACAAAAGCACCGAAAAGTATTGTCAGTTTTAGTAGCACCACTCAAGTGATGGCAGGAGCTGCTGCTTATTATTTCCAATATTTAGAGTAGCAGCTGTAATAACTGAAGCAGCAGAGAATAGTAAAAACTTCCTTGTCACCATTTCCTATGAACCCCTTAAACAACTTAAGCAGTTGGGTTGCATGTTCTGTGGCTTAGACATTTAAAATAGAATACTAATTGACCTAGAAATGTGTTTAACTTATAAATTAGTGTGTCTTCAGGCAAAAGGCACACAATGTAATCGCTACAAGTGAAATAAATAAATATAAAGTAAAATGAGACAACCTTAGACAATAAAACACTAAGGAAAAATTAGTTCTAATAGACAAGTAGTCTATTTTTCAACCCCAAGTGACTTCATTTAAAACAGTTTATGCCTAGAGGATTCAATCCATATATGATGATAATAAAACTGATATTAATGAGGCATTTTAAAATATAGAAGGCAGCAATGCCAAAGTACAGGTCAGGAAAGATTAATGAAGAGGCCTTGGTTCTCAACACAGGCTGCATAATAACAAAGCAAAAATTAAATTTTTGAAATTTATGAATTTGAATTTTGGTATCTTCACCTTTCTCAACCCCAGTGCAAGGAAGAAAAATATTATGGGCCGTATTAGTTGAGATGAATCATTCATTAGAGCTGTCTTCCCAGACAATGTTGGCAGCTGCCAACGTCACCTTTCCCGGGCGCTTCTGAAGGGAACCTGTGTGCGCACCTGTTTGGTATTCAGAACAGAACAGCCTTTGAAGCACTTTATGTACTCCCCGAAGGCCGTTTTTCATCCTCAATCCAAAGGACTTGTACTTTCTGGAAGACTTTTATCTTTTTAGTCTACTGTGGACTGCTGTAATTACCACAAGTGTACAGGGCAGTAGAAAAAGAAATGTTTCTCATGTTTCTCCTATATTTATTTACTTCCATTTCAACTTTCTGCCCAAGTAGGCATTTCTTTTTCATTTGGCTGACACATTGTCTTGGCTGATATATTCTCTTTATTCTGTCTCTTTCTCTTTCTTTCTTTCTCTCTCTCTCCTTTCCTTCCTCCCTCCTTCCCCCTCTCTCCTTTCCTCTGTTGCCAACAGTTTTTACTCTTGATCAGCAGCATTTACATACCTAAAAATCATCCTGCTGGAAGCAGATGGGACAAAACTATTGCAGAAGTAGAAATGAAAAAGGAGCTTTCTATTTTTTCTACCACTTAAAAGAGCAACAGGAGACCAACTTCCTATCCATAAGCACCACAATTTCTTTACTTAGAGAAGTCAAATTAAGTGCATTCATTTGTTTAGCTTTTGGTGGATATATGGGTATCTCCAAGAGTACCAAGGTCAGGCACTCACAAGAGCTAATCAGCCACAGTATTAATCTTGCCAGGGGTTGGCTTTTTACTCCCAAGCTTCAACAAATATTGCAATTTCCTTTCTAAATAAAATAACCTTGCTTTTAGACAGTCTTGTTCCACAATGAGGGGGAGAATTAATCTGCCCTGAGAACTGGTGTGCACTGTAGCCATCAGAACAGGGAGAAAGCCAGCAGCCACAATCACTACTTGGAAACTAAAATGCATCTCCTATCTTGTGCAGGGAAGGAGGAAGCCACAGAGAAAACCAAGTCAAGAAAGGCTCATTAGTGACAACAAACTGCTCAGTGTCTCTGAGTAGGACTACACATGTTTACATTTAAAGTCTCTTAATGAGAATTTAATTTACTAATTAATTTTGCCACATATTTGGCCACAGTCTTATTCCCCATAAAGAATATCCAACTTAATCCTTTTCAGAATACAAATTAAACTTCAATAAAAACAACAAAAAAGGGCCTGCCTCGTGTTTAGCAGAAAGTCAGAAGTCCCAAAGGACAGATGTCTAACAACAGACCAGCCTCCCATGGTTGGTTAACAGCAGCCTGCTTACATTGTTTGCTATCCTTATATAAGTAGGGGAAAAAAATGAGCCTCTTCCAGGCCAGGAAATTTTGGGTTTCTTTCTTAGCAGTGATGGTGACCGCTACACCCAATGAAGACAATGGAAACGCAATTATATAACTTATCTTACACATATATTTACTGATATGACCATGTTGGTGACATTGGCTTGACTAAAGTCAGCAGGACAAACAAGTAAACCTTAAACTTTCAAGCAGGCAAGTTCAGATTTCCCACTTTTATTTACATTCCTCCCCACTTTGAAGAATTTTTTTATGTGACACAAAACTTCTCAAATTCCACCCCAGATCTCCCCACACCTGCACAAAAGTAGAATTAATGAGATAATTGATGGCCTATCTTTTATTACATTTTCCTTCATTTGAAGATGGTTTTATTTATAGCACCATTATCATAAAGTATGTTTTATATATACATATATGTTATATGCATGTATTCTGAAATGTATTTATTTCTTACTTCATTCCACAAAGGATATGATATGGTTAAATAGTTATTCAGTACAGAATGAATTCTAGAGGGGCACAGACTTTGAGGTACTTGTCAAATATACCATAGATGGGCCAGCACAAGTGAAGTCGGTATAGAAATAATTCAGGTATGTTTTATTTCCCTGGTTTGGGTTGCAAGGCAATAGAAGATAATGGAAGAAATTGTCTCAGAAGACAGCAATTGGTCCAGGTATTGTTTCTAGGTGGTTGACTGGTCCCAGGGCTGTTTCCAGGCAGTTGATTGGTCTGGAAGCTGTTTCCAGCTGTCTAGCCAGTAGATTGCCTTGTCTCCAAGGGTTATTCAATCTACCAAGTGATAACAGGTCTCAAGCTTGTGTGGAATGATAATTTTTCCCCATTACAGAAGCTTATTGAAGACACCAGTATTTTAAGGGTGACTCATAGGCACATTGTACATTTTTTTATCCAACTTCCCTAAGGGTTATGAATTGCTCATAAGACAGAAGCTTCCTAAATAATTTCTTCACCAGTAAAGGAGTGCTGGAACCATTCCATGAAAAATTCCCAGCTCTTAAAAGGGCAGCATTAAACTATTCAGTGCAGTTCTTTTTTTCCTTCCTTTTCAAGAGCAGATGAAGCTGCTCTCAGTTTAATATCAGGAGCATAAAAAAATGATGGTATATTAACAGTAAAAGAAAACCAAGTAAAAGGGTAAAGTCACTACAATTCTTTATCTTTAATATTTAACTATTTTTATTTTTTTAAGTTATTGGGGTGACATTGGTTTACAAAACCATACAGGTTTCAAGTGTACAACTCAACAAAACATCACCTGCATAATGCACCATGAGCCTATCACCCCAAGCAAAGTCTCTTCCCATCTCCATTTTCCCCACCTTTGCCCACCTCAGCCTAACCCACCCCCTTTCTGCCTGGCTATCACCACACTGTTATCTGTGCCTGTGTGTTATATGACTTTTTGCTTAATCCCTTCACCTTCTTTTATCCACCCCCAAGTCCCCTCCCCTCTGACAGTTGTCAGTCTGTTCCATGTTTCCGAGCCTCTGTTTCTATTTTGTTTGTCAGTTTACTTTGTTCATTAGATTCCACATATAAGGGAGGTGACATAGTATTTGTCTTTCTCTGACTGGCTTATTTCACTTAGCGTAATAATCTCCAGGTCCATCCATGCTGTCCTTTTGACAAGATGATCAACTAGCAAACTATGGGGAGTACAGCTTTAAGCAAAGACTAACATTTTATTACATTGCTTCTGGGTTTTTCTGCTGCCTTTGTCTTTTTTTACTCTTTGCTCAGAACAATGGAAGACCTACTACTCTTCTCCCTGATTTCTCTTGCCTATTTCTCTGTCTCTCTGCCTCTCTATCTTATAAACTCCATCTTTTTCTCCATAAGGTCTCACTCGAGCTCCTCAAGTCCTGGCTGACCTGCAGTGTGTTTTGACCTGCAGTTTTCTCTCAGTTTAATAACCTAATTTTTGGATGTAAGTGATTTCCTTCTCTGACCAATACCCTGCATTTAAAATGTGTAAAACATTTCACAACCCAAACACTGTATAATTAGCATCATTATTCTGATAAAACTAAAATACATTTAAAAACCAAAGATAAGGATCCGTCTTGCAAAGACGAGGGGGTAAGGACAGACAGAGATTGAAGAAAGGACATATTTGTTGAGTCCCTTTCTTCCAGTTCCTCAAAATTGTGACCAATGTCCCACCCGCCATCCCAGGAAACAGCTGACTAGTTACCTTTCACTACAAAATGTAGCAGCTCCCACCTTTCTCCCTTTAGGAACAATTACTGATCAGCTGAGATGACCGTCATAATCTACAGTTCACCTTTAACAGCAAAAAAGGGCTTTATTAACACAAAACTGAAAAAAATAGTATACTTATTAATAAATAATTGCCTTTTTTAGAAAATTGACTTCTGCATACTATGTAGAATAATGAGGAGGCCAAAAATTATGCAGTTAATATCAGAGACTTAGTGGGGGGCCTTGGATTTAATTACAACTCTGATATTCACTCAGCAGGAAACCTTAGGCAAATTACTCATCTTCTGAGTCTCAGTTTTGTCATCTATAAAATGAGCATGATAATCTACCTACCTCACAGGACTACTGTTAAGGTACGTAAGATAACATGGAAAGCAGTTGGCACATCATCTCACATCATCTACTTATTCAAATAATTATATTTTTAAAAAACTAGATAAGTTTTTTAAAACTCAAAAAAATAACATTAACATTATAACACATTAGATACGAGTCAAAGAAAAATTATCTAATGAACCTGAATTCATATCAGCCACTGTTATGCTTGGTGTCATGTTAATTTCTGATACTATAGAAGAAAATTTAAACAACACCTCAACTCTTTGAGGGAACAAGGACGCTAGAAGTACTGCTGCATTGATGCCATAAACAGAACACCATAAATAATTAGTACTCTCCAATCTCAGCAGTAGTAAGGGATATATGTTTCAATTAAGTGAACTTCTGCAGATTGCAGGAACAGAAAGGAATCTATCTTAATTGTTACACCTGGATCTACAGAATTGTAAATATGGCTGACCAAAATAAGGTCACAAGAAAGATTCATTTTTTGTTCTGTAACTCAAATCCAAGTTGTCCAAATTCATCTTTCTTTGTCTTACCACATTTTCTCTTTTCTGTGTGGTTTGAAACATCTTAACTGCTTTTAATAAATAAGTCCTGACAATATATATTTAGAAAAGCACATGCCCGGCCTCAACCATCATGCTTGCATGTACAATGCCCAGTTGCCACTCTAAATGTGTGAAATGAACATTATCTACTCCTGGGGTGGGTTCCAAAGCAAGGCCTTTCATTCACACATTCACTTACTTAGCCAATTATTCTTCTTCTTTGTGTTTTCCTTAAAATAAAATCGTGAAAGACTGAAATGTGATCATTCTCTAAATGTTCTTAGTTTTCTAAATAATGTTTTGCTTAAAGATTTGTTGCTATGTTGATGAAATGACCATTTTTAGACAAATTATGAGAGTATGAACTATAAAACTTAGCCTTTTTCCCTAAATCACCAAATGTATGGAAGGAAATACAGCTGGCTTAAAACATGGCCAAAATATTTCAATTATTAGATGGGTAAAACTGATGATACCCAGTAATGCTCAGCATATGGAGAAAAGGGCACTTTTATACAACTATTTGAGAAGGGTAAATTAGTGTGACCTTTCTAGGAAGAACATTTGTGAAATCTAGTGGAAAATACACTATACAAAATTTGCTATTTTTCCAACCAATTACTGTCATTTCCAAGCAACAACTGAATAATTGCTCTTTTTTCCTATTGATTTCTCACTCAGAATTTATCATAAGCTAAAGTTCCATATGTAATAAGGTTTTATCAATACTCTGTCTTTATACATATATTTTAACCCACAATCTCCTTGAATATATTGTATTGCTATACTAGAGGAAGATTTGGAGGATATATGTAAAATAAGAATCACTGAGAATCATTGCTGTTACAGGAAAAAGCTGGAAACAATAGTTCCACTAATGAAGAAATCTTAACTAAATCATACTGTATCTACTACAATACCACCAGTAAAATGATATACATATGTATACGCTGATATGAAAAGATCTCCAACAAATTAGTAAACTGACTTATAATCTCTTAATTTTTTTACTTTCCAAAAACTGCATTTTTAGTTATCACTTATTTTTATTTTAATAATAATCATCCACTGTATAACCTATGGACATCTAATATGCAAGAGTATAAAAATCACCTGGACACAATAACAAAAAATATAGGTATAGAGATTCCAAAGTGGACCCACAATAAATGAGGATCACGCATGATTGTAAAGACTGCTAAGCACAGTGATTTCACAGCCAGCCTTTTTTAGGTGACTGAAAGTTTCAATGTTTAATTACCACTTTCATCAACAAGTTTTTTCATTATCTCACCTAATTCTTTACTCATAGTTTAGTTTTTCAGGTCCCTCTACCTGAATTGATACACAGGAGTTCTTAACTAAATGAAGAAAGAAGTCAAAGTAAATCCATTCAAAGCAGAAGACAAAATACTACCTACATAGAGTTCAGCATTGCATGTAAAAGTGGTTACCCATATTCTAGTGCTATATTTAAACAGAGGCACAATATGGTATCCATCAATAAGGCTTTCCGTGCTCTGAGTTTCCTGCTCACTTCCAGATCAATAAATATTCTGTTGCTCTTCACATCACAATTTTTAAAAAATATATATATATATCTTTATTGATTTCAGAGAGAGGAAGGGAGAGGGAGAGAGAGAGATAGAAACATCAATGATGAGAGATTCATTCATCGAGCCCGCAACCCGGGCATGTGCCCTGACCAGGAATCGAACCCCGATCACCTGGATCCTAGGTGGATTCTCAACCTCTGAGCCATGCCCGGCAGGGCCACATCATGATTTTTATTTCTCTCTCATCTCTAACTCTTAAATCCTTAATTCTGTCTTAACAAAACTACTGGCACCCCTTAATTTTATCAGTTGCTTTCTATTCCATGTTCCTTCTGTGTCTTGCTGAGAGAGAGCATTCAAAGTTTACCTTAAGAAATGTATTCCTAATGGCTAGTGTAACCCAGTGACACACCTACCATTTTAGGGCATACCATTTAGATTTTTTTGGTGCCTCCTGTTTGTCATTTTCTAAAACCTGGCATAATGAAACTGACCTCTAGACCTCCCCAACCAGGCTAAGAAACTCATTACTGTTCATATGACATGCCACTAATATTATGGCTGACAAGCTAAATATTTCCCAAGCACAGCTTTGCATTCTGTCAGAGAATATCCCTGTATTCCAAAGAGTTTTTCTTTTTTCATACTAAGGAACAAAGTTTACATTTCTTGACATTTTTCAATGTGTTATTTCCCTTTAGGAAGGAGTTTTCTTCTCCAAAACAAGCAAAACAAAATTAGAAGTAGACTCTTAAATACAAGATTTGGGGCCATAATTGCAAAAAAATAATTTTGTGAAGCATAGATTTTCAGGCCCAGAATTCAATTAAGTCAGCTCCATGGCAATTGCTGTTTGAAAATACTTTGTTGCTATTATAATTGAAAGAAAGGGGTGAAGGAGAATATTGAATGTTGGATGTGAGCAACCTTATGAGAGCATTAGTTTTAACAATACAATACAAGGTAGGCTATTAGGGGGTTTAAGGTTTGCAATCGGAGGTCTAGCCTATTTGGATTCACTATATATCAAGTGAATTTCTTCCCTGGTATTCAGGTTGGAGAAGCTGCCTCTGCCTTACATCCAAGGAGCTTTTATACTGCTGTGTTCCCAGCAACTAGAAAAGCATCTGGGACATAACTGTTGATTGACTCAGTGATTTTTGTTTTATCTAACAGCTTGGGAAATGTTATAGCACTAGATGCCCATCATAATCTGTGCTCATTTCAGAAAAAAAATAAGGCAGAATTTTTTTGAGACATCCCATGGTAGCAATGAATTCCCTTATCTTGCTATAGATCAAAAACTAAAAATTTTCTGAAAACAATAACAATCAAAAAATAAAATTGTGGAATGAGATATAGCACCAGGATGAGTGTGTTATTTAAAGGTGACAGAAGCAGTTCTATAATGCACATGTTGGAGTTCATTTTTTCCTATATCAGACACCTTAGGGTGTTCAGTAGCTATTTATAAGAACTTTTCTTACCTAATTTGTCAGGATTCAAACTGAATATCCTAAGGGCAATCAAATTGTATAAGACAAATTCTACCATAGCAAGCATTTTCTTCTTTGGGTATTAAAAAAGTATCAATTTAACAAGTCTCCTCTTGAGGACAAAGATAAAGAAAAGGGAGAAAGAAATAATAACAAAAACTTCTACCAAAATAGATGAAACAAACAAAATTAATTTGTATACGATACTATAGCCCCAAGGTAATTAATGCAATATGATATACAAATATAAGATTAGCTTTAATTAGAAATTTACTTCTAATAAACATGTAACATCATATTATATAGTTAACATTTTGAATTTAAATATACTTCACTACTCACATACAGTAGGGTGTATAATATTTCTGTTCTGTGCCCTGAAATTATTTCTACACCCTTACTTTACCCATATCTCTCAGAGACTCCTCCATGACTATCAACATATGACCTTATTGCTGAGATTTCTCTTAATCACATTCATGACAAAGACAAATTATTTAGCTACATCAATCTAACTGAATCTTTGATTCATTGTATTACAGAGAATGCTTCTCAGCTTCTGGATGTCTTCCTTCCAGTTAAAGATGTCTAAGCCTAATAAAATGTAAATATAACCTTACCATTTCTTCAAGTAGCAACAGAGGTGAAAATATTTTTCTAGACAGAATCTTTAGACAATTTAAAGAATAGTGGAACCCATTCGACTAGCTACTCATTTTAGATACTCCTGGCAAATAATTTTAGTAAAATGAGCAATTCAACTAGGCATTATTTCACTAGGTCATCTGATAAGAACACAGCTTCAAACCACATGCCATGATGAGTTGCGGAAATATAACTGTATGTTTAGGTACATTACTAAAAATTTTTGGAGACACAAAATGCGTAATTATCTTCCTAAGGAAAAAGAGCATACTTACTAAAGTTCCTCCAGATAAATACAAAACACTCACACAAACTACCAGAACACATTATATCATTGTATAAAAGGTTTTAAACCCTTCTTTGAGATTTTAGCAGCCAGTCTTATTTCTCCTTCAGGAACATACAGCTCTACTGACAAGGGCAGCCTTCCTCAGGAAGATGAGCCGCAGCAAGGCCGGGGCCTACGTGTTGAAAGTGTGGAGCTATGAGCTGGAAGAGGCTGAGGGCCTGAGTCACTGCTTTGAATGCAACCACCCTCAGAAACGTCTTTTGTGTGTTTTACCTGCTGAAAAATCAACACTTACATTTGACCTATCTTGGATTTGTTTGCTACAGCAGCTAGTATGAACTTAATCCATTCTCTTCAACTCTGGGCCTGACAGAAACATTGATTGCTATAAATTTCAAGTGTGAAGCAATTTGAACTTTCATGTGACTATAGAGGTTTGTATAGCTTTTCAATGTGCACCCTTGGAGTTGCCTTTGATCTTCTCGCCATTTGCCTTTGATGAAGCACCTGAAAACCTTAGGGATGGGGGTGGGGTGTGGCTATTTTTGTGCACTAGTTTATCTCTTTCAAGGGTTTCAAAGATTTAAAATGTTTCTTACCCTTGCATATCAAAATTCTATTAATGCAAAATATTATGTAGTCTTAGGGCTGAATTATGGCACCCACCTCATTGCCTATCAGACAATGCTTAGGTTTAATTGTCTAAGTCCGCTACTGTGGCTAAACTATAAAAACACATCATAAAGTGGATTTCTATAGTATATTAACAATGAAAATGAGAAAGAAGTTGTTAAAATAATATTAATCCCAGTGGTGCAATAAAATAGGGGGGAAAATGTAAATGAGAAATGAATAATAATGGGAAAAAAATGATACCATGAGGGTCCCATTAAATTATAATGGGTTAATTTGGTGAACCCACTGCTATGTCAAGATATGAACAACCCCTTTGTGTACTGAGTGCTTTAATGTAATATAGTTCTTATAATTCTATGACACAGGTACCTTTATTATTACTTACATCTTGCAAATGAAGATAAATGTTTAGTGAAGCTGAGATACTTGTTCAACGTTACATGACAAGCTGTAAAGCCTCAACTCAACACTTTAGGGAAAGAGTAAGGTGCTTAGCACTTATTAGGAACTTAAAAATTATATTTCCAGGTGATTCCCTGGGTGGCATCAGAATTACTAGCACATGACTGTACATACACACACACACACACACACACCAAATTGTTACAATATATGTGCATGCATTTTAGTATCTCCATGAATCCATTTTTTTAAAAGGATAATTGATACTTAACTATAGTCTCAAAAGGAAGAAGGATGACTCACTTCTTTCTTAATAAAAAGCCAGGCTCACTTTTTATTCCTTGAAATGTTGACATCTAATCATGGTAATAAGAAGAGCAAACATTTCTAGACTTCTTAGAACTTTGTTTAATTAATGCTAATATTAAAATCATTTGTCAAATACCCATAAGTTCATTGCAATCTTTCAAGCACTGTAAAGAGTTTATAAAACTAAGAAAGTTTACAAATGATCTTACAAATGTTATTAGATTTCTTTGCTAAAAGTTCTATGGAAAAATTTCTAAGGTTATATAATGAGCAGAGATTATGAATGTTTATGGTTATTGCCAAATAACTATTATCTTATTAGGAGAAAATCAAGATTATGCAAAATGGTTAGAAAGACAGCAGATCTAAGGAGTAATTAGACAATGTGTGGCCCACACACATTGATAAATGACAGGTTGCCATCCCTGAGGAAGGTCTGAAGTCATCTACTTAGAACAATGCTGGGTGAATAAATAATTAATACTAATGGTAGAAGAAAATGGCTTTGTTTTCTGCTAATGAAATTAAAAAGTTGAAACTAAGCTACTTTATAAACTTGAAGAATGGCCTTTTAATAAGTGGATTAACTACATTAATGCTTTTAGCTGCATTAATTTCCCATATTTAAACCATGCCAACTTTAACAAATGAAAACATGACTTGGTCTAGGTCAACTATCATCTACAGGAGTAGTACGATTTAAAATATATTAAAAAGAAAAACATTTACTCATGTCATCACATTGCAGGGCTGGGAAGCAAATGCTTTTCTATAAAATCTCTGATGAGTATAATAACTCATTTTCTTGGTTTTGAGATTTTTTTGTTTAAGAGCCTAATATATTGGTAGGGAAGCAAACTATTGATTGACTAAAACATCAATTTGAGGGCTGAGTTTCTATAATCCACTGATTTATTTTTAAAAAAGAAAAGTTTTGTATTTCTTTCTCTCTGAGGATAACCACTGATAACAGTATTCTCAAATGTAAACATATATTAAAGCATCACATCCAGTATAATATATCCTCTGATTTATATTATGATTTAAAATAATAAAAGTTTACAAAATTTTTACATTTTTAAACTTAATACATAAAAGAAAATCTATTGTTAAAAACGTCATCTTAGGTTTAGGAGAATTATCTGATCAACTTCAATATAGAACGATTCACAGAACACAGGAAACAATCTACTGCCTTAACATATTAAAAGTTTACTTCCAAAATAATTTGCAATCCTCCTTTAAATGTGAAATATTGGTAGCACTTTTCTTTTTAAGTCATGGATAAGACAAGAGGGTTAGGCATTACTGTTCTTTACAACCTTATCGATGGCCTATCAAATTTAAAACAAAGGGAAAAAGTTCAATGCATGAGAATTAGAACGGGAAAAAAATTCCTTTTTTGTAGCTATGGTTAATAATATTAAGTCTAGATAGAAAACTTAAAGGAATTTACAGAGAAATTATTAGAACTCATAAGAGATTTCAGCAATGTGATAGATTGAAACCAGGTGCTGGCTGACTGTTGGCTAGAGGTCTCCCTTGGTTCCTTGACACATGGGCTTTATCAGAATGAGGATGTGAGAGAGTCAGAGAGAAGATGCAAGGACAAGACAAAGTCACAGATTTTTTTTAAAGATGAAGATCAACATTTAATCTTTATTTTTAAAACTCCCCTAATAAATTAGGAAAGAAAGAAACTTCATTAACATGATAAAATAATCTTTAAAAACAACACCTAATGTCATTTTTTTTTAAATTGTGCCACAGTCTTTTAAAACCTAATCCTGGAATTGACATCCAATCACTTTGCCATAATCCATCTCTTAGAAGCAAGTCCGTAGGTCCAGCCCTCACAAAAGAGGAAGAGTTTTGCACAATGTCACGAATATCAGGAGGCAGAAACCATGAGAGTCATCTTAGAAGCAGCCAACTACAGCTAGATAGAAGGCAGGCCTTTGACTTGTATAATTTTTCCAGGGGCACATTGGTGGGCTTATAGCTAAATATAAAATCCTCTCCATTTTGTCAAGCTTTACCAATGGCCATGTATCCATGCTTATCAAGCAAAAGTCCATTTTACATCTGTTATTCCAATATTCCATATAATTAGTGCTACCTTGCATTTAAAATGGTCCTCCCAGTTTAGACACCCTAAATCTTAGACCTTAGTAAGTCAACTCCTTCACCCCAGTTAATGTTAATAGACCTTAAAAGTACAGATGGCTCCCATAATAGATGAGGGATACATTCCAAAAGCCAGCAGGATCCTCATAAAAGAGCATGGTATTTACATATGTAATTAATGCTCCTTTAATGTAAATAGGCAACTACCATACAAGGGGCAGAGTGACTTTTGGCTATCTTAACAATTGATCATTCAGTTATAAATGATATTAGTTCCTTTAAGAATAAAAAACTGTTACATTGATAAACTACAGAAGGTTTAAACTCCCATGAGGAAATTTTCTAAAATGTTCCCATAATACCTATACTTCAATTATCTCACATAAATAATAAATGCAAGTCATCAACACCTTTAATTCACTTATGGTTGCCCCAAAGAAAATAATAAGAAATATGACATGATTTCTGACTTAAATATGTTTAGGATATCTTTTGTGAAGAAAGAATTGAGAAAATTAACACAACAATAGCATGAATTAAATGAAGCAAATACCTGTGAGAGAAAAGTTAATATGAGACATAAAGTTGAAAAGATCATTAATAATTGAACTACTTAAGGATGGTTTTATAGAGGTGATGTTTTCTTTAAACCTACCAGAATAGTTCACAATTGGGTAGGAATAGAGAGGAAGGCAGCTTCAAATAAGTTGATGGCTATATATAGGGCATTAAAATTGGAAAGCCAAAAAAATGGATCATATATAGAAATAAAGTCGTCATCACCTAGTATGTCATCAGGTGAAAAAAGCAGATTAGAGCCAAGGTAAGAAGTATTTCAAATATATCACAAGGTAGTTATTGAATCAAAGTGGCAATTTTTAAGGTTAATCTGTCTAAACAACGTAGGATGAATTCTGAGAGTAAAGATCAAAGGCAGACAGACTAGTTGGCCAGTTTAGGTATTTAAAAGAAGAGTGATGATAAAGTTCAAAAAAGAGAGAGAAAGGCAAATAACATGCAGAAAGTAATGGCAAAGAGGAAAACAAATTGGTCTTGTGGGTTAAAGAAGAAGAAAAAACTAAAGGCAACTTCAGGATGGAGCCTGGCTGAGCAGAGCCTACAGTGGCCAGGTATGTAATGTGAGTAATCAAATTGTTCAAGGAAATATTTTTTCCTCATTTTTCTTGGAACACAGTGCCCTCTTAGTTCATTTCCCTAATTTTGATAGAGATGTAAATCTGAAGAAAATTTTGCTCTCACATAAGAAAACACTCCGTTATTTTAAAAAAAATTGCTCCACCATAAGAGAAAGAACAGAGTACTTGTGCTTGTAATTTCTACCCCAATTCAGAGTCAGGAAGATGACTAAAAGGACATGTGTCAAAATGTAGAGCATGGGCCCTGTTCTAAGGGAATATCTTACTCTCATTTCAAGTCAACTGTTACCCTGAAGGAATTCATGCCAAATATAGCAAGATCTTCTGATCTTTGAAGAGAAGACAGAAATATAAATCTTACAGATATTACCTATCCCAGACTTTTTTCTCTAATCCACCTGAAAAACAGAAATTTCATTTATTCAACTCATTATTTTTTATTTATTCAGCTGATTTCTTTCTTTTTTGTCAAGAGATACTTGTTCCTTTTGTTCATTAGACTTGCTCAGAATAGTAAAATAAAATCCAGAGAGACTCTGGCAGAACTTTAGAAGTATAATGTATATTTACAAACATGTAGCAAAGTAATTGACTTCTGACCTTGGAGTATGCACAAATTTCTCGTACATCTAGTTCATAGGGAAAGAACAATATTTCTTTTTGGAGTATAACCTCTAGGAGTAGAACTAGCAATTTTACACCAAGTTAGTGAATGTTCATGGAGATGACTAGTAGTACATATTTTATCTGTAATACTTTACATATTTCTAAAAATAAATTATTCCTCTTAAAATAGTAACCAAAACCTAATACTTAAAAATGACACCTAAAAGCTCTAAAAGATAAATATATGCCAAATGACCTCTGCATGCAGCACTGCTCATAAAAAATATTGATTTTTGTCACATAATTATCATTTCTTTTTTGTGACAAAAACACTTAAGATCTAGCCTTTTACCAACTTTGTAGTCTATAACGTAATAGATTATTTTGACTATAATCACAATACTGTGCATTAAACTTATTCATCTTCTATCTGCAAGTTTGTATGTATCCTTTGATCAACATCTCCCCAATTCTCCGGTTATCGGGTAGGAGAGGGCCTATTGTCCACCTGCTGCTTGTGGGAGTGGAATTCTTGCAATACCTCCGAAAACAGAATTTCTGAAACTCACACAGGAGGATGCGATATTGTAGAAAGCTTTATTTCTGTGGAACCAAACCCCTGAGTTTCCAAGGTTTCATTTCCCTCAGTCCCACCAAGGAAGAAGTCCCATATTGCCTTTAGCAGGGCTAAAATCAGAGCCAGTGTCCAGAATCTCCTTTCCATATATGTATAGTCCAATACAGCATCAGGCTAGCTTAGCTTGAGTTTCCAGCTGCAGTCCATCTGTCCATTGCATGTGGGGTATGCAATGTCCACAGGGCTATAGAGAAAACAGTCAGGAGCAAAACAAGATAACTGCACAAGCCAAGAGAGAGCACACACCTTTGTCTAGGAGATTATGTATTCCCAAATTTTTGTGTCCTTGCTGTGGCCACACCTTTTTAACTTGTATATAACAAAAATAGTATGTACCATTTATATAAATATCCAATATTCTCTATCTTATATATATTTATATCAATTTATTTAATGTAAGAAAATCCCCCAAATGCAGCAATAATTCATAACTGCAAAATCTCTTATGTAAATAAAAGGGTGTCCCTGACACAGTACATGTCAACAATCAAATATATAGTTTTCTATTGACAGATTTTCTAATATGAGAGTTTCTATGCCAAGAAAAGCTAAATATTATAAAATGATTTTTGTATCAGATTTGTCACTATTTCATGATAAATATCCAAAATTTCATACTTTTATGAAAAAATAACATATTAAAAACATGCATATTAAATAATAATAAAAAATGATGTGGTCAGGAGGCTTGGCCAATAGGAAGATATCTGAGAACAGATTTGAAGGAAATGAAAGAGGTGAAGCAGGCAGCTGTGCATGTATCTGAGGGAAGAACATTCTAGGCAGAGGAAATAGCAGCTGCAAAGGTTCTGAGTCAGGCACAGTCTTGGAGTTTTGAGAAAAAAGCAGAGAGAATATTGCGGCTGGAGAACACTTTGATTGGAGCAGAGCAAGTAAAAGAGACATATCCTGTAAGATAGGGTCAGATAGGTAACTGGATAGTAAGCATATTTAGAAGAACTTTGTGTAGCATTGAAAGAACTTACTTCTGTTAGGAAGGCAATAAAAAATGACTGGAGGGTTTAAAAAGAAAAAATTCATACTTTTAAAATTTGTTTGCTATTGGTTTTTGTAATTTATATGGAGGACACAAATTAGGTTCCTCAGCATTTGATATTATTAATGATGTCTATCTATGCCTCAGTTACATCAGCTTATGAAACTTAGGCTTCCTATGACCACACTTATTTATTTTACTTAACATATACATAAAGTTAAAAATCTAGAACAGAAGCTAAGTAAATAGATAAATTACATCTTGGATATATGAAATATAAGTAGAAAGCAACTTGTGGGGAAAAAAACAATCAATAACTTGGATTATTTTTATAATTTGGCCTTTTTTTCCTGAAGAACTTGCAGTGATATAAATGCTTTTACAATAATCATTTATACCAAAAAAAAAAAAAAAGTTAATTTGAGACAAGCTGGTTTCAGAAAGAGCAATATGTTCCTTAACTATATCTCCCCTCCCCAAAAAAGACTTAAAAATGTTAATTTCTGATGCCTATTCTGTGTTAGTATTTTATATGCATTGTTGAATGCATATGTTGCTACCTTACATTAAAAACATCTTACAAGGTAATTATTATTCCTAATTTATACATGACTAAACTAAAGCTCACAAAGTTTGTAGAGCTTGTCTTGGGTTATTTAGCAATTAAATAGTAATACCAAGTTCACATATTCCATACATATTTTTATTTATAGACTTAGTTACATTGTTAGGTTCACTTCAAGATTAATTTCTAGAAGAATTTCTACCACAGATTTGTGGAATTATTCTTTCTTAGATATTTATTTATTTATTCAGATAGCAATTTATTGAATAAACCTGAAACCAATTTCTGTACTGTGTTCTGAAAATAGAAAAATTAATAATGTATAGTTTCTGCCCTTGAAGAGCTAGGAATCTAGTACAAAGAGGTGTCGTGTATTCGTGTAAAAATGTTTGGGTGCTAAGTGAGAATTCTAGAGGAGATAAACACCAATTCTTACTGTGAAGTCACACTTCAAAAGAAGTGATGTTTGTGTTGAGTCTCAAAAATATGACTTGGTAGATAAAATGAAAGGAATGGCAAGTTCAAAGACATGAGAGGATTATAGAATATGGTGTGTTAAGGAATCATAATAGATGGGTAGATTTTGTATATGGGGTAGTGTTGATTTCAAAAGGTAGTAAGTAGGGACCAGGTCATGAAAAAGTGTTTCATGTTCAGTAACTGGGCATCTCTAGAGTGGTCTTCAAAGTGTTTTAAGTGAAGGTGTAACACAATATGATTTGAGTTTTAGAATGACTATTCTGTGGCAGTGTGAAGAATGGATATTGTGGGCTCTTGAAGGTAGATAGACTGGTTAAAAGTATTTCAATGATCCAGAAACAAATGAAGAGAGCCAAAACCAAGCCAGTACCAGGAGAGTTAAAGAGAGGATACATATGCAACATTAATGTAGAATTGCCTGCTCCTGATCACCAGGCATACTTTAGGACTGAGAGAAAATGAAGGCTGAGGATGACTCTAGGATTCTAGTTTAGGATGGGATGTTTCAGCAGTAGTTTATTTCTATAGGGAATGTAGAAGAAAGGTTGGGTTTAAAGAGAAAGTTACCATTTTGGATAGGTTGATTTCAGGTAATCTGTTCACACTCAACCGGTGATATCTAGAAGACAGTTGAAATATGAGTCTGAAGCTCAGAAGAATAGTCTAACACTTTAAATTCTCTCCCAAAGCCCTTGACCTGATGTTTCTGAAATGTGGTTATACTTCTTTTCATCTTAGGCTCACTGACTGTTTGTTGAAAAATAAGCCTCTAAATTTTTCAGGAATTCAATAAGCTCACCTTCCTCTCAGTAATGACAGGCTTGGTCTAGCTGATTTGAAGATATTGTGCTCAGTAAACCAATCCTAAAATACAATTAGAGTTCATCTCAGCTCTGCCATTAACTTTCAACGTGACCTTAGGCTGCTTATTTAACCTTCTTGTGTTTTAGTGCCCCCAGCTGCAAATTGCAAATACTGTAATACATGGTAAAACACCGAGCTGAGGGAAAGAAAACTAATATAAACTTTACTAAAGTGCTTAGTAAATAGAAAGTCTTATATAAATGCTAATCCAAATATATTCCCCATTTTCTCACTGTGCTGATAATAGCTTAGAAAGGAAAGAGGGAATGGGCACAGGACACTACTCCACAATTAGCTGCGCAGTGAAAGAAAAAAATGGGATAAAATGTATGTACAACATCCTCCAATACATTATCTATGTATTATTTGGTAATTCCTATAAGCTTCTCTAAACTAAAAATGGTATAAAATTTCTCTGTTCATACTATGATGGAATAGTGAAATCATCAGCTTCTATCCTACAGAAAACTACAATCCTGCCAGTGATAGCCTGGCTCTCACTGCATATGGAAACCAAGGTCATTAGCCGCCATTTTCAGTAATTTATCTGAGCTGTTCACTGAGCTATGATGCTAGTGGAATTTCACGCTTGAGAGCAAATACTCAGAGAAGCAAAATCAGGGAGCTCCTGGGAATATAGGGAGCCAGTCCATCTTGGAAGTATCTATGTGCACAGTCCTGAATAAGACTGCAGTCAAGGCCAGTACCTAACAGGTGACAAGCTCTTCCGGAAGGTAACTTTCCTAGGTGTTGTTCTTGACATGTGTTCCTCTATTCTCCATTGCTCTTTCTTGCTGCCTCCTGACTTTCCTCGTGGAGATCAGCGATGAGGATACGTAAGAGCCACAGGCCCACACGTCAGCAGAAGTGACTCCTGGGGGAGGATCCCAGCGCCAAGTGACCACTTCTAGACAGAGCTCCCATAGCGCCATGACATTCTTAGAAGATCACCATGCTTTCCTGATCCAGAAATCGTTGAACCCCAAACATAATTTATTTTTTAAAAATATTAATACTTGTGTTTCAGGCACCATGCTGGGTACTAGAATTATGAAAGTATGTGCGGTTTTTAAAGGCATTCAATTACTATTAATTACTATTAATTATAATAATAGTAATAAAGTTTATTGAGGATTTTTCCATGCCAGGAACTATACTATCCTGCTAGGCATATACTATTTAATACTTGTATAAATTGAATGGTGTGTGCATTAGTTTCCTATGAATTTCCTAGGACGGCCATAACAAATTACCACAAACTTAGTGGCTAGCAACAGAAATGTATTCTCTCTCAGTTCTGGAGGCCAGGTGTGAAATCAAGATATTCGTTGGTTTGGTTCTTTCTGGAGGCTCTTAGGAAGCATCAGTTCCACACCCCTCTCCTTGCTCCTGGTGGCTGCCCAGCAGTCCCTGGCATTCCTTGACTTGTAGGTACATCACTCCACTCTGCTTCCATCTTCACTTTCTCCTCTCCTCTCTGTCTCTGTGTGGTTTTTGTTTCACTGTGGGTTGTTGTTGTTGTTTTTGTGTGTCTTGTGTTTTTTGTCTCATAGGAGAAACTCTCATTCGATTTAGGATGCAATACAATTTCATCTCAATCATCACATTAATTATAACTGTAAAGACTCCATTTTGAAAAAAGGTCACATTCTGAGGTTCTGGGTAGATATGAATTTGGGGGGACCTGATTCAACTTATGACAGGGCATATGTAAGATTATTATAACTGACAAAATTGATGCTTATCAATAGATGACTCTTCTAATATCAGTTTATTTTTGTTACATAACAAACTTCTTGAAAACTAAGTGCCTTAAAACAGAAAACAGATTATTTCTTGTAATATTGTGATCATCCGGGTGGTTCTTTTGAATTAGCTTGGTGGGGGCTGGACAGTATAGTACATAGTCTCACCCACATGTCTGAGAGTTACCTCAGTGTCTGGGGCTACTAGGATGACTTGGCCAAGTGTCTTTTTTAATCTAACATGCAGCCAGGGCTTATTCACAGGGTTTCCAAGAGCAGAAAAACACACACACACAAAAGAAAAAGAAAAAAACACACAAAAAAAACAATATATAAGTGCTTTTTGAGACTCTGTTGGTCTTATATTTGCTAATGTCCCATTGGCCAAAGCAAATTACATGATCAAACCCAGAATCAATGTGGGAAGAGGTTACTCAATGGTATGACATAAGAGGGGAATTATTGTAGTGGTGTTTTTTTTTCCGGGGGGGGATTTTTATTTTATTTGCAAATTATCAGTGAGAGTGTCTAAATAACTAATGAATGTTAGATTGCAGCTTTCACCCCAAGAATCTTTTACCTCCAAAGTACTTTCACCCAGTAAATTTATGTCACAGCCTCAAATAGAGCTTGTTAAATTATCATTCCCTAATTATCTGCACCAGACTGTACATTAGAATGGAAGGGATTTGAACTCTATCACTATTTCTCTTAATGTATGTCTTATAGCCCCACAAACCCACTAATCTTCTATGAGAAATACAACTTGTGGTATCAGTCACACATGATTATAGTTTAGTCTTTCTTTTAAATAGGAAAAATGCTAGGAAATAAATGGTTTGGCAGATGATTTCTTTGCTGATTACTATGCCTACTGGGATTAGATGCACTTTTATAATTTGGAAAAAACAACTATACAAGACACCTCTTTGTATCTCAATTTCCCTAATAAAAGAATTATAAAACTGGGCTAAGCTACAGTTTACCACTGCAGTTATGGGAAATGCATGACAGAAACATCCTAGGTTTAATAAAAGAGATGTACAGGAATTTTAGGGAGCAAGGCATAGAGCTGGGTTACAGAGCACATATGCCGTTTTCACCAGATGCCAAAAAAAAATCTCTACAAGACTTGCTTTCTCTCAAACGTCATACAGAATCTTGACAGTAATTGGATAATAAAAACGATGAACATCTATTGGACACTTACTATGCTTCAGGGATTGAGATAAGCATTTCACATGTACTCTCTCATTCAGTTCTAGCTTAGGAAACAGACCATTTTACAGATGAGAAAATTGAAACAAGAGTCTCTAAGGTACCTCTAACTGCATATCTTGTCTCTACCATATTGTGTCCTATTGATAAAAGGATGGAAAAAAGACCATCCTTTTTTCTCTATAAATTATATTTTCTAACCTAATCTCTAGCTCAATGAAGTAAAGGAAAAGACCATGAACTCGATCCTATATTCTAGCCCAGTGTGCCACCCATAGGAAGGAGATTATATTTTTATATATAAAATGAAGATTGGATCAAATCTTTGTTATTCCCCTTATCAGGCTTTCATATAGACCTGTTTCACACTGAAATTTTTTAGTTCAAAAAAGGGGGGAAATACTGTTTACTTACTTCAACTAAAACCCTAATATCTAATATCTTACTGTATCAAAATGTTGAAAATGCTTTTTTTTATTTGTTCTTCCCACCCATAAGGCTTTGGTTGTTTTTTTCTGAGGAATAATAGCAATATATTTGATTCTCAGGTCTGATACTCCTTTGGAATGAACAGCTTTTCACAGAAGCTATACAATAGAGAAGATAACCTAACATGAGCATTATTTCATATGTACTCTTTGTGGTTAGTGTCTGCTCCAAAGTAATACCATTGTTGCTACAGATATCTATCAACATGCAAAAACAAATCAACAAAATTTTGTATTTGTTATGTTGGCCATTTTTAATACTTTTATTTTGAGGAGATTTTTATTCAGCTTCTGTATCAAAGCAAGGCTTTGCTAGTGAGACTCTGCTCTGCAGAAGACCAGATGGCTAAAACACAGAAATGACACCTGCAGAAGGAACTAAAGAAGGAATATTCACTAAGTTCTACCTTCTTGCAGCTGCCAGCTATGTGCACAGGAACATGCAAAACAAGTATAATCTACAATGCCGATTTCCTTAAAGAGACTGTGGGAAATCCAGAGACTCGTCAAATATAAAATCAGAAAGAATGTAAGAAAAAAACAAAACCAAAACCTTTTTTGGTCTTCACTTGCAGCATTGGCAGTGTTGGGGAACTTATACTAGGCCTCTGCCATCTGTGGGCTCATTTGAAGTTCAAGTGCTGCCATTGACCTATAATGACTTAACATTCCTCTTGGGAGAAGAAAGAGTGCGGACACATAAGGGTTAAATTTGTACAGAAACATAAATAAAATATGGAGCTTGTTACTTAAGCACTTTTAAGGTCAAGTGCTATGACTCTAGCTGGCCTTATTAAATGAACAGATTCAAGGGGATAATAAATGGTTCTTTGGCTCATGGCTCTATATTGTAGATCATTCAAAATCGTGTAGGTTTCTCACTGATAAGATTATTTGTGGGTTATTTATTTTACTTACTTTATATTAAATTCCGCTGTCAGATTTCTTAGAAAGTTAAATGTGTTGGTTTGTCATCATTTGTCGTCATGTAAACTTACCAACAGAGCCAAATATCTGAGTTGCTTTACCAAATTTCAAACATCTCACGGGTGAAGTATAGCCTCATTTTTATACCAGGTCCTAGAGGAGAGTACCTCAACTACTTAAAAACTTAACAACAATGGACTTAAATGCATTTAGTTATGGAAGCCTCTTTTTAGAAACTAAAGAGACTTTGGTGAAGGTTGTGAAACTCTAAAAACCATTGAGGTGTACACTTTAAATGGGTTAACTTCATAAGAAAATTGTATCTCAATAAAGCTGTTAAAAAATTAGTCCATCAAAGTTTGGCTAAGTCTCTGTAGGTTCTCCTGCTCGGCTTCCTAACCTCCCTCCTCCTCTCTCAGGCTCCTTTGTACTCCCTGAATTCCCATACAAACTTACCTCAGTGGCCCAGACCCAGCAAGGTTTTTACAATCATGCATACCCTACCCAGCATTTCAGTAAAGGCTTTTCTTCTCTGAAGAGCCTCGCTGAGTTTCTAACTAACAAATATGTCTGCACAACATCATTTTTCTCCTATCCTGCCCAGGTAATTAACATGCACGTGCTTTAAGAAGGGTCTCCTGTAAGCACACAATAACTAGAATTTCAGGCTAGAGTGCTATTAAGGGACAGAAGAATGGGAATCCTCTCGTTCTCAGGAAAGAACTTGCATTCAAGTGTTATCCTGGACATGCGCTCATTCTATGTTTCCTCCCCCTTTTCTTTTTCTAAATTACTTTACTTTTATGACCACAGGCACTAAGGTGTGTTTTTCGGTTGCATACATTCAGTTTTTCTCTGCAAAATCAGGAAGAACTCAGAGACTGGCTAACATTCAAACACATCACCCTTCTTGCCAAGTTTTCTCTGTTATTTTTATAAATGGACTCTTGATATGCCTTTCTTTACTGCAAGTTTTACTGGGAAAATATAAAAACTAACACTGGTGCCTAGGCCATCGTTCCATCATTCCTCTTAAGGAATGTTCCATTCCTTAAATGTTACATATAAACAGCTCTGAAATTTTAGAAGCCTCCATTTGTCATATCTTTCCTCAGAGTTTCTTTACCCATAAAGACTTTTAGCTACTGAAGCTCACAACTAACCTCTCCTTCAGAGTCCATTCCTGCTACAGCACAAGCAGAAGAAATGGCCTCTCCTAAACCGGAGTCCATGTTCCATTGGCTTTTTTCCTTTAGTGTAGATAGTTTTACAAGTACTGTATTAAAAAAAGAACATAAGTAATCCAAGTTTACTTTAGAAAAAATAACAATGTAAATAAGTAAAAATAAAAGTAAATAAAAATTACTGACACTCTTACCATACATATAAAATACCTTATCTTTAATCTTTTCATGTGTAGTAGTCATGTATATATAATTCATATATGAATTCATATATTAATTTTTTCACTTCCTATTACTTCTTACATTTCTTCACTAAATATGCATTCAGTAACTACTATGTTTTAGGTTTCATGCCGAGCACTATGAATAAGTAAGAATGGTATGGCTTGGCCGTGACAGCCCTTTTGGGTGGGAGACAAAGCAAAACAACACAAAAACAGAAAGACAAAATAATAACACATTATAAAAAATGTTATAAAGAAAATAATCAAAGGGCTGAGACATAAAATTACATATGAAGCACTACTTTTGTAATTTGTTAATCCTCCTGAAAGAGCAGCAGCATTTAAGCTGAGATTCAGGATGGGAAGAAATTAATCTTGGAAAAACTGTTACATGAAGCACTCCCAAACAGAGAGACTAGCAAGTTCAAAGGCCCTGTGATGGTTCGTATGATGTGTCAACTGGGCTAGGCTATAGAGCCTAGTTATTTAATCAAACACTAATATAGGAGTTGCTATAAAGGTGTTTTGTTGATATGATTAGCATTCATAATTAGTTTACTTTAGTTAAAGGATATTATCCTTTATAATCTTGGTAGGCCTGATTCAATCATTTGAAGTCTTAAGAGTAGTACTAAAGTTTTCTGAAAGAAGGAATTCTACCTGTGGACTGCAGCTTGAGCTGCCTGAGAGTTTCGGCCTGCCCTTTATGACTGCCTTCTTTATAGATTTCATACTTGCCTAAACAGTTCCACAATCACATAAGCCAATTCCTTGCAATAAATCTCTTAATATATATCTCTTCTAGTTCTGTTTCTCTGATTAAATGATGACTGATAGAGTCCCTGAGATAAAAAATAGTAACAGTAACAAACACAACATGAGAATAGTTACTTCCTGAACACTTTTGTGCACCAGGTGCTCTTCTGAGCACTATCCATGCACCATTATTATTTCCACTTTATTAATGAGGAGACAAAAACACAGACAGGTGATGCCCACGGTTATACAGCTAGTCATCATTGGAGTTATGGCTCAAATCTAGACACACTAGGTATGATTACAGAGCTGGAAAGATATGGCTAGAACACACTGAACAAGAGGGGAGACTGGCATAAGATGACTTAAAAGATAGTCAGAGACCAAATTATGCAAGACCTGGTATGTCACAGGAAAAGGGTTGATATTATTAGATGAGTAAAGAGAAGCACTGACTTACTTTCATCAGCAAGGGACATTATCTGACTTAACTTTCAAGGAGATTATACTAGTTGAGGATAGAATGGATAGAAGGGGACTAGTGTACAAAGAGGAAGGCCAGTTAGAAGGCTGTTGTACCAGTCTAGGGGAAAGATTATGGCTACTAAATTGGCATTGGTGGACGTGCAGAGAAGTAGAAAGATTTGAGATGTATCTCTGAGGTAGAGTTGACAGGATTTAAAATAGTGGGCAAGGAAAAGGATATCTTGAAGATGGTCCCTAAGTGTCTAGCTTTAAGGACTGGGTAGGTGGTGATACTGTTTTCTGAGATTGGTAAATATGTTCAGTTTTTGACAGATTAAATTTGAGATGTTTCTGGGGTATCCAAGTTGAGATATCCAGATCTGAAGCTGAGAGGTTTGGGTTTGAAATACAAATTTGGAATTTGGAATTGATGACCATAGATTTGATATCTCAGTCTGTGTAAGTGAATGAGATCACTGAAAAAGCAGGCACAGAAGGAGGAGGAGAATGAGGCACTATCCGAATCACGGAATACTCAAACTTAGATATCAGGCAGAGAAAAATGACCAATATATATATATACTTAGAAGGACTAGTGATGAAAAGGAAACCAGAAGATTGCAATATCGTGTGAGCAAAACAAGGAAAGTATTTCAAGAGCAGAATGTCAGTTGTGTCAAGTGTTGAAGAGTTAAATGCAATAAAGATAGTAAACTATCCATGTGAGATGTAGAACACAGCAGCCAAAAGAACACTGATGACCTTGAAAATTGGATATAAAGAAATCAGAGACATGAGTAGCAGAAGGGTGGGTGGAAAGTATGTGAAAAGGGAGATCATATATATATATATGTGAAAATACAACAGGATCTACTGAAGTAGGAATGGCTGGTGATTCAGGAGAAAGATGATATAAGCAAAGAAGCAGTGGTCCTTGAGAGAACAAAACAAACATGGAGAAATTAACCTTTGAAAGAAAGAAAGGACAAATCTCCCATTGCAATAAGGAGGAATAAAAGGAATGGGTGAAAATGGGAAATCCTTCATTTTGTTACTAACAACCTACACCTGATCACTTTTTTTTTCCATTTAAGAATAAAGCAACATTATCACCTAAAAGTACAGTGTGAAGGACTATGATACATTTGGGGTGAAAGAACATGAGAAATGTTGATCTTAAAGCATGGGAAAGCAAGACTTCTAGAGAAATGTGGTAGCATGACATTGGGTGTCCCTGTGGGTTTCTTGACCCAGGATTTCTAGCTGCTAGCAAAGAGCTGCTGAAAGAAACAAACAAGACTTCAAATCTCCCCCAAATCAGCACACAAAAGCAGACAGAGCAACTAGGATAATTAAACAAAAACAAACAGAAAATACAAAACTAGTGAATAAAATATTCCCTTATACCTTCAAAAATGAGTGGACACAAATCACCAATGGTAATATAACCATATGGTGAGGGCATTTGTCTGGGAGAAAGCAGGAGAGGCCAGGTGTCTGATGCAGCAAGGATTTTCTGAACGAGAAAGGTCAAGTACATGGTTGTTTGCCAAGGCAGAGTGGATGATACAGAGGACATGAGAGGGAGGGGCAACTGGAGCACAAGAATATCATGTACACATTTTCACCCTTACCATTTCTAATGATTGTACAGAACTCAATTATGAATGTATGGTGAATTCTTTAATCATTGGATAAACTTATGGGGGAAATAAACTCACAGAATTGCATAAAAATAACTAAAAAAAAAAACATGCATATGCAGTCATCTTTACAAATTTATTAAATTATTTCCTGAGAATTGCTAAAGTAAAAATTACTAAAGTGTATGCATTTATGTAAGGGCTTTGATATGTATTGCTAAGTTCCTCCTAAAAATAAACAATTTCACTACTGGAGTCTGAAAATATCAAATAATAAAAACACTAAATCACTTGGGTTTATTCAATAATTTTATTGTCTATCATTACTTAATTTATATTATTTTTTTATTTTAATAGTCAGTTATTCCTGAAAATTGAATTCATCAATAAGATTTTCAAAGACATTAGCTGACATATTTGGCCCATATTTTTATCTCTGCCATTTTGATTTTTATCTAATTTTCATTGTTAATATTGTACAGGTATACCGTCTATTTTAATTGGTTTTGCCAGATTGTGTATACTTCTGTTTATTGATAGAGTCCAGAGTTCTGTTTTCTACTTCATTAATTTCTGGTGTTGTCTGCTTTAATCTCCTCTTCCTGTATTATTATGATTATTGGTGTTAATATAAAAAGTTGTCACAATCATTCTTTCTAAGTAATATGTAATTGTAGTTTTGTTTTTCTCTTTGATAAGTTAATAAAAAAAATAAGCATTGCTTTTTGAAATTTCTTTAATGCTGATTTCTAGTTTTACATAAATTTTTTCAAAGATTTTCAATTTGGGGATACTTAGAGTTTTCCTGTGATTTAATATGTGATCAATTTGTATAAATATCTAATAGACATTATATAACTCTATTTTGAAGGGAAACATTTATATATTTTTATTAAATTGATTTTAATATTTAGTTTCTTTATTTCCATATTTTATTTTAGTCCACTTAATGAAAGAAGAGACAGAGAAAAAACAAATATGGTAAAAATAAAGATTTGGGGAAACTGGGTGAAGGATTTCTGGGAATTCTTTGTACTATACATGCAACTTTTGTGCCTATGTGAAATTAGGACAAAAATTTTAAATGTATATATGTAATAAGCTAACTCATGAATCAGAAAATCACTCCATTACACAAATGTATGAGCAAAGGTAGCAAATACAACTCTGAAGCTAGAAATTATTTTAGAACCATAATAATTAAGCATACATGAAGATGTTTTCACCAAGAGAAAAGGAAAGCTTAATAATATCAAGGGAAAAAATGCTTGTCATAATATTGAAATTTGAAGGAATTGTAGTTAAATAAGTATCAAAGAATTTTCAGAAAAGACTATTGAAATTTTAGAAGAGAAATGAACTTAATCTTGATGATGCAATAAGCCGAAGATCACTGAAAATTTCACTGTGAAAAGCACTCAATCTCACCATTTGTTATTCTGAGGCTTCAGGCACACCAACTCATAAACAGACTATTTTGACACATATCATATTGATTTCAATGAAGTTCGAAAGTCTTATGGTAAAAAAGATAGTGTACTATTGTTATAGGGTAATTTTCCAGGTAAAATTTCTTTTCTTCAATCCAAACTTTAGTGATTCCATTTTTCAAGATCCTCATCTAGTCTAATCCATTAAGAAAAATTCTCAGAAACATGTCTTATTATTTCTCCTCTCTATTGAATCTTTCCCATCAGCATACAAAATGCTGTAATTTCATTAACTTTCATTTTCCTGGCATCATTCCCCAAGTAGCTTCCATTATTTTGCTCCTCTTTGCAGCAAAATAATTTGAAAGAGTTGTCTGTACTTACTGTTTTAAATTCCTCTTCTCCCTTCGTTCTGGATTTAACCTCTACCAGTAAAGAGAAACTTCTAAGTTACCTCCCCATTGTTAAACACAATGATCAATTCTTAGTCTACATCTTATCTGACCTCTCAACATTTGAAATTGTCAATAATTTCTGCCTCCTAGATATACTTTCATCACTTTCCTTTTAGAATAAATTATTCTTAGTTTTTCTCCTACTCCAACGATTGCTTCTTTTCAGTATCCTTAGCTGATTTCTTCTATTTATCTAGAATTTTTAATGTTGGAATATCTCAGGGCTCCATTTTTTATCTTTTTATCCAACTATCTCCCTTCACTTTCTTTTCGTTTTTCTGTGCCAATGATTCCCAAACTTTTGTATACCTAATATCTAACTTTTATATATCTAATTTCTTCTGAAATCCCAATTCATATTTCCAACTTCTTGCTTAACATTTCCACTTAGATGACTAATAGATTTTTTTTTCTTTTCTTTTTAATTGATTTTAGAGAGTGAGGAAAGGAGAAAGATAGAGAAACATTGATGTAAGAGAAACAATGATTGCCTCCCGTATGCTCCCCGACTGAGGATCGAACTCACAACCTAGGTAGGTGCCCTGACTGAAAATTGAATCCACAGGCTTTTTGGTACCTGGGACGATGCTCCAACCAACTGAGCCACCCGACCAGCTCAGGTATTTCAAACTTAACATCTCCCAAACTGGACTCCTGCTCTTTCTCCTCAAAACACCCCTCTCCACAGTCTACTCCATCTCAACTGATGTCAACTCTTTCCTCCAATTGTTGAAGACAAAACCCTTAAACTCATCTTTAACCTCTCTATTTTTGCTTTCCAACCAGCAAAAACTCTTACTGGCTTTACCTTTGAAATATATGTAGAATCTGATCACTTTTCACCACATTCTCTCTGCCTCCCTTGTCCATCATCATCTTACCCATATCTGTGCTGTGAACCTCTACAGGTTTCACTACTCCCTTGCTTTTCTCCCGGCTCTGGACAACATAAACTAAAGTCAGGTATGTACACCCTGCAGCAGTTTCCCTGTTCCCTCCCGGTAAAAGCCAAAATCTTGTGGCCTGCGTTCTCATTATCTCTGACTCAGAACTACCTAGGTTACCACTTAAATATCCACCTTTTGAGAGCCGGTGGTTTAGTGAAAGGATTCTTTCATACATAGGGCCTTGTTGCACTTACCACTTTCATATGTTTTCCTTTGTTTCAAGAAGATACACCTCTGCCTTTCTTCTTAAGGTAGTTTCTTAATCTCCTACTCAACCATCCTTACAGTGGAAGTTTCCCAACAGTCTCACTACAGGCCATTTACTAAGGAAAGGAATACTTCAGATAAATTTGTAACTGGGGGAAAAAAACGGTTGCAATGAACATTATCAGAACATATGAAAGAAAACTATGTAGGAGTATTAGCGGATAGGAAAAAGTAGATTTACATTTTTATAGTAAAACGTTTGCTTGTAGTAAAATTCTAAAAGGGAATTATTACAAGGGCTCAAGGAGAGTTATTATATAAGGAAAATAAAACTTAGAATAGAGATGGAAAGAAATAGTTTATATATTCAGAGTCTTTAAATTTTAACTCAGATTTGCTCCTGCGGAAAACAGTGGAAAGAAAGGAAAAAAGGTAGGGAAGGAGGAAGGAAGGGAGAAAGAGACTTGCAAGAATGACACATTAACTTCAGTGGAAAATCTCCTTGGAAAAACTTATAGTATCAGATATTAAACAAACAAACAAAAAAGAATAGAACCCAATAGTTATCTCTTCTTTTTATAATAAATGCCAATTTAAAAAGGGCTGAGGGGCTTATAAAATACTGGTTGGTTTGTTTCTTTAAACAGCCACTATTTTAAAACACACACACATACACAAGTCAAACACACACAACTGAAAGTGTTATATTTCATATATTAAGTGAAACCTGACTTTTAAAAATGACAAATATAAAAATTTTCCATATTTGAATTATTTATGAATGATTGTCAACCACCAGAAAACTCATTTCATAAACTCTTACTTAACGAGTGCTTAACTATAAGGTTTTGAGTTTTCTATAACTAAAATAAAATATAATAAACCCAAATCAAAGCTTTTTCTAACTGACCCATAGACTGTCAATATAACCTAAGCTTCAGGCCTCAAAGATATCCATTATTATGTTATTTTTCTATTACTTTATTAGAAAACTTCAAAAGGCAAATAAACTCTCATTTGTGTGGTGGGCCAATTGCGTTTAATGAAAAGAAAAAAAAAAAACACCTGGTGCTCACAACCTTTTGACAAAGGAAACACTAAACTTTTTTCTTATCAATTTGACCTTCTGAGCTATTGCAATGGAACTTCATTGATTTCAAAATACTTCACTAGTCTAGGAGGATATTTGACCTTTATTATCTCAGAGAAGGAGAAGCGCAAGGCTAATAATGCACAGGCAAGCAACTGTCAGACTCGACAATATGGAAAAGAACCAGACGGGAAGCGTCTGGAGGCAGAGACGCATAGAAGCTTATAGTGCTAAAAATAAGCCAGTGACAACAAATGAGTAATTGCACCACATTTACTTATATTCAACGGCACTTGATCCATGGTAAGTAAAAGCAGCAGCAGCAAGCACATTTCAAACTACCCTGAAGGTCAGGTTGGGTCTCTGCTACACTTTAGCAATTCTAAACACCAAGTAACAGGAGCATTTATTTCTCTTCCCTCCCCATGGTTTGAAGCATGATCAAATACCTTTTCCAAAGATAACGGGAATCTTATCCATCACTATCATGATCATCAGATAAAATGAATTAAGAGTGCTCTAACTTACTTTAATGTGGTGTGTTAATTTTGATATAATAAAAGTGGTCAGCAGTCTCAGCCCCAGGCTTCAGCCTTTCCATCCTAATTGTCTGTGAATCCAATGGGCATTCCCTTGCTTCCCTTTTATAACCTGTGTAAAAGGGACATTTCAAAAGCCTGCAAAAGCCTGAGTCACAAACTAGTGACTCAAAAGTGTTTTGTTTTTGATTTTATGAGAAAAAGATCTCTAATTGGGGATGAAATCAGTACTTTTATGAATTTCAGCTCTTTCTAGAAACAAATTCACTCAAGAAGAACATGTAGTTTGCTGCCTTAAAAATTAACTAAGGGATTTAGAATATAATTTTTTTTAATTGAGTCCCATTAGAAAAATGTTTTCCAAGGAAAAGTTATCCGAGTTAATTGTATCCTCAATGGCGTGTTCAACTAATATTCTCTGTTTGTATGTATCCCATGAAAACAAGGCACCAAACATAGAAATCCCTTCCAGAGGCCCAAAGAAAGCAGAGGGAGTAGCAACGTAAATCCGTGATACAGACGTGCACTAGAAAGCCGCCACTGCGAAGCAGGACGCTGGGCTTCAGGGTTTGTTACTTATTTTTGTTGTTTTTCTTTAGACCTTCATTAAGTTAATTACAACCTCTGGACCTCAGCTTTCTTATTTGTGAAATAAAACCTCAGAAACTTTCTAAGATTTCTCTCAACTCTGAATTCCATACTCTTAAATTAGATAGACTTTGCAGCTGAGAAGGTACATTAAAAAGAATGGAAAGTTACTTCTGATTACACAATTATTAAAGCAACTTTTAGCTCTAATTTATGCCAAATATTATAATTTGTCTATGCATTACCTATAACTATCTGATTTTTGTACTTTCAAGTATCATATACATTCACATGAAAAGGAATAGAAACAAAAATTTTAACTGAGGAAAAAAATAAAACAATGTCCTATTAAAATATAATTTCAAGCTATTTATCTAAATAGATAACTCCTCTAAATTGTCTTCTCATAACTTGATAATTATTTTTCCATCTTCTTTGAAAACAAATAAATACATATTTATATGTGCATATACTGTAAATACACATTTAGTTTATGTAAAGGTTCATATAAATAATATTTGTATAAAAGTACATACACACACCTATTTATTTCATGTAAAGTGCCAAGCATGGCACAAGAATTAAACCTTAAACCAAAGTCTGTCATAGTACCTCTAATGAAAATTCTATCTGAAGATACCTAGATATATTATATAAACTTGAGTGTGTCTATCATAATACATATCAAAGTGCATTACAGCTTCTTCTATTAATCTTCAAAATCTTTGAATCACGCACCATGTTTTACTGGGGCAGATACCCAGGAAGAACCTATTAAATGTTTATAGAATGAATAAATAAATAAATAAATAAATAAATAAATAAATAAATAAATGTGCCTACATAGATATGCAGACACCCTTGTAGTTATAAATATACTGTATAATTTACAAACAACTGGATGCCTACTGCTTCCTTCTGTTCTTCAGAAGTATCCAATTGCCTTTTTAAAAATTATATATATCAATTCAATTTATTTAACAAATATTTATTGAGCACCTATTATGTGTCAGGTATAGTTCTAGTAAATTCTATTTTCTAGGGATTCATCAGTAAACAAACATAACAAATCAGTAAAATATATGATATAGTAGAAGAAATACAGGGAAGTGTGAGAAAGACTGTGCCACTGAGGTTGGCATTAGAGCACATGAGGAAATCATGTGTGCTGAGGGAGGTATTGAAATTTTTTTTAAATGTCAAGAGAGGCCTCATTTAGAAGATTACATGCAAGCAAAAACTGAAAGCAAAACCACTTTTGTTGAATACCTTAATATTATTCTTTATGATCTCTGATTTTCAGTGTTGTGATAAGGAATTTTAAAATACCTTTGATAGACATCTAAAGCTACATATGTGTTGTTCTACCTGTATATAATGGCTCATCTGAAAACTAACAAGTGTTAACCACCTAGGTATAAATTGTTTTAAAGCTCTCAGGAAAATAACTTTTAAGTTGTTTTTATTATTTTGAAAAATGGAAAGGTAAAAGTAATTACTAACAACTCAATAATCAATAGTAGTATTAATTAAATTTATTGTTTTTTTGTCCTGATTTAAGCTTTTCTCTGAACTTGGAAGATTATATCTAAACATTTGTATATGGCTGACCAGGGCCTACATATGAACACAAGAAAAGCAATTTAATCACATACACAGTTTAGGTCAAACTCTACTATTTAAAGAAGGAGAAGGGAAGCCTAAATTATCTGAAGTGACTGACAGGTAACAGGAAAATTTCTCAAATCTCACATCCTTTAGAGTCATGAATAGAAGTCAGGTTTTAAGGTATTTATCAATTTAATTTTTATTGGCAGTAACTCTATGAAATGTTTTGAGAAGGATTCTGAAGCTGCATCTTCAATCACTGAGAAAAATGCTTATGATTTTTGGAAGTGTCTGCAGTGCAGGAAGGGGAAAGGGTAGCTCTTGTGCTATACATTCATTCATTCATCAGCCTTGACCTAGGTTATGAGGAATACCTTACATGGCACATCAAATCCATCTCAAGCATAAGACAGGGCTTTGTAAAATCAAAACCAAGGGCTTGTACTTCTATCCTTGTAAAATCTGAACTGAGGAGAAGTGGACTGAGTCACTAATTTAAAAGATTCAGCCCTGGAGAAGGCAGGATGAAGCCTACTCGCTAAAGCCTATGTCATAAGTTGAAAGCATGGCATATTGATAGCCAAACATAATATTAAAGCATTAGAACCTGTGAAAAATCAAGAAAGCTAACTAAAAATAGGTTTGTACAAGAAATACTCATTAAATAAACCAAGTGGAGCTCTGTCCACAGGTGTTTCCGAGTCATAATGTCACTTTGCATGCGCTTCTTGTATCCTTCCCCTTTCTCTGCCATGTCTGAGGGCCTGTGCTCAGCATCAGGCACTAACTTATTAGAATTGCAAAATCTATTTTTAACATATTATGACTTTGATTTGCATATCTCATTAATTTGCTTCTTTAAACCTAGTGTTTTTTTAGAACACGGCAAAAATACGTTGTTAGAGAGTGTGTTTCTGTCATAATACTTCCATGAAAAAACTGTTATTTTCAACTGCAGGGTGGGGCAGCTTCAGGAAGAAGGTCTATGAACAGGAATAGAAGAGCTGGTAAGTGATGGGACTATGCCAGAGCCACAGCAATCATAGAAGCTAAAGCAAAACACAGCATGTTCCCCTTGTGGGCAACAAGAAAGGAAAAATGATTTTGAGTTTCTTAAGTTATACTATGAAATATATTTTGACATGCTTTTGGACAACAGAACCTTTCTTCTTTTTTAACCTCGATACCTCTACAGAGTCTAAGAACTGGTAATTTTCCCTTGTCAAATCTCAATGCTCCTTTTTCAGAATCATCTTCCTGGATCTCTCAATCACATTCACTTCTCCTAGAAAATATAGTTTTGTTTTGTTTTGTTTTGTTTTGTTTTTTGTTTTGTTTTGTTTTTAATTAGGTGTATGGTATTCCTGACCTTGACCTTCAGAGTCTAGCCCTTCAGGGTCTCTTTAAATTAACCTTCTTCTGCCCCTTATGCTACTCAAGGCCTAACCAGTTCTAGCAACTACTTGGGACTTGAAAGGATTTAAATCTTGTTAGAGGTCTTACTTGGTGTTTTATGTTACTGAAGTTAGTGTGAATATTCATGCAAGTCTCTCTTCATTGGTATATTATAGACATGTATTATAAACTTTTGGTAAACATTGAGAAACCTCCACATCCAAGTATGCATGTCTCTTAAATTTCAAAGTGTGTGTGAAGGAAGTCTTTAATTCTAGATATATTTTTCCCCTTTTCCCCCATTGATCCCCTCCACCCCACATCCACCCCAACTCCAGGCCTTCCCCATACCATTGTCTGTGTCCATAGATTATGCATATAAACATATAAGTTCTTTCATTAATCTCTCCCTACCCACTCCCCCACCCCCACCTTCCCTCAGTCTGTTCCATGCTTCCATGTCTCTGGATCTATTTTGTTCATCAGTTTATTTTCTTCATTATATTCCACATATGAGTGAGAACATGTGGTACTTATCTTTCTCTGACTGGCTTATTTCGCTTAGCATAATACTGTCCAGTTTCATCTATGCTATCCCAAAGGGTAACAATCCTTCTTTTTTAGAGCTGCATAGTATTCCATGGTGTAAATGTACCACAGCTTTTTCATCCATTCATCTACAGGTGGGCACTTGGGCTGTTTCCAGATCTTAGCTATTATAAATTGCACTGCTATGAACATGGGGGTGCATAATTCTTTCTGATTGGTGTTTTGGGTTTCTTAGGATATATTGCTAAAAGTGGGATCACTGGATCAAATAGCAGGTCAATTTTTAATTTTTTGAGGAAACTCCATACTGTTTTTCATAATGGCTGCACCAATCTGCATTCCCTCCAGCAGTGTGCTAGGATTCCCCTTTCTCCACACCCTCGCCAGCACTTGTTGATTTGTTGATGGTAGCCATTCTGACAGGTATGAAGTGATACCTCATTGTGGGTTTAATTTGCACCTGTCTGATGATTAATGACGCTGAGCATTTTTTCATGTGTCTCTTGGCCATCTGTATGTCCTCTTTGGAGAAGAGTCTATTTAGGTACTTTACCCATTTTTTAATTGGATTGCTTGTCTTCCTTTTGTTAGGTTGTATGAGTTCTTTATATATTTTGGATATTAACCCTTTATCAGATGTGTCATTGGCAAATATGTTCTCCAATACAGTGGGCTCCCTTTTCATTTTGTTGATGGTTTCTTTTACTTTACAAAAGCTTTTTATTTTGATGCAGTCTCATTTGTTTATTTTCTCTTTTGTTTCTCTTGCCCTAGGAGATGTATCGGCAAACATATTGTTACAAGAGATGTCTGAGATTTTGCTGCCTACATTTTCTTCTAGGACTTTTTTGGTTTCACATCTTACATTTAAGTCTTTTATCCATTTTGAGTTTATTTTTGTGTATGGTGTACATTGGTAGACTAGTTTCATTTTTTCTTGCATGTACCTGTCCAATTTTCCCAACACCATTTATTGAAAAGACTGTCTTTACTCCATTGTATGTTTTTGCCTCCTTTGTCAAATATTAATTGAGCGTAATGGCTTGCGTCAATTTCTGGGTTCTCTGTTCTGTTCCACTGACCTATATGTCTGTTCTTGTGCCAGTACCAGGCTGCTTTGATTACAGTTGATTTTTAGTATAACTTGATATCTAGTATTGTGATCCCACCAACTTTGTTCTTCCTTCTCAAGATTGCCATGGCTATTTGGGGTATTTTTTGCTTCCATATAAATTTTCGAAGTGTTTGTTCTAGATCTGTGAAATATGCTGTTGGTATTTTAATAGGGATTGAATTTATAGATTGCTTTGGGTAGTATGGACATTGTAATGATGCTGATTCTGCCAATCCATGAACATGGTATATTCTTCCACTTGTTTATATCCCCCTCTGTCTCTTTTTGCAACATCCTATAGTTTTCTGAGCACAGGTCTTTTACCTCCTTGGTTAAGTTTACTCCTAAGTATCTTAATTTTTTTGTTGCAATGTTAAATGGGATTGTTTTTTTAGTTTCTCTTCCTGAGAGTGCATTATTGGTGCATAAAAATGCCATTGATTTCTGGGTATTAATTTTGTATCCTACTACCTTGCTGAATTCATTTATTAAATCTAGTAGCTTTTTGATGGAGTCTTTAGGATTTTCTATGTACAACATCATGTCATCTGCAGTTAATGACAGTTTTACTCCCTCTTTTCCAATTTGGATGCCTTTTATGTTTTCTTCTTGTCTGATCACTGTGGCTACGACTTCCAGTACTATGTTGAATAAGAGTGGTGAAAGTGTACAGCCCTGTCTTGTTTAATTCAGGGTATTTTTAATGTCAAAAACATTTGTGGGGAATAACTAAACTGATATTCTGAAATGATAGTTATATGCCAATTTTACTGTTTACAACAATAAACACACACAAAGATATGTTGCTTATATACTTCATAAACAATAAAAGATACACCATGAGCTTTGATATCACTCAGTATTTCCTCCTCAGTTAGGAACCAAGAGTAATCCTTAGCCAATATGACTAAGCTAGGCCTATGCTGCTTCATTACAAATTTCTTCCATGTGTCCTATATTGCTCTTGTTCCAAACACATCTGATTCTACATAGGAATGGGCACTCCTGCTCTAGGACTAATATTATGAAACCTTGGTTTGCTTAGTAGTCACTCCTAGCACAGTTTTTGAATACTATATCTTTGCTTTAAATATACAAATTGTGGGACCACATGGTTCTGTGCTTGGCCCACATAATCTCCTCAGCTATAGGAAGTCTTCAGCTCTGTTGTCTGGATTTACTTCTAATTATTATCTGGCAGGTTTTAAAGAACTCTTGTAAAAAAAAAAAAAAAAAAAAAGTATTTCTGTTGGAGTTCAAATTGGAAACAGACAGATCCTTTTTCTTTACAGAGATACTCTCCTTAAAAACACCATTGAGTAGATCATAGGAAAGAATAGCTCGGGACATTGTTGATTAATGACTGCCATCACACTCTCCTATGTGTCAGAGAACAACCACTAAGTAGGAAATGCCCAATATGGAGTTAGTGAACAAGTGAAAAATGTATTAAACAGTTAATAAATGCACACAATTGTTTGTTTGTTTGTTTGTTTGTTTCTTAATCCTCACCTGAGGATATTTTTTTCCATTGATCTAGAAAGAGTGGATGGGAGGGAGGGAGGGAGAGGGAGGAGTGGAGAGAAAAAGGGAGAAAACATCGATGTGAAAGAGACACATGGATTGGCTGGCTCCCGCACATGCGCCAACAGGGTCAGGGATCGAAACTACAACCCAGGTAGGTGCCTTGACCAGGAACCAAACCCACTACCCTTAGGTGAACAGACCTGTGTTCTAACCACTCAGAATACCAGCCAAGGCTGCACACACATTTCTAACATGGTCATTGATGGAAGGATGAGGGAAATTTTCTTTAAGCCTGAGCCTAGGCATGCAGACTTGCCCACCACATGACCTCAGTCCTGGAGGATTAAAGAGAATAAGCAGTCAGGGAACCAGAGTGATGATTTCTTATAAAATTGGGTGAAATCAGCATGAAAAATAGCCTGATGGTGCCCGGCCAGGCGTGGCTCAGCGGTTGAGCGTCGACCTAGGATCCAGGCGATTGGGGTTTGATTCCCTGTCAGGGCACATGCCCGGGTTGCGGGTTTGATCAATGACTCTCTCATCATTGATGTTTCTATCTCTCTCTCTCCCTCTCCATTCCTCTCTCTGAGATCAATAAAGATATATTAAAAAAAAAAAAAAATAGCCTGATGGTGAACTTGTGGATGATTATCTAAACCCAATAAATGGATTTAAGGCTCAACAGTTGGTGATGCTATTAGTTCTTCAATGAACTAATTCTGAGCTGATAAGCCGATCACTTTTGCTTGTGAAACTTGGTAGCTATTGACTTTATAAGCCCCATCCTTAACTTTGGTCTAAGAAATTGCCTTTATGGATTGTTTCCCTCATATATACCAACACCCAAGTAAATCCCAATGCTTTACATTAACTGTGAATTGTTCTCTGCATCTTAATCACTCTGCCTAAGGGTCTTTATTTTTCTTTTCTTAGTAAAAAGCTCTGATCGGAAAATCCCTTCAATGAAGCTCTGTTTTACAGAGCTGTAAAGTATTATAAACAGACATTAATCTTCAGCCTCTGACCACTTTCCCTTGCTAACCCATGTAGATCCCCAGGTATCCATTAACACTTGATTTTTATGGCCTCGATTGCTACAATATCACTTCCTTTGGTTTTCATTAAAACCACTTAGGTTTCTCAGTGTGAAAGACAACAGTAGTTTCTGGAGTTATACTTGTTGTTTTAATTTATTATATAGCAGTTTTTATTAGATCAAATTAAATATTATATATGATAGTACTTAGAGAACTGTAAAAGGATTATGCAAATGTACTACATTATTGTCATTTCTGTTTGGTTTAAGAATCCTACTATCAAGTATAGAGAAATAATAGAAAAGGTGAATGAGTTACCAGTATTCTAGAATGGTATCATTTTATTTGTGAGTACCTTAGCTCTATAACAACTGCTGCATTTGTTTCCATGGCTTTTACCAATATGACCATAGTCACACCTCTAAGTGGAATTTCCATGCTAAAACTATGAGCTGTCTATTGTCCTGCCTCCAACCTACAATTATGTAGCAGATGGTAAAAATGACTAGAATAAATTTGTTGGATCAATTTTAAGAAGACAAAAACAGTCAACCAGACTGTTGACTACCTTGGCACTGAGCCTTGTGGATGGTTAAGAGGAACTGTCACTGCATGAATATGCAAATAATTGAAATTAAACTATGCAAGGGTGGAGAGGCTATATTGAATCATTAAATGTCTCCTCCAAGTTTTTATCAATATCTTAATAGTGCCACCTGACTTCGTTAGAGTGGAAAGGCTTCTGCATTCCAATTTTTCTTACTTTCTTGGTAGCATTTTCCTTTAACAAATTGAACAATGACTATTAGCATAAAGCAACAATTTTTAGAGCCTTAAAGAACCTCAGGGTTTCTCTTATTCTACTCCTTGTAGAAGATAAAATTAGGCTAAGGAAAATTAAAGAGATGAGGTGACTTGCTCACCTCATATAGAACCTTTCCATTCCAAAGGTCTTTCTAAATTCATCTCTGCCTAAACTGAATAATTTTTATTTAAAATATTAAGTCATTTTAATTAGCAGAAACATAGCTAGCATTTAATTTCTAACCTTTATTTCTGACCTCTATTTACCTTTAATGAAGATAATTAAGAAATTTATAAAATATAGGCAGCTATTGGCTAATTTTTTTTGAAATTATCTTCAAGCGTGTCCAGATAACTCGAAGGTAATTATTAAGGTATATATACTATATATTTGTGTGTGTGTGTGTGTATGTGTGTGTGCATGCATATATATATATATATATATGAATAGCCTAGGGGGAGGAAAAACCTCTTAATTCTTAAGTGAATAAGCTACGGGAATTTTCAGGAATCTACCTTCCCACATTCAAGATCTTTCAGATTACAGGTCCCAAAAAGGCCTAGAAAGGATTACCATCTTAATGCTTAAAGCCAAAAGCCATAAATGCAGAACTCAGTTTCTTCCCATTTATATTACAGTTGGATCTGAGAGGTACAGAGCATGAGTCTAACAGTTATTCCTTATGGATGCTATATTTCCTTAAAAAAAGAAATAGATTCTACGTACCTTATTAGTTTTCCATTGCTACTGTAACAAACCACAAACATAGAGGCTTAAAGCAACAAAGATTTATTTTCTTACAGTTCTTCAGAGAGTAGTCCCAAATCAGTTTCACTGGGTTGAAAGTGAAGGGTTCAGCAGAGCTAGTTTCTTCTAGAGGCTCTAGAGGGAGATCTGTTTCCTTCTCTTTCCCCATTTCTACAGGATGCCTGCAACCCATGGCTCATGGCCCCTTCCTCCATTTTCAAATCCAACAATGTATAACAGTCTATCTTCTCTTACCTTGGCTTTCATCTTTATATTACAAACTCTTTTGATTACATTGGGTCCATCCAGGCAATCCAGAATAATCTCCCCATCTCAAGATTCTTAATCACAACTGCAAAAAGTCCCAAAGGTGACAGATACACAGGTTCCAGGGAGTAGAATATAAACATCTTTACAGAACCATATTGGCCTGCCACACTTCCCAATCTTTCTGAAAAATCATGGTCTCAATTCTGGAAAATTGGAGCAGTGTTCTCTAAAAGAAGGTATGGATCTTCACCCTGGAGCCATCCTGCCTCAACCAAGTCAAGCAGGACAATATCGAGGAACTCGTAGATCAGAGGACAACATGGATTTAGGAAGAATAGTAGTTTAAAATCCTCAAGAAGTGGGGAGAGCAAAACCAGCAATCAGAAAGGGGTGAAAATTTGAGACGTCAAATGGCTTTTCAAACCAAAGGGAATTGGTGGTGACCTAGTCAATTGAAAAAGTTTTATGATAAAGGCACAATACAGTCACAACATTGAGCCCACACTTGGCTCAGATGTGCAGAGCAGTTCTATGTTCTTTGTTTTGTTTAAAACACTTTGAATAATATAATTAAAGCTGAGGCCACACTGGTCCTTTAAACACTATCCTACATGAAGTGCTGTCTCTCTCGTAACCACATTTGCCTTACTTCTCTCCTCAAATGATGTGCAGACATATACAGGAAGCATGGGATGAATGGCCCAAATATTCTTTGGAAGTTTGGGGTGAGAATTTCCCTGACCTTGAGTTGGTCTTAGGGCATATGATGGTGGGCACACCCTTCTATCTGTGGTGACAATTGTTGCTAGCAATCTTGGTTAGAATTGGCATGTGAGGGGATAATTCTCCTGCCTTGTCAAAGCCTGATAGTGCTCTCTGGCTAACCCATTCTGACCTAATCTCCCCCTGGCTGGAGGCTACTCCTTAAGTCTGCAACATTCTCTAGTCATCTCTCTGGCCTGACAGCCCACCTGTCCGCTACCACGACATATCTGCTGTGGCTTCAGTCACCATCCATGCTATGCAGGAACTGAAAGCAGCATGTGAAAATCTAATGAGCAGGTCTCTTTCTGTCTGACCATACTGTATAACTCCGTCTACTTTAACATGGCTGTAACTCTGCCTTCAAAGTGGCTTCTGGTTGGAGTCTCAAATAAGAGCTCCCTGCACTCATTATTCATCTCAATAGATGCACAGACACACACACACACACACACAGTCTGGGCTGAAGGCAGAAGAGGAAATTGGGAGACAGATATTTAAATGCTTCATTTTCCTATCTTCTTTTCTTTTCCCCCCTGCCATTCTCCAAGGATAGAAAAGGGGATAGTTTTGTTGACTTCCTCTACATAATACCTTTCTTTCTTATGACTCCAGCCAAGCCTTAAAGGTACACAGAAATAATTTCTTATAAGTATTAGAGTCTCATATAAGTTATCTAAGTATAGTAATTAATGTTTTAAGGGGGGATATGTAATCTTAAAAAAAACTTTTTTAATATCCTATTTAACATGTCAGAAACTGAATAATGTCTTGGTAATATTCTCATTCCTTTCGTAGCCAATACTAACAGAAGAAAGCCTCAGTGAAATAGTATAAAAGTCTTACACTTGAAAAGCAGAAGAGAAAAGTAGATGAATCTTTTGTTTCCTCTCTGAAAACTTATCAAGGTTCACATCACCAGTGAACTGTCACGTGAGGTCCCGTACACCGGCAATAATAGGATGCAAAGGGCAGTTCAGCTCTGTGGCATTCCCTAAAACCTGTCATTCCAGTCTACTAATGAAAACAGCAGACAAACCCAAATTGAGGAGTACTGATAAGTACTCCATGAAATTCTCAAGGTCATGAAAAAGAGACAGACGGAGAAACTGTTGCAGACCAGAGGAAACTGTGGAGACTTGACAACTAAATGCACTACGTGGCCTGGATGGAATCCTGAAACCAAAAAAGGATATTAGTGAAGAAACTGGAGAAGATATAACCATCACATCAGTTACACCAGCAAACATTGAACATAATGAAACATCATCAATGAGCCACTTACTGTACTATCTATACAATGGAAAACACAGACTCAGAAGACTGGATATTTACATTTATTTCACCTTCAGTTATTGTCAGCTAATGATGGAGAGGGAGAGCTGTGAGGACATAGGTGTTTTTAAGGGCTCTATATATCTCATTTGTTTTACACCTTTTTCAGTCCTGCTTAGCCCATGGTTTTAAGACCTGCCGCCTGTTCTGGGAAGCCCCGTGTGCGTTTGAGAAAGTGTCACCAAGTGGTTTTTTTCCTTCATTGTTTCGGGACCTCTCCCAATAAAGGGACACCCAGAGCACCTATTCCCTGCCTACCAGGCTTATTCTTACTTACCCATTATCAAGAACTCTTTCCTTTTGCTTACTGGCATCAAAAATCTCTTGGCAATTTTCTCTGAGAGCACACTTTTCCAACTTCCCATTCTTTGAATCTGGTTCATAGTAGCTCACATGCTATAATGCTTCAGAAACCAGTTGAGACTTTGCTGGCAGAGTTTAGAAAACTGTGATTGTTTGTACAACTTTATCCTGTCAACAGAATTCAACCTCAACCTGCAAAGCAACATTCAGAATAGTACAAAAGTCCAGTCTTCACAACCACTTAATCTTTGGTCTCACTACTAAGACAACTAACAGGGTCACCAATTAGTGGTAGATCTGAAAGTGGATTTAGATAGCTTTCTTTGTAAAAGATCAGAGGCAGGGAAAAAAAAGTGGAGAGAATGTCTCAGGGTTATTTCTTTGATGAAAAATGATAGAAGTTTTCTTCTTCAGGCTTTTTACTATTACAAAAAATAAAAATAAAGAAAAAGAAGACTGAAAGAGAAGTTCCCAATCAGCTGTACATTACTGCTGTTTCATAAAATAATTGGGGACATCCTCAAATGACCAAAACTCATTTAAATTCAATGAGTTTTTACTATCTACATTTTATCTGTCATTAATAATATTATAAAGGCTAGATCTCTAAATCTTTCCTCTAAAGTATCTTGTAGTTTAGGGTGTGCAGAGAGTATTAAAAAGTCAACCATTAGAATATTTTACGTCAGTCATTTAATCGAGTCATTATCATATAATAAGGTTGTGAGTTCTTTCACTTCCTTATTTCCAGTTCATTATAAAGTCTATATTATTGTTTTTTAATTTATTAAATATATTTATTTGTTGTTCTGTGACAACCTCTGCTTGATAGAGGCACTAACTATAATCGGGTAGTGATCAAAATATATACTGAAACTGAAGAGCCTAAAAGTATGGACAGTTTATTCCATTTTACTTCTTGCTTTTATTTTGAAATAGGGATATTAGGATGAAAATGCTTATTCATCCTAATTCTGCTGTTTCTAGCTATGTGTCCTTGGGCAAGGCACCTACTATCATTCAGCCTCAGTTTGGTTCATCTGCCACAACCTGGAACATTATCGCATATCTAGGTGGACTATGCAGCAGAAGTAAATCTTTATCAGTGCTACAAATTAAAATATAAATAAAATATATAGAAAGGTAAATGACTATAATGCATAAAAGCAATTATAAAGTAATGATGCTAATAAAATATGACAGTATACTATATTGTACAACTAGTTTTTTTGTATTACTAGAACACCTATTAATGTGGTGCCTTGGGAGATAACATGGGACTGTAATTTTTCTTTATGAACTGTATTTTTTCTCTATAATTTTCTGAAATGACCAAATGTGCTTAAATTTTAATCTTGAGCTACATAAAGTAGATATGCAACAAGAACATTGCAAACCAGAAGTAATTAAAATTCATGCTTTTCTTAACCACCTTATACAGTCACACACAAGATAATTTTGTATAAGAATATACATACAATTTTAGAAGATTCCATTACAGCTAAAATACTGCAGAAATTTTTCAAAATTATATATGTCTCTTATTGGAAATCTACTGCAATTAATGATTAAGCAAAGGAATGATCCTCTAAGAGAAAATTAGAACTATTTCTATATCTGATGCATCATAAGAATGCACTGCTCTAGTTATTATTTTCATAAAGCAATATCCCTGCCTCTCAGCATCTAAGACATAGAGAACTTTAGGCCCAGGTTAATGATACAAGGCTTACTCCCTACAGCTGCCTTTTCTGAATAAAGAAAAGAAATTGAGAAAGGAGAGAACTATGATAGCACATAACCCATGAAATATTTTTAGCATTATGATTTATCACTAATGTCCAGCCTCAACTTCCCCTTGAAACCCTCTTGATTGCTTTTCTTATAGTACCCAGTGTTAAATTCACCATATAGATAACAAGATAATTCATTGATTTGTGTTTACCCTTTCAGGAGTCCCCAATTCATTTGTATTTTTTGCCTTATATTTTTCTCTGTTCTTTCAAGACAGAAATGAAGGAATTCTCCCATTGTAAAATGTTTATATTATGTTCCCCAAAGAGGGAGGGAAAGGGAAAAGTGTATTAAGGTAGCACATGTGGGCAGGATTCTTCAAGACTGTAAACTGGACTGGCAGGTCTCCAGCATCTAGAGACTCACACTCCACCCTGTGGAACAGCCCTTATGAAGGAGCAGCAGAAACTCACAGGAGAAGGCTCAGATCCGTTAGAGATGCTGGATGCCAGAAATGAGAGGTTCCAGCATCAGCAAAACATTCTGTCCCCACTTGGATATCTTTGTTCAATCCTAGGAACATGGGGGAAGAAGTCACATAATGACTGAGACTGACACCCCCCATCCTCCAATGAGACTGAAATGAATGATTGGATTTGGACTATATTTAAACAATAGAATAAAGCAGTTTACATACATCTGCGACTTCAGTTTCATACTTATTAAAATCTCATGTTAAATAATCTTCTTACTCTATGTACTTAGCCTTCTGTCCGATTTCTCATTTCCTTCTGCACCAGCTCCTCAAAGGAGATTTGTATTGCCTCTCTTGACACATGCCCCAGCAATTTATTTCTTATCTCCCTTAAAATCAGGTTTCTACCTCAATACTATAACGAAAATGTACTTATGATGTTAAGCACTAATCTTTTACTTGCCCAAACCAATGGCTCTTTCCCTGGTCTCCTAACAGATTTTCTGTAGCACTGTATCCCTCTTGTCCTTGTCTTCTTTCTGGAACTTCTCTGCATGACTCTCTCTCCTCTTCTTCCTCCCCCTAACTGCTGATAATCCCTAGGATCTTTAACTCTTTTCTTATGTGTACTCATTCCATATCTGACCTCATTGGTTTCTATAACTACTTAAGTGTTGATTATGTTTATGTATGTGAACACATAAAATCTTCCTGTTGTCTCAGCATTAAATCATATATGTATATTACTACTAACAAGATATTTCCAACTTAATATCCTTTTGCCTTGTCAAAACATGCATGCTCCAAACTGAACACATTTTTCTTTCTCTTTTTGGAGTGGTTTCTGCCCCCCCCCCCCTTCTTCATTTCCATTCAGTTAATTGGGAAGGACTATCTCATGGATGTCATAGGAAGAGTAATTTTCAAGGCAGATGGAAACTAGAGTGAGTCATTTAGGTTGGCTTACTACAGGTCATTCCAGGAGCTATATTCTGGTTTTCTATTTTTATACTTCCACAATCAGTGAGAAACTTGTAAGATTCTCCATTCTCTCTCTTTCTTTGTCTGACAACTAGAAGTCAATGCCCAGGGTGACCTTTGGAGCCACTTGCTGATGACTGCATTGTTAGACAGCAGAGACAGTCAACTTAGATCTCTAAGTAACTCTGTGGAGACCCTCCCTCACCACATTTTTATTGTGCTAAACCCATTGAAAAGTTCAGGATTTATCTATTACAGAATTAAAGTTATCCTGACAAATATACAGAAAAATAAATGCTTAGTACAATGAAATAACTTATAAGATCACACAGCTATTCAAATCAGAACTTGAATTTTTAAATAGGTCTCACTGATTCCAAAATCCATTTTCCTTCCACTCAGATGTGACTCACGTGACTTGTCAATTTACATAACAGATTTCCACATTGCCACATACATAACTCTAATCAGAAAAATATGATAGCTCTCCTCCCATTTTCTGATGTCCTAGCACCTATTAAAAGCAAGCAAGCAAGCAAAATAGGAAAAAATATAATTAAAATAATTGATATTTACAAACATGAGCAATGAAACATACTAACTATGCACTTTAGCCTGTTTTTCAAATATGAGTGACCCTATACTAGGATTATTGGGGGTGTTTGTTTAAAATGGACTTCTGGCCACCATCCTAAACCCACTGTTTCAGAATCTGTGCTTTGTTTATGTTTTTAAATACACATCACAGGTTATTCTAACAGATACCATGGTATGAGAACCAAAGCTCTAAGTATCCTAAATTCCATCCCCTTATCTAAAGAGCATGTGCCTGGTTGAACCTCGTAAATCTAGGCATCCACAGAAACTTTTCAGTTACACCTTAAATGTTTGTCTTAGCAAAATCTGAAACTTAATTGAAGTCCTAACATAATGAATTATAAACAAAATAAATTGTGCCCCAGGACTCAGGAGTCTATTTTCTGAAGTAGCACATTTCCTATTCTTTATTTTACTTTATTATTAGCTATTATGCATTAGTTAATAACTATTAAGCATGTGAAATATACAATTCCATATGGAGAAACTGCTTCAAATGAAGTGAGGAAGAATGTTTTCTTCTGGAATTCAATCATCCATTTTGCAATATATTTTTAAACAACGAATATTTGGCCTAATTGAGATTCGGGGTTCTTTTTGTGTGTCTGTTTCCAGTGAAGATAACGTAGCTGAAACACATCATGAGCGAACAGATAAACATGACTAAGATTTTTTTGTGATTATTTATATAATGAATTTAAAGTCCAGGGTGTGTACTTGCAGTATATGAGCTATACCTTAGATATATTTGTCTTCACTTTTCAAAGTGCAAAGAAAACAAATGACTTTTGCATGGCTGCTAAACCATATAGATAAAGTAAGCGCAGTCCAGCTGCCTTTCTGCTAGATTGCCACAGACCATCTGGTTGGCGTTTATCCCACATAGAGAATCCAACGCATACCCTAAATAATAAAACATTCACACAAATATATTTTTTGTCCTAGGGAAATTGGAATTTTAGATATGTGAAACCAACTAATCCCTTACAAAAGTGTTAATGTATGAAAACCTGAAAATATTGTATCCCCAAATCCATTTTTCTTCAGAATTTTCACTTAGATCTCACACAAACTCCTAATATATTATAGAAGAGTATTGAGAATAGGACAAAAATAATTTTATAGTGTTTAAGAGTCATGGTCCTAATGGATATTCAGAATGACTGCCTTGTTTTCTGGGGGGGGGGGGGGGAGAGGGTGCAATTTATAACAATATAGATTTCTAAATCTGTAAAAATCTTATACATTGCCTACACTGATATCTGTTAATTAATCAAACAAAATTATATAAAATTGGGGGGGGTGGCTTTCTGAAAAAAGCAATCATTTTTTCATAATTAGTTTATTTAGATAGGGTTGACAGGGACAGACATAAATTATATTAGGATATCAACAAAAGTGCTCTATATAACCAAAGGGTAAATATGGAATTTATTCATATAGGCACAGATATGACCAAGTTAGCATGATCCAGCCACGTTTACACAAGGTATCAATCCTGTTTATTTCATTAACTGAGAGGAAACCAGAGTAACAACTTGCTAACACTTAGGTTAGCATTTGTTTTGGGCTAAAAATTAACATAACTTTAAGAAATACCAAACATTTTCCTTTTATTGATGAGCTACTGGAACTACAGAAAAAAGGTTTTACATTAGGGATTCTACTCACATGTCACCTACTTTCTATCAGATTGTTTTTCCCCATATACTAGTTTAAAATTATTTTAATACACTATCCATGTGCCTACTTCTATTTAAAAAAGGAAAAAAACAGCGAGGCACCAGTGTGAATAGTATTTCAATCAGAATTTGCTTAGATTTGTCCAACTTATTCAATATCTACCTTCCCCTTTTTCCATCTTTGCGTGCATGTTCATCTGCTTGGTTCTGTCATTTATACACATGTGACCAGATGAAGACATGACTCCAAGTGAATGATCAGTCAGTCCATTGTATAACATGTCATAAAGCTTTATTTGGCCTGTTTCAACCAATTAAACTTTAATCAATTAAACTTACAAAATTAAATGCTTTAAATACAAACTTTTTAGTTTATCAAATTTTAATTCTTTCTCAGAAGAAAAAAAAACTAATATATATAAAGCTATTTTCTTGATCAACAGAAATGTGACTTGATAGTAGTATGTGTTCCCTGCATATGTAGGTCTTTGATAGTTTGAAAATGACTATAAAAATATTTATCTGGAATGTGTCATGTAATAAAAAGTTGTTTGTTAATGAGAATCAGGAAATTTGGGTTGTGTATGGTCATACAACTAGCTAGCCAGGACTGGAAGTACTTTTTAATTATATATATTTTTAGGCTTCATCCAAGGATATGTTTATTGATTTTAGAGAGAGAAAGGAAGAGAGAGGTGGAGAGAGAGAGAGAGAGAGAGAGAGAGAGAGAGAGAGAGAGAGAAACAATGATGTGAGAAACAGTCAGTTGCCTCCTGTACGTACCCCAATCGGGGACTGAACTCACAATCTAGGTATTTACCCTGATCAGGAATCAAACCCGCAACCTCTTGGTGTACAGGACGGTGCTCCAACCAACTGAGCCACTTGGCCAGGGATGGACAGACAGGAAACACTTTAAACTCTGTTACTTAAGTTTTGCCATCTGTAAAACAAGGATGTTGAACAAAATCTCTCCATTTCCTCGGAACGCTAATATTATAAATTTAAAGATGGCTATCTATAAGATCTCCAAAATAACATTATGTTACTTAGAGCAATGTCTAGCATATGAGAGTTCAAATTCTAGTTTGAATCTGAATATAGAAATCTCTGTCTCCATAAATATATATATAGTTTTACTCTGAAATACTCAAGTGAAAGAAAAGATTAAAAGTTTAATCAAAGATTCAAAATTCTACTCTTTTAACCACCCCTACCCTCTGACACTCAAAGGATTAAACATGTGTTTAATACCAGAATTTATGAGCAAGTATACTATAGAAATCTGGCACTTCAGTTTGGAATTGAGTATGTGAGCACTCACAAGGAATCCAAGTCATTTTTTTGGCTTGACAACTAACTGTCTCACCCATGAAAATAACTGAACTGCCATATTGTATGATGAAATACACAGGACCCTTCAATTATTGTTTTTTTCTAGGAAAAACCCCTCATTTTTAAGAAGTGGTAGATTGCTAAAGATGGCATCCTAAAGGCTCTTGAAAATATTGCCCTCAAACAAACTTTCCTTTCCTTAGCTCTGCTGGTACATGCTAAACTTGTAAAACACTCACACTTTTACTGTGTGCATTCATAATACTTTATCTAAACCAAGATCCATGAAATTCTTTAATACAGGTCAGAGCTGCACAAATCTGGCCATGATTTAATGGAACTAATTATAACCCACTTCCCCAGGCTCTGTCAGCCAGCAATGGAATCATACATTATTGGGTTCTATAATTTGTTCTACCCAAAGATTTGGGGGCTCTAATCCAAACGAATCAGATATCCTGATGAGAAGTTATTTTCTTTCCTCGGTGTCTTCACTACTTTCCTTCCTCAATAAAAGATATTAAGAAGTTCAATAATGTATTTATTAAAGATAGAAGCAAAGAATGAAACCCTCCAGGGAAAAATAATTACCTAATTTAGTGCTCAATCGTCTGTCATCTCTGGTTGCAACAATTCGAGTGACACTCCCTGGTGGAAACTTCCCTTTTTAACTTTTTGTTTCTTTATTTCCTCTCCCACCCCTTTTTTTTTCTCAGCCCCAATTCTACCAGGTGTAAAGAGGTCATGTGGAAAAGCACTCTAGCTTTACAATACTGAGACCTGGATTAAAAATCTCAACCTAATCACTTATATGCTGTGAGGCATGAATCAATAATTTCATCTTAACCAACTGCAATTCATTGGCTCTGTCTAATGCATGGTAGGTGTTTAATAAAAATATTATTATGGGATTGAATTTGTTCTTTCACTGGGTGTAAATCTTAGACCATATGCTCAGATGTTTTAAAAATATTCATTTCTAGCTTCTCATTCAACTAAATTAAGCTTAAACCCTAGCCCCTGTCCAACTAGAGCAGCAGAAAATTCTATCTCAGACCATTATTATTGCCCTGTACACCTTCCGGATCACACCAAAATCTCTTTAGGGTCACACCAAAAATATGCATTTCTGGAAGAAAAGGGGGAAATCTCTTTAATTAACATTATATCACAGTCTTCACTGATATACTCATTTCCTAAGCTTTTCACAGTCCCTTGAAATAAGCAGTTCTCAGCTTTTTTTCTATGTGCAGGGAATACAGGAATTTGTTCGGTTTGGAAAAGATGCCCAGTTTCCTCCCCAGGAGAGCCATGCAGCTACTGTTTCGCAGGCTTCCACCTTCCCAAGCACTGTCATGGTGGTCTCAGGTCCCATGGGACTCCAGAACCTATGGCTGCTGACCTACTCACTCCCATTTTGAACCCTGTGCTTTTTCCCTTTATTTAAAGATGCTGCAATCCTCCCTGCCTACTTTCCAGATCCCTAATATCATTTTTACAATGAACTTGCACTTTTACAGAATACCAATAGCATTATTGCCTTTACACTAACTGGCCCTCTACACTGAAAGTCTGATACAATTATAAAGAGTCTCATTGTCTGCCTACAAGAAGAAGAGAAGGAAAGAGAAAACCAACAAATGAGTCACACAATTATTTTCTAATCCTGTTGTAATAGTCTGATCTTCTTGTGATCTAGGAAATATTTTTATGGTTTTTTAGTGTTTGTATTCCTAGCACCTTGCACAGTACGTGGCATGTTGTGCTGAATAAATGAGTGATAAAGGGGGCAGAGAAAAGATTCTGAAAGAAAGGTGAGCAAAAAATTAAGGGTAGAGCATAGAAATAGAAAAATATTTGAAAATGAAAAAATAAAAATACAATAAAGACGCCAACAGAAACAAACAATCAAACAAAAAGACAGGAAGACAGAAGGGAGAAAAAGAAAGGAAAGAAAAAAAAGTTATGCCACCCGGCCAGGCGTGGCTCAGCAGTTGAGCTTCGACCTAGGATCCAGGCGATCAGGGTTCAATTCCCAGTCAGGGCACATGCCCAGGTTGCAGGCTAGGTAGCTAGCTGATCAATGGCTCTCTCATCACCGATGTTTCTCTCTCTCTCTCTCCCTCTCCTTTCCTCTCTCTGAAATCAATAAAGATATATTAAAAAAAAAAAAAGTGATGCCAATGGAATGAAAAGAGAGAGATAAAGCAAGGTCAGGGAGGGAGTACAATAAGAGATATAGGAGAAGCTATAGAGAAAAGCAGTAAACTTATTGGTTATACTGATAATGTCCCAGCAATTTTTTAAAAATTAATTTAAAAGTTTTAAAAATAAAAAAAATTAAAAATGTAAAAAGAAAATTTTTTTCTTTTCTCTCTTTTTCCTAAGAAAAAAAGAGTCAATCAGGTGAGTTTCATCTGGGCAGCTTATGTTGTCTGTGGCTCACTGTTTTTTTATGCTGACTTTAGTTCTCCGAAAACAAGGTGTCTTACTTTCAAGAATTAAATACTTAAGATATAAAAGGGTTTATTATGATTTCAAAATCTCTTCACTTGGAAGATCAGACCTGGAGGTGTACCACAGTAGTCCACAAACTGTTTCTGTAAAGTGACAGATAGAGATCCTATGATGTACAAAGCCTAAAATATTTCTATCAGAACAATTCAACTCTGCCACCATAGCAGAAAATCAGTCACAAATAAAACATAAATTATAAGCATGTTCCAATGAAGCTTTACAAAAACAGGCAGAAGGCCAGATTTGGCACACAGACTAGTTAGCCCAACCCCTAGTCTAGAGCATAGAGTGTGTAAATGCTGACTACAGAATAAAGAAAGGTGTTAGACATAATATAAAGGAAGATTCCTACTTCAAAAGCTATAAAAGTAATCCCTTCCTGGACTGTGGAAGTGCCTAGAGAGAAAAGAAGACAAAAGAATAACAGAAATTTACTCTAAAAATAAATTTTTTAAGTAATTATTGCAAAATTAAGAGATGAGTGTCCTTAAAGGAGTCTCTGTGCCCTCAAAAATCTAAGAAGATCCAGAGAAAAGAGGTAGGTCTCTCTTGAGAGTCTAAGGGGAGAGATGCTGCTGTGCACCGTAGGCCCAAAACCATGGGGCCGCAGCAGAAGACCAATGGCAGCAGCAGCCCAGCTCCTTGTGAGCCTGCCAGGGAGTTGCTGTGATGCAAATTGAAAGGATTCCATAGGAAGCAACTTGCGATGTACAGGCCAAGGCTGGGAATGGATAGAGAACACAACTGAACATCAGATAGAAGATAAGCAGTTCCTAAGAGTGCTGAAGTCTTAACAGCAGGGAGACGTTCCCCAAGAGCAATCACCATATACAATCAGTTCTAAGAGAACGAGCCACAAGCTACCTTCCCAGACAAAGGCTGTGGGAACCAGGGTTAATATACAAAGGACTAGAAATGTCCGTCAGCTTCAATGGAGGCCACTGAAGGTCAGACACCTCTCTCCACCGCCCTCTGTATTCACAAATTATTTCTGCACCCAGAGGTCAGCTTGGGAAGGAAAGGAACATTCTAGAGGAGACAGCTCTGAGAGGGCATGGGAATTTAGAATTGAGTAGAAATCCTGAGGTGAATGAACAATTAAACAAAACAGTATTTTAAACTTAAGTGAGTGATTTACCTAGAGTGTGAAAAATAGAGCTTCTGAAACAAAGTTGTTTTCAGATATAGAAGTAATAAAATCAACACACGTCATTTAGTGAAAGGACATGTGGTTAGACTGCTCAGGTTCACTCTCTCTCGGCAATGCCACTGGAGGCCAGCTCACAGCGTCCTTGCCGAGCCCTCTAATGCAGCTACATAAAATGCCAGCAAAGAGTTCTTTTAAGTTATCAAACATCTAAGTAGTGCTTTACTGTGTGAGGTACAAATTCATTCATGTAATCTGCCAACAGCTATGTGAGATGAATACTAGTATTAATGCCCCTTTTATGGATAACAATTTGAGGCACAGAAAAGTTAAAATTTTGCCCAAGGTCACAGAGCTAGTGAGTAACAGAGCCAGAATTCCACCAACAGTTCATTATTAAAATGCTTCCTCCTTCTTGGAGGACCCAAAGGGGACCTCCCTCTGTTTCCTTTGTTCCTGACAGTTCCCAGCAGAGGGTAGCTTTATATTGACTAGACTTCCTCCTGGAGATCCCTGATTCAGATATTCACAGGAAAACGAAACTGTCATGAATTTTGCTTCAAAAGCCCCAAACAAAAATTTTTATGTAAGCCAAACCCTAGATTAAAAATGTTGACAGCTTTCAAGATGAATAAACTATGAAACTAAAACAATAACATTAAATTTCTATAAAACCTGTCTGGATACTTTAGAACCAATCGGAGTTGGGTATGGCTGATGAAACAAGACTCAAGGAAGCATGCAAAGCTCCCCCATCTGTTTCACCCACTCCACTCAAGGCAAAAAGGCAGGCTATGGACACATGGTGACAGTGCATACCTGTCATAAGTACTGCACAGATAGCTCCTCAGAGTTCAAAAGCACCACTTTCCTACAGTGAATGAATTGCTAAACAAGGTACAAAATATAGGCAATTAGAACTGATCTTGTTACTCAGGTCTGTTTAGTGTAACTCAATTTATATACTAGGCTCTTAGGGTGCCTTAAAATTTCAGTATGGCCTCACCCATTCCCTCGTCCAAGCAGACAGGTCACTGCTGGTACTGTAAAGGTCACCACCAGGGTCAGTTTGCAGGTCTAGCCCAATTTAAAACCACTGGCTCTGTCCTAGAGCAGAGTTTAGTTTAGAACTGACCATCTTCATAGATATAGAATTCTGCTAAAAAACAAAACACTCATTCAGTATGTGTTTCTCCAGTAGATATCACAATCAAGTAGAGGTGTCATTTCCAAAGAAAATTCAGCAATTGTTTCTGATCTACATATATTGTGTATCACCACTAAACTATATACTGAATGGATGTTCAGGTAAATTATCTGGTAGTTGGCATAGAAGGTTCTTAGAAAAATTTAGGATGTAGTTAAAAAGAAAATTAAAGATGAAAGAAAATGCTATACAGTGGGCAAAAAAGACCTTTTTTTAAAGAATATACTATCATATTCTGCATCACTATAACCCCTTTTAGAGGTGGCTATGCCCCTGTGGTGAGTGCTCACTCAGATAAAGGGGTACAGTAAGTCTCACTATTCTACGGTCTTACTGGGGCTTAGAGAGCTCCACGTAAAAATATGAGCTACAGAGGAAAGGGTAGCAAAGTCCAAGGTGTTCACACTGAGAAGGTTATAGATATCACATTTTAAAATAAGTGGTATATGTGTGAAATAGGTAGAAAGGTTACTAGATCTGTTTTTTGTGCCAAAAGTTAACTATGACTTGTACCCAGTGGCTTCTTCATTTGCATTGGAAAATTATTTGTTATGATTAAATGTTAACTTGAAAATATATTATTCTTTTTCTTTTTGAGGTCATCATTTCTAAAATACTATAACTTTGCCAGCAGGGATAATTTACTGATCTACATGAAATATTTAGAATCCCTGCAACTGCAAGATGACATTTTGTCAAGATCAATAAGGTCCTTCATCTTTCTAAAGTATGCAACTGCATGTTAGAATTTGCTTGGTGAACATTTTTCCAGTGACTTAACTTGAGATACATTTTTCTTGATACCTAAAATGTTATCATAGCTCCAATTACTAGTTAGCATTCACACTTCATTTTATTTTTACACTTAACAGCAGACCTCCTTAAACGTCATCATTAATCATCTCTAAGTGCTTGACACTTTTCCTCAACAACACCTTGTGAGAGGTCAGCTCTGTTACTATCATTCATATCTTCCCCAGTATTCTTCTTGACACAGAAGACAGGGTAGCTCATACCACCTTTCAAGCCAGAATCTCACCTGCTCACAGCCTTAGCACTTATCACGTGACGCACTATCAAACTCTGGAAGATGTCTGCCTATCATAGTTGAGGAACAAATTTTGGTTGCCTACTGGAACTGTGAATGGATTAAGAAGGTAACTTTCTTACTTTTAGCATCTTAAAAGGCTTCATTGCAGATTGGTCTAGCAGGTCAGACCACGGATTGAGTTAGTCCTACTTAAATTTTAACTTCCTTGACGTTAAGGTGAATCATAGTCTATGAGGTGTGGTATCAAGGAGGCAGTGACATCCCACTTGTAGAGAAAGAAACAAATAAGGGAGATGGGGGTGGAAGAAGAAAGCAGGGGAGGAGGGAGAAAGGGAGAGAGGCAGGTTTAAAGAAGGTGTTATCTCAAGATTGACATCCTGTCTAAAAGCTACATTCTTTCAGCGTTTCTTATGAAAATAAAAATGTCCATGATGGAAAGCAATGATATTTACTGTCATTTAGAAGTAATTATAAAGTTACAGCTTTAAGATTTTGATTAGAAATTCTTTAGAAAGCTAATAGGTGCCTGCTGAAGAGGTGCTGAGACAGAAAGCAAGCAAGTCAGAGACAATGGTAAAGAATTCACTCATTTCACATTTGTGATAGGACTAGGAAGCTCGTTCCATCTAGACATGCAGATTCCCAGCCAAATCGCAGTTTGAACTGAAAGATATTAATACAGGGTCAGAGGCATATTTGACCCTGTGGCAGATTCCATTCATTGTCAGTCAGAGTGAGTTAAAATATGAGATAAGAATATACTAAAGCATAGGCCCATTAAAGGTCATCAGTAATCGGACCAGATAAATCATTACTCACATATGTGTACTTCACTTAAAAATATATGTCACTACCTTAGCAATTAATAAAAATTAAAATTAAAATGCTACTGAATTTATATTGGCAGTATAGTATACATAGAGGTAAGAAAATAGTTCGGAATCAACCTGGGTTTGAATTCCAGCTTCATCACTTACTGTGTGGCCTTGGGCAGGTTACAGTCCTCCCTCTGTGCCTCAGTATTCCCATGCAAAAAATGAGTATATTAGAGTTGAGTATTAAGTGGCTTACGGTTGTTCATACGCACTATATAAATGCAACCAGTTTTTTCACCATTATATGTATCTTCTTAGTTAATGGATGTTAAAAGCACTACAGTAACTATGAAATGAGATTCTAAGTATTTTTCATAATATTAAAAATTCCTTGTTCATTAAAGGGTTTCAAACTAATGGGATAGAAAGAGAAAATTTAAGACACACACACAATTTATTGGAAACTGTTATACATGTACAAGCAGTGCACACATGCGCACATTTTGAAATTTGTACTTATTACCTTTTTTACGCAGCCTTCATTTTTCAATGATCCTTTGCTATACAACAAACCTTGGGCTGTCAATGATATGAACATAATTTCCTTTACTTTGAAATAGAACCAAAGATATATGACTGAGGCCAATTTAATTAATCATTATAATTCATAAGATTTATGTTTGAGCCTTTTGCTTCTACAACTTCAAAAATATCCTCTCCTTTTGCCTTGAAACTGGGTAAAGGGAATCATTTTAAATTTGGCTCAAATCTTGAGTCTCCTCTCAGGATGCTTAAAATGACTTCAAATAATGAAGTTAGAGAGAAGTAAAGGCATATTCACCAAATAATAAGCAATTCTCATTTATCTGCATTTTCTTTTTGTCTCTCACTGGAAGGAGGGGAGGAAACTTAGGTAAAAACATGTGTGACTTCAAATGAGATTGTTGAGAAGTTGAAAAGCATTTTCAAGAGATAAAAGAGAACAAGGTTAAGCATTTATTAACAGCAAAGGTTATTATATGATCTCCATTTAGAAAAAAAATTACAGTAAACTTGGAAAATGTGGAGCAGATGTCACTCACTGAATTTCATCCTGAATAGGAAAGTGTCCTTGTTTAATAAGGTAACTTATTTGCCAGTGGGACATGGTAAATGTTATTCTAGATCACCTAGAGAACAAAATATGAAATGAGCATAATGACTAGTCATGAATATTCATGAAACTAGGCAATTATAAGCATAACCATTGCTTTCTGATTGTTTAAAACTGAACTGATTACCATATGAAAACCATTTCTTCTTGAAAGGGAGTTCTTTCAATTTAAGAATTAATATTTGGCACAACTCCTCCTGCAGAAGATGTATAATACCTAATTTAAAATTCAGTTCCATCAATTTGGTGAGGGCAAAAGGTGGAAATGTAATTTCTCCAAAATAGTTTACTAAAGTTAGAGAAAGTGACCTAGAAAGTACAAAGGCTATTAAAAAACAAGGGTGAAAAACATACCGATGTAACCATGTACAAGTAAAGCAGTATGGGTTACAACACATGTTTCAAGAAAATAACCCACATTTTCACCTCTGAGCACAATTACTATAATTTTGCTTATAAAATTTCAATAATTGTGCCAGTTTATAGAATTTTTATCTACTTCAGGTTTGGGCTAAATTTTAAAACACTTACAGTATAAAAAGAAAAAAATCTTTAGGAGAACCTTTTATGTCACTCCAGTGTCTTGGAGTGTACAGAGACAGTAGGAAATCGTTGGTTGTTCGTTCATTCACTAAGCTTTTGTTCAATGCCCGTTACAGGCAGGCTTCACTATGGTGCACTGTATCACCTACACAGTGAAGAGCAGAAACTGTGAGCCAGAAAAGGATGAAATTAAGGCAGGCCCATGAGAGAAACACTTTGGAGCAGGCAAGTCTTTTGCAGAAAAGGGAAAACAATTCCTCAAATGGTGTCACTATATCGAGGCTTACAGTCACCTAGGGAAACCCTAGCAATGCAGTGATGTTCCGTGACCAAATCCCTGTCAAATGAAAATAACTCAGGGTATAGATTGTTACTAGGTCAATCTAAACAAAAAGTAAATTTATTCATATCCCCATCATATTTAAATTCCTTCAAGATAAAGTTCCAATGCATTAGCCTGGCACATAATTATGTTCCCTCCTAGTCAGAGTCCAGTTACCATCAATTTACGAGGAAGAAGAACTACTCAGACATCGCCATCTCTCCAACCACCAAGCCAAGAAGTTGACAAGAAAATAAGCACTTTCTCCCCCGTGTTCATTGCAGCATTATTTATACAGTAGCCAAGCTATGGAAGCATCCCAAGTACCCATCAATGTATGAGTGGATTAAAAAAGCTGTGGTTCATACACACAATGGAATATTACTGGGCCATAAAAAAATCTTACAATTTGTATCAGTATGGATGAACCACGAGGATATTATGCTAAGTCAGTCAGAGAAAGATAAATACCACATGATTTCACTTATACGTGGAATCTAAAGAACCATATAAAAGAACAAACAACACAGAAATAGACTGATAGATACAGAGGAACAGACTGAAGGTTGCCAGAGGGGAGGGGGGTTGGGGGACTGGGTGAAAAAGGTGAAGGAATTGAGAAGTACTGATTGGTAGTTACAAAGTACTCATGAGGATGTATGAAGTACAGCATAGGGAATATACTCAATAATATTGTAATAATTATGTATGGTGCCAGGTGGGTACTGGAAATATTAGAGGGAGCACCTTGTAAAGTATATGATTGTATAGCCACTATGTGGTATATCTGAAACTAATACAAAATAATATTGAATGTAAACTGTAATTGAAAAATTAAATAAATAAAAAATAACTTTAAAAAAATAGGAACTTTCCCAGCAAACTGGCATGAGTAAAGGTGTACCAGGAATTGATCAAATTTGGGGGAAATGCTAATAAAAAAATAGGATTTACCTGAAACAAAAAGACACTGCCCTCAGGAACTAAATTTTAGTAGCTCTTCCCTAAAATAAATTTTTTAATGTAATGGGTTATCTGACATAAATGAGTTATCTTAAATAAATGGAACACCCTTACCTAGAAGCCAAAGCAAATGGCCACTTATAATGAGAAATGCAAGATTTAAAAATCAATCCTTCTACATATATTAGAAGCCTAAAAAGATAAGGTCAGATAATTTAAATGTTTAATAATAAATTAGGGTTTTGCTTTTACTGGCATCCCTTGGCAACCTACCTGTCAGAGAAAGGGGTAGCTTGTGCCATGAATAACCATAATTGACACACAAAACCATAAGAGAACAAAGAACAGTACAGAACAGAGGAGGTAATAAAATCGCAATGTATCAGAGATCAAGGGAGTACTGGCATAAGTGTAATACTATGACATCTCTGTCCATACATTCACATTTTCCTGGCTCTCTACCAACTTATCTCCCCACTCCTTCTTTGTATCAACACATGTGCTGAACCATTTCATTCTCTTCTTGTGATGCTGATATTCCATGACTCTGGCTCAAACTTCCAAAACACATGTTCAAAACTGAGCTCATCACTTCCTCTTCCTTCTGCATTCTCCATCCCACAAGAATTATACCATTTTCTCAGTGGACCAAGATAGAGTTCAACCTTGATTTTCCTTCCTATCCAGATGAGCCAAGAAATTACCCAGTCAATTCCACTTTAATGTCTTTCAACACAACATCTCCCCAGCCTCAATGCCACTACCTCACTCTCTGAAAACAGCCTCACAAGTGCTATCACTGACTCCAGGAAGGTCTTTGTCCAATCTACTTTTAATATTTCTGCTAGATCCATCTACCTAAAATGCAAAATATTAACTTCATAACTTTGATGGTTTTACAGGTATGTGTGTGCATGTATATGCATGTCAAAACATGACAAGAGTGTATATTTTAATGTGTGCATTGTCCTGTAAAGTACAGGATGGAGCAAAAATAGGTTTACAGTTGTGAGTATGTGAAACACAGTTTATTCTTATATTATTATTTATTATTTTCCATATGAACAATTGTAAACCTACTTTTGTCCCACTCTGTATAGTTCAATAAAGTTGTAAAAATACAAAACAAAAAAATCTCATGTCTCTGCTATCTTTAAAATCCTTCAAGATAAAGTCCAAATTTGTTACATGGCACACAAAGTCCTTCATAGCAGATTTCTGTCAACCTCTCTACCCTCATGCCTTGCTGTATCCTTATATTCTATCTGCAGCAGCAATACAGAACTGTTTCTAATTCCTCAGTGTGATGTTTCTCTCTCTCCTTTTTCCCCTTGTCCCCCAAACGTTTTTATATACTTTTCCTTTTGCCAGGCCATATTTACCCTCCTCCCAAGGCTCTGTCTCACTAACTCCTACTTCTTTTGCAGGATGTGGTTCAGGCATCTCCTTTGGAAAGATTTCTCTGTCCTAGCAGTGTGGTAAAGTGCTCCTCCTATGTGCTCCCAAATCTCCCTAAGCACCCTTTTATCAATAAGCCATTGATTGCTTTTCTGTCACTCACTGGAGCTCCTGCTCATTGGCAGGGACTTAGTTCTAGTCACCCCAGAATCCTCAATTCCCAATATGTGCCTGACACATAGCAGACATATACTGCTTGTTAAAGTAAACTGATGTCTTGAAAACTGATTAATGGTATTAATTTGCACTAAGTAAAAGGAAAAACTGGCTGCACTAGGGTAATTATACTTAGTTCTTAAGAGGGATATAAACAAAAGGCCAAGGAAGAGAATGATGATACTAGCAACAGTCCATAAATCATCCAAGGGACTCAGAAAAGGCTGACCCTGCCTCATTAGGTATAAAGGTCACAGCAGTCGTATTAACACATACATACTCATGCTCAGATTTCTAATATCCTAGATGTTTTTTATCTGCCTCTGGGAATATTATAGGATGGGTGAGCATACTGAGAAGGTATATGTATGCACATGGTACAGACTCCCTCTAGGGCCATGTTTGCATGGATGAGACTGGGTAAGAATGCTGCCTATGAGTGCCTATCTGCCTTCTTGTAAAAACAGACAAAACAACAAACAGATATGCCTTTAAGTATTCCTAAGCAAATTCTAATAGAGTGAATAAATGGTTATTAAAATGGATGGACCACTGTTCTGATAATATAGGGTATTTCTCATTGCATTTCCTGTACAAGCATGTTATATACATGGGGATATCTCTTTGGCTGATTCTCCTACAGATGTGATTGGATGAATTTAGAGTGCTAGGCAATGGCAGAGCAAGGAAGGAAAGTCCCTTAAAGACATTCAAGTGTGAAAGAGGGCTGCAGTATTCAGTAATTTATGGATATAGAGCTGCACTTACTCCTTTTCTTAGCCAAAGTTTTTATTTCTTCTTACTAGTAAACTTTTTTCTATGAGACCCATCTCCAATTCTATATTTAAAGAATCAGAGCAGAACTTCTCTTTTCTGTAACAAACAAAAAAGAGAGAGAAACTAGTATTGTTTATAGATAGTTTTGTTCATGTGTCCCTTACTTTCAATAAGAAACACCTATGAAGAAACATCAAATTTCAGAGTTCTTCTTTAAAGAAGAAAATTAAGGTCATAATCAATATTATAAAAACATATTAAATTTATTCCTAGGTATTTTATTATTTTTTATGCAATTATAAATGGGATTATTTTATTTGTTTTTCTTTCCTATACTTAGTTGTTAGTGTATAGAAGGAAAAGATATTTGTATAATTTTGTATCCTGCAACTCCACTGAATTCATTTATTTTAACTATTTTTTGGTGGGGTCTTTAGGATTTTTATATGTAGTATAATATTATCTGCAAATAGTAACAGTTTTACTTCTTCCTTTTCAATCTGGATCTCTTATTCATTTATTTATTTATCTGCCTAATGGCTATTGATAGGGCTTCCAACTATGTTACTAAAAATGGCAAGAGTGGACACTCTTGTCTTGTTCCTGATCTTATTGGAAAAGCTTTCAAGTTTTCAACATTGGGTATGACATTAGCTGTGGGTTTGTCATATATGGCCTTTGTTATAAATTTTTTTTAAACTGGCCTTGAATCAGGCCACAACTAAAATATCTAATGGCATTTCACTGCATCTTCTAAGACATTTTATAGCTATTAAAACTTGTGCATGGTGGAAAGGCTTTAGTCTATAATATATATGCTTATGTTATAGAATTTACATTGTCTTATCAGTTAGGAGATAAGAGTTCTGCAAATCTATTAACTGTCCACACTTCATTCCAACTACAAAAAGTGTATTGTAATTTCTTCAATATCTGCAAACACATCTTTTTTGCATTTTAGTGATATGTCTCATACATGAAAATCCAAATAAGACAGCAGTGGATAAGAACATGGTAAATGTATTATAGGCATGTAGAAAAAATTCTATTAAATTTATATCTACAATTTTTTGCATAGGTAGATTAATAAGTTTTGTATTTAATTTGCCATGGATTTTATTTCAACTGTTATATAATCTTTAAATATGATGTTCAATAAATACCATATTCATCTGCAAGATTCTCCTCTTTAAAGATTGTGATCTTACCCTAGTTCCCTTCAAAGACCTGTCTATGCCAATTCATTAAAACCTCATCTGGGGATCTCCTTGCCCTGGAGTTCCCAAAAGAGAACCCCAAACAAGGAATTAGAAGATATCATACAGGCTGCTTCTATCCCTGTCAAACCATAGAACATTTAACACAGACCAAGCTAGTAGCCCATGTTCAGAATATAATAGTCAGTTGTGACTCTGCTATAAAGAGAAAAGTATCCTGGGGTTGGTGGGGGGATAAATAAATAAATGACAATTAAATGAATGTACTTCTTAAATATAACACTTTAATAAGTGTTAGAAGTTAAGCAACACAGAAATTAATAAAGCCCACTGTTAGTATGGAAGAGGGAATAATAGAATGGATGGAGTGGTGAGTTAGCAGAGATTGTATGATTGAACATTGTAGAATGATCTGATTGTGAGTAATGACAAAGAAAATCAGAGAACAAAAACATCATTATATACAAGATGACAAATATGGTATATACGAAAATCCTCAAAAAATTTGTCTCTGCTGAACTTAACATTTAATGCAGAAAGTTTAATTGGATAAAGACTAGAGAGAGATGAAAGAACAGGTAGTGTTCAATTGTTTTAAACGCAATTAAATCAGATGCGAGAAGAGTAAGGTGAGTAACACACATGAGAACTTCCTCCTTACCAGGCACTGTGTTAGTTTCGTTCCATGAATGCTCTCTCCTTTATCTTTGTTAACTCATTTCATCCCCATTGGAAAGGTGAAAAGATCAAAGCTCAGAAAGATTAAACAATTTCTCCAAGATTACATAGTCGAAAAATAGCCAAATATTCCTTGTGCTCTACAACATCACCTTTGCTTGGCTTTGTAGTAAGAATTAGTCAGAACAAAGTAAAACAGGATTGATACCTGATTTCAGAGCAGTGGTTCTGAACCAGTGGCATCAGCAGCAGCAGCACTTGAAAACATCCCAGAAATGAAAACTCTCACACCCATCTCCTACTTACTGAATCAGAATCTAGAGGGGTGGGGCCCAACAATCTGTGTTTGAACAAGTCGAGGTGATTCTGGTGCATACTATGGTTTGGGAATATTAGAGGGAAAGCACAGAAAATTACAGAAAACCCCTGAAGTGGATTTTAGTCCAATGTTCACTTCTGCTATCATTATACTAAATAAACTGTAAGTCTTGTCAAATGCAGATTACAATGGAACAGGTCTAACAAGAGCCTGATATTCTGTGCATCTAATGCTGCAGTTCTGAGGGCTTCACTCCAAATATCAAGACCAGAGGACACAGAATTCTGCTCTAGAGACACAAACTTCTAAATTTTACAGGTCAAATGGAATGGTTCAGGGAGCCACACTGGAAAATGCCAAACCTACCATAGAATTAGAATGTTGAAAAAACACTAAGATTGTCCTTAAAATACCCCCAAACAGATTTTTCTATTCTTTTTTTAAAACCTCAAAGAAAAAATTCTCCCAAAGCCCAAGCCACACATTCTGTATTCAAAGCCTTTTCCCTCTTACTCAAATCCTCTGGCTGCAACGTGAGCTCAACCTCAACCTGCAGCCTCAGTGGAGACAAAGAACATTCTACTCTAGTCTGCTTTAAATATGTCCCTTCGATCAAAATTGGCCTAAGTCACAATTATCTCAGGCTTTGCACCCTGACAGGCTAATTATTTGATTGCCTGAGAGAGTGACTGATGACTTAACATAATGTCTGACCACAAGCATCTCAGAATCACTTTGTGAGGTCTTTTAATGGTTTAATCACTGTTTCCCCAAAAATCCAAGGCAACCAAACAATTAAAGTAAACAAACCACACAAACAGCTGAGAGTTTTGAGACATAAGAGGAGCTGTGTGACAAACAGTCATCATAGTCAAACATGCTCCACTGTTGTATTTATTGCTTTGTGAACTTTCACTTACAGCTCTAGCTCACATCTAATGGCACCACTTTCTACTTTCCTTCAATACATAATGTAGTTTTTGACCAAACAAAGGGGGGGGGGGAATACAATAAAAATGTTATTTGTTCCATGGTTAGTGCACTTCAGGTCTGGAGGCTTTCACTGCAGATCTCTGTGGCAGCTGCAAGTGGTTTACAAAGAAGAAAACAGGATGGCACTTCCTTGATGGACTTGGGCACTCTTCCATGTTTCTTGGGACTTTTAATTTTTTTATATTTTTACTTAGTATGCTTTGTCTACTTGGACTATAGATTTCAATAGATTCAATATATGTTTAGAAAAACAGTGAAACAGGACTCTGAGTGAAGCAAAGATAGATGAAATATAGCCCTGCCCTTAAGAAAACTGTGAAGTGTGAGAGGAGGCAGAGAGTAGTGGTAGAGAGTAGCTACCAGAGACACACCTGGGTTCAAGTTCCATAATTTGTCACTTAAACTATCTAGGCAGTTTCCATAATCATCTTCTGCCTCAAATTTCCCCATCTATTTAAAAATAAGAAGGTGAGACAAAAATAGTATCTCTTCATGATGGAATGATAAAAATCAATTCGTTAACATTCAGAAAATACCTAGAAGAAAATCTGGCATATCCTAACTTTTTATTTTGGGTATATCCTAACTTTGACAGTTTTTTAAATGTAGATAAGACATGAAATTTAGTAATAAAAAGCACACAAAGAGCCTTCATTATTTTGCTAAAACTAAAAGAAATTACTCTGTCCATTCCAAATAGGATGGTGCAAATTTACTTTTAAGCCATTATCTGGCCGCATCCCGTCTTTTATCTGAACTTACATCTATGTTCTTAAAGGTTTACAAAATGCAAAGGCATCAAAAAATAAAGAAGGACGGGAGTAAATAGCCTGGTTCTCACCGCCTTGTGTCCTCTCCTCCCGAGCTGTCCATCATTCCACTTTCTCCTTAATCTTTAATCTAAGCAGACAGCAGATGGCGATGTCCTTGCCTCTTGTCTCTTTAGGTCTGGAGAGTCTCAACTACTTGATTTTAAGGTTATAGAAAAGGAACTTAAAACTCATTTCCTACTGTCAACTACTGATTCCTACTTGAGAACAAAAGAATGGCTCTCCTTCTGGGTCACCCCAGGTCCTGAAGCCTCCACAATTTACCCATCCACCTGCAAGCCTTTTCCTCTCTGACCTCAGGGACCCAATCCTTCAAACAGAGGCCCCTGTGACCCACCAAATTCTGTTCCCCATCACTTTCCCTCTGCTTTTTTCTCCCCTGAACCTCCAGGGGAATTTTTCTAGTGATGCAGAGGGGAATCTCTCTTTTCTCAACCCCTCTAATATTTTGGTTAAACTAAAATTCACTTCATTCCCCTGTCTGCTTAATATTCTAGAAACCAAAGTCAGAAGAGCGCTTTGTATGTGCTTTCCCTTCTATTACATCCTTCCCTGAGGGTAAGGCCTAGTTTACAATCTTGCTGCTTGAATGGGAGATGGGAGAAGAAGGCAAATAGGAAGGGAGGCAAAGAGGAAGAGGCAAATTAATTATTCAAAATGTTATCAAGAAGCAGGTATATGTCCAGCCGGTGTGGCTCAGTGGTCGAGCATCAACCAATGAATCAGAGGTCATGGTTTGATTCCAGGTCAAGGCACAGGCCTGGGTTGTGGGCTTGATGCCCAGTAGGGGGCATGCAGTAGGCAGCGGATCAATGACTCTCATCATTGATGTTTCTATCTCTCTCTTCCTCTCCATTCTTCTCTGAAATCAATAAAAACATATAAAAATATTTTTTTAGAAAGAAGCAGGTATGTGCACAAATTACCTAATGTAAGGCAGCATGTTCTAAGTGTTGTAAGAAAAGAATGCAGAAGAAATTATTGGATATTTAAGAAGAGAGATCCCCCTAATCAGAGGGGAGGGTAGATCAGAAAAGGCTCTGAAGGATGCAGTATTTAAGCTTCCAGGAGGGATTTGACAGAAATGGGTAGGAGAACTTCCCAGTAAGATTTAGGGAAACACTCAAAGCCAGGGAAATCCACTATGTTTTTATGGAAGGCAAACAATTCAGTTTGAAAATGTGAAACAGCATCCATCCTTTCCTGCAAGATGCTTCAACATCAAATAAACTGTCATAACCATATGAATATCCCAAACAGGAATAACCATAAATTAACCCCGAGCTCTTGCAAACCGAAAACATTTTTTATACCATTCCTAAAAGTAGATTTCTAGGGACCCCTGAATAAATCAGGCTGTAAAGGAGTTAGAATGATTCTGGGAAAGTTTTCCACCAGTCGTTTTTGCATGATGTGTCCACTAATTTGAAAAAAACAGGCCCCAGTTGATGCTACAAGAGTTAAAGGAGCTCTTCTATGTGAGACCATCATGTTCAACTTCTAATTTATTTTAAGGTTACAGAAAAAGAACTTAAAACTCTATTCCCACTAGCCCCCTACTGCCAAGCACATCTTCCAGACACAACATAAGGGAACTGACTCATGCATAATAAATTTTTTCATTAGGACCACTGCATCTTCCTGACCCTGGCCTCTCTGTGCAGCATATGAAACTGCAACACTATGAGCAGTGCAATTTATTTCTTCTCCAAAATACACTGAGGTTTACACTCTCATCAGCCAGTTGGTCCTGTCAGCTCATCAAGATGTTAAACTTCGCTATGCTTTGATCTTTTATAGCATTTATCAGAACAATTTTTATAGGGTCAGAATTCGATCTTGGTTGAAAGAAAATATGAGATCATTTGTGTAATAGAATAAGTAAATGGAGGTTTTTTTAAAAAATGAAAGGTTTAATTCAAGGTAAAGAAAAAAATTATATGTTGAACTAAGAAATGCATTTAAGTATCATGCTATTCACACACATTTCAATGTACAATTATAGCCAGAGAAAAACTCAGTCTTTTACCTTTGAAAATGCAATTTCTTCCTAATAATCACCTCATTGTATTTTTATTCTTGTTTCTAGCATAAACCTGACATTTATCTGTCATGATTGGATCTTGTGGGATTTGTATTATATTAGCTTTATCATTTTATCACCTGAAGATCTTAAGCCAAGCCCACTAGTAAATCTGCGTGGAGATTAATAAAGATGAAAAACATGGAAATATATAATCTAGGGATCTGAAAATCAACAGGAAAACTGTTTTATTGGCAAATCTTTTTCTTAGGGGAGGGAGAAGAGAGTATAGGGGAGATAAATAGTGATGGAAGGAGACTTGACGTGGGGTGGTAAACACAACACAATATACAGATGATGTATTATAGAATTGTACACCTGAATCCTACATAATTTTATTAACCAATGTCACCCCAGTAAATTCAATATAAAAAGGTCTGAGTGGCAGAAACACAGGGTTTACAGAGTTGTAGATTCTTGCCGTTTGGTGCTTTTTTACGGAGCACCTGCCAGTTGCCCAATGGGCTCGTTGCTTCAGGCCCTCTTGTTTCCCAATCTTGACATCAAGATCCAACACAGTAACAGCTTAATTCACAGCACCAAGGTAAGGACTGTGGAATTGGAGAAAGCCTGTGTTTCTCTGGAATGGACAGAAGGAGGTGCCACCATGGGCGAAGGCATTTATTTTAATGATGCGGCTGCAATAAACCCAGAACTCTCACAGCTTCTTCCCTCACACCCAAAGGATAATCTGCCCTGAAGGTGAATGTAACGAAACAAAAACGCAGATCAGAAAACTCCAAAATTCCCGTTCCCAAAAGAAGGTCTCCAAAGGCTCTCTACTCATATGTCCACTCGCTCAGAAGTTCGTATTACTGCTCAGGAGAATAATATGGAGGTGGAGGCCCCGTGCTTGCAAATTCCCACCAGCAGTTTTCGGTTCCTAATTCACCTAAACAGCATAACCAGGAAAATGACTGCAGAAGAGCCACTGATGTATCAGGAACTGTATATGATCCAGACAACAGCCCTGCTGCTTTCCTGTTGCAGCCAGTTTCATCATCAGGTGGAAACAATGTTACAATATTTCAAGAAGACATGAAGATGAGAACATCTAGAGAGAAAAGTGAAACGATTTCTAAGAAAACACCAGAATATGAAGGGAAGGATTTTCCATCTCATGTATTGCAAAGAATACAGAGTAGTGCATTTGGACAGACTCTACCTGTTAAAAAAATTGATCCATTCTAAAAACAGCAAGATCAGCTGGCAGAAGAGGTTGCAAGGACAGTTTTATTTGATTCACACCGCCCTCTATGGGAAAAGAAGTAAAATTAGAGAAACTAATTGACTATTTTCTAACTAAGGAACCAAATTCCCTGAACTCCAGAAAACCTAATCAGTGATATCAGGAGCTCCTGGAGAAAAGCTGTTGAAATGGAAGACAAGAGAAGTACTGAGACAATCCAGATGGATACTGAACACAGAAAAGGATTGCCAGAATCTTTGCCTGTGTTGCATAATCAAAGAGAATTTAGTATGGCCAGTTGTTTCTCGACAACCACTGCATACAATCATAGCCATTCTCACCGGCTTGAAAAAAAGTTGTTTGAGATTGCCTCAAGTATGTGCCTCAAAAACATGCGGTGGCCAGTCACATAGGTGAACCAACAACACATTATCAGCCAGATACATTACATAAGAAAATATTTTGCAGGCAAGATTTGGAGTGTACAGCTTTACAGAACAAGCTTCTAGAAATTAGCCAAATAGAGATGTTCTCCCCTGCTGTAAGCAATAGGAGAGATGTGATAGACAGGAATGAGGTGCTGAGTATATTAAAATTGGACTGTTCACAAGCTTCTTACAAAAAACCTTCTATGCATAAAAGTAGGTTATGAACTCTTTTGAAATAGCAAGTGGAATTAGTTCCAGCAGTTTTAAGGATATTGATTTTGGCATATTACATGAAACTCTTCCAGAAGTTGCTCACTTAAGTCTTAATAGCTCCAGTAGTACAGAGGTCAATTTGAAACTGGAACCAAATAGTCCTATGCAGAGTAGCATTTTTTCCAGATATTGAGGGAGAAAGACACTACTCCAGAATCAGACTTTAGTTTACAGGCTATTTACAGTAGATATGAGGCTCTGAAAAGAATCTCTTACCAAGAAAAGGAAAGAAACTTATCTAATTCTGAAATACCTGGAAGACACAAACCAGAACTGAGCCCTACTCCTCAAGACATGCAAACAGATGATATGTTTAACTTTTTGGACACTCAGGATTTACACACTGACTATACAAAACCATCTTTACACATGTCCCTTGGTGAAAGAAAACAGTCTCTTTCACCACTAATGAAGTTTCTCTAGTGGAACAAAAGTTGAGGACCATAATACCATGTAGTCTAGGAGAACTTTTACCTAATTTAAAAGAAGAAGAAATCTTGAATACCAGCCCTGATGCAAAAGAATCCCCATCTGACTTGAAGAAATGAAGCAGTAGCCCAGTTAATTTATCTATGATGCACACTTCAGTTGAAGCAAGTTGATTTAAAAACTGACTTATAATTGAAATACACATTGGAAGTGTAACTGTTTCAAGGTCTAAAAAGTCTTAAATAATTTCTTTTAGCCTCTTCTAATGTTTTTAGATGAGGAGAGTATGTTCCTATTTTCTCTTTATATGGATATGGGGTTAAAATTTAAAGAATTTGGAAAACAAACATCAAGTTATTTTTATTTTGAAGCCATTTTGATTTCTTGAATAATCTTGCAAGCACTAAGAAAATGACAGTAGTTAAATTTACTGTGTTATAATTTCCATTAATTAACATAAGGATGAGTAGTTTTTGATGTATTTTTATTACAAGGTTAACATAGCCATTGAATACACTAACCTTTCATTTTAGGGAGATATACAACTTTTATTGTTTCTTAATGGGACATTCTGGTACTAAGCAAGAAAAAAAAAAGAGAGAGAGAGAAAAATTGTGCCTTGAGATGTGTAGTCAAAAAGATAAAGCTTATGATTGGAAAGCTCTAAACAGGCTTCATGATAGATTATTCAAGTAGGCTGATCCTGAAAAATGATGTTTGATGGAATAGAGTGCATGTGATAATAGAGCAGAATGAATTTAGTAAAAAGGAAAAAGATGGAAGAAGATGACTAGACACTTTTAAGGAACTATAAATCCATTCAGTACTTTGTATAGCAGATTTATATTTAGACTTTGAGAATTTAATTTAACCCTAGTATATGCATAACCCATAGACACTGCCAAGTGTGATGATAGAGGAAGGGGACAGGGTGGGGATGGGTACATCTGTAATAGTGTAAACAATAAAAATAAAGTAAAAAATAAATTTTAAAGTCTTTTTTTTAATTATTTTTTACTGATTTTGAGAGAGAGAGGAAGGGAGAAACAGGGAGAAACAGACATAATTTGTTTTTCCACTTATTTATGCACTCATTGATTACTTCTTGTATGTGCCCTGAGCTAAGATTGAACCGACAACCTTGGCCTATCGGGAAGATGCTCTAACCAAGTGAGCTACCTGGTCAGGGCAAAATATCTTTCTTAATGCTGAAGGATTACCTTATAAGTTAACTTTTTATAGAAGAAAATTTCTTCTTTTAAAACAAGTTTCGCCTGGGCGTGGCTCAGTGGTTAAGCGTCGACCTAGGATCCAGGCGATCAGGGTTCGATTTCCGGTCAGGGCACATGCCCAGGTTGTGGGCTGCAAGCAGATCAATGACTCTCTCATCATTTATGTTTCTATCTCTCTCTCTCCCTCTCCTTTCCTCTCTCTGAAATCAATAAAGATATATTTTTTAAAAAAACACAAAAAAAACAAGTTTCATTTCTCAATTACTTTCATTTCTAATTTTTTAGAGTGATAACACTGACTTAGCTCCTAAATGTCCCTTTCTCTTTAGCAATACAATAATTCTTTCAAAATCACTGTAAGTTAAGAAAATAATTGCTGGGCCATAAATTCAAGTGCTTAAATAAAGTATTTATAAATAATAGTTAAGCAGAGGTTAATAAGCATTACTAGGATCTACTTCAACTTTAAATCATATTGTATGGTTCTTTGGGGGCAGGGCCGTAACTGTGGAAAATGCTATTCAGTGTGATATTAGTAAAGAGTGTGGGGGTAAACAGAGATAGAATGCTGACAGTCTTATAGTCCACAAAAATAAATCTATATTCATAGTGCAAAGTAAGTGTTTGATTCCCACCTAATCAACCAAAAAGAGTAGTTACTGAGCATGTAGCTTATGTCTAAGATTGTGCGTTTCCCAAGCCTCGGGATGAAATGGGATCAAAGAGAATCAAGCCATCACTCTACAACTCTGTGATTGGAAGCAAAGCCTTTCCCGTGTCTCCAAAAATCTCAACTACCTTGAGGAAGTACACTTAATATTTAGATATAAGCAAAGTTAGCAGAAGTTCAGCTACTTTCTTAAACCCTGTAAGGTTTCCTGGACTGACCATCATTAAAATTACTATAAACCAGACACATTCCTAGTCACCTGCGAGCATGGCCATGATTATATGAATACAAGTCTCTCTATTTCCTCTTCTCCCTTCTATAAGCTGGGGTCATTCATCTATGCTACCAAAAGTCAGACAAAAACCATCATTTACCAGCTGCTTTTCCCAAGAGACCCAGACAATGTCCCTAACATTCTGACTTACACAAGAACATACTAGAAAGTCACCTTACCAAAAAAACAAACAAACCAAAAAAAGTGAAAACATTTCTGTTTCCCTGCCCATTATAAGAATGTTCTCCAAATAATGCTTTAACTTCTTTTAAATATGTTTCAACTAACTTTCTTTTCATTAAGCATTGTTATTGTTATCATTATTAGTTTTTAAGCTTTGACATGTATCCCATTCTTCCAAAGTTCTGTGGGAAATATTTTATCTCCCCTCAGCCTGACTTTGCTTTGTAAACCACAAAGGATGACAGAAATGCCAGTGATTCGTTTGTAATGGAGTGACGTCCTGAATTTCTACACTTTTGGTCACATCTATTACAACGATATTTGTGCCTCCATATGTCTAGCAATGGTTTCACTTAGGGGGGACACAGAAGCACTCCAGCCTTTCTCCTCAAAATATGCAAAATCAAGCCAGTGCTCTATAATTTGTATCTATGAAGCCATTACCAAAAAAAAAAAAAAATGCCTGTAAGTTCAGAATTAAATGAAATACAGTTAATATGGTCTCAGTTATTCTTCAGACTGAGGAGTCCCTGGTGGTTTCTTACTTGCTTAATGTAAAAATCATCCTGCCTTATTAATGACTATAAGTTCACATGGCAATTGAGAAAGTTCCTTTTATCTTCATTTTCAACTCACCAAGGCAGTTTTTCATTGTCAAAGACATGAATATTAGATAATATAGTGAGAGGGTACGGTTATTAAGTCTTTTTCCACTGAACCCTGTTCCACCTGTTTCAACTTCTTTACAGCTGTTATTGCTGAAGTTCAGAACCTTTAATGATTTTACTCTGCTCCCCCCTTCAAGCAAGCTCTGTTCCTTCCCCTCTCCCCCAGTTCTTTGCTTCTTTCCACTCTCCTTCCCTCTGGGAAGCCTCTCCTTTTTTTATAAAGTGGCTGAACTTTATTGCTCTCCTCTCTTTCCTTATCATCTGCCTTCTGTCACAACCCAGCTGGGAATTGATTGAAGGAAAAAAGTGAGAGCTGGAATGGTTCCAAGTCATTTTCTTCTCAGCCCCAGGACACCCCAGGAACTGATTCATATACTTCTCACCTCCTTGCAACCTTCTCTCATCTCTTCCAAGCACTAGTCTGAAACCATAGAACAGCATGTGGCAGCCTGTCACCAAAGGAAACCCGTGGTTCCCAAACCCCATTATCACTACGACATTTGATGCCCTAGACAGTGAGACTAATGTATTGCCTCTGCCAACACCTGTCAAGTCAAGAAAATTATAAAATGTAATCAAGTTATCCATCTCTGTCTGTGAGCTGTGCGGTGTCTGTCTCCTATGGTAATTAAATGGGATGTACATATTGAAATGAAGATCAGCTAGACACCAGTAAACCTGGTGCTCAAGCCTGCTTGAAATGTCTGCTTGGACTCCTCACATGAACATTTGCCCTTTTCAATCTTCGTTATAAGGAGTAAATTGCTTATGAGGAAGAAAAAATAAGGGTTATAGCCAGGAATTCTAAGCATGGAGCAGGAAATAGACATAAATATCAGACTGACTATAGTCTTTCTTCCAGCCTTCAGTTCCAGCAGAAAGAAGCAATAGACTCCAAACGCCAAGAATCAGTACTTTTAATGCAAACTAAAAAGTGTCTTGTTTTAATCATATTGCTATCAATATAAAGACCCTAAAAATAGAGATAGGGGGACACGCATGTGTCTATAGGATGGAAATAAGTAAAAGAAGGGACTATTCCAGCCATTAAACTAATAGTGTGAAACCACACTATAGTCCATCAGATTATGTGTATATTCTAAGCCACATAAATCTTGGACATTCCAATAACTACACAGCAAAAGCAAATTAAGTGAGAATAGCACTACTGTGAAAGAAAGGAAACAGGTTAAGATGCATGTTATTGAATTATATTTGTGTTTTTATCTATAATCTCTTTATTCCTTCACTTTAAGGGAAATGCTTTCAAAATTCATTATAGGTTTGAGCTTGGCTTTTTATGTAAAGGGATAAACTGTTTTAATGGTAGGTATTGCTTTATGGGAAATTTTCCCTGGTTTTTAAACTTAACTGTCAGAGTTGTTATTCTGCCTTTATACTTTACAAGGAATTGAGTAAGGCTACAAATGCTTTCCAGTCATTACAAGTTGGATAGATTAGAAGCACAACGAAAGCAGACAGAACATTGTCAGCAGGAAGCAAAAATGGGGTTATAAATGGTAAGCACTAATGAGTCTCTAAAGATATAGGCAGGGATTGTAAAATTATTTTCTTAAGTATTATTTTTTTTTAAAAAACTGCCTGTTAACATTGTCTCTTATATTTCTCTAATTTACAAATAGCCTAACAATAAGAGGTCTGATAAATTGCATTACAATTCTAACTCAGAGCTGAAGCCTCACACTTTTTAATAATTCCCTATTTTCCCCTTCTTGTCTTAAAAACTTCTAGTCAGTGGGTTATTAATTTGCCTGAGTGTTTTATAAGAGATTACTAGATGCTTCCTAGGACCTAAAATTCTCTTCCTCTTTTTTTTTTTTTTTAGAAATAAAACTTTGTATTCCCCAACCTCCCTTGAAGCAAGGTGTGGTTATGTGACTAATTTTAGACCATTGGGAAATGGGCAGAAATGGCCAGAAGTAGGCAGGAATTCCAACCTCTCTCTTTCCTGCTCCTGTAACCTTCATTGTAGATACAGTGCTCCTGAGATAGCTTTGTCCATGCAGACAGGGGGAACATCTTGAAAAATGGTGGAACCATCAAACAGAAGTAGCCTGTGCAGATTGGTGTAGCCACTATGGAAAAGGGTATGGAATTTATTCAAAAACTAAAAATGGGAACTACTGTTTGACCCAGTGATACCACTTCTAGGAATATATCCTGAGAAGCCTGAAACACCAATCAGAAAGAATATATGCACCCCTATGTTCATAGCAGCATTATTTACAATAGCTAGGATCTGGAAACAGCCCAAGTGCCCATCAGTAGATGAGTGGATAAAAAAGTGTGGGACATTTACACCATGGAATACTATACAGCTGTAAGAAAGAAGGATCTCGTACCCTTTGGGACAGTATGGATGGGCCTGGAGAGTATTATGCTGAGTGAAATAAGCCAGGCAGATAAAGACAAATATTACATGATCTCATTTATCAGTGGAATCTAATGAACATAATAAAGTGATGAACAATATAGGTCCAGAGACATGGAGGCATGGAACAGACTGGCATATCTCAGAGGGGAGTGGGAGAGTGAAGAAGAGATGGGAGGAGATTAACCAAAGAACTCATATACATATATGCATAACCAGTGGACCCAGACAATAGTGCGGTAAAGGCCTGGGTAGTGCGGTAGGGGCTGGGTGGAGGAGGTTAAGGGTGGGGAGAATTGGTGGACATCTATAATACTGTCAACAATAAAATTATTTTTTTTTTAAATGGACCCTGGTTCTTGAACACACTCCTGAATCAAAACTATCCACATGCCTTGGATGGTATCTCATCTGTTGCATGAGAGAGAAATAGGTCTCTGTCTTGTTTGAATCACTCTGTTTGGCTTTCTTTGTTACAGCAACTCAGCTTATACCCTATTGCAATTATTTTACTTTTTCTTAAAATGCTTCTTTTTAATATTCTAAAATAAGGACTTCAAGCAAAGTCTCACTGAGTGAATTCCCCAAAGTAACACATGCAAAAATGTTGATACAATTAGAATGTGTTTTATATCAATTAACTGCTTAAGAAATTTATCATGACAACTTGAAAACTCAAAAAAAAATCCAATGCTTTAAATTTTTAACTTAAAAAATGTCCCATAATTTTGAATTGTGAAATACAATATATCATTTGAATAATATTAATACCTCAAAATTAGCAAGGGAAATTTTTTACAACACATAATAGTCAATAGAAATCTTTAAAAGAGGGGCTTAGATTTGTTGTTCTGATATATACAAGAGCAACTTTCTAAAAATCCTGTACCTTGCCTAAGAAAAATATTCCCACTGATCTAATAACAGTAGGGGGCACTGAGGATAGTTCTTAATGGATCTATATTCATCCTTACTAACACTTTTCTGATAATCCTATGGCCCGATACAAATGCTTTTAAGCTGGTTGCATCCACAATACAGAGCAACCACTGGTAACAATACCAAGTGAAAAACCTATGCAGACACAAGAGTGGAAATTTACTCTGAGGACTTGTTTTCCACGGCTTAGAGGAGGCAAAATAGGCAAACATGGATGTCATTGAGCATTAAAAATCCTTTCACTGATATTTGAAGACCAGCCTCCCTTCTATTGACCTGTGTCTTTCCAATGTACACTGCATCATTTTTAATGCACAAATCCATGAGAAGCACCAGTGCTCAATAGCCAGCTAAAAGGGGTGAAAGATAGAAAAACAAATATCAGTTTAACTATACAGTAATGCAGTCTTTTATATATTTAGAGCCTAGTGTAATTTTATCAAAGAGAAAAAAAAAAAAAAGCCCTGGAACATTCTATCATATTCAAGATGATAAAGACACCAAGTAAAATTCTGTCAAGTACATAATAAACTTAGTGTTATTTCTTTCTTATACCTGAGAGTATAATCCTTTTAACCTGCGTGAGAATAAGAACTCATCTACTTCCTCCATAAAACAAACACTTCAACAGACATAAAGTAACTTAAATATTGCATTAAGGAGATTGAAGGCTTCTACTCAATAGATGATGGAGAACCCAAAATGTGAATATTTATGCAAGACTCAAATTCAAGGAAATTGCTGGTACACGAGATTATGTTTACATATAGAACATCCAAATTGGAATTCACCCTGAGCATAATTATTCTTACAGAATAAGTCAACCTGGAGCCATGGGAGATAAAATAAAATAGGGGAAGAGAGAAATGAACAAATTGTCCCAAGTTAAATAGTAAAGACTGAAACATCATAGATAGCCTAAAGAAAGACATTCAGTTTTACAAAACTGATGTGTTAAAGACTCACATCGACCAATTTGTCAGAGGTTTTAATCGCAGCACCTGGCACAGAGTAGGTTTTCAGCGAACGTTAGCTTCCTCCTCCTACCCCACCATCTCCTTTCATTCCTTAATATTTTTTTATTTAATTCCCAGAACTGCCTGCTTCTGCTTTCTACTTGATGAAAACAACATAGACTCTTTTGTGAGCTCTTCATGTAGTGAACGAGACATTGGAGAACTCTCTTATACCCAGGTTCCCTCACACTCTCTTCCCAAAATCCTAACCAAGGATGCATCTCCTATTCCAGCAGTTAATGCTTCCATGCACACAGTAGATTCCATATTTCCATATTTCCCAAGATGTCCCTTTCATAATGGCTCCCTCCTTCATGGATCTGCAATTTTCTCTCACATACTTTTCCTCCCCATCTTGCTTTGTAGTTAAGCTTCTTTTCAAAAACTCTCTAGTTTTTCCCTCATCCCACTTTTATTCTTTCATTCAATGTCAGACTCATTGCATATAGGTTTCCTTCATACTACTTCTAAATATTTTCTACTTATATCTTTAAAATTTATTTTCTGTACTGATATTCATGAAACTATTACCTCAAATGCAACAATGATCCTTTTTAGTCTATTGAAATTTAAATGTAGCATTTAGCAGAAATATAAAGCTTGAAATTCCTTGATTTTCAAGACTGCATTCTGATTTTTCTTAGTGCTTCAGTTTCCTTTCCTATAATGTGGATTAAATGAACTAATATACTAAAAATATTTAATTAGTAGATGCATATAAAAACTGCTCAATACATTTTTATTTCTTTAGCTCTGATGTCTAAAGCATGCTGTTTTCAATGACTAGACCCAAAGTCTAACATACTGTCCTTCTGCCCATCTCATCATTGAAATGGCAGCTTATTCATTCTCTTAATTTTCCATGTATATAATTCCCAAATGCATCTCTAATCTTAACCTCTTATACTCACATCCCATATTTTCAAATGCCCACCTAAGCCCTTCATTTGTATGTCTTAGCAGCTATGGAAACACATCAGATTCCAAACTAAATTCCAGTTTGCCCCCAAAGTACCCCCCCCTTAGCACTCAATCCCACAGACTTGAAATCCTTTCATTTTCACTTTCTTGATATCTACACACCTGTATATGATATGTAACCTAATTCTATTGACCTTTATTTCAAAATAGCTATGAATTGTTCATTTCTATCCATTCCTATAGTTCAAATCTAAATCAAACTTATCAGAGTTCAAATCTAAATCAGACTTATCAGAATACCTAGGCACAGCAACAAGCTAATTGTTCTCAACTGTCCCCCTTGCCCCACAAAGCCCTTCAACATATTACTATCAAACCATTATTCCTGGAGCATGTCCTTCACTGCCATGAGAGCCATGAGTCAGCCTACAATCTCTGCTTTGTGTTGACTTTTTCCTGTGGCTGAACTCTGTACCTCTGAATCCCTGTTTCTCTCTATGCCATGACCTGAATACCCTGCCCCAGTTCCCCTGGATCCCTCCTGCCTTCTCTCCCTCATCAGTTCTACACTATGCCAATCTGCATTATTCCTCTCACTTCCACTCACTCTTTCTCCCCCTGCCTTCTAATAGATTCTACTATTAGTTCAAAATTCATTCCCAGTTTTTCTATAAAGTTTTCCCCAACTCTTACTGCATTTTATTTCCTCCCAAATCTCCCAGCACTTAGGCCAAAGTAAAAATCAGACAATTCTGCAGTTTTTTATCTTCCCTGATGTGCATAATATTCCATCTTCAGCAATTCATCATCTTGTGTTAAGCACTTATCTTGTTTTATGGTCTATTTTAGAATACAAAAACTGGGGTGGGGGAAAGATCAAATGGTTGACTACTTGTGAAAGGGACTTATTAAAAAGGAATCAAAGCCCTGTGCTGTTTACAGATGTGTTCAGTTTGGGGTGATTCAATGAATTACACATCTACATGTGATATCCTTTGTGTGCATATTTTAATAAAAAGTTAAAAATTAAAAATAAAGGGATTAGGAAAAATTGAGCAAAACACATGAAGACAGTTGGATCTACTCCCCAATATTGCCCAGGATCACAACTGGGGGTAAAAAAAATAAAAAATTTAAAAAATTAAAAATGAGGAAATAAGAATTCATTAGGGTCAACAGGAATGCTGGGAAGAGAGAGAACAAGATCTTTACCAGTGTCGACCAGGAACTGGCCTGGGGAGCAGAGACACTGCTTCTGGATGACAGGCACTGAATACCAGTGGTATCTACCCCTGTTGTGGGACAGTATAATTTCTTCAGGCTCTAGTTCTAACTCAAAGGAAATGTCCCTTAAATCTATCCACTTCCCTTTGCTGTGGCTGATTCCATCTATTACTAACAAATTGGGTCTCCCACATATATTGATGTCTGAAGAGTGGTGTGCTGAGAAAACAGCTGGTACCAGTTACAGACTGCACTCGATGGATCTTCCTTTATAAATAACCTGGCCCTCGTTTACAAATCTATCTCTTCAGAGTCTGATTGTGTGAATCGATTCATCAACATGTGAAGAACTTAGGAGTGCCATTATCTAAGGAAAAAAACCCTAGAACAGAGAAGGACAACACAGCAGTGCAGAGACTATTAATTATCTGCCTCCTTACGACCCTCTTAGTAACACTAGAAGAAAAAGTAGAAATCCAGGTGTCTGCACAGATATTTGCACTTAAATTTATTATATTGTAAAATTAATAAATTGAAATAGACACCAGCTAAGAACTAATCCTGGTCTGAAATACTATAAAATCCTGACATTTAACTTTTTAAAATCTCACTAATTTTGCCCATGAACTGCATTGCTTCCTTCCTTTCTTCCTGGGGAATATACTCAATTGTTCATTCAGTGAGGAATGATACTGTCTCCTCTGAGCTTTGACTCCAATGGCACTTCATTTCTAAATGTCCTCTCAACTCCTCTCTAAGTCCTTTCCTGATGTCTATATATCTCAAATCTTTTTTTTTTCTTGAATCAAATAATTCATGGACAGCCTTATCTATAATCTATGTTTGAACAGTCACAAAGGTATCTTTCCATTCTCCTTACTGCCCATATTTTCCATGTAATATAAATCGATAAGTGTGGGAGAAAGTAAGAAGGTGAGGGTGGTGTATGTTCAAGCCAGATAAAGCATAACCTTCTTAAAGACTTGGTACTTTTAATGGCAGGCAATGGGGAGCTCTTCAAGGCTTCAAAGCCAGAGCATTGCATGTTTAAGCTTGTGCCTTAAATGACTGCAGCAACCATGTGAAAGACAGATTTGAAGGAAAGAAAACTAGAAGCAGAAATTTTAAAGAGAATGTGATCGCAGGGATATAGAAGAGTTGAAAAGTTGAAGTCCTAAGTTAGAAAAGTGATAGTAGGGATTACTAGTAGGCAAGGAGAACTGGGGGGAAAAACGCTTAATGATAAAAATCAACAGTCTTTGTGACTGACGAAATGTAAGTAAAAGGAAGGAGATTTCAAGGATGCATTTCAAGTTTTGCGTCTGAGTCATGAAACAGAGCACTCCAGAGGAGAAGTCAGTGGTAGGAGGGAAGATACATTCAGTCTGAAAATGAAGACGCGGGGTGTTAAAAGTATATTCTGGTGGAGATCTCCAGCAAGCAGTTGAATATGTTAATGTCAGGCTGTGAGGCAAAGCCTGGATTGGCTTAGGAGTTTGCATATAGTCAGTATATAAATGATATCTAAAAATATTAGAATAAATGAGGTTAGTAAGAGCCAGTGTGAAGTGCAGGTGAGGAAGGCAAAAGAACAAAGACTCAGCATGGAGGGGCAGACAAGGGAAGAGGAGCCCACCTAGGAATCTAAGACGGAAAAAAGCGGAGAATGGAGACAACAGGGTACTTAAGTCTGGCCTTCAAGGTACTGAAGGAGTGATGATTCATGGTGCCGAGTTCAAGAGAAAGGACCAGATTCTCAAGCTGTTTATTGGTGACTTTAGAGAGTGAAAGCAGTTTGACTAGTGATTAAAATGTGTTGCAAGATGACTTAAAAAGGAGTCATAGCAATTGTACACTAGTTAATTGAGAAATTGAACAAATAGAAAGAGGAGATCGGAAATAGTTAAGAAAGATGTGACATTAAGTCCAGGGGTTCTTTAAATTAAATATATATTCAAAATTTTGTTTTATTAAAGGAAAGTAAGTAGGAGAGTTAAAGGTCAAGTATCAGAGAGAGGAGATGACTGGTGGTAGAGGTAGAAAGGATGGAGGTGACTGATGGAACAATGTCTTAAGGACAAACTGAAAGATTCAATAACAAAAAATGAAGCAGAGAGCCTCCGGAGACTGGGAGAAGTAGATAAAGTGTTACTATAAGGAAAATGTCTTTGGTAATTCCAGTTTGGGGGGGGCAAAGATCTGCTTTTTTCAAGAAACAGTGTAGTTTTGCTTATCAGGTGTCCATTCTACATTTCACCTAGAAATAGCACTTTGGGGGATATTTTGCCTTGAAACCACTCTTCCCTACATCTTACTCTTTGTGGTTTCAGTGCAGCTAAAACCAACCTCCCCCAACCTGCCATCAGCAAGAACAAAGAGCTCCTGGTGAGCACATTTCATTTATCTAGACAAAATGACTGATTTGGGAAGGCACGTGAGCCACATAATAAGGATTTCTGCCATGATGACAAAGCTGGCATGAGCCACTACCATTCCAGACTGGAATTGCTGAGGCCCAGCTCAGCACCACCCAATTCAGGCACCAGATAGGGTGACCATATCATTCATCATTCACAGTAAAACACTTTTTTCCAGGACAAATGCTAAACAGGCTTCCAGGAAGACTATATAAATCTGAAGTATATCAAACAAACTGGGACTCCATAGTCACCTGACCAGAAGATGGAGACAGGCAGAATCTTTACAGTATAAATTGAGCATCTGGGCCAATACTTTTTGGTTATGGAACCAATAAATTCCTTATTATGTTAAAGCCAACTAGAGTAGGGTTTCTTACCCCTAAAATTTAATTTAAATGCAGAGAAAGCTATGTAAAAAAAAAAAAAAATCCTGTCATCCAGAGTCATCTTAAGTGAAGCAATAGTGCCCATGAGGCTGGGAACTGGAGAAAGAAAGGGAAACCACTGGATTCATGGGCATCCTGGGGTGATATCAATTTGGAGGTTTCTGATAGTTAAATATATTAACATAACCTTATGCTTTTCGTGCTTAGAAGATATATGCATGACATATAATCATTATAAATTTTACTAAAAAAATTTTCCTAGGGTGGTATTTACCAAATCAGGTTATTAATAAAGTTCTTAATCTGTGTCCCCTGAGTTAAGACAGTAAAGACATAGATAAAACATGGATCAAAATCATTTAAGATGGGGCTCACTGTTCTTGATCCCATCAACTGAAATAGAGCTCCTATTAAGAAAGTCAGTGAGCAAGAGTATGAATCACATACAGAACATCAGCAGCTGTTTCCACTAGTTTCATTAAGTCATTAAATAAATTAAAGCTCTATTCCTTGGTTTTCCCATTATAGCATGTTAAGTAACGTCTACCTATTGGGATCACTGTAAAAATGAATAACATTTTTTCAAATACTTCAGGCTTTAGGAAAATCAATAATTATTATTATAATACAACTCTTATTTGGATTTTGATGATAGGTTATAGCTATGAGGAGATAAAGGAAATGACTGAATGAATGCTCTGGTTAGGTCTCCCTCAAGGTGTCTGTACATAAGTAGGATCTTGCTGGCCCTGGGCAGACAGCAATGTGAATGCAAATGAAGGTCTAGTGCAGGTGAAAGAAAGCCAGAAGAGAGTCAGCAGGTCTGGCTTTAGGACCAGATTTTATACATAGGGCTGAATAACCTCAGGTCAAATAACCTTTATAAGCCTGTTTTCTCATCCTTAAAATGGGAGTTTTGAATAGTCCATAAAATGGTACTTTCAAGGTAAAATGGGTTTCATGTGTAGATACTTAAGAGAACAGTGTCCACAGAATGGGGGAAGTGGGGTATGCTACACAGAGTAAATAATAAATGTATAAGACATGGCATTACAGAGTGAATAGCAACTTTTTTGAGGGCTGGCAGTGAATGAAAAAAATAGCTACAAGGAACAGCAGAGGCAGAGAAGGCTTTTTCAAGATGAGGAGATGTCCTTCCCTAACTCAAATGTCCCTTTTGGCTTCTCAGGGCTTTCTTTATCCTGGCACAGTTTTCTCTACCATTTGGTACCAGTCTGTTAGCCAACCTCATCACCACTGCCTCCAGCATTAGTCCTTAATTTCAAAAATCATATTTTACTGCCACTGAAACTCTTTAGTACCATAACTGCCTTCAAGTATTTTTTATGCCATTTTTCCCATCTGGAATGTTCTTTTGTCCTGACTTCTAGAATTTTGATAAATTCTAGCATTTCTTTAGGCTCTTTTGTAATTTTAGGTCTTACATTAATTACACTGTTCCTATAGTCTATATATTAAGCATTCAATGTTAGGTGTGATCATGATGATGTTGATGAAGATTCCAAATGACTCAGCTAATCTACAGTCTATACACATACACACACATATACTTTTTAATATTTATAAAATGGCTAGACAATATATGTTTCATTATTGCATATTTCTTTGTCCTGAGTCTGCCAAAACATATTGTAATTTCTTAGAGATCAATGATGATATCATACACCTTTTTTATAACCCCTTAATTTTCTAGCTTAATGCATAATATAGGCCACCAAAGAATACTCATTTTAAGAATGAGTTTAACTTCAGAGTATTGTTTAGTTGAGCTCTACATCCCTAAATGATAATTGTTCCTATTTATATATATATTTTTCTATTTGCTTCTTCTTTACAGGGTAATTCAGAAGCTGTTTATTTCATTGACTCTACAACACCATCAATTTTAAGGAGCACTTGTCATTTTATGCAGTTCTACACTTCCAATTATACCATAACATGCTATCACTGATAGGATGAATCCCAATTCCAAAGAGGTTAAAAAGTGAAAAAAATAAAATGTGCCTCTAGAATTGATGTAATATGACAGTTAATCTAGGGAACATTTTGTTATAAAATGCTGCAAATTTGCTAGTTGTCAACTATTGGGAAAGGCTTTACAGGGAAATAAAATGTATATTTTAGTGCAATTAATTCAAAGGAGTTTTGCCCTGTATCAATATCTTAAACTCACCCGGCCGGGCGTGGCTCAGCGGCTGAGCATTGACCTAGGATCCAGGCAATTGGGGTTCAATTCCCAGTCAGGGCACATGCCCGGGTTGCGGGCTCGATCCCCAATAACTCTGTCATCATTGATGTTTCTGTCTTCTTCTCTCTCCTTTCCTCTCTCTGAAATCAGTAAAGATATATTTAAAATATATATATATCTCTCTTAAACTCATACCGAGATAATCTGTAAAGAAATGATTTAAATACACATTTTATTTAGCAAGTTCATATGGCTGAAACATGCTTAATGAGCAACTCAGTAAACTAGAACAAGTTACTCTGTTAATTTTCAAAATTAGAATTCTGATCTATGATCTAGAAAAATTCTGAGGTTTTTTTTCTTTGTTGAAGACACTTGTAAATTTTTTAATTATTTGTCTATAACTAAATTTTATGTTGTCTGTCATACAAATAAACTTAAAACACTAGTTATATATCACTTACAACAGAAAGGCTAGACATGTATTTCATCCATAGGGGAGCACACATAGACAAAACTGACGGATAAGTATCTTGATATTGTGAATCATATCATTCACAACATCAAGAGAGCAACATCACCTCCTACAGGTGACAATCCCAAGGTAGGCAATAGCTCATAGCCATGGGAATTCTATTAGGTAGATGAGACTCTGATGACTATAAGCCTTATTTCCCAATAAGGATGATATTTTGACAAATTATGAGACATATATACAGTGGAACAGTTAGCCCAGCTATCATTGACTAAACTTACTGATCTCTTCTTGGAGTTATCAGCCTGATGTTAAAAGCGCTCATACTACCTGATGATTATCTGCCATCAAGAGAAGCAGTTGTGCAGGGCCTCAAGAGAATGGGTTTGTCTGACTGGATGACCCATTTCCCTTTGGGGTTAACAACTCTTTCAATCCATAGACAAAGCCTCTAGCCTATGTGTTGGAAGTTGTCCTACAAATTACATAGGAGGCAAATTCTCGAAGGTTTAGTACTAACCAGGGAATCATTAAAGAGCCTCTGTAACTGCAAGACAAAATTTATCCCTGAACTCTGCTTTTATATTTTTCCTTTTTGATTAATAGTACATTTTCCTGAATGATTTAACTTATTAAACTAGATAAGGTTCTTTCAGAAGCAGAGAACTGTAAAACATCAGAAACTATCTGCTGTAATGATTCTTTGTCTCTAGTGGGAGTTCTGACATTTCCATAATAGTTCAAATAAATGCCATTTGATTGTTGATGACCTGATTTTATGTTCACCAGATGTAATTTTGTCTTTATTAGTGCAGGAAAATCAACCAAATCAAAATTTTAATCTGTCTGATCAGCTACAGTTCTATAAATTTAAACAAACAGTAGAGCTCTGAGGATATTGGTGTCTATATATACAGATATATATACACATACACGAACGTATGCACACTTGTACACATGTGTACACACATATACACATATATATACACGTGTATACACATGTGTGTGTGTGTATATGACCCAGCAGTATTTTGGATACTAGCCTGAATTACTAGGAATGAAGCAGACATGGCCCAAAATATTTGAATCTTACAGGATAAGCAAACGATGGTCTGTGGAGCAGCTCAGACCTGCTGTCTAGTTTTGTACTGGCTACTCAAGAGTGGTTTATACATGTCAAAATGGTTATATTGGAAATGGAAATGGTTATTTATACAAGTACCTATAGAATATCCTGATTTGCCTCTGGACACAGAAAAACTAAAATAACTATCCGGCCCTTGAAAACACTTTGCTGTCTCCTGCTATAGAACATCAATGTTTATATGGGGACGCTTTCTTAGGCCTCGTGACCTTATTTCCTGAAGGCTGCTGCTGCTGCTACACCAATGACAAGCATACAGTGACCACTAGCTCCACGGCCTGGATCTCCTATTGCCGAAGTCCCTGCAAACAAAATCACTGGCCTTCTCATTGGGGAAAATCTGTACTTACACTGCATAGATGTCCCAGATCCCAATATAATCGAAAGTTGCATAGTGGTACCTGGACTCTGTAGCTTTTAAATTTGCAATTCCAAAATTTAGTTTTATGTCTCCATTATTCTGCAGGGCTAGATTCTGCAAGAGGGGTAGGGGAGCAGAACAAGGCCGTCATCTTAATAGTTAAACTATTGAAAGAAGTTTTCACAGAAGTTATCAAGGTAGACATAGGAGACAGATGAGTATTATAACATCCAAGAAGCATCTCTCTGGGCATGGTTATTGAAACCACTTTCCTACATCTTACTAGCCATGAGCTTATGGGAATATACTCAAAGATATTATCCTCGTGTTTCAATCTAGCCCAGTATCTTAACACCCAGGACAATTTTTATTTGTCTTTATCTAGTTCCTATAAAGAAGCAAACACTTATTTTGATTGTGAACTTTAGTTTGCTTCCTTAATAGATATGCTTTTATAAGAATGCAGTGCTTAGGTCTTAAATTATTTAGCTAATAAGAGTGAGTGCTATGATTGAAATAGCACAGCTACCTGGGATGTGTAAGGTAGAACTGCAGCAGATGCCCAGGCAGCTCTTAAAAACCACACTGCTGCCTGGCCGGGCATGGCTCAGTGGTTGAGCATCGACCTAGGATCCAGGAGATCAGAGTTCAATTCCAGGTTAGGGCATATGCCTGTGTTGCAGGCTCTATCCCCAGTCGGGGGCGTGCAGGAGGCAGCCAATCAATGACTACTCTCTGATCATTGATGTTTCTATCTCTCTCTCTCTCCCTCCCCCTTCCTCTTTCTGAAATCAATAAAGATACATTTTAAACACACACACACACACACGCACACACACAAATCACTGTCTGCCAATGATTTTTAGCTAGGGGCAATTTCCCAAAGGTCATGTCAAATAGAGTGAGCAGAGCCAGGTTGTAGGTCTCAACACTGATGCAGGGCAGAATGTTAAAAATAAAACAAAGTCACAGGACTCCAATTTTACATAAACTGCAACTTCCTAATACATATGGCCTAATCGTTTACATTAGTAACAATGATATTTATAATTCAAATATACCATTTGGGGTTAATATAAATGGTGAAGCACATTATTTATTTTAAAGTTAACTAGATGACAATGGAACCTAAAATGTAGGTATCACTAGGAAAATCTGCCAGGTTTGCTTTATATGTATAATGAAAGAGATGACCCTCAAAAAATAGAATATATTAATACTAACTAAAAGGTAAACCCATTTAGGCAATAATTGGTGAGTATAACTGCTTTAATGCCTTTGGGAAAGAATGTACCATAAATATAAAAGAAAGCAATCAGATAAAAGAGCCACCAAGAGACAGAAAGAAGCAAAAAAAAAACATTAAGCACAGTGGAAATACCACATTTGATGAGATTGTCAACATTGCTTGACAGATGTGGCACCGATCTTTAGCTAGAGAACTCTCTGGGACCATTAAAGAGATCCTGGGGACTGACCAGTCAGGGTTGCAATGTTGATGGCCACCACCCTCACGACATCATAGATGACATCATAGATGACATCAGATGACATCAACAGTGGTGCAGGGGCATGCCCGGCTAGTTAAGAACTACAAAGGAAAATGTTTCAAAGATTATTTGACACCCCAAAAAAATAATAATAATAATTAGTATTGCATCTATGAGGTAACCTCAACTTTACCCACATAAACTAGCCAAGATTAGATACCAAGGATGAGAAAATAAAACAAAATTTAAGTTTCAAAAAGAAGTTTCATTCAATTACGTCACTCTCTGCTCATTCAATCAACCATGAGTTTCATTCAGTACACATGACATGCTAGCGGTAGATCTTTCCCAAGGGCTCTCACACACCTTACCGTCTTTTGCTGCCTATGGCTACACAACAGGTTGTGGAGCAAATCTTGCAGGAGACAAGCTGCTCGCATGGGACCCTGTCAGACCTTGGCCACCGTCTCTCATTGAGCTCCCAGCGGCAGGTGGCGTCCCGCATTTGAGAGTACACTCCACAGAACGTGTCCCTGCCTTTTGATAAGTGAAAAAGTGGTCAAGAACCACAAGGAAACAGTCAACTCCCACCTGAGTGCTGCTCGGAATCCTAACAGAGAAGAATTAGAGTAAACACGCAAGTGGGAAAGACCGCAAGATAGAAGGAAGGGTGCCACCTTCTGTTCTCCACAGGAACGCTGAGCCCATTTATCAAAAAGAGAAAGGCAAGGGAAAGGAAAGGAAACTAAGCAAGCCTTGAGCTCCAGCAGGAAGCCTACTGGCGTCAACGAACACATTCCGAGGAAAACAATTTCGGCCTTAGAAAAATCATCTCAAAATCCTGAGAAGTTCTTCACTTGTATTGAAAGACTGTCTTTCTTACAGAAGTAATATGATTCCATATAAGCCCTATTTTCTGTAAATAGAAGACAATGGGACAATCCTCTCAAGATCAGACAGTATGAGACGCAATATAAAAAATGGTCTTTGCAACACCACTGCATCACAGGTAAAGATTCCCTCTTCCTCAAGGTACCTGCTTTTTTCTTTATTCGTGGTATATGATATCTTTTAATTTTAAAACACCCATTCCTACAAACAATAGATACGTATCGCAGTTTCTGGGGTTTAAACTCCTTCTTCAGTTAATCACCGATTCCTATGATAAGGCAGGTATATTTACCATTAGCTCACACAACTTAAGAGGAAAATGTTCTACAGTGATTTTAAGGAATCAGTAGAAAAATACTCTTACACAGGAAAAAGGAAAGGAAAAAAAAACTTTCAAATAGTTTTCTTAAACTGTGTCATCATCAAGGTCACAAGAGAGGTTTTTAAAACAACATTAGAAATAATTAGGTTGTTTTTTCAAAATAAAACTTCTAATTTATGATACACGAGATATAATTATATTTAGCAATAAGAAAGTAAAGTATGTGCTTCTATCACATTATTTAATTGCCTATACTCTCCCTTTTGCTGTGTGCTACTGCCTAGAAACAATGAACTATCTTTTATAATATTGCTATATCTGGGTCTGTACTCAGATATTGTCACTACTGTCCATGACCAGAATATCCATCAGCCATTGCATATGCTCAGCTCTGTTGAGGTACAGTGATCAAAATAACAAAGAACTGCCTGTTCATTGAAAGCAGAAGATACTGACATGCACTACAGGTCAGAAAATACCAAAAAGAAAAAAAAAAACACATTCAATTTTTTTTTATATTTGTCATTGCACAATGTGTATTTCTTCATGGACAAAGGATCATTCCAGGTAATATTTAAGGGAACATTAAGGGAAAAAAGATAATGGAGGATTGGAAGTCATTACAAATACAAATTCAAGGGCAAGTGTTAGTTTGTGATAGCCCCCCTTTATGGATGCGGTTACTGCTATTCTCTTTGTACAGCAGAATCCCCACATCAAGAACACTAAGATCTCTCTCTAAACCAAATCATAATTTTAGGTTTTACAAAACTTACCTTTAACATAATCCCAAGGTTGTCAGATGAGTTCTCTGGTTTTATCACAGCAAAAAGAACCAAAGTGTATAAAAATGTATTTAAAATAGTCTCCAGAGTTGGTCTACCAGAAAATGCCTTTAAAAAATCAAATTCGGCTTCATTTAAACATAGGATTTAAATCCCAACCCCTTCTCTACTCCCCACCCATGAAAATGAATGTTTTAGAACATTACAAAGAAAAAAAAAGGCAAAAGGGATTTTACTTATAGATGACTAAAGAGAATTAAGAAAGGTCAACAGCAAAAAGAAGTAAACAGAATTTGGAAGCTAAAAAGCAGAAAAAGATGGAAAAATCCAAAATGCCCAACAATAACAATAGAAAAATAAGTTGTGGTCTAATCAAGCCACAGTAGGCTCATGGTAATAAAATAAAATGAATGAAATGGACTGCAGCTACTCCTAACAACATGGATAAATTTAATGATCACAATATTCAGTAAAGTAAGACCCAAATAATTATGTATAATCTATTTCCATTGATATCAACCTCAAAAGGGGGGCAAAACTAAAACACATTGGTTAGAGAAGGATTCATAGATAATAAAAATACAAATAAAAGCAAGAAAGTAATTAACAAAAATATCAGGAGAGTGGTTGACTTTAAAGGAGAAGGTAGTAAAACCACCAAAAGATATACAGGGAGTTCTTTGGAGCCAGCTATGTACTATTTATTGAGCCGAGTATCACTTTAAAATCATTTGTTACACAACACATGAATACTTTATATTCCTTTCTGTAGGTGTGTGATGGAATCGTTATTTAAACTCTAAAATCTAAGGAGACTCACAAGTGACAACAAATGCAACAGATCAGAATAAGCCAGAGCAATGCACTTATAATTGTGAAAAAATATATACTTTTTCCAGTATAGAATTCTATACCCAGTCAAATATGTGTCAAATATGAGGGTAACATAAAGACATTTCACACACTCAGATTTCAAAAAAGTATTTCCCATTTAACCTTTCTCAGAAAGCCATTAAGTATTTCAAAAATAAAGCAAACAAAAACTGTGGCAACTACTACAGGAAAAACTAGCATTTGTCAAGACATTACATAATTCATCTGTGAAAAGTATGAATGACCCTAAAAATCTAAACACTGATTGTAAATATAACCAATATTAGGATATATCCCTAATGGAAAAATTGAAATACAATTATTTTAATTTCCTGTTGCTGGTGAAACAAGTTACCACAAATATAGCAGCTTAAATATACATAAATGTAATATCTTACAGTTCTGGAGGTCAGGAGTCCAAACTGGGTCTCACTGGGTGAAAAGCAAGGTGCGCAGCAGGTTGTTTCCAGGAGGTTCTAGGGAAAAACTTGTTTCTTACCTTTTCTTTTGGACAGCAGGTCTGTGTTGTTTCCAGGAGGTTCTAGGAAAAAAAAATTGTTTTCTTACTTTTTCCAGTGTGCAGCAGGTCTGTGTTTTTTCCTACAGGTTCTAGGGAAAAATTTGTTTTCTTACCTCTTTTAACTTCTAGACGCTGCTCCATTCCTCCAGCTTCAAAGCCAACAACGGCCTGTGAGTCTTTCTCACAACACATCACTGTTAAACTGAACCCCGGCCTCCCTCTTATTCTGAGGAACTGTTATTGCATTGGGCCCACCTCCATAACCCAGGTTACTCTCCTGACCTTAAAGCCAGCTGGTTAGGACCTGTATTTCCATTCTTTACCTTAATCCACCCTTGCCACTAACAACATAGTCACAGTGTCTGCTGATTAGAAAATAAACATACTTGGGAGCCATTAGTCTGCCTATCACAATATGTAAAACTGAAAATCAAGCATGTTATTATAAAATATAGAGGCAAATGCCAAGGAACTAACTGAAAATGTTAAAAATGGTTGCATTTGCAGAGAAAATCAGGAGTGCTGAGGGAAGGAGCAAGGGATTTCATCATAAGACTTGTGAAACTATTTGATTTGATGAATTATGTAAGGAATTACTTTCATAAAAATAAGGTGAAAGTATTTATAGTTGTTTCTCTTTCCTTTTCTTAGTACCCATCAGAGGCATCTACAAAATAGGCTTCTAGAGCCTTTGATTTGCAAGGTGCTTGTTTTTGTTGACAGCAAAGAAGCTCCTTGAGCATGAGTGTGGAGGAGAGGCACTGAGGGAAGTTCAGCACTGCTGTGGCTTTGTCTTAAAATTAGTCTAATCAGAGTGTGAGGAAAAGTTAGATGAGCCTTTCTCCAGCAGCCCAGGTTAGAGCCCTCTGGCTGAGAGGGAAAAGAGGGGTTGGGTTGGCTGTGAGCTCTAAGACACTGAATCTGGTGGGGTGGGAGAGCAGGTGAGTGGGAGAAAGGAAATCAGCAGGAGGAGCTTCCAGCCTCATCCAGAATCCACACCAGGGAAACCTGTGCAAGTAGAAGCAAAGCCTGCGAGCCCTCCATAGCCTGTCCGGTGCTAAAGAGACAGCTCAGCTGTTCCAGCTGCTGTCTGCTGAGTACCTTCCATTAAGGCCCTTGGGTCAACCAGGAGAAGTGAAATGAATTACTGCCCCATTATTTTCATGGACTTTATAAACTGCCCCATGGTGACACTCCCTATGACACTCCTATGTCCCCTCAGCTAAACAGGACTGAATCACCCACATTACACTATTGCTGCCTTTGGAAACAAATATTTTTCATAGCCTGTCTCATCTTTGTATACATCTAACAATCACACTTTGTTTAATCCTCTATTATAAGGGTTGCCACCTACTGTAGAGTGGCCTGGTTCCTTTCTTATCCATATCCCTCACCATACGGTGAAATCCTGTACAGCACAGGGTACGTCTCTCATCTCTATATTTCTTGCAGTCACTCAGGTCCTGATGCAGGAGGTACTTAGATGGTCAAATAATGAATAAGTGAAATAAAGGATATGCTTAGGATGCTCTGATCAAAAAATTTTCCCCAAGCTGGTATACTGAGCAGCCTGAGATTTCTTTTCATACAAAGAATAAATTATCTGGGAATAAAGAAAGATGTTCATTTAGGCTGAATGGCTATAGCAAAATGACCTCAAAAAAAAAAAACATTAAAATTGGCTCACAAATGTTATCTCTTCTCTCTTAGAGATGTATACCACAACCATGCTCAGAAGTCAAACAGATTTAAATTCTAATTTCTTCTTTGTCACATGCAATCAATGTGACATTGACTTAATTGTTTTGCATGACTTAATTTCCTCTATTAAATATGGGTGAAGTAATAGCTATTGCATAGCATATTTTAATAATGATGCCCGGCCGGGCATGGCTCAGTGGTTGAGCATCGACCTAGGATCCAAGTGATCAGTGTTCGATTCCCAGTCAGGGCACATGCCCGGGTTGTGGGCCCCATCCCCAGTCAGGAGGCAGGGGCATGCAGGAGGCAGCCGGTCAATGACTCTCTCATCATTGATGTTTCTGTCTCTCTCTCTCCCTCTCCCTTCCTCTCTCTGAAGTCAATAAAGATATATTTTTTAAAAATTTTTTAAAATTAAAAATTTTTTTTAAATGAGATAATATATGTAGAAAGTGCAGAGATTAGATGTTTATATGTAGTAGCAAAATGTGTTATACAAGATTTTTGTGATAATATAGGAGCGAGGAAATCAGTATCAACAAGCAACCAAAGTCTTCACTATTTCTGAAACTACCCTAATTACAGGAATAAATTATTAACTATATGCCTATTAGTCCATGTCACTAAAAGACATTTTATAATTCAATTTATTTTATATGTATTCTCCACTTAAGGAAGACACATTTAATAATTTTCTTTAAATTCAGTAGTACATTACCTCCTTGTAAAAGAAACAATTAACACATGGAAGCAAGGAAGTAGAAATTATGGCTATTATCTCACAATCTGAGAAAAATAAAAGAAACATTCAAAGGTCAAATTAGAAGAATAAAAATTTTAAAGCAACATTAAATATTGAGTTCTGCTTTCAGTATTCAAAAAATGTCTTTTTGAGCCATTTTGCCCAAATGAGTTTGCATATGTAGAATATTAATTTATCCACCAATTTTGTTCAGATGGAATTATAATTGGTATGAAATGAAAACTAGTGTGCCAAACACATATTCAGGGACAGAAAGACTTCATCAATATTATGAAATAACTGACTGCATAACCATCAACACACACAGAAAGGAATTCTCTCCCCCAGCTATAAACATACAGCTATACCAGGAAATTTTATCTTAAAAGTGATTATAATATTTGAAGAAAGCAATTGAATCCGATAGAATTAAAAAGCTGTACATTTTTCAAAGTTTATAAAGTAAGCACATATAAATTATAGACTTGGACTTTGTCAAGTTTAAAACTCTTCAGTATCTCTAATGCTTAGATACCCACAATTATTGTCTTTTCTAAGTGAAGTGTGCAGCTCCGAATAACACAATTTCTATTTCCCCTTTTACCTGCCTTGATGCCCTACCCCTCAGGTTCCCAGGCCTTCTGTTTGTCTCCCTTGCTCAGAGAATCTTATCTAGATTATTGCAGGATTAACAATGTGCCAGGCCCTGTGCTAAGCCCTTTTCATGCATTATCCCAAATCATCCTCACAACAAACCCATGAAGAAATCAAATGGCATGGAAGTGAAAACTGGGGCTTAAATAACTTCCTTAACAATCACATGGTTGCTAAGTGGTGGAGCCCTGGCTTGTAGACTAAGTTCACACTCTTCATCACCACTGTCTTTGGTTTTCAAATTTTTTCTTGACTTCAGAATAAAACCTCATTCAGAAGCTCAATATGTACAATAGATAAACTTGAACCAAACCCATTTTCTGGAATGAAGGTGAGAGGTTAAAGATCTCAACTTATTTCTCTGCCCCACACCTTAAGAGGAAACCCTACCTCAAAAACCACAGCTCTCAATCCTTCCTTCACCCAACATATATCTGCTTGGGGCTAGTTCCCCCTCAGAGGTACCCATCTGAAACCACTGGTTTCTTCAGTAGGATATGGAGCAAACACCTCTTGGGCCTGTGTGACATCCCCCTTGGCCTCAGACTTGTGGCACAGACATTAAGATACCTGAAATTTCCAGGTTCCTAACAAGCCCCGGAATTAATCCTACCATTCTGGGAGCACAGCCAATCTGCCTGCAAGGAAACACAGAAGGCACAGGGTGTTAATACCCAAGGCACCCTTCAAGCAGTAGAGGACAGGACTGGATGGACAAATGCTTCATCCTGTTTTTCAGATGGACTTCTCAGAGTTCAAGGCCTCATGGCCTGAGGTAGCAATCTTCCTAATACACCTTACATTGACTTCTCCTTTTGTCTCTCCTCTCCCTACTCCCTCACTCTTGAATCCTGATATCACCTCACAAATAAACTGCCTCATTTAAGTCCTTGCCTCCAGGGGACCGCTCTCAGAGGGTTCAAACTGAGTCAGGATATGTGGAAGTCCATGGGGCATCCTCAAAACTAAAGGAATCAGCACCACGCGACGCCATAGCAGGGCTGTGAGGGAGAGAAGTAGCAACAGTCGGAGCATCCTCTCTCTCTCCTCCCTTTTCTCACCTGCCTTGCTAATTGCACACTGCCCCAAACAAAAAACTCCAGGTGGATCATAAGCATAGACACTTTCATTGATGGACAAGGAGCATTTTATTATAGCTCCAAATTAAAACAAGAATATTCTTTCACAATTCTAGGCATTCAGTGGAAAGAGTAGAGTTTGCGAAGGAGAGCTTAGTCTAGAATCGAGAAATCTCTGAAGTAAGCAGAGAAATGTCCTGGAACCTTGGGTCACCTAACTCATTAGGACTAGATTCCTTGGCCATCAATTTATTAGACATCTTGTTGGTAATTATTTTATTTAATTTCAGAAGATACGATATATAAACCAACAGGTACAACTACTCAACTTATGCCAAATTCTAAATCAAGAGTAATAACCAAAAGTTCTATAGAAATTCATCAAAAAAAGCAAAATCATTTGAGTTGGTAGAATCAAGCAAAGCTCCTACAAGGAAATGTGAATTGATCTGGGCTATGACCTGAAACAAACAGCAAAGAGAAGGGCAACCAGGCCAGGGGGAGAAACGGGCATCTCTAGAGAAGAGTGATGTGAGGAAAGACACAGGAAGACATGTGGTGGTGCCTGGCACCAGAACACCCAAATCACTGGCATGATTGCCCTAAAAGCAACCTGCATTGGGGTCTGTTGTTAAAATAAAAGCTACAATTGTGAATGCAGAGACCCTAATGCAAATAGCAGTTCAAGATTAGAAAATGCTTCTTTCAGAGAAATATGGATATATAACTCAATTACTTTAAAGTCTTTTTATATCTGTGCCCAGACCTTTCTAGAAACTAGCTACAGAATCAGAATTTTATTTTTACAGATTAACATTTGTAAAAATAGATTTATTTTATATTTAGAGACAGCCTCTCAATATAAAATTGGAGCTTTAAAATTTCAATAGTTTAACTCAAACTTAAAAACAAATTTTAACACACACATATGTAATCAAATTAAATATTCCCAATTAGGCTATGCTTTCTATCTTATTTTTCATTTCTATCTTATTTTATTATCAAGGATCAAATATTTAAATTACTAAATATTTACTATTCTCAATATGCACTAAAAAAATTGTTCTGGGAAACGGTATGCAGAATCATTTTTTAATATCTCGTGTATTTTGATATTTTGAATTAATATCAAGGACTCAGATATTATGTTCTAATATTTACTTTATTTTCTTAGGAGTTCTCATTATTATTTATCTTTCTAGTTTAATTCAATATGCTTTCTTCAATATTTAACTAATATTTAATTTTTTTACCTGAAAAATGAAAATTAATTTGAAATATTTAGCTGAGTTAAAAAAAAAATAGATTACAAACAAAATACCTGACATTATAAATAAAGTTGTTCTAAAGAAGTTCCTTTAAATTGCCATGTGTGCTTTTTTAAAAAAACTAAATTAGATTGCAAAATAGGGTATATTTATTCATTCTAATTTGTGTAAGAAATCTGAGTATAAATAATTCTCCCTTACCTTATCTTTACTCAGGAAGAGTGTCATGAAGATCATTTTCACTTGTTGACGTACTTCATTTGAAATCTTGTCTCATGACCACTTCTGAAAATATTGTTTTGGGTAGGAACAAAGAAGGTAGCAATGTTATTGAAGGTAACAACCTAGCCACCCAGATAATATTTGTTCTGTACAACCATTTGGGGAACATTACAGTCAAGAATTCTGTTCTCACCTGCATCTCCACAAGCGTATTTTTTTACAATGCTCACAGAGTAACCCAAGTCAGGGCAACTAATATGTGCTAAGAAATAAATAAGAATCCAAATTAATACAGCATTGTGTCAAAGATTTTTTTTTTAAATAATGGTAAATAACCACTGATGTGAAAGAGTATGTTCTAAGCTCCACAATGGTAGAGATTATACTTATTTTGTTGAACAGCACAAATCTAAACCCACACATAAAACAGATGATCAATAAGTATTTGTTGAACTATTCAATTAATTCATTTGATGGTGAGGTAGGGAGGATCTGTTACTTGTCTCCCTGATACAAAATTCTTAAATCTGCAGACACTTGATTGACATCTGTAGAATCAGAATAAGAGGATTCCGCACTTGATGAGTCACTGAGCTGTGCTCGCCACAGCACCCATCTTGACGTGGGGGTGTATGTGCAAGATCGGGTGCTTGGGTGGTGATAAGGACTCTCCCCTCACAGGGCAAGGACAGCAGAGTTTGAGCTCCTCTTTTCCAGGCTCTTGGCAAACTTTCTCCCTATCTGTTAACATCATTTTCCTCTGACTGGAGTAGAGTACAGCAGATTGAGGCTTCACCTCTCTTAAATTACACTCCTACTTATTCATGCCTTCTTGATTCTATGCCCCAGTAACCCCAAGTCTCCCAGCAACATATTTTGAAATTCTTTCTTGGATGGCATCTTCAATTAGCAAATCTCATCATTAGCATTCACTCTTTTTTTTTTTCCACTTATTTATGCATTTATTGGTTCTTTTTTTTTTAATTTTTTAATTTTATTTTTCTTTAAAATATTACAGATGTCCCTTTTTCTCCCCAATGACCCATTCCACCCCATCCCATCCCCCTCCCCAGTCCCCCTCCCCACCATTGTCCGTGTCCTTGGGTTGTGCATATATGCATATAAATTCTTTGGTTATTCTCTCCCCCTCCACCCACCCACCCTCCTCCATCCCTCTGACATTCATCAGTCTGATCTATGCTTCCATGTCATTGAATCTATTCTGTTCATCAGTTTATTAACTTCTTTAGATTTCATGTATAAGTGAGATCATGTGATGTTTATCTTTCTCTACCTGGCTTATTTCACTGAGCATAATATTCTGAAAGTCCATACATACTGTCCCAAAGGGTACGAGATCCTTCTTCTTTATAGCTGCGTAGTATTCCATGTGTAAATGTCCCACAGCTTTTTGATCCACTCATCTACTGATGGACACTTGGGCTGTTTCCAGATCTTAGCTATTGTAAACTGTGTTGCTATGAACATCGGGGCACATATATTCTTTCTGATTAATGTTTCAAGCATTCACTCTTAACAGTCCTACACTTCAAGTTCTGAGAGCAGTTTGCCATGTCCATATATTCAGTCACTATTATGTCTGATGTTCTGTTAAGGCAACAGTTTTGTATAGGCAATAGCAAGTAAATGAGGTGAGATTTAGTGTTAGCTGATGATTCTATGACATTAAAATAAAATAAGAATAAAAATAAATTTCAAGGAAGTGTCTCTCCTTAGCTTGTCCTAGGATTTTGGTTGCTCTAAATGCTGTATAAAATGAGTAGGCCAGCAGATATGGTTTGTAAAACATTTCATTGTACTCAGATATATTTGCTTTGATATATTTTATTATGTTCAGATATGTATCATAACATCATGATGAGAGGACTTGGAATTTTTGAAAAGTTTAATAGTTTTGATATGAACACATGAAGGCATGTTTACTATATTCTCTATATGAAAGTAAGTACATCTAAACAGGAATACAGTTTTCCACTTGCAATTTGTTCAGTCTCTGTTCTTTCTTTCTCCTCCCTTTGCTGTCTTCAGAGTATATTCGCTAACCAGTAAAGTCATACAATAGACAATTTTTTTTAAAAAAAAGGAAGTTGATCAAACTAATAAGTCATTGGTTTCAGAAGCTCATTCCCAAGTTATACATTAGTCCTATTATTATGCTGATCATTGAACATTTTTCTTGCTAGCTTAAAACAATAAGTTCAGTTATTTCTGTCAAATAATTTTCTTTTCAGTATAGCAATTGCATTTTCCACAGTACCTTATAGCTTTTTTAATTATCTGCAAAGCAATTTCTAGATCTTACAATGACTAAATTTGCAGGTTTTATTTCTATTTTAGGATTCAATGCAAGTTAGTGCCACATTTGTATAACCTGTCAATTTTCTATTGTGTGACCTGTATATCATATAAGCATTTCCCAAGTGACTCCAAATGACTAAACGGAAGCCGCCAGAGTGTCTAAAGCTTATAAACAAAGTACAGACGTGAATTCTGAAGCAAGAATACAGGAGAAATTATTTTAACCTAGAAAAAGAGCAGCAGCTGTTACAGACTCCAAAGGGAAGCTCGGGATAACTTCCCTGCTTCGGAGCACACCACCTCCTGTCAGCTTCACTGCCGTTAGCTGCACAGTGCCCCCGGCCAGCTGACCGCAGATGGGGGCGGCACTGTGCTACAGCTTTACCATTGAAGGTTTGCCAACCTAAACATTATTTCTAGCAGTAGGCAAACAACAGTATCCACATGTTCCTGAGCTCATGCCACAGTAACATGAGCCATGCTATTGGCATGGAGGAAGGCACTTGTTTTCCATGTTGCTTTTACCCCTGAAAATGGATCAAGCCACCAAAGGTTATACAGCAAAACAGTAATTTATATGCAATTTATAAGTATGTGAAGAAAAATGAGAACAGAGGACAAAGCCTAGTTCAACATATTTTGAAACTGAAAATGATCTATCAGAAGGTTGTGCCTGCCTACAAGGATCCTCTCAGCAACATTCTGACACAAGCTACAGAGGATCAATTTGAAGCTAAAACTGCTTTTCAAATAGGAGATATATATAAACATATATCTCACACATATGTTGGAATAGACTATTTACCTTAAACTAAATAACTCATGGAGGGCGGACGAATGGCTTTAAAATTGATTCCTACAATACTAATATAATGAAGTTTTGAATAAAATTTTTCTTTTGCTCAGGAACAAATGACTTGGCCTCAAAGTTGAGGACAATGGAATATTATTCAGCCATAAAAAAATGAGGAAATCCTATCATTTGCAACAACATAGATGGACCCTGAAGACATTATGCTAAGTGAAATAAATCAGACAGAAAAGACAAATACGCTATGATCTCACTTATATGTGGAATCTTAAACAAAAAATATTCTCTGGTGAGGATTAAAAAACAAAAAAGTTTGTTATAAGTCAATTTCTTTTAATTTTCAAATATTGTTTATTTCATTTTATTTTTGTTTTAAATTTCCATTTGCGTGTACTTTTTACAATGTATATTAACACACTATAAAATTTAAAAATAAAAATAAATAAAAGTGAAATTTAGAGAAGTGTACTTTAAAATTTTTACTGATAAGAGGTGCCATTCGAAAAATGTAAAAACAATTGCTTCAGGCCATGACATCTTAGTTGACATAGTTATATTTTCTTGTTAAATTAAAATTGACAGAGAAAGAACAAAAATCCCCTTTTCCAAGTCATTCAATATGAAACCATCTTATTTACATTTAAGTGACCTGGTAATGTTTATGTTGGTGACACTTCACTGTGAAACCTTTAACATGCATAATATCACACATTTTCAGTTTGGCTTTCCCATGCCAGCCTCTGATACCTCCATGGCTAGAGTACCTGGTCCCACAAAACACTGACCTGCCAACCTCTGTTCTGTGGAGATAATAGCTTATCACTGCTATAATAATCATATCTGTGTGAAATTTATTTTCAAATCTTTGGCTTCCAACGGTTTGGGGGGGGGGGGGTCCATAAGCTGGCCAAAAAACCTCCTCATTAAGATCAAAGTCTCAAGAATTGTTGAGTCTAATTTAAGTTTTTGTAGTACCATACTTTTTAGCATCCAGTTACCCTTTGTTAAAATGTTTTCACTTCATTTCTCCTAAAGCACCAATGTACATTTATAGCTATCTCTACCATGAATCCAAAACTTTATCTCACTTATAGGTTTAGGTTTTGGGGGGGAGGTTTAGAGTTGCAGCACTCATAAATAGTCTCCCTACCAGTGTGTCTACTGACAAGATTTTAATCAGAAAAATAGGTGTGAACAGGCATGACTTAAATGGGGAAAAATTCACAAAGGGCACAACAGCCTATCTACTCCTTTGCATCAGTGCTAGTGGGGTGGACTACAGATTGCCTGTAGTTCCTGTAGACGTAAGCCTCAGGTCTTTTCTAGCACCTACAGAAATATCTGATAGAATAAAGGCAGGTTTGGGATTCTCAAAATGGGCATTTGTGGGCTCACATTCTGTCCATGTCACATTTAGCTATAATTTTGTTCTCTGGTTCTTCATATATAAAGGAGGGTTAAAATAATCTAATTTACAAGGATTATATGAAGTCAACTATATAATAAGCATCTTGTACATACATAGAGGGGGGTCAAGTCAGCAGGACCCTGGTACCTCGTGTAATTGCCCTATCCTTTGTATGATACTCTGGCTCCCCTTCTAAGCAATATTTTTTGTCAATAAATGGTAACTCGCCCTGTAATACCATCCAGTTCTAACACCCCTAAAATTATTAGTAGTAAAATCTGAATATTCTCTGGCCTCCAGTGTCCCCCTACACTGCTCAGCCATTGGCTATTAGCCTTGAGGTTTACTGTACCAGAAAGTTGAGGGTGTGTTCAAAGGCGGCCATGGAATAAAAAAGTAAAAGTTTATGTCATAAGAAAAACCCCATTCAACAGAGCAAGAAAGAAGATTACCAGAGATACGATGAAAGGGGAAGGAGATGCCCAGAGTAGAGCAAGAGGTAGGATGCCAGGCTCTGTGTTACTCCCTCAGTTTATGAGATAGAGGCAATGACATCAAAGCATGAGAGAGAGTAAAGTTGAAGTTAGGCAGGTTTTTGGCCCACTTACCAGTAGAGATGTTAAAAGAAAGTCATCTGCCACAATATGGAAGAGCTGTAGAAAAAATTATGTGGAGAACATTTGAGCAGAAGAAGGTTAGAGGAACCAACTCTCCCCAGAAACTCCTTTGGCTCCATGGATTATGAAAAACATCCAAGCATTCAAACATGCTCTGAAACCACTGGGCCTGACATAGGGCCATCATTGTGAGGGGTGAGGTACTTCAAGGCTTGGGACCTGAGGGAATGACACAGCCAAGTCTCAGAGAACCTGCAGGAACAGCAGGTTCCAAGATGAGGCCAGGTTAGCAGAGAGAGACAGCCATTCTCCTATTCATTGGCCTTGCAGAGAGACCAGAAGTAGTTAACAGTTCAAACCTCAATAGCATGTACCAGCAAAAGCATACTGACCGGGCAAGACATGAGAGAACTCAGATAATAGCAGAGGACTCTCACTTAGACAAATCATTCTTCATCTCAGAGAGGGCAGTTAAACTTCCCCCTACCTCCAGAACCCAGGTTAAAATGTAGAGGGAAAACACAGTAACAGATTTACTAGGGATTAGAATTTTGAATGCAGTGACTATTACCAGTTTTAAATGTATTATTTGTTTTAAATTTGAAGAGGTTAATAAATCTTTAATTGTCAAGTATATGTCCCCCTACCGTTCCCAAGCTTTCTACCTCAGCTACTACCAGGCAAAATGTAACCTTGAAATCAAAATATTTTAGAAAATGTAAAACTCTCTTTTTATAGATATGCATCTAAATAAGTATTTAAGTATATGAGCCAACACAAGGGATGCAATTGCCAACAGAATCATATTCCCACAAATCAGAGATCTTACTCACTATCAAACTTAACTAATAATTTCAAGGATACACATAATTAAGAAGCACAGTCAAAGCAGGGGGATATCAGAATAATATATGAGGCCTCTAAGTGAGTTTTGTAGGTCTCCTCACATGGTGAGAAATGTTAAATCTATGAAACATTTTGTACCAAATCTTTACAGAGCCTATGTGATAAGAAATATCCAAGAATTGATACCACATAAATCCAAACAGATAAATTTAAAAAAAAAACACAAAACAGCAAAGATGACTAAAAATAAGGTAGATAGATATATAGGTATAAATATAGATAGATACAGATATATACAAATTAAAAGAATGCTTGCTTGTCCATATTGATATTTGACAAAGTCATTTCAGAACAAAAAATATTACCAAGGATGAAGAAAATTGTTACCATGGATAAAGAAGGTTATTTTATAATGATAAAGGAGTTAATTCATCAAAAGAACATAACAATTCTAAGAGTTATGCACCTAATAATATAGCTTAAAAATACATAAAGCAAAATCTGTAAGGAAATATAAAAATCCACAGAGTTGGAGATTTCAATACCTGTCTCTCAATAATATATATAAAAGTAGACAGAAAATTAGTAAGAATATTCTTATGAGTAAAATTGTGTCCCAACCAAAATTCTTATGTTGAAGTCCTAACCCTAGATTGTGATCTTATTTGTAAATAGAGTCATTGTAGACGTAGTTAGTTAAATTAAAATGAGGTCATACCAGTATAGGACAGGCTTATAATCCAACATAATAAGATTATTAAAAAGCGAAATTTGAACACAGAGACAAGAAAATAGGGATGATGCTATATGAAGTTTGGAGCTATGCTGCCACAAATCAAGAAACTACCAGAAGCTAGGAAAAAGGCCTGGAATGAATTCTTCCCTAGTGCCTTCAGAGGAAGCATGGTTCTGCCAACACCTTGATCTAAACTTGAGAATACTCAGCTTATGGTATATTGTTACAGAAGCCCTAGCAAACTAATACAGAAATGGACAACTTGAACAACACTATCGACCAACTTGCTCTGATTGACATTTATAGAACACTACCTGACAAAAGTCTACATTCTTTTTTAGTGCAAACAGAACATTTTCCAAGTCAGACCATATTCTCAGCCATAAAACCAAGCACACAGGTTATACAAAGTATGTTCTCTGACCACAATAGAATTAAATTAGAAATCAATAACAAAGTCTTATTTTTTCTTTAGTGACGCATAAACTGATTAGATTTCAGTACTGAAATATATTGTGGGATGTGATGTTCCAATGATCCTGTGGTAGATATAATGTAGATTTAAAATGAAGATTTTGGGAGAGACCCCTAAAAGGGTCTTCCATTTTAACCCAGATAGAATGTAGGCAAAAGCCTCTGTATACATCAACAAGAAAACTTGAGACTAAATTATACAAATATGCAAAGGCATATGCACTCAGATTTATCTTATTGCCTTGTTTATAATCACAAAAATAGAAAAAATGTTAATATCAACATTAATTATTTTAGTAACGAAGGCAAAATGAAGGTGAAAAAGAAAATACAATATGAATAAATGTTAGGATGTTAATTGTTACCAGTACTACAGTTTAAACCCACCAATTGTTTACATTATAGTCCAAGAAATTCTGCATTAACAAGAAAAAAAAAAATCAAAAAAGGTGAATGTTATAATCTAAACCATCAATTTTTGGAGAAAGTATAAAGTTGATAAAACATTTAATAATCCCTTTAAACCATACAATAGTAATAAAACCTCTATCATTTTACATTAACATAGGAACTTCAATTTACAAAGTGATTTTTTCATAAATTACCTGAGGAAAGTTTCAATATGTCCATAAAATAAGCAGGATGAGAATTATGCTCAGTTTTCAGAGGAAGAAAGCCAGGCACAGAGATATTAAGGAAATGTAAAAGTTGGAGCTAGGAAGCTGCTCTTCTGATGCCTAAACCATTGAATTACTTAAGTGATTCACAGTGAGCATTTTCTTTGATCTAGAAAATGAAGTTTTGTATATGAAAGTAGATTAATTTATCAGCACATTTTATCCCATAACTAAAAATGTGTCAAAAGAATAAAAAATTGTTCCAAATTACATTTGGAAAATTGAGTGAGATCTATGTTGCTTAGCACAGTCCCAAAGTAAAAGAGTTACAAAGCTCAAAACAAAAATTATAGCGTCTGATCTGAATGCAGGACAAATGGCCCACTAATTTTCTCTCACATGTACCTATTCAATGTTCTCTTCATTGTGAGGGTCCCTGAAGCCCACTGCAGTGTAATCAATGTAATGAATGCAGAAATAATAAAATAAAGCATACTTTTCCTCACAGTGATTTGAATTACAGAGATTTGCATTACGTCCATGAGACTTCAGTTACTAAATTAGCTACAGGAGGGCTTTTTTATTGCCTCTTAAATGCAGGAGAAATTTTTTTTTAAATCTTTTAACAATCAAATATAACACTGCAAAAGAACAAGAATACCTGTTTCTAGTATTACATATATAATTTTGATACAGGGCAATCTTTAGTTTTTAATTAAAAATGCAAACAATGCTTTCCCTACATTTTAACTATTCAGATCTCCCCCACAAATAAAGAAATATTACTATTAATTATAATAATTGCATTATACTGAAATTTGTGTTAAAAAAATGAATTCAGTTGGCTTACTGATATATCATTCAGCTTTTCTGCCTAGTTTACTGTTTATATTAATACCTCCATCAAACAAAACACCAGTCAAGAGCCAAAAAGTAAGCCATGTATTAAAGTGGGGGGGGGGGGGGGGGGATTGAACTTTGGAGTCAGACGGAACAGACTTTGAATCCCAGCATAATCACTTGCTAGTGAGGTGATTTTGAACAAGTTGCTTTGCCTCATCTGTATAACAGAGATAATGATAGCTATTTCTTACGCTGTACAGCTTAAATAAAAAGTGAATAAAACATGTGGGATGGCTTCTGCACATAATAAGTACTCAGTTATTACTGTTATTAAGTTGCTACTTCAAAAGACTAAAATTTTACTCACAGGAGAACCATGGAAATAACAACCAAGGGCCTGCTTGCTCTTGTACACATGGCTCTAAATATCTTACTTTTCCTAACTCTCAGTACAGATTTCTTTCATTTACTCATCCAGTGTATACTTGTTAAATTTCAACTATGTGTAAGATACTGTTTTAAGCATTGAGGATACACCAGCAAACAAAACAAACAAATATCTTTGCTCTTATGGACAATATAAGAGGAATATAAGTAAAATATATAGTGTGTTAAATATGAGGGCTAAAAACTAAACACATAGGAAAGGGGATAGAGACTGTTGCACATAGGTGTGAGGGTCCAGGGTGACCTATCTTGACATCCATTGAGAAGGTAACATTTGGTAAAGACATACTGGAGGTGAAGGGGAAGCTACATAAAGTGTTCAGGTTGTGGTTATATTGTGAAGGTGTAACCAATCAAATTTCTTGACAGATTGGCTATAGGTTGTAAGAGAAGAAGAATCAAAGGCTATTTTACCTCAACAACTAGAAAAATGCAATTACATTTTACCAAGATGGAAAGATTAGGAGAGAGCAGTAGATTTGGGAAAAGACATGGGAAGTTCAGTTTGGAACATGCTAAGTTTGAGATAACTATTAGACATGTAAGTAGAGATTTCAAGTAGCCCATTAAATATATAAATCTGGAATTCAGAAAAAAGACTATTATCAGGCTATTATCAACATATAATCTGTGAGACTCATTAAGATCTTTACAGCTCAATAAGAGCTGGGACCTGGACCCTCTACCATTTAGAAATCATAAAAATGAGGGTGAGGGACTGCAAAGATAACTAATAAGAAAAGGTCAGTGGGATAGGAGAAAAACCAGGAACAGTAGTTTTCCAGGAAGCTAAGCACAAAAAAGTACATCAAAGAGACGAGACCAGTGGTGCCGAATGATTTTCATGGGTCAAGTAACATGAGGACCAAGAAAAGTGTTCATTGGATTGAACAATTTGGAATTCATTGGTGACCTTGATAAGATATATTTTGTTGGAGTGGAAAAAGCATAATAGACCTGACAATATTGAATATTTAATTGGGATTGAATTTCTGTACCCTTTACAGCTAGGTCCTTTTCTTTATCCTCAGTTGTATCTGCTCTACCATAATAGGTGATAAAATATACCTCAATGGCCTTTCAGGCTGTTTGATTTGTTTGTTTGTTTGTTTGTTTGTTTGTTTGGGGGGGGGTATTGGCTTAGAACAAGACCTATTTATTATCTCACAGTTGTGTAGGTCAGAAGTCTGGGAACAGTACAACTGGATTCTCCGCTTAGGTTCTCGATGGGCTAAAATCAAGGTGTGGTCCAGTGCTGCAGTTTTTATCTAGGACTAAGATTTTCTTCCAAGTCCACTGGTTGCAAATAAAATTCATTTCCTTCTAGGTATAGGACTGAGCTCCATTGTCTGCTGTCAGCCAGGAGAGGCTGTTTGATTTTTTTAATGCATATTCTAAGCTTTAAAATTCTCCATTTCACAGTATACACGCTCAAGGACCATAACTTTTATAATCACTATTGTCAACAAAACAACAAATTTTATAGTTGATTTCTCCATAACTAGTCCTCCACCTGTACCTGATCTTCTGCCCCTACCATCAATATTGAGATGATCACTGAATGCCAATAATTATCCATGTCCCATGCCCCCTAACAAGAAAGTTCTCTTGAACTATGTGAGCGATTCACTCCCAGTATCACTTCTACCCCTGGTTCTAATTACTGTAAACACATCTGGCCCAAAAATAACAAAGTCCAAAATTTATTATGTGAGAAAAATTTCATAAATGGATTTGTTTATAAAGGTTATAAAGGTAAGGACAGGATGTAATGAAGCTACAAAGGGTAATGCAGTATTCTAGGGCTAGTAACAGTGGGAAAATGTTAACATCTCCAGGCCCACAGCAATGAGGGACAAGAGGAGTGTCTACCAGAACCCAGAAGGAGGGTCAGACAGACAGACACAGAGAGAGAGAGATTGGGGGATGGGACAGGCTACCTGAACGGAGCTGTGACTTTTATGCAAAGAATGAGTCCTGTTTATGGTGCAATGTCAATGTGTAGAAACTGGAGTAATACATTTTTCCTCTCTCCCCCTGTCCCACTATCCTAACCCAAGCAGAAGCCAGAGAACGGTAAACCCTATCAATGCAGTCCATTCAGTTTAGTTCACAGTGCATAGTAGGGAAGAGTAGATAGAGGATCTGAACAGTCAAAAGCAAGACATTGCATAGTAACTGAAATTCTTATTCATAAATGAATTCAATCCAATGCACAAGCCAAGCAACACAAAATATTTTCTTAGTCATTCTTCTCCCAAGTAGTATCCTCTCCCACATATCCGGTATGTCAAGCCATGTACAAATTATTAGTGTTGTTATGCTTTATTATTAAATTCTGTGCTCTGAGTACAAATAAGAACAAAACTCATATCAATAGACACAAAATAGTGGTAAATAAAATAAACTACTTCCATTCAGAATAATTTTTCATCTTCCAGCTAAATAAAGAGATAAGAATTTCAAAAGGATGAGATGTATCTCTCACATATTTCCACAACCATTTGCCATTTTTGCATCTTCTCCATATTTTTTCTCTTTTGAGTAGCTTCTTTTGTAGTCTAACAGTTTTAAAGGTATCTCCCTTCACTATAGATAAATATAATACCTGTGTTTTCAGTAAATAAAATTTATTTCCATTGTTGTTAAGGAGGCAGATAATTTTGACCCCTCTCATAATTCAATGTATATAAACAGAAAAACAAATAAACACAATAAAAAAAAAATTCTGAAATATATCCTAAGCATTTGCTTAAAAAAAACAAAAAAACAAAAACACATGTATTACAGTGTTAGTTAATCAGATGTCTTTTAAAAGTGTTGTGTCCTAAAGAAGACAGCTAAATTATATCTGAAAGTGACCACTGTTCTGATTTTAACTAAGCATTTCAGTAATTCAAATTAGCATCCTGATTTTATAACATTAATTGGATATTCACCATGTACCAGATATTGTGCTAGAAGATTATAGTCTAGTTGGAGAAAGTAACTTGGAAACAAATATTTACAAATTCATGTGAGTTGAGGAACAATCTACTGAATCACTAGCCTTTCCTGACAATATGCTTTTTCAATGGTAGGAATTGACTCTTCCTGTCTGCCTGGCCCTCTGTTCCTCAGCTTCCCCAAGACATGTTCCTTTTTTCCCTCCAAATTATATTTCATCTTCAAAGTTCAATTCAAGTCTCGTGTTGATAGAGGCTGCCAACTGACTCTCAAATTATTTTTTTGCTGGGAATATAGCTTTACCATACTTCTGTACCTCCCTTGCTGTTTGTTGGGCCCCTAAGAATGAGTACTGGTGAATGGAATGTGAATGAAAGCAGTAGGAGCCACCCCCGTGCAAACTCATAAAAAGTGCTGCACTCAATGCTTCATGTTCTTTCCTACTGCCAGGAGGCTGAGGTGGTGATGCCCAGATCAACTTTAGAAGCCAGGTGTCAAAGCTACAACTTCTGTTGTTACTAGTCTGAATTCTTGATGATTATATGGATCCAGAATCCCCTGCCAGCCAAAGAGCCCCTGGACTATTACCTGAGAAAGCAATAATCTTAGTATGCTGAACCATTATAGTTGAGGTTCCATTTGTTATAACAATTCAACTTACCTGAGTCTGCTTCTTCCATTAAATCACTTAAAGTCACTCTCATTGACATCCATTGAGTACTTATATATTATACCATATGCTATGACACTCAATTTTGGTTTAATGTTTCATAGTGGCCTTATTGCATTTCCTAGATCTTTAATTCCTTAAGCCAGGGATAATCTTTCCCTGAGCCTAAACCAGGAGTTTTAGCATAAAAGGGACATGATTATAAAGCAAAACTGTTAAGTAAAAAACATGTGTAGTACAGAATTAACTTTACTGAAAGAGAGATCTGCCCCAACTCCTGGGAGATAACCTCTAAACTCTTAGGATTTCCTGAATGATAGAAGGGTCTTTGCTGTCCAGGCCACACTTAAGTTTATGTTACCCAGGTGATTCATGGTGGGCCCCTTATTATGCTAATAAATGACTCAGGATGTTGGCTGGCTACATCACAAAGACTAACCAGTGCTTGGAGCTGTAGTTTTGAGCTATATATCATCCAGGGAGGAGAGGAGAGTAGATATTGAGTTCAATCATGTGGGTAATGACTCAGTCATTCCAGGTAAAAAAAATATAGAGAAAAGAAATATCCACATTAGAAAATCATTTTTTTATTCTTCCTCTTCTCTTCTTTTTCCTCCTTCCCTCTCACTTTCCCTCCTTTTTCCTTCCATCTCATGTCCTCCTCTCTGTCCTTCCCAAACAATCCAGTCCTAAAGCCATTAGGTGGGCACTGCAAGTAAGTACAAAGGCTTGGGGACAGGGGAGGCCCATGACATTCTGGAGCAGAATGTCCTAGGCTTTTAGTTATCTATTGCAACATAAATTACCACGAAATTTAAACCTACACATTTATTCTCTCACAGGAAATACCAGACATACACAGATCAAAGGATGTATTACAAAATAAGTGGCTATTATCTTCAAGAAAGGCAGGTTCATGAAAGCCAGGGAAGGACTGAGGAACTATTACAGATCAACAGGAACTAAAGAAATGTCGCAGCTAAAGACAATGCATAGCAGGAAACAAGATGGCGGCGCGGAAACCGATGCACCGCCGCCTCCCGAACCACATCAAAATCACAACTAAAACACAGAACCACCCTCACTCAGAGCCTCCTGAGATCCGGCTGCACAGAAGCCCCACAGCCAGGAAGCTGAAGCAGCACCAAGACCGGTAGGAGGGGCGGAGAAGCGAGCGGGTCGGGGCTGAATCCCCGAGACAGGGCCGCGCGCCCACACCCGGTGCCCTGTTTAAACCCAGGAGGGAATCTCGGCGGTGGGGGTTCCCCAGAGGAGCGAGGGGTCCCAGCCCCACAGCTGGCCCCAGCCCAGGCCTCCAGGGCCGGGAAGAGACGTCCCCATACCTTTGGGCTGTGAAACCAGCGGGGACTGTCCCTGAGGGTGGCGGAGGCTGCGGGAGCCCCAGCAGCTCCTCTAAAGGGCCCGGCACGGACTCACTCGGACGCTCCCTCTGAGCCCAGCGCCGGGAGCAGCCTGAAAGGACCCGGGACACTCGGGGAGGAACTAACCTGCCTGAGATCCGGGCGAGAGGTGGAGGGGCGGCTTCCTCCCAGGCAGAAGGGCTGGCGGAGGCCATGGCTCCTGTGGCGAGTCCTCCCCGCACACAGCCGGCAGGCAGGCGCCATATTTGAGTCGCCAGCACCTGACTTGCACCTTTGGCCCCGCCCCGTGATTCCCGGAGGCCCCGCCCCTCCCCACCTGCAGCTCATCCAGGCCATTTCCAGGGGCTTTTCTGTGCAAGTGGCCTCTCCAGCCTCATGCTCAGGACTTTCCTAAAATCTCTCAAACAAGCAGCAACGGGCCCCATATAGCTTGATAAGCGGCCTCAGGCCTGGCACTAGCGGCAGCCTGCATTGGCTCATAGCCTGGCCTCTCCTGGACACCTCCAAGCCCAGCACAAGTAGCAGTAAACTACAGTTTGCTGTGTAGCTCATGCTGGGTGGCCCTGGGCAAAGCACTGGCAGAGGCTGACTTTGCACCTCCCGGGAGGCCCCAGAGACAGTGCGCCTGGTGGTCAGACTCGACCACGCTGGATTACAACCCTACCACATCCATGAGTGACACACTCAAGGGACACACTTGGTGAACACCAAAGCTCCACTGAAGTAAATCCTGCTCCATAGGGGTGTCTCCAGCACAGCAGCTCTTTGGCTGTAGTTGCAGCTGGTCCTCACAGCTGATTGGCCTGGGAGTCAATTCCTCCCAGGGACACCAACAGCAACCAAGGCTCAACTACAGCAGGACAGTGCACACAGCCCACACAGGGGAGCACCTAGAAGGCCCAGCTCAGGTGACTGGGGAGACTGAGCCACTGAACCCTACAGGACACCTAATACACAAAGCCACTCTACAAATTCCAGGAGGCACAGCAGCTCTACCTAATACATAGAAACAAACACCTGGAAGCAGCCAAAATGTGAAGGCAAAGAAACATGTCACAAAGGAAAGAACAGAAGAAATCTCTAGAAGAGGAACTAAATGAAATGGATCCAAGCAAGCTAACAGATACAAAGTTCAGAATTTTGTTTATAAGGATGTTTAAGCAGACTATTAGGGAAATAACTGAGAAAATCAATAACATAATAAAGTACCAATTTGAAATGAAGGCTACACAAATTGAAATGAAGAATAATTTACAGGGAATCAACAGTAGAGTAGAGGATGCTGAGAACCAAATCAGCAATTTGGAACATGAGGAAACAAAAAACATCCAACCAGAAGAGCAAAAAGAAAAAAGAATCCAGAAATATGAAGATAGCATAAGGAGCCTCTAGGACAATTTCAAGAGGCCCAACATTCATGTTATTGGGTGCCAGAAGGAGAAGAAAGAGACCAAGAAATTGAAAACCTATTTGAAAAAATAATTACAGAAAACTTCCCTACCTGGGGAAAGAAATAGACTTACAAGTCCAAGAAGCACAAAGGGTCCCAAACAAGAGGAACCCAAAGAGGCCCACAGCAAGACACGTCATAATTAAAATACCAAAGGTTAAAGACAAAGAGAGAATCTTAAAAGCAGCAAGAGAAAAGCAATTAATTACATACAAGGGAGCACCCATATGACTGTCAGCTGATTTCTCAACAGAAACTTTGCAGGCCAGAAGGGAGTAGCAAAAAATATTCAAAGTGATGAAAAACATGGAACTACAACTAAGATTACTCTACCTGGAAAAGCTATCATTTAGAATTGAAGGTCAGATAAAGAACTTCACAGATAAGAAAACGCTAAAGGAGTTCATCACCACCAGACCAGCACTACAGGAAAAGTTGAAGGGTCTTCTTTAAGAAGAAGCTAATGAACAAAAGAATCTGATGAACTAAAGAGATCCAGAGACATTCACACATGCAACAGATGATCATATTTCAGAGTAAAGAGGGAAGGGGGGTGGAGGTTGGGAAGAGATTAACCAAAGAAGTTATATGCATATATGCATAACCTATGGACACAGTCAATAACGGGGTGAAGGCCTGGGGAGGGGGTGGGAGTGAGGTAGAGGAGGTCAATTGGAGGGGGGAAAATGGGACACCTGTAATACTTTCAACAATAAAGGTAAATTTAAAAAATAAAATAAAAATAAGGACAATGCATAATTTTGAACTAGTTTCTTTTGCTGTCAAAACTTGGAGTCTGAGATTAGGTGACAGTAACATGTCAGTATTAATTTGCTGATTTTTATGGCTGAGTTTTGGTTGTGTAGAAGAGTGCCCATGCTGTAGGAAATACACAATAAGGTATTAGGGGATGATTGGGCAACACATCAACAAACTTTCCAAGATTTAGGAAAAAATAATTTTCTGTACTGTACATCCAACTTTTCTATAAGTTTAATATTGTATTTTTACCTTTTTCATAAAGAAAAAATAAATCACAATTTTGCAAACAAAATTAAATGATGAATCTAGACAATAATCAATATGAGATGCTAAAACTATAATGTTTCTTGTAACTATGGTATCTTCTAGTTTCAGTTGCCAAATGCTCTTTTTTATTGAATTTATTGGGGTGACATTGGTTAATAAAGTTATATAGGTTTTAGGTGCACAATTTTATAATACATCATCTGTATATTGTACTGTGTGTTCACTAGCCCAAGCCTCCTTCTATCACCATTCATCCCCCCTTTACCTTTTTCTACCTCCCCCTATCTCCCTTTCTCTCTGGTAATGGATTAAAGACTTAAATGTTGGACTCAAATCCATAAAAATCCTAGAAGAAAACATAGGCAGTAAAATCTCGTACATTTCTTGTAGCAATATTTTTTCTGATATGTCTCCTCAGCCAAGGGAAATAAAAGAAAAAATAAACAAATGAAACTACATCAAACTAAAAAGGTTTTGTACAGCAAAAAAAACATCAAATAATGAAAAGATGACCCACTGAATGGGAGAACATATTCACCAATGATACATCTGATAAGGGAATAATATCCACAATTTATAAAGAACTTATAAAACTCAACACCAAAAAAGCAAACAATCCAATTTAAAAATGGACAAAGGACCTGAATACACACTTCTCCAAAGAGGACACACAGATGGCCAAGAGACACATGAGAAAATGCTCGAAGTCACGAATCATCAAAGAGATGCAAATTAAAACCACAATGAGGTATCACCTCACACCTGTCAGAATGGCTCCATCAACAAATCAACAAACAAGTGTTAGCAAGGCTGTGGTGAAAAGGGAATCCTAGTGCACCATTGGTGGGAATGCAGACTGGTGCAGCCACTGTGGAAAGCCGTATGGAGTTACCTCAAAAATTTAAAAATTGCCTCATGATCCATATGCTCTTTAGGGAAGCTTTACGCTGACTCCACTGAAAGATCAATCATTAAAAGTGAGTCATCAAAAAAGAATATGTTTCATGACGTGATACAATATAAAGTACACAGTAAACACTGAAGTATTCTTCCCTCAAAATTGGGCTCTGAGTCTCATAAAGCCTCCAGTTCTGACAAAGAGTGAGCAGGAAACATAAAGAACAGAGCGGCCACTCAATAACACCACAAGGACGCAATGAGCTGTGTCCAGGATGTGGACAGTCTATGGACAAATGAATGGCTTCTCCAACAAATCTATTTCAGAGTAAAAAGTGGCATGTGACAGAGGACTTTAGTACAATAAGAGATTTTAGAGACATAATGACTAAATGTAACTATGGATCTTGTTTGGTCCTGAATTGAATAAACCAACAGCAAAATGACATAATTGAGATAATAAGAAAAACTTAAATAAGGACTTAAATAACTGATATGAGGAATAATTGTTAAATTTATTACAAATGATTACAGCATCATAGTTACATTTAAAATTTCTCTTTATAGATTAGAAATGTGTATCGATGTATTTATGTGATGTTTCAGATTTGCTCTAAAATAGACCAGCCAGATTTTTAAAAAGGGATAAATTTTGGCAAAAGTTGGTAATTTTTGAAGCTAGATATAGGGTTCATTATACTATTCTCTCTTCTTTTGTGTATATTTGAGAATTTTCATTTTGAAAAAATTATATATATATATATGTATATATATATATATATATATATATATATATATATATATATATATATATGCAAATAATTAGCCTGCCCTATTTCTTAAACTGGCTTTGAATAATTTTATTTCCTCTAATGATACAGATAGGAAATCAAGTGTTAACAAAGAAATTTGGGGAGAAGAAAAAAGAACATGAACTTTTGGGTTGTTTAAAAAGGTTCAAAATTTATAGTAATATAGGCTTCCAAAGGTTACATGGCTTAGCTAGATCAATAGAGAGAAAGACAGCTTGTTAACTGAAGAGAGAAGGTACAAATTCACCTAGACACACACTCGCCCTCAATAACAAAAGGACCCCTTAGTTAACAGTGTGAAGAGCCATTGTCAGTGCACCTTGCTAGTGGAAGATGACCAGTGGAGCAAGATTAAAGTGGGATGCACTTTAGACCCAATTAAGTCCAACTGGTGCTTAGGAAATGACAACATGAGTCAGATCCATAAATTCCATGCCTAGCCAGTCTTTCGGGCGGGCTCTTGATTCTGCACATAACGCTGCAGTTCCAAACTTCATCAGAAACACTGAGAAGCCCCTTTGCCTCCAGCCTTGATATACAGTCCCAGCAGACTTTTCAGAAGGCTTAGAGTAAAGGGGTCATTACTCCCCCAGGAGAGAGTAATTCCATTACTACAACACTAAATTGCCATGAAGATGTCCACAACCCTTCTACACATCCAGATCTAGGAACAGATGGCCCCACAAGTTAGAGATGGACTGCCAGCAGAGGAATCAGTTATCGAGACTTCTGGAGCCAGGGGATTAAATTATTTCTATTCTAAAGAAATATAAATGTTCTGGCATGCTGGGGTGGGGGTGCAATGTAGAAAAGGAATTAGATAGTCAGAAGTGTGTTTGATTGAAAAATAAAATTACTCAGTGAACCAAAAATCTTTGTTCAGATTTCTTCAGGAAACTGACTTTACTCCAATCACAACTCTTCCTCACAATGGGACTTGCAAGATATCTCTAAAATAGTGAGCTCCCAGTGACTGGTCTAATATAAACAAAAGCAAGATTGCCAATAGAAGGGCACACAAGCTAATCTGGAGACCGCCTAAATCACATATATTTTCGATTTAAAAAGAGCAACACAGAAATCCCTATTGAATTCTTTCACCAACAATTGACAGGGATCATTATGCCCAATCTAGAGCTCCTGAATCTGAATATCATAGAGTTTAATGGACCTTGCCCCAAACTACTCAACTGTTACTACTTACGAGTAAAACAAATAGCTGCAAATTAAAAACTCAAGTTTCCAGCAGCTTTGTCAGACCTTTTCTTTTCTATCTTTTCCCTTAAATGGCTGAGGAGGGGAATAAAGGTAACCTTCAAAAGTGAAGTAGATAGACAGCAATTCAAAACAAATAGAGTTTCCTGCAGAGGAAAGAAACATTACAGAGATATCATTGTATGTGGAAAGAATCTTCTGGGCTTAATATTTTATATTACCTTTTATCCTGCTGAAATTTATTTTAGAAAATTCAAGCTAAAACATCCCTCTTGGATCTAGGTGTGTCCTTTACCTTTGACCTCAATAGGAGTTCTACAGATATGAAAGTACAAATTGGCTTTTTACAGTAGATCGATAAAAAGCTCTCTGGGAGTGCGCAGAATGCCTCCCAGAAACACTTCTGTCTTTACATCTCATAAAATGACCTCGATATCTGGAAGAAAAAATATTCTATTTTCCCATCCACTTCTATTTTCCCATATCACAGAGACCGCACATTGCTTATACTATGCAGTACACCGTGACAGCTGGGGGAGAGATTTATCACATCCTGATACTTCTCAGGGTAGAGAGGTCTTGCTGCTTTTCCATTTCACTTGCATACATCTAGAGACTAGAGAAATTAAACTCAAATATTCAGTATAAGTAAATATTTCATCAAAGAAGTCAGTAAATGTATCTTCTGTCCTGTGTTTTCTTCATCTTTCCTCTCCATCTTCCCTTCTTATTCAATTTTCTCTATCTCACATAAATGTACAAAATTGAACATACTGTATTTCAAAACTGCATTCAATAAATTTTAACTACCAGCACTTAGATGGATAAAAACATCTCTTTGGGCATAGTTGACACAATAATGTTCAAGTTTCCAATAAATTGTATTAGACTTGGGGAAAACACTTTAGATTCTATTCTCACATATCATAATTTCCTGGAAAACATTTAAATGAAAAGAAAGTGCTGAAAGTTAGTATGCCCTGGCTTTTTATGGAATAAATAATTTTAGGAAAACTCCAGTAATATGAATTTAAATACCTTGATGCACACAATCTCAGAATTATATTTTTTAATTTAGTAACTATACCTAAACTAATGTACTATTGCATCCCAACTGTAATTGAAAAATAAAATTATTTTAAAAAATAAAATGCTAGGAACTTAAATTTAAAAAGAAAACAGATACTGTAGTTTATAATCTTGCCCACCTCCTCTAGTTCTCTCAATATCTTTTAATAAACAGTTCTCATTTCAAGACTGTGTTTACAACTAAAGCAGTGAGTACTATGGAAAATCCAATGCAAACTTAGCAGTTTTCAAATGGCACCTAAAGACGTATACCCTTCTGCAGCCTTATTTTAAATTTCATACATTAGTCCTCCCACTTCAGCACTTTGGTTAGTAGCAATATGTGGCTAGTTGGTACTATCAGAGAGTGAATATATAGAACTCTTCCATCATCACAGAAAGTTCTATTGAACAGAGATTATCTATGTTGCCTTTAACTGGGTGCATACTATCTGTTCCTGTCCACAGGAACCAACATTGACTCTTTCCAGCTAAATCTGATACGTCCTTCAGAGCTTCTACTCTCCTGTTGACTCTCACTATTCTAAACATTATAGCTCTTATTTCAAGGCCACATGTCACTCTAACACCACCTTGTGTTCCTAAACTTTTCTGTGTATATTTGTTTTCATAAACTATATTCATTGAGTCTTAAAATATTCAACAAGTGCTGTACATGGTAGGCATTGTTCTGAATTCTAGGAGATGATGTTCATCAAAACAGACAAGGGGATGAAACAGACAAGAACTTCTTTAAGTTCTCTAGTACTTAGAATAAAGTAAGGACACAATAAGTGAATGAAAGAGATTCTTATTAAGCTGCTATAGAAGTCCATGTTTTGAAGAAATAAGTAAACAGCAAAAACTAGGAATATTTTGACAGGAAGAAATCTGGTGCCTTCCCACTAGGTCTGCATCCTGAATTAGATATGTTTCACTGGGTCATTTACATACGGTGTTTTTATAACATTTATGAGAACATTCAACCCAGTGTATCATTTTCAGAACTTTTTTTAAACATCACTGAATTACTGAGACCATTAACAACCACATATTCCAGGCTAAATGTTGAGCTCTTTCATAGTAGAGAATAATTATTTTAATCATAAAAGATGATGTGTATTAGTTACAATAAAGGCTAAGGTACTTTAACAAAGAGATAAGAAATAGTGGCTTATATACAATGGAATTCCTCTTTTGCATAACAATCGTGAGGGGAGGACTCGAGGTTGCTGGTAGCTCTAATCCACAAGGTGCTTCAAGATTACAGGACCTTTTCATTTTCTTGCCATCGCTCCCCTAAGGCATTGTTTTCATCTACATAGTTGAAACTGGGTCACAATCATGTTATATTCCTACTCAAAAGATGGGAAAAGAGAGAAAAACCAGAATATTTTTTATTTTTAAACTGATGAGGCACAAGTTGTCCGCATCACTTCCCTTCCCATTCCACTGGGGATAACTCAGTCATGTGTACACTCCTGACCAAAAGAAATCAGGGAAATGTAATCTCTCACCAGGTGGCTCTGTGCTCCCAAAGAGAGAATGAAGTGGTAGGAGGAAGGAGAGTCTTCCAGTCCAATTATTTTAGATAGACTGTCTAGAGAAACTGTTCTCTTAGGTTATTCTTCCATTTATACATAAAACATAACGGAACTACCAAAAGAATTACAATTCTAGGCATGTGCCTGTTGAAGAAAGCACTATCATGTTACGTTCAGAATTCACACTGTCATTTTCCAAAGACTTGTATGTGTCCAGGAATGATGCTGATAAAAGGAATGCTGATCAGTTAACAGTAGGTTTTAATAAATGTTATTGACTTACTATATAACTATTTTATAAAATATGTACAATATATGAATCTGCTTCAAAGAGCTTATGACTTCAAAGAAGACCAGCAGAATGCAACACATATAGAATTAGAAGTACACAGTGCATAGCATAAGCTCAGAGAAAATTATGAAATATGCAATATATGTAATTTCTCCTTTTTCTCTATTTCAACGCTCAGCATTTTCCCAAAACAACAATTCTTTAAGGCTTTTTATACAGCAAGAATACCAATTCTTTGAAGATTCTCCTCCCAGTAGGAGAAAGATTATATCTGAAAATCCATAATACCTGAGTGTGGTTTTGTTAAAGTTATATTCTCCAAATATGTACATTTTAATGGAGGTTTTGTTGGGGGGAGGGGAGAACACAAATGACAACCTGTAATGGTCATATTTCAGGGCATAGACTCCTATATGAGGGAAGAACTTAAGGTAATCTGATCCTTACACGTGATATAAGGAATCAGCTCCTTATAATCCACACATAGCCTGACTGGCCTGCATTCACATTATTGGACCAGTAATGTTTACATCCCTAGTTCTTGCACAGCTCCAAGTATGCAGTTTTTCCCTGAGGACAAAGCTTTCCAACTAACTGTACCTTGATACTGCCACCAGGGACAAACTACTGAGCTTGATGTTCTTACACTAAATTATTATGTTCTTAGAATTCTAGTGTATGACAATGACCCAAAAAAACTGTAAGAATATTGCCTGCTGCTAACCTTGAGAAATACATCTTATTGAACTCAGTGCTTGGCAATGTCACTCAGAATTAAAAATTAATCCACCCACTTGTCCAGTTGGTAGCTAGATTGCAACCAGATAGATGTATAGATGATAGAAAGGCTAGACAGATAGATGATGATGATGATAGATGATAGATAGATGATGATAGATATAGATAGATAGATGATAGATAGATAGATAGATAGATGATAGATAGATAGATAGATAGATAGATAGATAGATAGATAGATAGATAGATAGATAGATGATAGATAGATGATAGATAGATGATAGATGATAGATAGATAGATGATGATAGATGATAGATAGATAGATAGATAGATAGATAGATAGATAGATAGATAGATAGATAGATGATAGATAGATAGATAGATAGATAGATAGATAGATAGATGATAGATAGATAGATAGATGATAGATGATGATGATAGATAGATAGATAGATAGATGATAGATTAGATAGATAGATGATAGATAAATGATAGATGATAGATAGATGATAGATTAGATTAGATAGATAGATGATAGATAGATGATAGATAGATTAGATGATAGATAGATAGATGATAGATAGATAGATAGATGATAGATAGATAGATAGATGATAGATAGATAGATAGATATAGATGATAGATAGATTAGATAGATAGATGATAGATAGATATAGATAGATAGATAGATAGATAGATAGATAGATAGATAGATGATAGATAGATGATAGATAGATAGATAGATAGATAGATGATAGATAGATAGATATAGATAGATAGATAGATAGATAGATAGATAGATAGATAGATAGATAGATAGATAGATGATAGATAGATAGATAGATAGATAGATAGATAGATGATAGATATAGATAGATAGATGATAGATAGATAGATAGATAGATAGATAGATAGATAGATAGATAGATAGATAGATAGATAGATATGATAGATGATAGATTAGATAGATGACAGAGATATAGGTAGGTAGGTAGATAGGTAGAAAGAAATGTGATTCAGGATTATGTCTCTAAATCTGAAGGCTGTTCAACCATATTCAAAGGTTGGTGAAAACCTGTGATGGTATTAGAAGCTTTCTAGGAGTAGAATCTTAATAAAGAAAAATATGATGTTCCATACTTTTATTATCACATAAAACAACAATTTATTATGATCCCTCACATTTCTCACTTGGCTGGAGCAACCAGGCAGTTTTTCCTTGAAGTCTCTCATTGATTGTATTCAGAAAGCACCGGGGGCTGAAGTTACCTAAAGGCTCTATTGACTAATGTCCCAGATGACTGACTCACACGGCTGACACTGGAGACTGGCTACAGGATGGGAGGTCAGCTGGAGCTTCGATCCAGAGCTCCTTCACATGCCTCCACATGTGGCTTAAGCTTTACAGTACGGTGGCTTCATCCCCAGATCTGTTCCAAGAGACCAAAAGCAGAAACTGCCAATGCCTTAAGGTCTAGGCCTGAAGGCTGGCAGAGCATCAATCCTGCATTTTCTATTGTCAAAGCAGTCACAGAGCTCACGCAGATTCAAGAGGAGGGGCCACAGACTCCACTTCTCAGTGGGGAGTGTCAAAGAATATGTGAACATCTTTAATTGGTCATACATGGCTGTCCACTCACTGCAGATACAAGGAACAGCAAAGAGATCATTAAGAACATTTTTTCCGTATTACCAGAGAGTTAAACTAAAAGTGATATTTCAGAGCAAAATAATTTACTTTAAATTACTTCAGATGAAGTTCATCTGGCCTCTAAGGAATTGCAAGAGTCCTGTTACAATTATTACTTTGTAAGTTATGGAATTCTCTTCAACAGAAGCAAAGAGCTTGATAATTAAAGTGAGATTTTTAAGGTAGAAATAAATAGTCAAAAAAATAAGTCAGTGGTTAAATTCAGAATACTCTGAATAGTAAGGAAAGAAAAATAGAACACGTCTTTCATGAAAAAGCAACAAGAATAAATGTTAATACATCAGCTATCGCCTGTTCATCAAAGTGAATTTTAAAAGGAGAGATCTAAATTTCTTCAAAGATATTCCAATTAAATATTTTTAAAATGTAAACAAAAAGACACTATAGGCTGCTAGCCTATCCCATCTTTTCTTTTTGGGCCTCAGTAAAACTACACAGCCCTGTCTCCCTTGCAGTCAGCTAGGGGCACATGAGAGGGTTCTGGCCAATGGAGTGTGTGCAGAACTGAAGCTCGCCACTTCCAGAACTGGTCAGGAAACAGCCTGTACAATTTGCATGCTTTCCCTCTGCTTCTTAGCCAGGCCAATGAAAGAGATACAGTGGAGGACTCCCCATAGTCTCTAAGGGTCAGCAAAGACAAGTCACTCACCTTCTGGTAGAGATTTGCCCTGTCCACGTTTAACATGAGCAAGGGGAAAAAATCCTTTGTTGTGCTAAGCCCCTGACACTATGGGAGCTGCTTGTTATAGCCACTAGCATTAAATACACTGATTAATATAAAAAGTAAACATTAGTATCCCGCCTCCCTCCTAAATGAGACACAGCAATCACCTTCTTTGGAATGCTTAATGTATCTTAGAAATTCAAAGTTCACAGGCACCATAGATGTCATCTGGCTGATGTTTTTTTTGATGCCAGTAACCACACACTGCCACCAATGAATAAAACACTTATAAACACCCAGTCTCAGAGAAATATACATTGTAGGAAGCAGAAGTGTGGAATCCTGTGTTGCCATGACAACAAGAACATAATTCCATTTCAAAAAGATCACCAGCTCCTGTATGAAAAATACACTTTTCTTCCAAGCAAGGTTTTTGCATGCAGGAAGGAAAGTATTGAGCATCTCAATCATCTCATTCCAAACACCTGATTACATCCTTTGATACCATCAATGCCAACTGTAACCTATAGTAAGAAACCACTTTGGTTTCTTCAGGTGTCCCTAAAATATGAGTGCCAACAACAAAATGAAACTTTCAAATAGGGTATAATTTCCTCTGCGAGGAAATAAAGTAGCTCTTCCTTGGATGGTAACAATCATGCAAGTTCGGTAATTTCCTGAAAATGAAATGTTTAGATCTAATAAGCTAACCTTATGAATAAACTCATATCCCAAAAGTCTTGCTCTTTTAAATAAATTCACTCCCCCAAAATTATATGATACTGAAGTTCTTTGAGGCTATGTGATACTATTATTATAGATACAGATTATTTTTAAATTATAAGTAAACTTACAGATCACTCAGTGCAAAGTCGCCACATTATGGATTAGGAAACTGAGATTCAGAGATGCTTAGTGACCCAATCAATACCACAGATTAATTAATACTATGTTGTCCTGTTATTTTGTATCTGCACTACTGCACTCCTGATACTACTTTCATACTGTGCAGTGTTTTCTATTAAAATTAATTGAAGTGTCCACATTTCTAGAAATTACTTTAGAATGCTTACATGATCAATGCTGTAATCTCTAGGGATTAAAAAAAATATTTTGCTAAGGTTATATTTCAGCATGTAGAAGTAATTTTTAATGCAATCTTTTTAACTAAAGAGTTTAATTAAAGAATAAATTATCTCTTAACACTTTCAAAATCTTCCTTGTCCTTTAACTGTCTTTTGAAAAACTGATACTATAAAACGATAAAGTTTTTGTTAATTGGGAAAAAACTATCTTGTCTAATGAAAAGTGTCCATTATTATATATATAATTATAAACATAGCATCATTTTAAGTGTACAGCTTTATTATTCCAGTTGTACACATGAACTGAGCTACCCAACATTAAAATCTTACTTTAACAAATAGATAAGAATGATTTTTAATATATAAAATTATATAACTTAGATTTATATCTTTATTTCATCAGTAGTCATCACACTGTTTATATTTAGAGTGTTTCTAAACTGGCTGCAACTAATTAATTTCTTAATTAAGTAGATGTGCCATTGAAATTTTGTTTACTATTTTCTTAGCAAATGTTTTTTCATTGAAAACATAAAGGTAAATTTCAGTCAAGCCCCTCTTCAAATTAATGTAAATTTATAAGTAATTAGATTCTAAATAAAATATTTTTGTATATTAGTACAACATTAAATAACAACAAAAATTAAGTGTGGGTAAAACTATTTATCGCGATATTTTCTAAAATGAAAAGAATAGGGAAGCTTAAAGAAAAGGGCTTATAAATAGATATACCCTTTCCACCAGCCCCTTGTCAACACTGATTATTTTTAAGCCTTAATTACAGTCTTTTAGGCATTGGCACTGCAGTTTAGAAAACAGGCCTGTCAATACCCTTCGTGTATTTTAGGTAGAGGAGGAAGGACAAACCGACGGAGAGAGGAAGCGTAGGGGCTGATGCTGTGCGAGCCTCCAGCTGCTGCGCCTCAAGACCCTCCTCTTTCTGAAGGTTGGTTTCCTTTGTAACTCTGCCTACCTTAGGCCACAGCCCGAAGGGGTCAGATCCTAAGGTGATCTACTCTCTACTCCCTCCGGGATTCCGCAACCACCACCAAGAAAATGCTGGCAAGGAGATTTGGCTTTCCAGCCCTGTTGGCCACAGGTTAGGAATAAGACCTGAATGGAGACAAAAGCAACGGGATGTTCACCACTCGGCTCGCCCCCTGTGCCACCCTGTCCAATTCAATGTTTCTCTAACAAACGTTAAATGTAACCCCTCTTGGATTTAATCCTGTTTCCATCCTGACAAAGTTAGCATGACATTGGAAAGAGATTATCACTCTTTTTTTTCTTCCCCACGACATAATATATTACCCAAAAGGGGAAAATAATTTTAGCAACAGCCTCAGATTTACAGATTACCCCTTTATCAAAAGAACAATGCAGTCTCCTTATGCACACACATACCTGTGTGACATAAAAGTACTTAAAATGATAATTCATCATTATTATCATCATCATCATCATCTTGACCACATACTGGCCCAGAATAATTATCTCTATCCCAGTGAGAAAGTCATAAAATGTTGAAAGTTGTCTGTGGTTTCTGTTTTGTTTGCTTTGGTCTGGTTCCCAAATAGTGTTTCTTGCCCACCTAATACAGTGGAAACCAGCAATAAATATCAACATGAAAACGAAAAACTCAAAAGCTACACTTTAAAATGTATTTCTGTTTTTAATATAACCAGAAGATCAAATTGTCCTAACAGCATCACCCTCACTTTCTCTCTGGAATGTCAAAAGCCTGACCCCATCGTGGGGCTTTAGAAACCATTACATTTCTTTTGCCAGTTCAGTGGCCTTTGGGGAAGAAATTTTCCTGTTAGTTTTTCCTCTGTCCCCTTCCCCTTTCAACTCTTCTCCAAACACCGCCTGAGCACGTCTGCATTTCTCCATAGAAAAGCAGTCATCATTGAAGGTATCTGATGTGCAAAGTTGAAAACTAATAAGGTGAAAAAGATTAAGGGGTTGTGAGTAACTCATTGCCCAAGAACTAAGTGGGAGTAAACGACTGGGTGCAAAATGGCTCTGAAAAATGTGAAAATGAATGGTTGTACTCCTTGGGAATTATAGAGCATATTTTCAAGCACTAAAACCAAACAATGCTTCTAAACTCACCTCTTAAAACTAATCGTAGAATTTCTATTATATTCCATCTGGATGTGTCTTGTAACACATACATGTAATCAGTAAAAAAGGAACTACAAGCAGCTCTCTTCAGGCCCCGGCCGATATTCAGTATATTTTCAAGGCCAGTCCCTTAGGGACACCTGTCAGTTCCTCTGGCATTTCTTTGCCCTTTAACCACAGTAGACACCACACTGAGATTAGAAGCCCCAATAATTAAGAAACACAAAAGCAAGAGCATCCATGACCCTTGAGCAATAAATACCTCAGATTTGATCTATAAATGGGTAATCTGATTTCTATTATTTGAGTTTAGTTGGTAAGTAGATGAAAAATTTTAATCCATATTTTAAGATATTTGTTGTTGCTAAAACAGAGAAAAACAAAATCCAACCCCTTCAACTTTACCAAACCACAGAAAAACACCAAGCCACACTAGGATAGCAGCCAAAAATTGAAGTGTAATCTCTCAATGTGAGTCATGACATTTATAAATTTATGTCCTACATGGAGAGAATTTAAGAATGCGTATTGAGTAGCCGTGGTCAGTGTGGCTCAGCTGGTTGGGCATCATCCCATGCAGAGAAAGGCTGCTGGTTCAGTTCTTGGGAAGGGCACATGCCCAGGTTGCAGGCTCTATTCCCGACAGGAGGCGTGCAGGAGGCAGCCAATCCGTGTTCCACTCTCACATCAATCTTTCTCTCTCCCTCTCCTTCCTCTCTCTCTAAAAATCAATAAAAATGTTAAAAAAGAAAAAAAATAAGAATGTATGTAACTGCAAATAATACATAAAGACTTTCAAATTTAATGAAATATTACATTCAGGGTTTTATAACATGGTTGGATATACTCTAAGATCTAATTTGTATATGAAACAGACATGTTTATGAATCTATGGATAACTTTGCAATATGTTATATAATTTCAATTTATTATATTTTTATTTGATCGATAAATATTTTAAAGATAGTTATTGCAATTCAGAGGTCTAAATAGTGTTCCTAGGAACATTGGGTATAATAGAATGTCTCAACTGTGTAGTAGCACATAAAGAGCTTTATGAGGGAAAAAAGACATAAAGATTAATGTAATATATATACCTGAACATTTTTAATGCACTGGAAAGATGTTGTGTTATGTGGATGCAACATTTGTATTAATAAAACACTACATATACTCCAAACATCTTTATGTAAAACTAAACCTTTGATAACTAGCCCTGAAGACCTCTATGCATATCTCTGCCTATTATATCATTGTGTGCATGAAAATTAGTTACTCATATCATTCTGTGCAGCACTGAGAAGTAGGAGAGCCTGCTTTTAAGAAAGAAAAGGGACAGTCATGCTCAACACACAGATAAAAGATGACAATAGCATTCCTTTTGGCTATCCTTTCTCACTGTGTGTTCTTGCTGCTTAAGATATGGTGGAAAGGAAGATAAACAGGTCCTGCAAAGACTTTTACTTGCTCTAGAAGCTACCATGAATTTAATTAAGTGCCACCCACTCCTCTGCAGAAGCTTTTTAAAAAAACTCTTAAAAGGCTACTTAGTTCTCGTAGGTACTTAGAGTCTCCTAGACCAACCCCTAAGAGAAATGACAGCAATATCTCAGTGTAACGACAAAAAAGAAATAGAGGGGAGGGAGACTGGCAACTCAGAAAGCATCGCCTAATTATTCCAGGCAGCAATGGCCTCCCGTTAGTTATTCCTATTTCCTGTTGTTTCCTCTTTAAAATTCACCTTTAATGAAAAAACATAGAATATTCAGGATTTTTAACTAAAGAAGGTCCTACGTGAACCCTTCTGCTTCACTTTTCTCCCAGAAGTAGAGTAGATCAAACTGAGAAAAGAACAAAGCTAAAAAGAATTAAAGAGCGAGACCCTCACACAACAGTTTAGTCTTTTCCTCACCATTTCCTACCTTTATCTGATGAATTTTTCTGAAAAGCACTGATTTAAAAACACGAAGCTTGCACTTTTACTCCTTAGGTTGTTTTGCATTTGTATAATGCTTTCCTACATATTATACACTGTTTTACATGTTAATTGCATTTTTATTTAAATATATTCTTCCCCATTAATAGTTTAAACCCATCGGCCATTCGTTGTGATTAGACATCTGAAGTAAGCAAATGAGTCCTTGAAATCAGCTTGCTGGACCATAGGGAGAGATGCTGCAATAAATATAATTGATAAGCTATGAGACTGAGGCCCTCTGCTGGCAGTTTCGAGGCATTATTTTTTAAACTACAATAATGCAAGAGGGAAGGTGAAGTCTACTTAATCTGAAGTATTTATTTCTACCTGGAATCCTTCAAATGCCTTCCTAAAACTTTACTTCTTGGTCCTGCCACATTTTAAGCAATTTGAGTCATTCATCTCCACAGCTGTTGTTTTACTTTTTGAAAAAAGAAAACATGAAAATTAAGACTATTGGATGAAAATATTAATTTTAATATTGCTAATGTTTTAAAGCAAATTAAATTTGTTCATAAATAATGCTTAAATTTTCTTTAATATGGTATGAGATGGTGTAGATACACATATATATACATCCTCATGATTTAGAATATGGAATTTAGTATCAAAATTGAATAAAATTTTAATAGCATAATTACTAAAACATCTCTCATTTTTCCAGAAAATAGACTTGTTTCATATGTAATATACATCTAAGTAGCCTTGGAAGCCAACTTTTTATCTTAATGTCCAGAGCAAATTTTTAAAGCTTGAAAATGCCACTAATGTCACTTACCTGAGCATTCCTTCTATCATTTATAAATTCATATTATGACTGAAAGAGACCATAGAAGTAATGTAACATAGCCCTTCCATGATGCAAAGGAAAAAAATCTGAGACCTATAAAAGTGAACAGCCTCTGCCTGTTCTTGCCAAGTCAGTGGGAGGTGAACAAATAACTTCTAAGACATCTCATCTTCCCGGGAGATAACTCCTCAAGCACGAGAAGGGGAAGGGACAGCAGAGTTGCAGCTTTTCGCCACAATAACCCAGTCCTGCTGTGGATTCAGGGAGATCTAATCCAAGCCTGGTTCCAGACACTTGAGTTGCTAGGAGGAAGTTTGGATCCAGGGGCCAGGAGCAACAATAATCATGACAAACATTATTGATCATTGAATGTGCGCCAGGCAGGCACAGTTCTAAGCACTTGACAAGGAATAACATATAATCATCACAGCAATTCTGTGTAATGGGTAAAATTGTTAGTATAATTGAGGAAACTGAGGCACAGAGAGACTGAGTCACTTCCCCAAGGTCAAGTCACTCAGTCAAGGTTCAATTCCATGCACTGTGGGACCCAGATCTCCTGCTGTTAACCCCATATTATGAGAAAACATAACAAGCCCCAAAACTGGTCCCAAGGGGTCCACCCTGTAATTTTATAGTGCTCTGCCTGACCTTGAATCAGAGAGTGATCTCCCGTAGCCCAGTTCCTTTAGGACCAGAATTTTGGAAGCTTAAGAGTAGGAAAAGGCCTTGTAGAACATATAGTCTGTTGATTATTAATCTATTTTGGTTTATAGACTTACCTGAAAATCAGCTAAAAGGAATAAAATCTGTCCTCTGAAAAATGCGTAAACTCACACAGTGATATAGCAGCTGACACAGACACAATTTTGCATAAAATTTAATGTTTGTGGAATCCTTGAATGCCTATTTATAGATCTTAAAAGACCATAGTACCCTAGATTTTAAAATTCTGACTTAGTCTAACCTCCACAATTCACATTTTATATAAAATTGTTTCACGTACCCAAAGCAAAAACGCTAGCCTCATAAATCCAGTGCTGTCCAACTGTTTCACATTGTAACACATAGAGACAATAATCACATTGTAAAACACAGGCATAAAGAAAGAAGCCTTGTCAAGACCAGAGGTGACCAGCCCCAAGAATCCAGGCTCCCTAGACCTCACGAAACCACCCAAAGAGGCGGGAGGAATCAGTATCTCAAAATATCTCTACCCAGTTCACAGCACACCAGCTGGGAAGGCCTGCCTCAGGATCCTCCAACAGATGACAAACTATAAACTGCCTTAGGCTACCAGTGCTTAAATTTCCCTCTCACTCCCAAAACCCCTTAAAATTCTTACCCCTACCACTAGCCCCAACTTAGTTTAGATTTTAACTCTCACTTCCCAGATCTTCAAAACAATAGCTACATGAATTAATTATTCATTGCTGCATAACAAATTAACCCAAACTTAGTTGTTTAAAGAAGTATTTATTATCTCACTCTGGGTGAGTCAAAAATTCAGAAGCAGCTTAGCTTAGTTCTGTCTCACGGTCCCTCACAGGGCTGCCATCGGAGTGTCACCTGGGGGTGCAGCTACCTGAGGTTTGACTGGGTCTGAAAGATGTTTCCAAGCTCGAGAAGAGAGCTGTTGGCAGGAAACCTCAGTTTCTCCCCACACGAGCTTAAATACAACATAAGGCTTCCCCCATGGCAAGTGATAAGAAAAGAGACAGAGAATCTCAGATGAAAACTGCAGTCTTTTTGTCACCCATCTCACAAGTGATACTCTGGCTGTCCTTTATCGTCACACAAACCAAACCAGGTGCGTGTGGGAAGGAACTACACACAGAGTGGCTCCCGTGCCAGTGTTTACTGAGGGTCTATTTTGTTACTAACACTTTAAGTTTATAAAATATTATCTTATTTGTGTTTTACAATAGCACTCTGAGATAGCTATCCCCATTTCACAGGTGAGGAGACTAAGATCAAGGGAGCTTAATTGCCGAAAGTCACACAGATAATCAGTGGCAGAAAAAGAAGTCAAAACAAGGCCTCTCTCTCTCTAAAGACTCATAGGCTTTCCAACATGTTACTATATTTCCATGCTGTGCCTTGCCTTCCTGAGTTGCAATTTCTCTAGACCCCAGTTCTCATGTACGAACCTCGTCTCACTTTCTTTCCAGTTCTGACCCATCATTCTGTACTTTGCCTACTCTTGCTGCCAATTCCACGCCCTCTGATTTTCTAGGTCAACAGCACTTCCTCAGACCACATCTAACCCCATCTTCTCAATAACCATGTGAGATAATTTGAGGCATTATATATCAAAATATAATTGTAACTTTAGTAGTAGCTATTGTCTAAAAAATGCAGAAAAGTATGAAGATGTTACAGAACCAACTTGAAACATAATTGCTTCACTGGCAGAGATTAACAACTGTATTCCACTGGCTGCCAGTACACACAGGCTGGAGTTTCAGTTAAGAAGGGGAATGAGGCAAAGTTGAGGGGCCACTAATTCGATTTCCACATGTTTCCTGAAGATCCAACAAATTAAAATGGATTCGCAATAAGCTACAGGATGAAAGCGGACCTAGAGAATGTCAGCTGACTTTTCAGGTTTTAACTTTTTTTTAAAAAGGCAATATAAAAAGTTGTCTCACTTCCTGACCCTTCTGTTTATCAACTGCACTAAATGGTTCTTCCTGAACTGAATGGGTAGGTGTTTATCAATTAAAGAAACCCCATCCCACAGCTAACCTATTCAGATATTAATTTCCCAGGATAACAAATGATCAATAGGATATGAGCCGAGGATATATGTCTAGTCAAGTTTCCTGGCTGCATATAAAGGCCTTAAAAATCGTGCTTCTCAAGATGCGTCAAATCTAAAGTTCTTCCCCTCTGGTCATTCTGAATAGGCGGTGGTAAAAATGCATTGGGAAGACCAGGTATGTGTGTGCTTTTGTGCACCTATATATGTGTATGTTTAAGTGGGTGTTGTTCTACAAGTAACAGTGAAAATCAGGCTCCTTGGCCTGTTTGTACATTGTTCTAAGTCTTTTTCAATGAAGTCATGCCTCTGTAGATGTGGCTTTCCCCTTTGGGGGGCCGTTGAGGGAAGCGGATGAGATCATAACCTTCCCCAGCTTATGAAAAAAACTGACATAGAGTCAAGTCTCACACAAATAAACCAAACTCTTCTTGGTCCTATGTCCTGCTTAGATAGACTCTATACTGTCCTTCTCAGGCCTCTCAAAGAGAGTCTACAGTAATGGTCTCCGCTTTCTGGCCTCTCATTAATCCTTTACCCCATTTCACTGTGCCTCCACTTCTTCCATGCCACCGAAATAAGTGCCACTGGCTAACCCAGTGACAGTTTATCAACAATGCATCGTGATGATTCTACACTAAGCCAAAAGGATGTTTTATTTTATTATTCAAAATATAACAGCATCCATAGATGAAAATGCATCAAGTATTTTGTCTGTCACGTACCAGTTGGATATCCACAGTATGAAAAAAGCGAGTTCTCTCTGTGGTTCTTTGATTAAAGGGGCATTGTTAAGTAGCAGTCCTCTGCTCTATAAGGTGGACACCAGTCAGTCTAAAGGTACTGATTAAACTCCTCTAAACTTTCTCTTTCTCTCTCAAATGAGTGCAAATTCTAATTAAAGAGGCATTAAAACGTTTATAAGGTCTGGTTCCAAATAAAAGTACAAGTTTTATAATTTAAAAAAATTGAATATTAGAAAAGTTAATAAAGCTTGTTTTATATAAAGGTGAATTTTAAAATGTGTGGGGTTTTTTGTGTTTTTTGTTTGTTTTTAGAGAGGAAGGGAGGGAGGGAGAGAAAGAGAAACATTGATTCCACAAAAATACATCAATCAGTACACACCTCCACCAGGATCGAACCCACAACAAATAAACCAGACTCTTCTTGGACTTATATCCTACTTAGATAGAACCCACAACCTAGGTATGTGCCCTGACAGGGAATCGAGCCCATGAACTTCTGGTGCACAGGACAGTGCTCCAATCAACCGAGCCATACCCGCCAGGCTAAAAATGTGTGTTTCATTGTTCAAGTAAGTGTGTTTCAATAGTTTGTTTGAAAACAACATGTGCTTATTCCTGAAAATTAATAGGATATTTGATACTAGAAAATTCTGAAAAAGAGCAACCACTAAAGATACTATACCTATTTATTCAAATCCGCAGGTGGCCCAAATCCATTTGCACTTCATAACTATTCCAGTGATAGAAACAAAAGAAAGCAGCAACATAAAAATCAAAGGGAAGAATACCACAGAAACTGCTAACAGCATATAAAGCTTTAACCTCTTTCATGTAAAAATATTTTTCATATTTTTTTATATGTCTAAGTGTCTTTAACAAGCATGCATTATACTCTCACCTCAGGGTTCACTAACACATCAAAAGAAAATGACAAAACAATTTACTGAAATGCACTATTATAATAAAATAACTTTAATAAAAGCAAATCTATTAAATTTAATAATTAACAATTAAATTAGTGAAATAATTAATTATTAAATAATTAAATTATCATCCCACAATAAGATCACATTATCTCCAAAAACAAGTTTAAAATGTTAAAACAGAAACTTAAAAAGCAATAAGAATCACAAATATACCATCTGATTTTTTTTAAATGAGGAGATATTAAAAAAGAAAGGAGGAAAGAAGGAGCAGTGTTGAGAGAAAGTTGAGAAAAACCCTTAAATGAATAAATAAACTAATAACAAATCAAGTGACATATAAACTAAAAATGTATAAAATGGTTGCAGTTTCAATAAGAGCAGCAAACATTTTGATTTACAGAGTCCCATTAAAGTTGGATCAATGAAACTCACTAACTAGACTGTATTGACACTGTCAGGGGGGGAATCTGTTTCTGTCCTGGGTGCTAGAATGGTAGATCAGTCCTGGAGCTCCTGGAGGCTGTCTCGCCAACAGAAGGATGAGAGGCAGGCTAAGGGGACACACAGAGGAAAGCAGCTGCAGGGTGGAAGGGACAGGAAGGTTCCTGTCAGCATAGTTGACCCCTGGCCTGTAGAAGACAGCCCTGCGACTTTCATTTCTGGGAACCAATAAAGCCCCTTGACACTTGCAAAGGAAAGTGTCCCGATTAATACAATTCAAAAGTAAAATTTATTCCACAAATAATTAGAAAATTGAACCAGATTAGTTGCGTGTTTGTGCTGCAGTGACTCCAAAGGTGTTCATGTTCTAATCCCTGGAACTTGCGAGTATTTCACCTTCCGAGGTGCAAGAGACTTTGCAGATGAGATTAAATTAGGGACTTTGAGATGAAGCAATTATCAGGGTAGGCTCAATGCAATCACAAGGGGGACGCAGGAGGAGTCAGAGACAGAAAGAGAGAAAGCCAGCTGCAGAGACTGGAAGAGAAAAGTAGAGGTTGGAGGGATGAGCTTTGAAGATGGAGGAAAGGGCCCCAAGCCAAGGGGTGCAGGTGGCCTCTAGAAAATGGAAACAGGCTCTCTCCCAGCAGCTTCCTGAAGGAATCAGCTCTGCCGACATCTCAACTTTAGCCCAGGGACACTGATTGCAGACTTCTGGCCTCCATAACTGTAAGAGAATACGTTTGTGTTATTTTATTATACACACTTTACAGCTGATAGTTCAATTGATGTTTCTTTCTTTTCAGATTTAATCCATTGGGATTAATAATTATCCCAAGTGTTTGCCATAGTCAACACATGGACAGACAAGGTTGATTATGTTGTTTCGATTGTGCCTAGTCTTAATAACCGAACAAATCCTAAAAACAAAGTATATAATTTAAAAGCCCTGGCTGGGTGGCTCAGTTGGTTGGAGCATCACCCAGTACACCAAAAGGTTGCAGGTTCAGTCCTTGGGGTCGGCGTCATAAGGGAGGCAACTGATCAATATTTTTCTCTCCCACATCGATGTTTCTCTCTCCCTCTCTCTCCTTCCCTCTCTCTCTAAAATCAATAAAAACATACTGTTGGGTGAAGATTAAAAAATAAAAATAAAAGGTCACTTTCTGGAATTTGAAGGTGCACCAGCCACACTGTTTCCTCATTTGGACATGTTACTGACACTGATGCATTTCTAATCTCAGGAGGAAAACATAACCCATGTGGCAGATGTCAATAGTCGTGTGTACAGTCTCCATTCCTCTTCCTTGTTTTCTTTTTTTCTTTTTGTTTTCTTTATTGATTTCAGAAAGGGGAAGGAAGAGGGAGAGAGAGATGGAAACATCAATGATGAGAGAGTCATTGATCGAGCCCACAACCCGGGCATGTGCCCTGACCGGGAATAGAACCCCGATCTCCTGGATCCTAGGTCGATGCTCAACCACTGAGCCACGCCGGCCGGGCCCTCCTTCCTCTTTTCTAACACAACCCCACTCTCGTTCTGGCACCTACTCCTCCCACGATTATCAATGATTTTTAAAAGAAGTCGATGGACCCTGGCACCAGAGTTGGGCCTCATTATCCAACTCTGATAAAGAGACAGGTTCAACTAATCCGATTAGTTTATGGTGCTCCCCTAGCCTCAAAAATTGGTTCAGAAATCAGCTTGTAACTTGATATGGGCCAGTAAGTCATGAAGCAAAAGCAAAATAGACTCCCTCTCCTCCTCTGTATGCCCATTACATGGAGCCTAGAACCTCTAAAGGCATTTTGCAAGGCAGGCTCAGGAAAAAACCATCGGACTAAAAGGAACAGAGCCAAGGAAACTGCAGAGGAAAGAAGCTATGTTACTGAGGGAAGCCACCCTGAACCCCTTCCTCCGTGAGCCAACTTAAACCAGTGGCACTGAGCTGAACTTCGCCACTCGCTTCCCAAAGTATACTCACTGGCCGGCTTGTAATTTCCGGTTTGAAACGTAGTCACACACAAGCCAGCCTTTCCAGGTAATTTCTTATTTTGTTCTCCCTCTGAAACCTAATAAGAAATAGGTAGGAAGAGAGAAATGAAGACAAGAAAATTAGAGCAAATTAGTCTATTCGTTGAACAGAAGTCTGGAGTCAGATAGGTATCGGCATATACATTTAGAAGGGAAAAAGATTTTTATTTATTTAACAAGTACGCCTATGGCATAACTAGGTGCCTCTCACCGCTGAGATGTTTTATAATGTGAACTCGTTTGATCTTATAACAAATTTATGAGGCATCGTTACTCTATCCCCATTGTCAAGTGAAGAAAGTGAGGCACATGGAGGTTGAGTGACTGGCCTAAGGTCGCACAGCAAGCAAGTAGCAAGCCAAGATTCAAATCACCGTGTTATATTAATACCAGACAGAGAAAAGGGCATCTGATGAGGACAGTTCGGTATTATGTATATACTATAGGATATGGCATGTGATTAATTCATATGCAAACCTAAGATTTGCATCGGAGAAACTAAATATTTCTCAAATACGAGAAGAAAAATAAAGAGAACTGTTAGTCATTTATCTAAGACAATTACTGTGTGTCTGTGTTTATGTAAAACCAACATATGAGCAGACAGCACAAACTCAGTAGTTATAAAGCATGGTGTACTACAGCAGGAAAACCTGTTAAAAATAAAAAATGCCTCTTGTTAAAAATAGAGGGTGTTTGGGGTATAGAGTGGAAAATCTGAATAATTTTAGTTGTCATCTCGGAAATAGTATCAGGAACGATTTTCACTTTGTCCGATACATCGGGTGTCTGGGCTCGCTCGGGTCTGCCTAATTGAACCTGAACTTCATTTCCCGTCACCTTTACTGACAGTCTACGTTCACAAAGAAGCCTATTCTAACAAATATTCTCTGGGCTTGGAAGGGAAGGAAAAGAAAGAGATAGACCTCTGAACTAAGGCTAAAAAAAAAAGCCCTGTGTTCTCCCTAAATAAATCTTCCTGGAAGGCAGATATAACAAAGAGAAGATGAATTAGAAGGGAACTCTCTTCAACCCATCACGGCTGAAGTGCTCAATGATGCCTTTAAGTATTTAAATACTGCAATGTCTAAATTTTAAAAGGACAAACATAATATTGAGCATTCAATAAGGTTAACAGTATAATTTAAACTGTTTTTGCTTGCTAAAAGGGAATTGATCAGAAAGAAGTCATCACTAAAACTTCCCGGGGCAGTTTTTAAGCTGCCTGGCTCATTCAAATCAATCCCCAAGCCCCGCTAAATTCTAAGGCAATCAGCATTACTGTTAAATTATTTTGTTGCTGTTGTAGTTAGCATCTTCAGTTTATGTCAAATGTATGTTACCTTTACTTTTTACGGTTTTTTTTTCCATTTCTGGTGTCTGAAAACATGTCTTTACATTTATATTCCCCACGGTATGTAGTATATAGCAGTTTAAACAAATAAGTTTGAATAAATTAATTTAAAAGGCCACAGGGCAGGAGTCCTGAGCAGAGGTTGTACTTGATCGCCCTAACCTACCCTAAGGTCTGCGGCCTGTGGAAGGCGAATGTGTGTTTGGTTCCCCTTGCTCACAGGCCCAAGTTCATTTTCCTCCTCATATTTTAGGAAATTTGGTTTTGCTGATTCTAGGTACTTGAGGCACTACTCCTAGAGTTCCTTTAACAAGGAATGTCTTCTCTCTTCCCAGGGTCTTACCCTTTTTTTAAAACATTTTAAATTATTTGCCAACATTTTAACATTGAGTAGAATGTTTTGAGTACAATCTCAAAAAATATAGAGAAACCATTTTTCTAAATCTATAGCACTTATGAAATGATTTTATCATTAAGCTTATTGTAGGTTTATCATTTTTATCTTTGCTTTTATAATTCGTTGCTAGTCACAACCATGACTTACTTGCTGGTGAGTAACTGAACAGGAATGCAAATGCAATTTTAGGTTCCATTGGGAAATGCAATGTGTTTATAATGCATTTTCCAGAAATGAATTGAAAAAAGTGAGGATTATTCCATGATTTTTGTTATTTTATAAATCCACATGCCCACTAAACTAGATCTAATTCTTGGTATAATTAGTTTTGATTTCAGAGTTTATAAGGTTTGCTGATATGATAAGATTTAGATTGTGGCTAACGTTGTTGCTATTTTTTTAAAAGCCAGTTTGGTAGCAGTAGAATATAAATAGTTGAAATTTGTATCAGGGCCAACTAAATTTGGTTCTGTTTTCTCTCAGCTGCTAGTTTTACATTAGAAAATAAAGGAAGAAAGGCCAAAAATCATAGGAATACCTACCAAATATCTGAAGTTTTTTTCCAAACACCATTCAAAATAATTGGGGAGCCCGGCCAGGCGTGGCTCAGCGGTTGAGCATCGACCTGGGATCCAGGCGATCGGGGTTCGATTCCTGGTCAGGGCGCATGCCCGGGTGGTGGGCTCGATCAATGACTCTCTAGTTATTGATGTTTCTATCTCTCTCTCTCCCTCTCCTTTCCTCTCTCTGAAATCAATAAAGATATATTTTAAAAAAATAAAAATTAAAAAATAATTGGGGGAAAGGGAAATAATAGATTATGAAAAATTTAACAGGGGAATTTTACTTTACAATTCATTGCATAGTTTAAATATGTATATAAGTGTGCCTGTGTGTGGATGCCTGATACACATTGAATAACATAAATTAGATGTACATGAGACCTTAAAGTTAATAAGATGCGAACATATGATTAAGCAATGGTGTTTTCAGGCTTTGAGTAGACTGCCCTCTTGGAATTATAAAACAAATTTAGATAGCATTATCTTCTGAACTAGAATTAAATATGCTTTTATTAAATGAGTATTAGTTATCTGCATAATTAACACTCAAATAACACATAACTGCAAAGCTAGTGAATCTGGAGAGTCCACTAAAATCCCTTCAGAGAGACAAAAAACAAATAAACAAATATATATATATACATGTGTGTGTGTATAAATACAAAATAAACTATAACCTACATGACATTTTTAAAAACTATAATAAAAAGAATAAAAATTCATTTATCTCCAGTTCCGCCCTTTCAGGAAAGAGTTTGCAGGTGTGATGGTTAACTTTACCTGTCAAACTGAGCGCCACAGACAGTCCAGATAGTTGGCCAAGCATTATTCTGGGTTTTCCTGTGAGAGTGTTTTTGAGTGAGATTAAATTTAAATTGGTTGTCTGAGGGCGGGCTGGGCTCATCCAACCTGGTGAAGGCCTGAGAAGGAACCGATGACTGTCCCCCAGGAAGAAGGCAGTCCTCCTGCCTGACCGAGGGATTTCCTTCTGTAAAATGTATGTCTCCCAAGCCTGCTTATGCCTGGATGGGCTCATAACACAAAGATGCACAGAACAGAGGCTGAAAGGCAAACCCTAGGTTCAAGGTGGGCTCACCAGGAGTACGTGCTGTCTATGGCCTCTCTAAAACACAGCTTCGATCAATCATCCCCTCTCTTCTTCTCCTACCCTTCATCTTTCCATCCCACACCCCCACATTGGCAACGTCACTAAATTTCAGAATTTTCCACATCATACAATCTTTAGGGAACAGATGGTGATCATATCCTAATCTCAACTTCTGATTCTAATTCGTTAGTACTGACTTTCATGCCCATTATGTTGAGAATTAACAAGCAAACGTAAACCATCTATAGAAATAATTGATTAACAATATCTGCCATGCGTGAGGGAGAAAGCAGTGGCTGCAAAAGTCATGCATTCACCATCCCTGCTCCAAATTTTAAAATTAATACCCTTTTAAAATATACATAAAGAACCATGTTGCAAGATAATTTATTCAGATAATAATATGTCTCATTCCCACTCCTATATGAGACTGTCTGAAGAAATGCAGCTGTAATTTCGTTAGTTACCCAGACCCTTGGAAAAACAGACTCCCAGCGACCTACTCCGGTTTGCTTTACTTCAAAGGCTTGTTAACAGCTTTGGGTTTCAGAGGCAAAAACAGAGGTTGTCTGGCACCAAGGACAAACTCCTTTTTAAATTTTTGTTGGAGGCTCAAAGCACCTGCAGTTCCTAGGTTGGATAATCTCACTGGGGAGAGGGGACAGAGATTGTGTTTGGACTCATTTTAGAAAACGGCTCGGCCTGGAGAAGAAAGAACAGCTTCTGGAAGACCAGTCAAAGCACGGGAGGACTGTATGGTTTTCACATCAAGCGCACAGTCACAAACCCTTGCTCCCAGTGCCAGGGACGAGGAAGGATAAAAGGCCTTTGAACATCTGTGGAATCCTGGCCCCAAAGTCCTGGGACTTCACAGAGAAGACAGTCTCTGAGACTAAGCTTGAGTCTACAGAAGCCTGGTGTGAAAGCATCTGAGCCTGTCAGGAGCAGCGGTACCTGAAAAATGGTAGCGAGGCCGCTCTTCCCAGGAAGAACATTAAGGACAACCAACCCAACGGACACGGACCAGGATCTTCTCCCTTTTTCACGCACTAGCATTTTTGCATAACCCTATAGAGAGCTAGCACTTTACCACTGCCCCTGCCCGGTACAAAATAAAAAAGATTAGACTAAAAGCCTAAGGTTCAAATCCACATTTAATTTGTTAAAAAAAAAAAAAGAAGTATATTGTTCCTAAAACACTACAGAGCAAAATCATACCTAATACACAAGAATTTCAAAACAACAGAAAAATACAAAATAATATACAATAAGTTCAAATTTGCAGCACTAGAAATTCCACAAAGCTGGCCGAGAGGGTCAGAGGGTCTCTATGGGTAAACGAGAGGGGTAAATTTGTCCAAGATCGTGCAGCTAGTATGAGAGCTGCAACACTGGCATAGGTCTCCTGCTCCCCGGGACACTAAAGAAGCCAAGGTGATTCGATAGTAAGAAGCATAATTCACGCTGTCCTTGAAACTTTGTAGGGAACTGGAGATCAGGCGACTGAAAGTGCTCCATGGGGCCCCTCTGCATAAAAAGAAGTGAGCAGAGAATCATCAGGAACAGGGGCCCCAACCATCACACCCATAACGCGTATGACAGACAAGGCACTGCAGTGAATTGAGAAACTGTAGATGGGATTTAGAGTAAACAGTTCTGAATTCTTCTCACTTCTCTGGGAACAGTCCCTAAAACCTTTGAGCTTTGGAAATGCATCTAATGTGCCCGGGACATGGCAGGAACTTTGAGTAGAGGTGCAGTAAACTTGATTCAAATCCTTAGACAAGAATCTGCTCTACTAGATCAAAACATCACAGCAAGTTCCACGAAGAAAGTGATTCAGGGGAAGAATGACCTGTCAATGCTGGCTTTTCACAGTTTGACTTGTGGTTCGTTTTGAAAGCAGGTGCCTTTTAAACTTTTACTTATAATTTTTAATGTTTATATGTCTATATTTTGTATATATTGCAATATTTTCCAAATTTATGTTCATTTCCAAATGTTTATGAGGTCCTACCAACTCCAGTTTTGTCATGCCCATTAAAATTCAGGAGCATAATCCTGAAACTTGGCAGAAAATTAACATGTACCAAATGTCTTCATTCTCCCAGTCTTTTTCTAGACTCTTGCTTTCTATATTTCTACTCAATATTTTTGCTTTTAAAAAGTAGAAAAAGAAAAGAAAGAGAGAAAAGGTGATTTGAATATATTTTTCTTCTTCATGGCACCCAACCAATCCCAATTGCTGATTAAACTGTTCTCGAAACCTCTTAAATGAGATAATTTTTCTACAAAATTTTCAAATCTTTAGCAACTATTCAGTGTGCTTTTCATATATAATTGTGCTCACTTAATTTTATTTATTTTTACCAATTATGAAATATATATGTCACAAAACTAGATTAATAATGGATATACACACCCCTATTTGTATGTGCTTTATAATTAACATTTGTCATAATTCATTTAGCTACTTATTACATATAAATACTACAATATAAATGAGAAACAGGAGCTTACCATTTGAATTACTTTTTTTATGTGACTAGTTTTATTCACAATACCTAAAATAGATTAGAATGTAACTAAACAGTCAGCTTCTTAATTGCTCTCTGAACAAGTTCTAAATATGTCATTATTGTCTAAATAATGAATAATTGTGGGTGTGATTTCAATATGGAATAACCTGCTCTTGGCTTTATTTCTTGAGAGCTGTAACATCACTTCAATTGCTTTCAACAAGATGTGACATCTTCTGCACATTGATAGATGTATTACTGATAGGCATGGTCTAGATGTGATAAATTGTCTCTTTTATCTTTGATTAAAATGAATTATCACATTGCAACATCTAGCTAGCTTACCACTCATTCACACAACACTCCTGTTTTAAAAAGAGTGTTCCATGAATACATTTGTTTTTCTATATATGCAACTCAGCTTCCTTTCTCCTGACATACAAGGCATATAAACTTCTACTTCCCTGCAGTGGAAATCTATTGTTTTAATACCTGGCTTCTTTTCCACTTCTAGTCACAACCACCCAATTTTCCTTTGGAAAATCTCCCTTAACCAATTTTCAGTCCTTGTGATATGAGTGGGGCTGATCTTACCAGTCCCTCAACTACCCGAACTCTAAGAACAGGCATATGAATAATTTAGTGGATGAGTTTAGTCTATGACCCAGCTATAGTGGATAGTTCGGAGCCAGGGACAGGACCCAGCCAGGTGAATCAGAATCATCCCTTAGACTTTGTTGGTTAAAAAAATAAAGGGTAGAAGTGTATGTCAGATTAAGAGTGATATCCAAATTCTGGTGACAGTTTTTGAGTCTGGATTTAGCTATAACTAAATCTGAAGGTCTACTCTTAAACCATTTGATTATAGAAGTCATTCAATTATCTTCCTTTTTAAAAATGGATTGAGATGGATTTTCATTCACTTACTACCAGAACACCTCTGATCAACATGCCCATCACCTGATTTTATTTTTCCATTTAGATAGTGTGTTATTCAAGATAGCATAAACTCTGGTGAAAATATAAAATTTAAAATCTCAATTACTTAACACAATGAAGATTTAATTTTTTTTAAGATCTTTTCATTTGCTTATTGTTTTTTTTTTAAATATCTCTTTATTGATGTCAGAGAAAGGAAAGGAGAGGGAGAGAGAGAGAAACATCAATGATGAGAGAGTCATTGACCAGCTGCCTCCTGCACACCCCCGACTGGGGATCGAGCCCGCAACCCGGGCGTGTGCCCTGACAGGGAATCAAACCCCAGTTGCCTGGATCCTAGGTCAACTCTCAACTGCTGAGCCACACCCGGCCAGGCTGAAGATTTAATTTTGTTCACATCACAGTCCAATACTATTTGGGCTGCCTTCTTCTATGGCATAGGTATATTATTTCATCACATAGTTTCCAAGGTTCCTACCAGTCTGAGCAGGGAAAGCAGGAGAAGACACCCTGGTTCCTCAGTGGTTTGAACGAAATATGACACAGTTCATTAGTGCCCACAGCCCATTGTCCAATCTGACCACTTGGCATCAAACAAACTAAGGAAGCCTGGGGAAATGTAGAGGAGCACGTCCACACTCACTGAGCAGTAGCCGTCTGTATCAGTTAGGGCTCTCCAGAAGAAAACCAGGGTGATGTGTGTGTGGCAGTAGGGGTCGGGGGGGACTTATTTTAAGAAAATGGCTCACAAGCTTGTAGGGGAGTTCTGGTATATCTGAAATCTGTACTCCAGCAGGCTGGAAACTCAGGCAGAAGTTGATATTACAGTCTTGAGACAGAAATTCTTCAGAAAATTCATTTTTGCTCTTAAGGCCTTTAATTAATTGGATGAGGCCCACCTACATTACTTAAAGTCAACTGATTATAGATGTTAACAACATCTATAAAATATTTTCCCAGTAGCACTTAGTGTTTGATTAAATAACCATGTACTATATCCTAGACAGGTTAACACATAACATTAACCATCACACTATCTCCGCCAAAGATCAAATGCCCTTATTTCTTATTTTCTTCTCAGAATATTGCTATGGAAATAAGCATCTCTGCTATATGTCCTATTGTTCAACATATTCTGTGCATCTTCTATGCCATGAAGCTAAGTGTTTTAACAATATAAAAATATTTGTCTGGTCATGAGGATGCTAATTTATTTCTAAAATCTTAGCTAAATTCCTGTGTTATATTTTTAACTCCTCCCATTTCTGTATTCATTCATTTATTCAGTTAATATTCTGAGTATCTACTCTAAGCTAGGTACACCAAAAGTCACCTTTTCAGGTCAGATATCTTCATCTGCATATTGAGGGGGAATAAATAACTGTGGTAGGCATTTAATAACAAAGCAAGAAAAGCTACCTTTCGTGGTTTCTGTGGCTCAAGAATTTCAGGGCAGCTTGCCTGCGTAGCTGTATCTCAGGGCCTCTCATGAGAGCACAGTAAGATGTTGACTGGTGCTGAGTCATTAGGAGGCTTGCCCAGGATAGCAGGTACTGTTTCCACGGTGGCTCCCTCGGTTATCTGGCTCACTGGTGCTGGCTGTTGCAGGGGACTTCAGTTGTTCCCTACGTGGGCCTCCTCATAGGGCTGCCTGTGGGTCCTTACAGTTGGCTTTCTCCAGGATGAGAGCTCCTGAAGGCCAGACAGAAGTTCAATGCCTTTTATGACCAAGGCTTAGAAGTCACACACTGTCTCTTCCACTGAATTCTACTGGTCACACAGATCAGCCTTGTGGTCTGTGTGGGAGGAGAATACACAGGGACATGGATTGTAGGAGGTAAGGGTCATAGGGGACTGTCTTGGAGGCCAACTACCACAATAACATATATCAGTCCTTTGCTTGAAGTACCTTTTGTTTACAGATCCAGCTGGCTAGCCCCATGGAATACTGTATATGGCTCCATAGTTCATACATTCAGATCTGACTAGGTGATGAGCTGAGATTTCAGTTCAATTTAGCTTGGATCTAAAATCCCTGCCTTAGGTGAGAGAGCAACAAATGGAAAAGACACTCCTTTCCTCCCTGGATTGGTAGCCCAGAAATTCTTGAAGAGGTTCAGCTGGAGGCTGTGGATACCAGACAAAAGCACACACACACTAGTCAGCACCAAACACACTACTTTAGGACACACCTTCTCTATACAAGCGAAGTGTCCCATCTTTGGTCACAGGAGCAATATAGGTAATAACTATTATTTGGGTATTATGCTTAATGGGAAATAAAAAAGTATGTGATATTGACTTATTTCTATATCTTAGTGTCTCTGAAATTTCCATCATATTACCATCATATTAAAATATCCAGATCATTCAGTCTCAAATAAAATATAAATATCAATAGAACAATATTTCATTTTGTTGTAATGGGTACAAAATTGAAATGTGACATTGAAGTTCATGGGAGCTATTGGGAAGGCTCTAATAGCATGAAAAAAATGTGATAATTGCCTTTATGGGCACAGTCAATTTTAGGCTGGGTAATGTCAGTAGTTTCGTTCCCGTTCTTATTAATCAGTTCTAACAATAAACCAGTTATATATTAATATCTGTTTCACAAAAGATTAGATAGAATAAAAAGCTTTGAATTTTAAAAAAAGTACCATATAAATTCAAGGAGTCATTGTCTGTTTTCTCCTCCCATGTCTTAAGTCCATTTCCATTTAGACTCTCACCCATGGGTTGATAATCTATCCAAGTTCAATATTAAACCAGATAGTTCAACTAATAATGCTGCCGGGACTTATTTAAAGAGATGTTCAGAATGAACTATTTTTTAAAAATGCTCAAAATTAAATAATCAATGCTTTATTACTTTATGGGAAAATTGACAGCACTGTAAGCACTTCAATGATCCAATTAATAGAAAATTATAATGAAATTTCTTTAAAATTGTTTTCAACATCCTAGTGTATCACCACATTCATAATCATTGTCCTTACTTTCAAAGGTATTAATATAATATCAATGGAATAATTAAAGTCAATCAAAATGGAACTCATCTGTATCCAATTCTCCTTTTCCCAAGGCTTTATACTGCAGGTTTATGTTGCCTTTGGACTGAAACTAGAAAAACATTTTTACATGGCTAAAAAAAAATGAGCTTTCTAGTTCTTTCAGAATAAAGAGAGACAGAGCAGACAGTGATATGTCAAATGGCTAATTGTTTTATCATTATAAACCCAACCTTCCATAGACAGTAATAAAATTATACCCAACTAATCCAAACTGCCAAACCAAATAAATTTCCATTTATTTCAAATTTCCAGAACAAAAGCACCAATGCTTCAGCCGAAAGCTAACACACAGCATAACTGTTATTCATATAACTATAATAATTAATCTCATTAACTCTAATTAAACCTTAATGATCAAATCTCTGGGATTTTCTTCAGAGTTTATAACAGCAAAGAATTTCACCTGACACGAAATCATCCTTAGAAAGCTTACAGTGACACTAGTAGTGTTATGCTATATTAAGCTACACTAGACTGTGCTTGCTTGACTTTAAAAAAAGAGTAAAACATATCCTCAGGTTTCATAATATTTGGTGAGAATGATACAGAAGAAAAATTTAAATGGTGAATATTTAGTCATCTATTGAAGTGTAACAAATAACCCCAAAATTGAGTTCCATAAAACAAGAGTGTCACTGTTTCCAGTTGGGAGTCAAGATACAGCTTAACTGGATCCTCCAGCTCTCGATCCTTCACAAGGGTCATCTCAGAAGGCCACCATCAAGCTGTCAGCTAGGTCTGCAGTCATTTTAAAACATGACTGGTGGTAGAACTATCTCTAAACTCATTCTGGTGGCTGTTGGAAGGAGTCAGTTCCCCTCTAACTGTTGGATTAAGTGCCTTGGTTTCTCTCTGAGTCTTGGCCAGATGCCACCCTCAGTTCTTCACAAAGTGGATGTCTCCATAGGGTAGCTTACAACATGACAGTTGCTTCATCAGAGCAAGTAAATAAGAAAGACCAGAGAGACGGTCTGCACAGAAGACAGAAATGGCAGAAGTTTACAATGAATTTCAAAGTGACATCCTCTCTATTTGCCTATCATATTTATTAGAAGAAAGCCACTACATCCAGCTCACACAAAAGATGAGGGAATCATACGGGGATGAATAGCAGGAGGTAGGGATAACTGAGAGTATTTTAGAAAGTCTACCACATGGTACTACTAAACTATAAAGGTTGTCTGAGTTGAACAGTGTCCCTCCAGTATTCATAGCCTTCCCAGCACCTCAGAACCTTGTCTGGAAACAAAGTTGGTGCAGATGTAATTAGTTAAGTCAAACTTAGGTCATACTGGAGTACAGCAGCCCCTTTATTCAATATGACCAATGTCCTTATAAGAAAAGACACACAGGAAGAATGTCATGTGACAACAGAGGCAGAGATTGGAGTGATGCATCTACAAGCCAAGGGATGCCAAGAACTTCCAGCAATCGCCAGAACCAAGGAAGAGAACAGAAATAATATTGCATTTTGAAATATCATGATTGAAAAGTTCTCTGGTGGATGTTCACATTTTGCCTAACAATTGCGTCTGCATCTTAGAACAAATGCATTGGGTGGGTAAACACACCGTCATTTCCCCATCGATATTTCCTAAACAAGTCAACTAACGTATTCACTTTGTACAGGTGGAAAAGTTCTGGACAAGAGCAAATGAGCATAACTCAATTCGCTCTCATTTCCATACATGTAATCACTGTGCCAATTTGCTGAGTCCAGAAAATCTGGATTTTTTTAAGTGATTTTAAGAAACTTTTATAGACCAAGGTAAAAAGTAATTTTTTTTTTTCCTAGAGAAAATATTTCCTATATTCTGAGAAGAAATGTTTTGTTAAGGATTTTTTGAGTCAGGGAGTTATGACAAGACTCCTCAAACATTCTCAGAAAAACCCTGAAATGGGTAAGTAACCCAAAGGTAGATACTTAAGGCTGGGTTTGTGAAACATAAGCATTCTCTGGTGATTCTAAGAAATACCTGAGGAAGATATTAGACTTTTATTAGTTATGTTTATGGAATATGACTGTTCATTGAGTCTTAAAAGTCTCTCCTGTAGGACAGAAATATAAGAAAATACAAGTAGTGATGCTGGTATATGTTTAACAACTGGGTTCCCAAGAAAAATAAAAAGCCTTAATTTGTAGCATTTGCTGATTTCTGAAAGACTTTTTGAGACAGTAAGAGTAAAAATCAACTTGGACTGAAAAACAAAAAGCAGCCACTCTGTGGAAGGACAAGCACATAAAGCCAGTCACAAAGTGAACAGCACGAATTGCTTCCCCCAAGGTTATGTGGCTGTAAAATGTGATAATGGCCTCCATTATGAGTGACCACTACCTTCTTCCCAATGGCAAGCCCTTTGCTCTTCCCAGGGGATGCCCAATTGCTGAACCTTCCTACACTCATAGTCCCCACTTCTCCTAATCCTGTCAGAAACTAACCCCAAATGGATCTCCCCTTCCCTGGTCTCACCTCAGAATCCTCCAGAAGTAACCCAACAGTGATGGTTCTCTCCTTCCCCTTGTTCAGGGTGACCCTGCAGTTTCTCTGAGTGTGCTCCCTTGATATGCGTCAGTCAATAAATCAGACTGTGAGAGACGACAGGCTGAAAGTCTAACATTTCCATGGTGTTACCACTCCCACCAAGGCTGATTTTAAACTACCAACATGATGTCCCTGAACATGGATTTCAGAAGAAATGGCCACAGTCAGAAGTAGGTAAAAGCTAACTCCAACACATCACTGCCCAGGTTATACTCTCAACAACCGTGGAAGAGATATTTTTAATCTCCATCTTCTAGATAAAAAAACTGAGGCTCAGGCCCTGACCAGCATGGCTCAGTTGGTTGAGTGTCCTCCCATGAACCAAGAGGTCACAGGTTGGATTCCCAGTCAGGGCATGTGCGAGGACTGTGGGCTCGATCCCCAGGGGAGGGTGTGCAGGACGCAGCTTATCGATGATCCTCTCTCTCACCAATGTTTCTCTCTCCCTCTCCCTTCCCCTCTCTCAGAAATCAATAAAAATATTTTTAAAAAAGAAAAAGAAAACTGAGGCTCAGAGATTTTATATAAATTGTTTAAGGTCACAAAGCTGGTACCAGAGCCACATTTAAATCTATGTCATTCTGATTCAAAACACTATGATCTTTTAACTAACACTTCACTGTTTAATATGTTATATTATCATCTCTTCTTATAATAATTTTATGGATATAGATCTTCCTGAAGACTATGTATTCCATTGCTTGTACAGACTGCATTGTATAGATTTCTTGTATGTCTCCCATGCACTGTATGGACACTGCATAACTTTAGGCAAAATATTTATTGTCTTTAAGTCTCAGCTTCCTCATCTCTAAAATGGAGACAAATATAGTGCCTACCCCTTAGGGTGGTTGTATAGATTTTTGAAATTAATAAATGTAAACTGTTTAGTATAGTGACTAACATTAAGTACTTAATAACTGTAAGCTATTAAAATTATAATGCAGTACATGTAAAGTGCTGAATGTCATTTTTATGGGCATTCAACTTAATAAGGCTCTATAATTCTCATTAAAATCACTTCCAGATTTTCATATACAGGTGAGATTGTTTTAAACATTTTTTGATGATCCTGTTTCCATAACGTATTGCTGCTTTACAAACCAAAACTTATTGGCTTAAAACCACAATAATGTCCTATTGTTTACATTTCTGTGGGTTAATTGGGTGTCTCTATGTAGTGTCAGTCTCTCATATGGCTACTTTCAACTGGAAACTTGGTCCAAAAATACTGGTTTTCTTCCAAGTGGCCTGTCTCTCCATGCAGTGTCTTACCCTCCAGGGCCATTCCACCTGGCCTCTTTCTCCAGCAATATTGCCTGGACTTCCTTTCACTGTGATATCTGGGCTCCAAGATGGAGTATTCTAAGAAGACAGCTTGAATGTGCAAGCCCTCAGCAAGCCTTGCTAATGTCCACCGACCACAGCTGGTCACATGGCCAAGCCCAGAGCCCTTGGGGAAGGGGGCTATGCAGTTAGTAGTGAGGGGCACAGTTTTGTGGGGGCCACCACCAATGCAGGAGTCTGCCATGGATCCCTATGCATTTTCATGTATAAACCTCTTTCAGAATCAATGAGAAGATGCCAAATAACTGATTTTATAGACAGAGTCTTTAATCCTGTGAAAGATGAAAGCAGAATTGGAATTGACTAAAAGTCCCTGTCAGTCTGATTCTCTGTGCCATATGTGCATGGCCTGATCGTATGATGAGAATTTAGAAATAATGGCAAAGTCATTTTAATGAGCTCAGGAAAAGTGAATAAATTATGATCCCATAAGTACCCATTTCAGTCTACCTCTTTATGGACTGAAAAAAGTGTCACAGATTATGACAATCGCTCATCTAACAACACACACATAATGCCATCATCATTAAGGTTGCCGTTATAACCATTACATTTTTATTAACATCTTCTCCCTGAAATTTCTATTTGAAAGCCAATGGTAATTTCATTTTGAAATCAGTTCCATGAATGGCTCCAGTACAGATTTTGTTTCTGAAATCAGCTTCCCGTGATCAAAGCTGGCCTGTTTCACTTTTTTCTGGTTCCTTTCCTCTGCCCTTCTAGGAGTGAAAAAGAAAAAGCTATAAACAAACAAACAAACAAACAAAAGCTAATATTTTCTGTCTACCAAAATTATAAGCAAGATTTAATTACACTGCTCTAAAATATTCATTGCAAACTTATGATTTAAAGATATTTAATTTCCTATTTATGTGTAATTCCCACACTCATAGTATAAATACTTGGAGTTAATTATGAAAAATTTCACACATTAATCCCAGCAGCATGAAAATATAATAATAAATTTACATGAAGAGATTCTTTGAAAATAAATTTACATGAATAAGAGATTCTTTGAAAAGTTATTGAGAAGTGCAAAAAGAGATGAATGTCATAGAACTGTGGGAGCCGGAGGCTTAAGCTTTGGTGCCTCTCCTTTACCCAGGGCACTCTGAAGGCAAATTTCACGTAATTATATGTTTTTGTAAAATTTACAAAATGAAGATATTTTCTCTTATCTTAGGACTTTTGTTTCTTTCCACTCTGAATCCCCTCTATTACTTGTCCCCTTGTGTTGGGTGGCATTTGAGTGGCTGTGACATTTTTAGACTCTGGTAAGAAAGTTAGTCAGGGACACATGTATTTTGGGTTTTGTGGGATATACTTATATGGTTTATGGTCACATCACTGTATATCTAAGTTATTGCCAGTCATCCCAGTGCAGGAAAGGCTTTTAGAAATACATCTTCCAATAAACACTGTGCACACTCACTCACTGTGGCAACAGGAAGGTGTAGGTCAAGGTCCTATCTCCACATGAAAGTATCTTATAGTATCTGACATGAAAGCTTGTTGATAGTTCAGGAAATACACAATTTGAAATTTATAGACTAAATTGTCTTCCTATTCTGAAGAGCAATCAAAAATACACACCAAAAACTACTGGGGTGGAGGGAAGTAATATACACAGATATATCAGGTAATTAATAAAAAGTGTATGTTTTTTATTGTGGATTTTGTGATAGTCACAGTATTTGTCAGCTTTAAACTTTTGTAAGTTACTGTGATTCCTCTCCTCAACCTAAATATATACTCACTAATTTGGAAACAGTACTTGTGTATTCTCTTAAAGAATGTTCCCCAAGCTGTATAAGCAAACATTGGATGTTCTCCCAGTGGTAACTAATCTCTGATAGAGAGAAATCCTCCTCTATTTGAGGAGTTAGTTAGCTATTGGGCAATGAAAAAATCTTGTTGAGTAAATTCTCTCCTTGCTTTTGGATTTCCATTTTTCTTCTCTTTACTCATGAAGACTGATTCATTCATCTATAAAATGTGACTCTAGTCTCTTACTTTCACTTTAAACTCTAACACATAAGATTATAGATAAATTTTGGCCAGCGTTGGACCATTAATCCTGACTGACTGATTGCATTAGTCTTCTCCGGAGAAATAGAACCAGTCGGATGGGGGAGGCAGAGATTTATTTTAAGGAATTGGCTCACACAATTGTGGAGGCAGGCAAGCAGGAAATCAGCAGGGTTTTGTTTTTATGCCAACCGAGGCCTGCGGGCTGGAAACCCAGGGAAGGGCTGACTGGGCAGCTCGAGTCTGAAGGCAGACTGAAGACAGAGGCTCCTCTTCCTCAGGGAAGTCAGGCTTTTTTCTTCAGCTGTGATGGGATGAGAACCGCCCACATTATGGAGGGTAATCTACTAATTTAAATGTCAATCTCATCAAAAAATACCTTCACAGCAACAGACTAGTGTTAGATCAAATATCTGGGTGTGGTGGACGTACCCAGTGAGCCAGACGGACCCACCCAGTTACCCATCACACTGATAGGCACGGTGAAGGTGGAAGGAGCATGGCTCCATGTACTGAAGTCATGACATGAAAGTGTCTATGCCACCCGCGATTCATTTGTGGGAGGTGGACTCCGTGCACTGACTGTCAGGGCTTCTCTGTAGATACGAGCGTAAAAAGAATGTTGCGATTTGGGCCAGGTCATGAGGTGCCCAGTCCCTAGGACCACCTAGGAAAAATAAACTACTTTGAACTGTATTTCCTCCAATCTTATAGGGAGCTCCAGAAAGAAAGAAAGAAAAAAGTGCACAACCATGTGAACCAAGATCCCTTACAATTCTAATATTCTATAACTAAATTTAATGTTGTTAAATAAGATTTAGAGAAGATGGGAGAGGAAATATTGAAAAAAAGATTTAGTGACTCTACGTTAGATGTGTTAGTGGCATGTGCTACCTTTGGCCTATTTTTTTATCCTCTAGAACAAGACAGGTTTGAGAGGCAAAGGGGGTTTAAAATCAGGCACTTTTATAGTTCCCGTCATAGTTCAGAATAGCTGATTCCCTAAACAATGTTTCAAAGAACTGCTGGTGAAGTAACATTTAACAAGCGCCGACAGAAGTGAAACACAAAAGAGCACCCCTTAAAAAAGCACCCCTTTTCAACCCTAAACTTTAATGTTTTTAAATGGAGCTATGGGGTAGAAAAATCTTTGAATAAATTTTCTTAGATGACATAGCACCTTAGCAGTATCCCATAGCTAAGTAGAAATTACCACTCCAATGTCCAATATTCTTGTTAAGAGATTGATCATTTAGACTGACTAAAACCATCAGGTAAGCCGGATGCGCACTTACAAATACACACAGGAGCTGGGGGGCAAGGGCAGTGCGCAGTCGGTGCCCGGCGGGCAGGACCGCCAGCTCTCCGAGCTCCACAGGGTCCCCTGCCCCACGCACGCCCTGTGCGGGCGGGACGCTAGGCCACGCGAGGCTATGTCATGTATCAGATCTGTGTGCGCCCTGGTGGGCGTAGGTGAAGATCCCACACACAAATTCTTTGAGGCCAGCCTCATCGATCCACCCCATAGAGCTATCAGATGGGACCCTGACGCCACTGGATCACCAAGTCAGCCCAGAAGCACAGGGAGACACGAGGGCTGACATCGGCAGGCCACAGGGGCCGCCACCTTGAAAAAGGCCACAAGTTCTTACAGCACAGCTTGGAGAAGGTGGAACGCTCTCCAGCAACGTTACTGCTAATGTAAGTAATGTCTGTGAAATTCTTACCTAATAAGCCATTTAGGACAAAGAAAAAAGAATTATGAGCCTTTTAGTTCATGTTTTTTTCAACAAATATCACGCTCTTCATGCCACTGTGCAATGTAACATGAAACATATCACATATCAAATCTAGCCTGCGAACATGCTCTCCTCTCAGTCTCTAACTCGATTCTGGTCTGCATTCTTTTTTTTTTTTAATCCTCACAGGATATTTTTACCATTGCCTTTCAGAGAGAGTACATGGGGGGAGAGAAGGAGAGAGAAACATCGATGTGAGAGAGACACATCAATTGGCTGCCTCCCGCACGAGCCTGCAACGGAGGAATGTGCCCTTGGCTGGGATCAAACCCAGGACCCTTTGGTCCACGGGACGGCTCTCTAACCACTGAGCCAAACCAGCTGGGGCCCCACCCTGCATTCTAGTCAAGGTCTGTCTGCATATCTTTCTCCTAAACTTCGTTCACTCTCCAGCTTATATGTCCCCTTTCTTTAATCCAAATCTGATACCTCACTCAAAGATCTGATCCAGTCTTAACCCCTTCATAAATTTAAGTGCATAGAAAAGAAGCTTCAAGGTAACAAGGCATTCAAAATTCATCACAGTGGTTTTTCAAACCATCATCTTACAGGACACTGTTTTCCCACAGGCTGATCTGTGATAATTTAACTACTAAAATCATAATATTGAAAGTCTTCTCCCAATCTTCATATTAAACATAATTAGTAGATAAATTTTTTGATGCTAAAGAATTTATTTTATCCATTTAAAGTAAAACTTTAGTGTCAGCTAATACCCACCAGAGGAAAAATGAATGTATTAATAAATGAATACTAATCAAAATTTAAATTATTCATTGTTATCTTCTAGTGAGTATTAGTTGTCACTATATTTTAAATGACCGTTCTCCTCACTTGAAAGAAATATTTCCCACATACATTAATATATCGACATTTTGATTACCCATTAGCTTCTTTTGAGTTTAATTAGAATAATTTTCTGTTATCCCTATAAGCTCAAAGTTGTTGGGGAAAAAAAGGATTCTATGGAAAGTAACCTCACAGAGTGATCTGATCATAAATTCCTAACTGGGCAGGTCAGAGTGGGTAGTCATGCCCCAGGCATATAACTTTTTTAAAAATATGTTTTCATTGATTTCAGAGAGAGAGGAAGGGAGAGGGAGAGGGAGATAGAAACATCAATGATGAGAAAGAGCCACTGATCGGCTGCCTCCTGCACACCCCCTACTGGGGATCAAGCCCGCAGCCCAGGCTTGTGCCCTGACCAGGAATCCAACTGGGACTTCCTGGTGCGTAGGTGGACACTCAACCACTGGGCAACATCAGCCGGCCTAACTAATCCTTTTAGTAAAAGGATTACCTTTGCCTTAAGCAAGCCCTGCCCATTGTTTCAGTGCATCTATTAACACCCTTTGAAATAAACCACCCTCAAGAGATCACATAATCTTAACTACCCTGTAATCCCATCCCACATTCGTATAATCTTCCTTCCCTTTCCTTCTTAATCTCAAAAGAAACTGCAGACTCTTGTTCTCCAAAGCATTTAGCTCACTCTGCTGAGATCTTGCTTCCAGGTGTAGCCTCTGTTTGGCTCAAATAAATTTTTATAAAAATTCTCTACAGGTCTGTACATTTCTTACATCAACAAAGTATACTAACAAATTGCATTTCTTTAGCGAAAGTTTTATCCCCGAGCTTTGCATCCCCACCAAAGACTTGCCACCATACGAGCCCATGCAGTCAGCCAACCCACCACCATCTCCCGTTCTTGAAACACAACATGTATTTTCTTGTCTATCCAATTGTAAGTTCTTCAAATGTGTGGATTATGAGTTCCACTTCTTCTGTATCCTCACACCATTACTGGCTTATCAGAGATGCCTAACAAACACTTGTGACATTTTTTTCTTGTTAAGTGTCACCCTCCGACATTAGAAGATCCAGCAGCCTTCACCGCTCTACCCACCGGCCTGCATGTGTCCTCCCAGCACAGTCCTGACTGCTGCTCCTTTGATCAGAGCCAAAGAGTCATTGAGACCAATGTTTTGTTCTGTTTGCTTCCCCTCAGGGTCCCCAGTTTCTCTCCTAACTCTCAACTACTTAAAAAGAAACAAAAGAAAATGGTCACCTCACCCACCCATTTTCTGATAACTAGATCTCTGGAAACCCCAAGTGCATTGTCTGAGAACAAGAAGAGCAACATCAACATTAACAGCGGCAATTACCTGTAGTAAGTACTTGATTTGTGTCAGGCACATGCTAAGCACTTTAAATGGATCCTCTTATTTATTCCTCTTAATGCACCTGTGAGGTGGATTTTGTAACTGGGTGGCCATTTTTAATAAACCCTAAAGTGGGTCTAACGCAGAAGAGAGACCTGAGGTGCCTGAAGAGGCCATGCCGTTGGGATGAAGAGCGAGCAGCCTTGATGACTAAGCCACAGACGGGAGAGAGACTGTCCCAGCTGAGCCAGCAGGATGGATGCTGACACTCAGGACCACACGTTCTTTCCCCACTTATCTCAGCATTACTCAGATGAAACGGGACCCCTCGAGGGCATGAGGAGAAAGTGAACCCTGAAAGGACTGGGACTGTTTCCACCAGTAGATGAGTGTTCATAAGAAATATTAATCTTTTATGGAAAAATAAATGTGTATTTCTTGCATGTCTGAGTTTATAGACCTAGATGATAATATCATGCCTGTGGTTCAGAGCAAAAGAACTGAGATGCAGACAGATTCAGATACTTGTTCAAGTTCATACGGATAGTCAGTGATGGCATCTGGATGTGAAGCTGTAATGTCTGAAGGCAGAGATCACTCTTTTGAGTAGTGGATATATAAAAATATTACACATATAACTGGAACAGTCTGACATTCAAAAGGTACCCTGCCTCAGTATAATTTCTTCCAGAAGTAATGTCCTTTCTGTGTATCCCTAAGTCGCCAAGTAAAGACATAAATGTACCTGGAGCAGATCATTGTCCTATAGAAATATCATTCAAACTAAACATATAATTTTCAATATTCCAGCAGCTACATTTTAAAAAGTAAAAAGAAAAAGGTAAAATTAATTTTCATATTTCCTTTAAAAAATACCCAAAACATTATTATTTCACTATGAAATCAATATTTTAAAATATCAAGCTATTTTACACTTTTTTATACTAAATTTTAAAAATCTAGTATGTATTTTTTTAATTAACGTATTATTGACATATTACTTTCAGGTACACAACATAATGATTCGATATTTGTTCATATCTCCAGATGATCACCACATAAGTCTACTTAACATGTCACCACACGTGTTCACAAAATTTACTTTTGTGATGAGTATTTTTAAGATCTACTCTCTTAACAACTTTAAAATATGTAATACAGTGTTATTAAGTATAGTCCCTGTTGTGTATTTTATACAGACACCACATCTCAATTCAGATGAGCCACATGTGTCGAGGGGATACCTTTTGGACTGTGCTGGTCAAGATAAAACAGTGCAGTGATGATTCAAATTCCCAGCAAAGAGCAATTTATGACCTCGGTCCATGTTGTCCCAGGCAGTGCTTCCACAAATGCAGCAGGAAGCCTCGCCTTCTGTCTGTCTCTCCCAGAACTTAATCTTCCTTTGAAACAAGTCTCAGATTTCTCAGGAGTCAAGCTTAGCATTTTCTTTCAGGAAAACAATTTTAAAGTTTTCTTCTCTCCCTTTTACTAACAGCTTTACTGAGGAATGACTTGCATAAAACAACTTACTTTGAGAAATTTTTATTTTGTTTTAGTAGGAACAAAGGTTTATTATGCTTTTACTACATGTCCTGCACTGTCTTAACTTTTATTAATAATCTCAGTGAAGTCTTGCAACCTGTGAGGTAGGTACTACCAGTATTATTTATCCCCTTTCATATATCAGGAAATTGAGGCTGAGAGGACTAAGGTTACTTGTCAACATGATTTAGCTAGAAAGCGGGGGCACCTGAATTCAAAACTGAGCAGGCTGCCCACTGAGTATCCAGTCTTCAAGGCGACCTAGCTAAATATCAGGAGGAGCTAGGTGTGTATTATTGCACCATAAAATGCCAGAGGTAGAGACCAGAGGCGGTGCTGGGAGATTCTAATATAATTACCTAGAAAATTAGAAGAAACAAAAAAGTCTTTACGCAGATTCCTGGCTAATCTCCCTTTGGAGTAGGCCTTTGCCTACTTACTTATATAGGCCTTTGACTATTCAATCTCCTCTAACTTTAACATTTGCAAACAATGAGCTTAACAATAATTCTGCAAACTGTTTGCAAACACATTACAAGGTAGAAGTACTTTTTAAAACAAAATAATGCAAGAGCATCTAATTTTTAGTATTATGCTCTCATGATACATTCAAGAACTTATAAAACATTCTCAGCTTCCACTGCAACGCCCTAGCCAGTCTGGCTCAGCGGTAAGAGTCGGGAGCATGGGATTGGTCTCAAAAAAAAACCATACAACTGCTAGAATATTTTAGAAGCATTTGCCATTTAAAGATTCCTTGCCCTTAACCTGGTCACCACCGTCCACTATCACGTCCGTCACCCCTTATGACTATGGAGAGAACCCCACTCGAGCCTAAGAGGCATTCTTCCTAGACTCAAACAAGTCTGAGCATTTCTGGCAAATAGATGAATCAGAGACACAAGGAATCTGTTTGGGGCGTGGGCGGAGAAGGGCAAAGAAAGAAAAAGAAGCGAAACTTGCTGTTTCTCTTAATAAAAATACCCCGGGTAAAGGGTGAGAGGAGTAATTCTAAGTGTGTGTGGCTCATTTGTTCTGTGACTTCCACTCTTCCTCCCAGGAACCCATCTCCAGTCCTCCTCCACCCTGAACCACCTTCCCTTGCTCCAGGGACCTGGGCCAGAGCCTAAGGGGAAAAGCCATTAACCGAAATATAGGAGCGCTGCTTAGCACAAAGGCCTGAGAAATATCAGGCCCCCAAATCAGCACTGCTTGGGAACCTCTGAAAGACGGTAAAACAAAGGATAGGAATTTTCATTTGGAGATGAAGCCAGTACAGACTTGAGAAATCAAATTGCAGAGTGACGCCTTGGCATAACTAGAACTCCCACACCCCAGCTCTGCCCAGGATGCCTCCGGCCCCAGAGCAGAGCCCCAGGGCCCTCAGCTGCCCTGGGCATCTCAGGGGCAGCATCCTCAGGGCCACGAGGTCAGCAGCAACTTACACACACACACACACACACACACACACACAGGCCCCACCAGGCAGCCTGCGTGTCCTCAGAGCTGGGCCAGAAGGAAGGAAAATGTGTGACTGCATAGAGCCTAAGAGAACTGAGTGTGAGCACTTATGAAAATTGATGGAAACTCCCAGAAATATCTGGAGGCGGCTGGAGGTTCTACAGAGGCAAGTACAAGCAGAATCAGAGAGAGAATCTACAGGTTGTGAGCCTAATTTAATTCCTAGCTTTGTGTGACCTAGGCTTGGGTTATACAAGCACTGTGCTATCCCACTGCTTACTCTAGCTCAGGGTAAGTGCTCAGTCATTGCTCTATTATCTTTTCCTGATCTCTGGAAAGAAAATTAACATGTCAATGGAGGCCCAGAGAGACCTTGTGCAGGAGATGACCAGGAAGGAGTGGCACTAGGATGAATTAGGGATTGTGTCTCACGACCCATCCTGCAGGGACACACTTCCTGACAGTGGTGGATCCTGACCATGAACCTGAGGGGATAGATGCTGAATGGAAGGCTCCCCTTTAGCCAGTTCTTTCTTTTTTTCTTTTTTTCTTTAGTCAATTCTTAAATCAGGAAGGAAGGGAGCAGAAAGAATTGGTATTTTGGCAATTTTTATCAATACAAGTGAGAACAAATGATCCCACCTAACAAATCAAGTTTAATAGTAATTTAATTGCCTTAACAATGGTTCTTTGTAATGTCTCATGTTTGCTTTAATAAAAATTAACCTCAGTTCCTGTCCTATGAATGAGCAAGAAGTGAGTCACACTGTTTCATAAGTTCAAATCATGTTGCATAAATAAATGAAAAAAAATGATTCATCCTTTCAGATTTTGCTAAACCAACAACTGAGCTGTCAATAAGACTAACACCAGGAGTATTTTTCCACAAGAGGGCGCCAAAAGCTGACTTTCCTTCTGTAACCTCCATGGAACTGGCGAAGATTTTTTAGTTTGATGACAAAGTTCAAGACAGGAAGGAGTCAGATCTGTGTACAAAAGCAATAGGCAGGTGTATCTGGTTCACATGTTTGCTTTATGCTAATGCTTAAATAGTATTGAAACCTCCATGGGGGTTCAGGATGTAAAATATGTAAATAGCAACATCTGAGCAAGGGAGATAGTGGTATCATTCCACTTGAAATTACCTTGCTGACTACAGTGTGGCTTTTGTTAATGAGTTAATTTTAATAGGCTTTTCTCCAGTTAAAAGAAAACTCCAGTTGGTATTTCAATTATTAGAATCATTGGTACATATCCTTCTATGCAATGGCAAAGCTATGACATTAAACAACACAGAGCATTAATGAGGAATCTGTGGTGGTATAAGTCATCGTTAATTTGCTAAGCAATGCCAATTTTAAGGATTTGGGTTTTGAAATTAAGCTGAAATGTAGAACACAAAGAAAGGGTTTTAGAATATTCTATTACCAAAAGAGACAGCAACAAAGTTGCTTTTTAAAAGGGAAAGAAAGACAAAAACGCAATCCAAATTAGAGTAGAAATTGATTTAAATAAGTGTTTTTAAGAAGAAAAAAGAAAAGATCAATTGTACTAAGAAACTAATTGCCCAGGTACTTTCAGCAGGAAAATGTCAAGCAGATGATTCTTAGGACAGGTGCACACAGCAGTTTAATTCAGATTATCAGTCTCTCACACCTGTAACCAGTAACTATTAACAAGTTATATTCTTCCCTTGTACTCTGCACTTCTCTCAGCACCTAAAATTGTAACCTGAATACCACACCCTTTATTATGGAAAAGTGGGGTGGTGGAGCACTTAGTCCTACAGTCTTTTTTTATTTTATTTTTATTTTTTAGAGTATGTTTATTAAAGCTGGGGGCAGTGAAACAAGGAAGGGCCTAGGATAGAAGAAGCAACCAGAGAGCCCCTAGGCAGGGCTGCTGCCAGCTCACAGGAAAGTCAGAGAAAAGAGGGCCTTGGAGAGAGGTTCAAGGGGTTAGACTGAGAGGAGCTGCTGCTGCCCACTGCTCCCCTGGTGGCAAGTCTCATGGGAACCCTTAGAGTTTAGGAGAAAGAAAATTCACTCAAAAGGAAGATTCCAGGGGGCATACACCAAGGAGGGTGAGCCACGCAACATGTTCAACTCAGAATCCACAGAACAGTGGAAACTTGGAGTAGACTCTATTTAATTCATCTCTCAGTATTTTAGTTATCTATTGCCACACAAATAATTACCCCAACCCACAGCAACTTATAACAGCACAGCTTTATTACCACAGTTTCTTTGGGTCAGGAGTTCAGGAGAAGCTCAGCTGGTGATTCTGACTCAGTTTCATGAGACTTCAGTCAAGATACCAGCCCAGGGTATAGTCATCTGAAGGCTTGACTGAAGCTAGAAGATCCACCTCCAACATCACTCACTCACATGGCTATTGGAAGGAGGCTGCACTTTCTTGCTTATGAGCCTCCCCATAGAGCTGCTTGATGGTCCTCACAGCATGGCAGCTGGCTTCTCCCAGATTGAGTGATCCAGGAGGACAAGAGAGAAGCCATGTATCTTCTAGGACCTAGGCTGAAAAGACAGTCATCTCCCCAATATCCTACTGGTCACACAGGTTGGGCCTTTCCAATGTGGGAGGAGACTACATAAGGATGTGAATGCCTGGGGCTAGAATCATTGAGAATGATCTTGAAAGCTGGTCCCATACCTGGCTGTGGCCAACCTAGGTGCAGGCAGAACAGACATATCTCTACCAAGGTCCCTTTTCTATCTCCTTCCTCCCACAGCTTCTATGATTCTCTTCATATCGCTTTTCTCCTCACTCTCACCCCTTCAGCCAGATCCCCTCATCTGTCACTAGGTATCTTCTTGTTCAGCAATTTTATGTTCCATTGCCAAATGTTCTGGAGGTTTTCATTGCTGAGGGCAGAAAATAAGGGAAAAAAGTCTTCACTAAGGCCAGTCTTTTAGATTCTCAACATAAAGCCATTAGCTTCTTCATATTCCCCCAAATTAACACTTCTTAGTACAGCTCCTGCATTTTATTATATGAAAAAATATTTGCCTTCTCCTTGAGTCAAATTTCCAAAAGCCCTGTTATTTCAGTCTTAATATATGAGTCCGGCTCTAGATAGGATGGGGTGGGGGTTACAGACCGAAGAGGGGGGAAGGAAAAAGATATTACTGCACAACAGTTGTAATCCATAAATTATTTCTAAATGATTCCTTTGGTATATGTCTTATCCAATAAAATATAAGCTCCCCAAATGCAGACACTGTCTACTCTTTTGCTACTTTAATCACATGCAGCATCTACCACAGTGTCTGGCACATAATAGATACTCGAAAAATCATTTAGAATAAAATAGGCAGCCACCTGATGATATTACCTGAGAGACTAAAATTGTCTCCTCATGATAATCTAAGTGAAGACTCATAAATCTCTGTTAAAACAAAGCTGTGTGATCTGAGACATAATATATTAATAATGTTAATATATCGACCTCGTATAATTAACGAGTTTAAGTGTTCATTTCTCGGTGTGTATTTATAATGCATCATAACTTAAGAATAAATCCTAACTTTGTCATCCACAACATCATTCACCGAGCACCCACTCTACGAATGAAGTGTTCCTGTGGCTGGTCAATAAAGTCATACCTGTTAGCAGAATCCCCTGTCAGATCACTGAAGAATTTAAATATTTCTTGTTCGGTACGTACCGTAATGGAAGGCTTCACCAAGGGGTGCTGCCTCAGTTCAAATCCTCGGCCCAACACGAAGCCCTCATCTGCAGTGGGGTGGCGGCCCCGGGGCGCTGGGCATTTGGGGGGACTCTAGAGGATCGCACTCCGGGCACTGCCGGTGTTCAAGGACAGAGGCCCCCGTGCTGCTCTTCTCGGGCACCTTTCTGATGTCCCTCCCACCCCGAGAAGAGACGACAGACACCACCAGGAACAGCTCAGGGGGAGGGAGGAAATACGTCGCTCTGGGTCCCAGCCAGAATTAGGGAAGGTTCACCAGATAGCACAAGGAAGAGTTATTTGTAAAGGGATGAGTTTGAAAGATATGGCAGGGTGCAGACGAGCCTTAAGGGAAAGCGCAAGGCAGAGGCCTGTACTGTCCCGGAGCCAAAGGGGCTCAGAAGCCGGTGGGCTGGCCACCCACCCGGGGAGGGGGCTGCTCACTGCCCCTGGGCAGGAGCTCGGCCTCCCCGCGGCCTCCCTCCCCCCCTCCAACCTCCCACCCAAACGCAGGCAGCAGGCTTCCCAAAATATCCCAGGCAGGACACAGGGCAGCTCTAGCCAGTCATCTCGGAGCCCTGCACATGTAACACAGTGACTGTCACAGCAACGAGTCCTCAGGAAACGTTGTCTTGTATGAACTGCGCCTGACCCATCCCTTCTCCGCCCCCGTGCTGTGACATCTGGCAGGTCCCTTGAGCCCTGGATGCTCAGCTACTCCCCCCCTGACATGAGAAAGATAATAGGAGGGAGTCTCTCTGAAAAAAATAATAATATGCTGTGAATTCTACATCTCTAGACAAATACATGTCAAGGAAGATCCCTAAACGGGTGCTGTGTTAATAACACTAAAATGTCATCGCTTAGGATGTTTAGTAATGAAAGGACAGCACTGATTTTCTCCTTTCAATTATTCTACTCAATCAAGTAGGGAAGCCAAGGCAGAGGAGCCTATATTTATTTCCATGTTATGAAATCATTCTATTTATATTTTTCATGGAAAAAAATCAGTCTTACAAAAGAAAAAAGTTGTTTAATTATTAGTTTAGACTTAACCACGACTGTGTACAGACAGAACTGAGCTGTCCAAAATAGTAGCCACTAGTCACATGTGGCTACTTAAATTTAAATTAATTCAAATTAAATGTAATTAAAAATTTAGTTCCTCAGTCATACTTGTCACATTTCAAGTGCTCAGCAGCCACATGTGTTAGTGCAGGACAAACATGTCCATCTTTGCATAAAGTCCTATTGGATGGCACTGAGCCTCTCAAGATGAGATGAATGACCTCTCAAGGTCCTTCCAGAATTATATTTGAAACACACACTACTAAAATTAAAAATGACCACACTGTGGTTTAGTTATTCTGACCATGTCTGAGGTATGATCACAATATTAGATTCAAACTATTAATAATGTCTATCAACATGAAATTTTTGATTTTTAGAAAGAAGACCAGTATTGCTATATTTAGCTGCTAAGTTATATTTAACAGGAATGATGTAAAGTTTAAATTCACAGAATCATGGGGACCCTGTTTAAGTTTATTTCTCTCTGCTTATGTAACAGGAGGTTTGATGATAAAAATAATGACATTTTGCCAAGTGAAATCACTTATTTACATCTGTGCTAATATAAACAAAACCACAGATGCCATTTCAGGTAGTCAGAGCACAGGTATGTTGGAATTTAATTTCCCACGTCATTCAGCCCTTATTATAGCACTAAGTATGTCCTTACCTCTTACAACAGGACCTGAAATCAGATGCTCTGTGTTCACTCCTAATTTTGGCTATGGCTAAGAAAAACTGATGAATATCCTACAGCCTAAAGGGCTTCCCCAGTGCAAAGCCAACAGGATCTCACAGCCATCACAGCCTGTGGCCTACTTAGGATGAAAGTGAGGGATTCATTGGAGAGGAGTCTTTGAAATGAATTCAAGGGAGACGGTGCCACGTGTCTCCCTTCACCCTGCTGTGCGGGGGGGGGGGGGGGGGGGGCCTGGTGCAATGCAAGGAAAAGGGGCCCTAAGGAATCACTCGGAGTCAGGTTTTCTGCAGGAGCTGTTTCACCGTTCAGGTGGAATTTTGCTGAGTAGAAAAAAATGTGTAGGCACGCTTATGAGAGTATTGGGGGGCACTCTAACATCTGTCTCCGGACGTTGGAGGAATATAGGAAGATGCAGACCGGGGCCAGACTCCAGGCCCTAGAGGGATCTGTAGGCAGGAGGTGGCTGGAGCAGCCCGGAATGACAGGGTAAGGAGAGAGACCAGCAGGGGGAATGGCCTGCACTTCCAGGATCAGCTGAACCTGGAGGCATTTTTCCCACATTCAGTCAGCCTGACCTGGGAAGAAAACTTCCTGAGGCTGGTGTCAGGGCTGGAGCTGGGACAGGGACATGGAAAGTGTCAGCTGGCAAAGGCATTGCAGGCATCAAGAAACTATACTACAGAGATGCCTGTGAGGGAGAAGAGGGCAGAGAACCCACAAAATCCTTCAACAAAAGAGAACTGGCAACAGATGCCTCCAAAATAGAGAGAAATCAGCACCCAAACACAGTTCCTGGAGAGAGACCAATACCCAGTAATAAGGAGCTCAGTAGAAATATCCAGAACAACTAACAAGTATGGAGCAAATGCTTTACAACAATTAACTCATATAATCCTCAGGACCATAAATAATTAATCAAATAAAATCACAAGTAAGGAAACGGACACTATACAGTTGTAACTAAGGTCACAAAGCCAGTGGGTGGTAGATGATCTAACTTCAGGTACCTAATTATGAAATACATGCTCTTAACCTCTGCCCTTTACTGCCTCTTTCTTTGCCTGTTAACTGCTCATCACACTCCCCAGAAGAGCTAGACACAGCATAGTGAGTGGAGAAGTGGAAGAAGATTTGAAATAAAGAGACTGAACGAAAAGTTAACATGATCCCCTCCGGCCCACATCACTGATCCCTAAAATAGGACTAGGGCTGAACCTAAAGGGAAAAAACTTTACATATAAGTAATTTGGTTAATCTCTTCCCATCCCCCAGCACCACCCCTGCCCTCCTTCCCTCTGAGATCCCTCAGTCTGTTCCAGGCTTCTATGTCTCCGGATCTATTTTGTTCATCAGTTTATTTTGTTCATTAGATTCCATGTATGAGTGAGATCATGTGATACTTGTCTTTCTCTGGCTTATTAGCATAATATTTTCCAGGTCCCTCCATGCAGTCTCACATGGTAAGAGATCCTTCTTCTTTACAGCTGCATAGTATTCCATGGTGTGAATGTCCCACAGCTTTTTTATCCACTCATCTACTGACGGGCACTTGGGCTGTTTCCAGATCTCAGTTACTGTAAATAGTGCTGCTATGAACATAAGGGGGCATATATTCTTTCTGATTGGCGTTTTGGGATTCTTAGGATATATTCCTAGAAGTGGTTTTTCAATCCACAAGTCCTTTCAGTCTTTTTTTCAACTGCTGATGTTAAAATTCAATATCAGTGTTGATGTTTTTAATTCAAGAAAAATAACACATTATTTAACCAGCATTTATATTACCACTCATGCATTTTCTCATTCCCATGGCAAATCTCTGAGGCAGAACATCCCTCTTTTACAGACTGGTAAGGTAAGACTCAGAAATATTTAATATCTTTCTTCAGTGTCAAACATAAAAATATGGCAAGGCAATCACTATCCTTAAATTCCTGATTCTTACTTCATCCCTAATATAAATGTTACCATACATGAGTCAAATGCAAGATTATTACTCTCACTAATTGGTCAAATAGTATTGATTATTTGCTTAGCGTTATATCATCAAGCTTTGTAAGAGTGCAAAACAGTAATAAAACATAACCTCATAAAACTTCCAGTCTGGCCAGGTAACTATCTAATTTCAGTTAGTTTTAAATTTTAAATTCTGATTTTTTATTTTATTTTTTTAGGGATAGCATTTTTAATAACACTATGGTGGATGTAACCTGACAAGCTAGAGTGTAAGAAATACTACAGAACTAATTATTTGATTTCCTCAACAAATGAGAAGTATGGAAAAAAGATAAAAGAGGAAGAGAAATCTACAGATTAAGATTGCTAAGGAAACGTCAGTCGAATTTAATGTGCGGGTGTTGTTTAGGTTCTAATTTGAGTAAATCTGAGGGGATGTGAATGCTGACTGGACATTTAAGGATAACAAGGAATCATTCATTTCTTTGAATAGTGGCAATGTTATTTAGTCATATTTTTTAAAATACTTCTCAACTTTTAGAGATAAAATTAAAAGGTTAGGAACCAGTTAATAATAGCTAGTATGTACTGGGCATTTCATATGTTCCAAGGACTATGCTCAGTATATTACATGTGTTATCTCATTTAGAACTCATAACACTAAACATTGGGTCTCATTTTACAGATAAAAAACTGAGATTCAGATTCCTTAAGAGTAATACCCCAAATCATAGAGCTAGCAAATGTCTGAGCTAGTGTTTGAATCCAGCCCCGTCTGATTATAAAGTTCATACCGTAGGCACTCTACCTGTTGTTAATTGTTTCTGATGTTGTTCTTTTAAAATCTACTGCAGCATTCTAAACTATACCTTTAAATGTAAATATATATATATATATAAATAACTAAATTATGCTTTTAAAATTGGAAGAAATAAGGGAATTTTCCTAAACCTGAACAATCAAAACTTACACTGCTGCTGAGTATGTAAGAAATGTCTCACAAAGAGCACCCCAGATTTCCTTTTGATTGTCACTCTAAGGAATTTGAGGAATTTCTTAGGGGAGACAGAAACATTGTCCTCCCAAATTGGTTCTATAAATTCAGCAAGTGAGTGAACACATTCAAGAACAAGGGCTATGGTGGAACAGGCTTTTAAATCACTTCAACTTCAAAATGCTTTGTGCTCTCTAAATCCTTTTGATCATTAAGCCAGCAATAAGTGGATGTCTAAGTTAGAACATTTTGAGGAATATTTTCCAGAAAGTTTGTAAGAAATACTGCTCTTTTGAATTGAATAAATTTTCTCCAGTAATTTATTTGAAGGCAGATGAACCTCTGCTCCAAGGAGATAGCCTACCGTCATTAATGTGTTGAATCCTATCCAATGTCTCAGAAAATAATTGGCTGTAGAAAAACTTGAGGGTAGAGGGAGAGGATTTCTGAGATGATACTAAAAGGTGCAGAGCCAGCCATGTCTCTCAAATTAACATATTTGTCCTAATATTGCTCCCATGTTGCAGAGTGGTGTAAACTAGCATTAATGCATTCTTAAAATTTGGAAGGGAAAAAGAACTATTGCCTGATCTCCCACCCATCCTCTTCTTTATATTTGTACCAGAGTATGTCCGATTCAGCACAGCAATGCTGTGCATATGCAATACTTTGTGTTTACAAAATATGTGTAAGAAAGGCTAAATAAGGAAAGAGCCAACAGAAGTGCATTATATTCATCTTACGGTCCAGGTGCTGGCTCTTATCTCCATTTCTACCAAAGATTGTTGCTGGTGAATTTGCAGATGAAAGGAAGTACTTCTTTTATTACTCTCTTCAGATAATAAAATTTTAGATCCGTTACCAAAGATTCACAGAAATTCAGAATTAGAGATGATTTTAGAAATCATCTAGTCAAACTCTCTTATTTTTCATATAGAGAAAGTAAACTCAAAGAGGTCAAATAATTTGCTGAAGGAAACAATAGAGTTGGATAATTAAAGAGCTAGGACTATAAATATAACTTCTTTCCCCCCCAAGGGCAATTTTGGAACAAATGGCTGTCTAAATTATTTTAAGAAATTATACCTAAACCTTCAGAGTAACAGTACACATTTTAGCTAAATCTTGCTTTATGAAATAAACAATATTTTATGAGATGAAAGACTTTAAAATCTCTGTTATGACTATAACCCAGTTCTGGGAAATATTTTGAAAGAACTATAAAAAAGTAATAGTTTCCTTAAAGAGTGGCACATATCAACCCATCCTATAAAAAAAATGACAAGAATTGAACATTGTATGCACTTTAAAGTGTTCTTTCACCAGGAAAAAATCTCTAAGGAAGTCCTAAAATTTAACATTTCTGAACATTACTAGATTGTTCATCTGAAAGTCTCTGTGGTATTTTGATATTTTTTCATCTCTAGCTAGATTCAGAATTCTGAAAGTATATTAAATTTTATACATTTTTTAAAAATCAAATGAGGCTTGCCTATTAACTGACACTAACTAAAATTCTGAAGCACAAGAGGGAAGGGTATTACAGAGCAAATAAGCAACATAAATAAAACGACTGCATAGAAATATTGCAGTAATATTTCACAAACTGGTCCCATCATAACAATAAGTAAGGATTCCAAAGCCCCACCTCTGGGGATTCCAATTCAATACATTTAGGGCCAGGCCAAGAATCTACACATCTAACAATGCCCCCCAAGAAATTCTTACATTCAGGCAACATTACAAAATAATTTTAGTCCCACCAACTGGAAGTCTGGTTGTTTTACAGTTGGGAGGTAAGAAACTGGCCATCAGCCAGGCTTAGAGAGCTGCCAAAGACAGAATGTGTGAGATAAACTTTGAAGTTTATCCTGAAAGACAAAGGATGGAATCCAAGCTTGTAAACCACATTAGCATTTTAGAAAGATGACTCTGAAAGATGGAGAGTGATATGGAAGGAAAGCTGGTCTTGAGGAGGCTAATGTGGCAATCTAAGAGAGAAACGATAAATACCTTCATCAAAAGAGTGGTTATAAGTATAGGAAAGAACAGAACAAAAATATTTAGGAAGTGAATGCCACAGGGCTTAGTGACTGGTGACTGATTACTGAGTGTTGGGTGTGAGGGTCACGGGGATGACTCCCAGGGAAGTAGATTGGGAAACTGATACGAGATGTGCCATTCATCCAAACAGAGGAGTAGAGCTGGGGGAAAGAAGAAAGTTCTCTTTTAGATACACTAAATTTTATTGTTATTCGAGTGTATAATGCAGTCTAAAACTCGAGAGAAAGATTTGACAGGAGGTATAGTTTGTGACATAGCACTGGTAGAAGTGGAAGCCACGCATCTGAGAAGAACCATAAAGCCATGGGGAAGCCAATATTTAATGTCTGAGCAGAAAAGAAAGGAAGTTCCAATGGAGACTAAAAAGAATCAGCTTTTTTTTTTTTAAATGGAGAGAATAGTGTCACCAAAATCAAAGAAAGAGAAGGTCTCAGAAGAAAATGTTCGTCCTTGTCAAGTGCTAGAGAAATCAAGCAAGATAAGGGCAAACTATGTCCACTGAGCTGCACCGTAAGAAGCCAAAGTCTTCTTTACACGTTTCTGGTGAGCTCGGCCAATCCAATGATTCCTTCCCAGGAGCTAAACCTTGAGTGGTCGTGACAGACAGGGAGGGAAGTTGGCTGACCCTGTGTTTGTAAATAACGTGACCATGAAGGCCCATAGTTCCATTTCCTGTGCTCCTAAACTCTCTGCCCTCAGAGAGCTTGGTTGTTTAGTATTTTCTTCTATGCTGAGTTATACCAGTATCTTCCTAGCAAATTCCACTTTTTCTGTAAGTTATTCTGAGTTGGTTTCTTTTATTTATATTTAAAAGCCCCATACCAATAAGGTAGTCCTGCTTTTTGTTTTCATATTTGATGAGTTAAAGCACTGTTCCCTTTGTTTTCTGAAGTAAAAGAGAGGGGAGATGATAGGTAAAATGAACTCATTGAGCACGCAGGAGGGGATGAAATCCAAGCCGCAGGTTGAGAAATGAGCTTTTACTTGGGCACCTCTTCCATCAAAAAGGGGAGGCACAGATGCCAATAAGATCGTAAGGAAGAAGGAGATGCGGCTCTCACTTCATGCCCTCACTGAGGCAGTTGTCAGTGAAATGGCAGAACAATCATCTGCTGAGAAAGCAAGTGATGTCGAAATCAGGAAGGGGGTTTGAGAGGAGAGGGAAGGTTTAGAATAACCTCTGTGGGTTGATCATAACTGAGGACCCAATCTTCGTCAGAAAGCAGTGATATGTAGTAACATGATCAGCTGTCTCTGCTCTGTGATTTTTCTCCGGAATCTCTCAGATGTGCAGTTCCAGGACTAAAGAAACAGAACGGCTATATTAGAGTTGAAAGTAATATTGAAAGCAAGACTTGGGTCGTGGACACCAGTGTCTAGGGCTGGACAGGAGAAAACAGGAAGACAGAAGGGGATGATGGATCAGGAGAAAATTAAGGACTCAAAGCACATGGGGTCATGAGGTCAAAGAGCAAGCGCAGTTTAAGTAAGGGCAAGAAAGTTACCAGAAGCAAAAGGTGGAGAGAAGCAGATGTCTTGCTTAAACATGAAGCCTGAGTCTGAATCTCGCTACAGATGGAGGAGGCATGTCCATCTATCTTCCGTCTAGCATTCTTTCTTAGAATTTCTAATCTGTTTTTCTGTGACTTTCACCTACAGGTTGGATGACCACTCGGCAGGGCTCTAGCAGAGAGAATATCACCCTGTTGGTTGAATATTAAGATCCTCTGAAAAACTGAGATTCTATGAAATTATGCAGTTGAGTTTTAGCCTAGTATATTATGTGACGGACTTATTGAGAAGTACTCCCCCCCCCCTTTTTTATGAGCTGCCTGTTTTTTCCAATAGAAAAATAGCTGACTCCTGGTACTCTGAGCAACCAAGATTTTGGAAAGTTCTTTGATCTTACTTCAACAATTACTATTCTTTATATTACCAACCTAACCATAACCTTTCTTTCTAGTCCTTCACTGGCAATAGAAATTTTCTTTAAGAGAGGATCAGAAAAAGACCATAATTAAGACATTGCTCTTTTAGTCTTAGTCTATTAATAATATCTTTACTATTTTACCTCACAGGTTTAAAAAAATTCTGCGTCTTAGTGCCACCCTTCTTCACCGCCAACTATGCAACAATGATCTGTTGCATAAATCGCCACCTACCTTTTATTCTATAGCAGCCATGTATTAAAATTGTAAGGCCAGTAATTACCAGAAATAAGTGGCACATCGGCTGTGACATTTTGTTCAGTTTTTTTAAAATTAAATTTATTGGGGTGACATTGGTTAATAAGATCATATAGGTTTCAGATGTGGATGGCTATGTTACAGGATCTGTATAGTGTATTGCATGCCCACCACTCAAAGTCAAATCATCTTCCATCACCATATATTTGGGCTCCTTTACCCTTTACTACCCCTCATCCCCCCTTCCCTCTGGTAAATACCCTACTATTGTCTGTGTCTGTGAGTTTCAGTTAAAAAATGGGCAGAGGATCTGAACAGACACTTCTCACAAGAAGACATACAAATGGCTAACCGATATATGAAAAGATGCTCAATTCACCAGCTCCTTGGGAAATGCAAATCAAAACTACAATGAGATACCACCTCACACCTGTTAGAATGACTTGTTGTTCAGTTTTACTTTGAAAGTATCTCAGCTGGTTAGCTTACTTGGATACTATGTGCCATGGACTACTATCCTCCTATCCTTGACACAGTCCCCAAAAATGTGCCTTATGTCTGCAAGGAGAAAGTGTGGCTGAATCCCTGCGTATTCCCCTCTAGGACAACTCAAACCACAGGGTTTCATTACATGGTGTTAAGAGTTTCATCTGGCTTTCTGACCAACAGCATGCACTTTCTAATGTAGTGTGAGAAAAGTAGGAAAATGTAGTTAGACTGATAACTTTGTAACAAAATACTTGTATACTCCTCACAACTGACACCCAATGGTTGAAATTATTAGACTGAAAAAGCCACTTGTTAGGTACCTGTGGAGAGACTCCCGACACTGGGCACAAGGCTGGATAAAAGGTTCTCTGGGTTCTCTTCCAGCTCTGAGAGTTTACGCTCAAAATGTCAACTAATTAAATTACAATCCCTCTCAGTAAGTCAAGGGCAAAAGTTTACTCTAGTTCTACAATGCAGCCTGAGTAGCTTAAGAATATAACACAACCAATGCAAAAAGAAAGTAAGCCACATACCTGCATGACATAGGGGCAAAGAAGAAATTAGTTACACTGCATTGAGGGTTATTCTGTGTCACCTGAAAACATGTTAAAACCATATTCTGCCATTATCTCAGACTTCTCTTTGATCTTTTGATAAAGATAGGCATATTGAAAGAAGAGGAAATTGATTATGCAAGTTTTAAAATTTGATCCATGTCATAGAGTTGAATTGGACGCAACTATCAGTCTCCTAATGTCCAAGACAGGGAATTCTCCAATCCTCAAAACCTTCCATTCCACTGACCTGCCAAGGGGCCCAGGGGTCTTCCTTGATTTCATCAGCATCTCAAATTCTTTACTAGATGTTTAATCACGGTGCTGTTTTCTTCTAGGAAATTCACACACACACACACACACACACACACACACACACACACACACAGAATGTTCTGTTCTGCTCCTAAACAGGAATATATAATAGTCTCCTCTTGCCTCTGTTCTATTTTCTTTCCACAAGGCAAATGAGTTGCCTATCAGAAGTAAATGAGCAAGGACAGAGTGAAAATAATTAGTGGAATGAAAAAGTGAAGTCAAAGGACAGGACGATGGGAAAGAAGAGGAAAAGTCGTGTTCAGATGAGCAGAGCAATATAGTCACTAAGGCTCTTTCATTCTCTTGCAATGCCCTCGGGGATTCCAGTTTAGAACGCACTGCACTGCAGGGGAAGTGAAAGAAAGAAATGTGGGACTGGAGAAACATGTCAATAGTGGCATAGAGTCTAAACAGAATAGCATTAATGTAGAAGAAGGTGTGATTTTGTTTTGTGGATAAGAAGGAAGGTCTGGTCAGGTCAGCACCTAAGAGAGGTGCATCCCTCTGTTTTCTGTTGCAGTGCTCTAATGTGTCACCTCCCCCATACACTAGCTCCAGTAAACTGTGGGCATAATCATTTTAGTCTGTGCCCCTTCAGGAAGAGAGCATGACACAAGGACTTACATGGAAGGGACTATTTTGGGAAATGATCCTAGGGATCAGAGATGAAGAGACTGAGAAGAACATGGAGGAAAAGAAAGCCGTACATGAGATGCTCTCAGGTTGGACATAATCCATTGGGACCCTCTAAAAAGTCATGTTCAATGAGCCTCACAATTATTTACCCAAGGGATAGAAAAAAGTAGCATTTATCACCTGCAGTCTGTCCCTGATTGGTCAAGAGTTGTCCCACAGGCATTAATTTCCCCTCATACAATGTGTGAGGCATGCATGCCACTTGCAGCAGGTGCCGCGGCCGCTGGGCAGAGGAACAATGGGCAGAAATCTACAGACTCCCAGGACAGGTTAGGAGAGCGAGGCCCAAGATGCTGTGAGTTGGGTCACACCAGTTGCCTATATAGCAATTAGCCTTACTAGAAATTAAAAAATAAAAATCCCTGGGCATAAATAAAAATGGAAAACAGTAACTTCATAAAGAAAAGAAACCTGGCAGACTTCACCAACGATGGGACAAGTTGCCATCATGTGCCCACCAGTGTGATGCACTGAGAAGAAAATATTGCTCTTACATAGTATTCTGCCAAAATTAATAATAAATATAAATTAAGTTACATTCTATAAAATAAATACCCTGAACTCTTTAAAATATCAGTATCATTAAATGAAAGAGTAAGGGGCACTTCCAGATTTAAAGAGAAAAAAGATATAAAAGTTAAATGCAAGGTGTGATCCTATTTAATCCTGAACCAGAAAAGTCATAAAAGATGTGAGTGAAAAAATATGTAAACTTTTAACGTTCGTTGATTAAAGTATTATACCAATGTTAAATTTCCTGATTTTGATAATTTTACTATGGTATGGGTGATTATTCCTGTTCTTAAGAAATATACACTGATATATTTAGGGGGAAAGTAAGTCTCCAACTTACTTTCAAGTGGTCAGAAAATGCTAGATGATAGATGATTGATAGATAGATAGATGATAGATGATGATAGATAATAGATAGATGATGATAGATGATAGATAGATAGATTAGATAGATAGATAGATGATAGATAGATAGATAGATAGATAGATAGATAGATAGATAGATAGATAGATAGATGATAGATAGATAGATACGTACATACATACATACATACATAGATGATAATAGATAATGATAGGTACAGATAGAAATCAAACATGGCAAAATGATAACAATAGGCGAATCTGGGCGAAGTGCACAGGTGTTCTTTGCACCATTCTTACAACTTTTCCATAAGTTTGAAACCATTTCAAAATAAAAAGTTAAAAAATAATTAAGCTCTGAATCAGACTTACACTGAAGGTTGAAATTACCTGATTTTCTTTTCTTTTCTTTTTTAATCCTCACCTTAGGATATTTTTTCCATTGCTTTTCAGAGACAGTGGAAGGAAGGGAGAGAAAAGCAGCGATCGGTTGCCTCCGACTTACTCCCCAATCGGGGCTGGGGCCGGAGCCTGCAACTGGGGCACGTGCCCTCGGCCGGCATCAGACGCAGGGCCCTTCAGGCCCAGGCCTGGCGTGCTGGCCGCTGAGCCGGGTCGACTAGGACCGAAAGGCCTGCGTTTTCATCCAACTGATGCTTGTTAAGTTTCAGTTATCTCACCTGGAACCTCGTAGAATTATCTTAAGAACTAAATGAGGTCACACATGCAAAAGTAGTTTGAAAAGTTTAAAATAACACACAGTTGTGTAACATTGTTAGAAATGAGAAGCTGACAGCTGAGAGACGGCTTGATAGACGAGGTATCTGATCGTGCGTCATCTCAGCAGTGACAGGCGTATCCACAGGAATGGAAGAAGGTGCAGAATAACTTGAAGAGGGAGGATTTTAGGTCAATTTCAGTCACCAACTTCCTATCTTCAGCTGGTTCCCTTCAACAGGCTTTTATTATCTGTTACATACTAGACAATGTGCATATTGCAAAACTGCAAAGATAAATGTTTCATATCTCAAGGAATTCAGAGTCTATCACAGGACAAAACTACATACATAAAAATATGTAATGTGATGTGTGGAGAAGCATACACAGGAACACAAACAAGAAACCAGTTAATCTGAGGTTTGGGGACAGATAAAAGAGAGCTTCTGACAGGAAGTACTATTTGAACTGAGCCTTGATGAATCACTTAGAAATAAGAGAAGGACATTTCAGGCAGCGAGAATGACTGAGGAAGGTATGAAACTACGTCGCATGCTTAGTTAGTTCTCGGCAATTCTTTGCCTCCTCTCTGACACCTCCCCCCCATTACCCTTCCTAACACCACGATGACGTGAGAATCCGCTCCACTTTTATTTCTTTTCCGTGACTATCTTATAATTTTTTAAATTATATTAAAATACTGGGTTGCCCACCACAGTCATGAAGAAAGAATGCAACCTCTTGGTACAAGTTTTGTGTGTGTTTTAAAAGGAGGGTGGCTGCACTGATTAATTCTCTTAAATCTCATCCTGATTCCAAGGAGGTTATGGGATTGTTTAAAATAAAGCAGCAAACATCTGCATACCAAGCAGCTCTCTTCTTTGTACTTGGGTTTGGGGTATTTCATAGAGCATTTTGATGAATGGTACAAATTGGTCTAATTAACAAGTCAGACTAAAGCTCTCGGAAGTGGTATCAATGAATGCACATGCCGTGGAAAGGGGAAAAGGCAAGATTCTTCATAAAGCCACTAAAGACTATTTTGGGCATCTATAAGATGACTTGGTTATTACCCCAAACAGTAAAGCATGTCCTAATTTAGGTCCTAAGTGAAAGACACCTCTGCGGTTGATCATTTCACTTGCAACAAGAGCGGTAGAAGCCGGTGACGGATACGCTCGGCTGGCCTACAGATAGGTAGAAACAGAGTTTCGGTTTCAATTTAGCTCTCTCTTTCTTTGAAATGGTTCCAGCTTCTGCTTTTGAACAAACAGTAGCAGTTTCTGATCCCTGTTTTACTGCCATTGAAGACCAAAGTGAGAGCCTGTTTTTGAGACCAGAAATGCTGGTAAAAAAAAAAAAAAAAAAAATCCTAGCTCTGTCAGCACTTTCTTGGCAAATTTAGGCACACTGCTTCCTTTCTCGGTGCTTTGAGGTCTTCCTCTCTGCAAGACGCTCAATTGAGTCTGGAAGCCAGAACGACCCAGACCCTGGGCTTCATTCAATGGTCCAATCTCTCATTTCACACCGGGGAAGCTGAAGTCATACTACTATTGACTTTTTCTTAAGTGGTACAAAGACTCATACTAGGCAAGGTCTGAAAAGTATTCTAATCACTTTGGAAGAAAATTATGTACTCTAAAATCATAAATTTGGAAGGCTTTGTTAGAAACGTGCTCCAACTCTGTAATATATTAACCAAGAATCATTTGCAAAGCACAGTGAATTAACATGGGTATTGTGGTCTTTTTGTTTTGAAAACTCACCAAAATGCAACTTGTAAGAACAGTTTTAGCTCTTTGGCTTTGGCTGCCAATCTATGCAAAAAATTAAGTCACTTTTTATGCAAACAGGTTCTTCCTTTTCTTCTGCTTTTTTCATCAAAGCAATCTATATATAGGAGCAAGCTCTCTCTCTACACAGTTCAGGCCATCTCTGGCTCATCTGGAATAGTCCATCCTTCTCAGGGCTGCCTTTGATGTGCACTTTAAAACTTTACCTATAATGAAAATGATGGCAATTTAAGTGTACTTACCCTATAATGAAAATGATAGCAGCCGGCAGGCAGAGGAGGCAGCAAGGAAGATTTCTCAAAATCTGGAATTCTCAGGTTCCATCCCCAAGATAGATTCTGAAATCCTCAGAGAATTTCAGAAATTCCCTAGAGGCAGCTTTGTTAACACACAGCCACTTGTAGCCCATATTGTTTTCTTCTCCCTTGGGGTGCAAGGCCTTAATTAACAATGTTTAACTTAAATAGTCCCTCGGTGCCACAGCTTTATATGCCTCTCCCAGGTAAGCCAGGTGGGCTGAGGGGACTCCCCGAACTACCACTCCCTGTTTCCGAGACTCTCCAATGGCTCCTTCTCGCCAGTGACAAATTCTGTCTTTTATATAATCTATTCATTTAGAACTTTATGCTTTGGCCTGAAGTTTTCACTTTTGCTAAAATTAAAATGCTGTTTGCACTATTATTTTTTACACTCTATTGTGATGGGAGAATCTGAACAATAATCTTGATAGATGACTGCTTAAGACTGAGCGAATTACCTGTCGTTGATCATTTTGAGAATAAATGAATGTTTATTGCTTACTTACTATGTTATAAGCTCTAGACTAGATACTTTTTTAAAGATACTTTTGTTATATTACCTTTTTTAAGTCTCACAATAATTCTGCCAAGTAGGTTTTTTAAAAAAAAAAAATATATATATATATATATATATCTTTATTGCTCTCAGAGAGAGGAAGGGAAAGGGAGAGAGATAGAAATATCAATGATGAGAGAGTTATTATTGATCGGTTGCCTCCCGCACACCCCCGACTGGGGATTGAGCCTGCAACCCAGGCATGGGCCCTGACCAGGAATCGAACCCCGATCTCCTGGACCCTAGGTCGATGCTCAACCACTGAGCCACACCCGGCCAGGCCAAGTAGGCATTCTTATCTCTATTTTAAAGAAGGGAAGATTGAGGTTCAGAAGGTAGGAAAGGTTTACACTACCTGTAAGTGGTAGCCAGAAACTAAACTCATGTCTTTCTGTCAGATGGCAGAGCTGAGGCCGTAGTGTGGCTCAGACCTGAAAAGGCACATGCATGTTCTTACCTGGGATGGTGGCAGGAAGAGGGCAGGTGGAGGAGAGCCAGAGATCGGGGGGAAGGCTAGTTTGGAGCCATGACAAAGGGGAAACAAGAATAAAAGAAAATGGAGTGAGAAGTGAAGCGTGAGAAGAACATCTAGTCTCTTAAGAATGCTTGTGGAGTGACTGCTTTGAGGAAGGCACTGTGCTAATTCCCAGACAGGAAGGTAGAAGCAAATGCTTTGAAGAGCTCAGGTGAGAGTGGAGATAGCAAGGGCAAGGCTAAGTGCAGTCTGCAAATTAGTGGCACATTCAGTGTGGGCTCACTCACGGTTTTTCAAATTTTTAATTAATTGCCCATATTTTTTTGTTATTTTTTAAAATAAATTATACATGCACCTGAAGCAAGCTTTTAAATATAAACAAAGGATGTGCAGTCAAAAGTAAGTAACATTCCCAACTCTGCTCCCAACCACCCACATTCCCATAAGGGATAAGCTTTGTTTTCAGTTTTTTATATTTTCCCAGAGATAATCTTTAAATATATATAATATAATGCATACATATTATATAGCATATAATTATTACATATAATAAATAATATATGGTCTAGAGGGAGATTCATAATAAAAAGAGAAAACAAATGGAGCAAGAAAATAGATGAGACAGGAAAATAGGTGAATATAGAAGAAAGGTATATTAACATAGCTCATGAACAAGAAATTTTAGGCTCTTCTGAATGATCACCCATCCCCCCAGAATTCTATTATCAGGTTATTTGCACAGACTTAAGCCAGCATTGGTTTATGACTCTGGCACACACATCCAGGAGAAACTGAAAATCTTGGGGACAGCTCTAGATATAAATTTAATCTTACAGCAACTTTGGCACTGGCCTTCTAGAAAGCAAATGCCTCCTACATATCCAGGTGCAGGAAGCATCACATTTCTTTATTTTCCTAAATCAAATTAAATTTGGAGTCACGCCCACACTCACAAGGGAAGTCAAATCAGCAGATGTTACCATGGGGAGGCAAGAGAGGCAGTGCTTCCTGGGGCGGGTGAATGCTGCCCCAGTGACTCGGAGGACTCTGGTCTGCCTTCTGAAATTGTCTAACCTGTGATCTCGGTCTAAAGGTGCAGCCATTCCCTTCATGGCAATTATGGGCACAGGGAACTTTGGCCATGATTCAGTTTACTTTCCTCCTGACAAAGTACAGGCAGGAAGAGAAGTTCTAACTCAGTCCTTTAGGAACAAATCACTAGCCACTCCTCTCTTGATTGGGGAAAGGAGATGCTTTTCTTCCCTTTTTAATTCACAGTGGGAGAAAACATCTCTTTGTCTCTGATTTTCTTAATAACTTACTCTGCTGCTTAAAGAGGAAAGACTGCAATTTAAAAGGATGTTAGGTCTTCATGTTGGAACCATAACAGATCAGGTCATGAATCAACCAGGCCCATCTAGAGAATATTTGAATTGCCATAGATGAACCTGGCTCTCAAGAACCTTCTGATGTCCACTGGGCCCTTTTTCTACAGAACAATTTAGGGAAATACATCTGGCCTGCACCTGAGTCCCACCACCTTGCCTTTTTACCATGTATTAATCTCTTCAATGCTGCTCTGTCATTTAATCTAATCTCTTCATGAATTTGAAATGATCTGTTTGGAGTAAAAAATAGTTACATTGACTATCCTCAGCTTTCAGCTGAAGGGAAGGATGGGGAAAGGAGGGGGAGGACAGTTAGATTCAGGTTCAGTTAAAAGTTGAAAGTAGATACGAGTCAGAATAAATCATTACTTATACAGGTTTTCCACTACTGACAGACTGCCAAGTAGATATGCGTCTAAATAAGTCTTCCCCTGTAATAAAGTTACTACAGGGAAATAATGGCAGAGAATAAAAACATATACAGCAGTTTTCTTACTTTCGTAAGATCTCAGCAATTAACTACAATTGAATATTTTACTCATTGCCTATTTCCCCCCAAATTCTGTGACATTTCTAATAAATAATCTGAAATTTTTGAGGCCGAAAGGGAAGAAGAAACATGGATTTGTTGTTCTACTTATTTAGGCATTCACTGATTGATTTTTATACGTGCCTTAATGGGGATTGAACCCACAACGTTGGCATATGGGGACAATGCTCTAACCAACTGAGCTACCCAGCAAAGGCTAATTGACTTTCAAAACTCAACTTATTGTGACTGCTTCAGAGACAAGTGTAGAAGTTGGAATCCTGATTGTTTGCATCTCATATGGGAGAATAGTTAATTCCCTTTAAAAACTCGGCTCTGTACCTTGCCCTTTCAAGTGTGAGCTTGCACCCAGAATTAATTCTTTAAGAATATAATTTAGATTTGCAGTGAAAGTCTTTAACAAGGCGTTTAATATTTTGATGAGAGATTTTGCGTTGATTTAATGCAAAATGGCTATAGATAAATAATTTTTACAGAGTGAAGTTTTCCAGAAGTAAAGTTGTTTTTAAATGGAATGATGTCATCATAAAGCCATAGCTCAAGGACAATTACCCAACATGTAGTCTGTGAAAATTAAACTCATTATAGGTTTTATATGATGAATCACCACCGTTATAGTCACTGGACAGTGTCAACAGTGCAAATTTTGAATAGGCTTTCCAGTTCATAGAAATTTTGGCACCTTTTATACATAAATCATTGCAGATTTATCCATGTCCCAGTTGTTTTGTTTTGTTTTGCATGGATTCCACCGGAGCTGCTCCAGAACTCTCCTCGGAACAGCAGAGCTTCCCTCCCCATCCTAGCCTGCCGCTCCCTCCACTCTTTCTCTGTCCACCTGACACCTGCTTTCTACCTTCCATGCATTCCTCATACCATACCTATTTAAAAATGATGCTATAGTTTCATCACCAAAACAAACAAATAAAACAAACAAAAGACAAAAAGCTTTCCTGGCATTTCAGGGGAGCTTGACAGAGAAGTGAGGGAGATGCATGAATTCAGTCCCACTTCTTGAACATTTTCAGCGGCTCTTCATCACCTAAAAAAAATTAATTTCCTCAGCCTAATATTCATGCCCTAGCAGCTTTCCTCAAACTTAGTCTGATATTCCCAAATCACTGTTCCATAAAGCTGTCAATAGTTCATTTGTGCCCCCACCCCCCAAAAGATATGTCAAAGTCCTAACCCTCAGTACCTCAGAATATGACCTTATTTGGAAATGTGAATGCAAATTGCTTCTTGGTTGATAAAGAGACAATAAAGCATTTTCCAGAGCAACAGCTGCATACCACTTGTCAGAGATGGTGCTGTTTGCTCCAGTAAGGAGATTACACCTATAAAAGTAGCAGCATTTAGGGTTACCACCTGATTAAGTTTATGAAAATCCTCTACCTCTCTCCACAACCCCACTAGCAAGTTAAGGCAACACTCTTCTATCTCTCAAAACTTTCATGGTGACATTAATCTTCACAGACCTCCTCAGGGAGGAAGTATTGCTTTTGATTTAATATTTTGGTGGAATAGGTCAATTCCAGGGTTTTCCACTCGACCCTTCCTATCATATAAACCTTCCAGGGAACCAGTGTGAAGAGTCTGCTGGTTTGCAAATGTGTTCTTGGAAACTATAAATTCAGGTACAAAAAAGAGTTATTATAGGGCTGCATGTGTGGCCCTATTGGGCCCGTTAGAAGGAATCAGACCAAAGCTCCATTTATCTAATCTCTATGAAGCCCCACTTTTACTATTTAACTAAAGATCATTTGGGATCCCCAGGAAATAGCATCAACTCCAAGCCTATCCTAGTAATTAAAAAAAAAAAAAACCCACAAAGCTGGATATTTTCCTCTTTCCGGTGCATAGATACTTTGGTAAATGGCCCCAGGTCACTTTCAAGAAGGCAAAGGGAAAGGTCTACAGTATATCCTACTGGCAGAGTTGTAGCATTCTTCCCCCAAAGACCCCACACATACCTCAATTTTATATATCTATTCCTACACCAGAACCAAACTGTCTCTATTAATACAGCTTTATAATGTGTTTTGAAAACTGATAAAGCAATTACCAATATCTTCGGATTATTTTGGCATTCTTAAACATTTGCTTGTCCTAATGAATTTTGTAATCCACTTGGCAAAGTCCACCAAAAAAAAAAAAAAAAAAAAAAAAAGAATCTATTAAAATTTTTATTGAGATTGTTTGGATTTATAAATCAATTCAGGGAATATTTAAAAATTTATAACATTAAGTTATCCCATCAGTGATCATGATATATCTACTTATTTGGATAGTTTATATGTTACATTAAATTCTGTAATTTTCTCAGTAGAAGTCTTCCACAGTTGCATTAGTTTTATTTCTAATTGGTCTCACATAAAAAAGTTAAACCTTATGGACTCACATTCCATCCAGCTATCTCCCCCTCTCCCCTTTATAACCAGACTTCTTGGGAGAGTTATCTGCACTACATGTTTTCATTTACTCACCTCACTTCTTAAACACAATGCAATTTGGACTTAATAAGCTCCACTTCATGAAAACTTCTCAGTCACGAATGACACATATAACTTTAAAAATCCAATAGTTCTTGTTCCTTGTCTTGCTTGACTTTTAACAAATGTACATTTTCACTTCCAGCCTCCGGTTCCACGTGTAAGGGGCTTGGAAGCTGCGACCACTTCTCGTTAGAGGACACAAACTCAGCGGGGTAAAGGCGAAGATCCAAGCGGCTTCGCTGAGACCCGAACCAGGCCGCGTGCTCGCTCGGGCTGGATGGGCGTCGCAGGGGCTGCCCACAAACCTCTCGGGCAAACAGAAACGGAGGAAATATACCGCCAGGAGGTCTACTTTGCAAGAAATGTTAAAAAGAAGTTCCTCAGAGAAAAGAAAAATAATATAGGTCGGAAACTTAGATCTACAGAAAGGAAAAATACTGAAGGAGAAATAAGGGACGGTAAAGGGAAAACTTATTTTTCTCATTCTTAATTGATCTAACAGGTAAGTTTGTTCAAAATAATAATAGTAACAATATATTTGATTATATATGCTTAACTATATATCTTATGTGTAGATATATGCTTGTGTATGCCTATATACGATTGAAATGAATGACAGCAATAATACTAGGAACAAAAGGCAGGAATTCAGATAAGTTGGTTATTTTAAGGTGCTCTCACTCTCTGTGAAGTGGCTCAGTGGTATTTGAAAGTAGACCTAGCCTACTCTAAAATCACTTCTTTATTTGTCTATAATTCCATATGGCATGGAAGAGACTAAAAGTGGGGATAAAGGTGACGGGCATGTTTAAGATGACTACCTGGAGTTTTGATAACTGAAACCCACCCCCTCTCCTGTAGTCCTCATTTTCAAGGGCAATATTGACATTTTAAGCCTGGTAAACAAGTGAAAAGTAAGAGGAGAAACTGACTCAGTGTATATAAAAATTTTTAAAACAATTCACATAAGTTTCCATCAATAATTAAAATATAACACCTTGGCCCAGTAGCTCAGTTGGTTACAGCATCATCCTGATATGGTTGTGGGTTTCATCCCCAGTTAGTGGAACAACAAATTGATGTTTCTCTCTCTCTCCCCCCTCCCCCACTTCTCTCTCTAAAATCAATAAACACAATTTTTAAATTAAAAAAATATATAACATCTTATACCTATACAATGTTTACCACTTAGAAAATACTTTCCCCCCTTTTTTTCTTTATACTTTATTACAACCCTATAAATTCAGCAGGAAAAAGCAGGATGAGCAGGACAGCAAACATTATTCCCATTTTATACAAATATTTTTGGAGTGCCTATGTCATATGAGGAAAAGGAGAGTACTTCATACAGAACAAGGCTACGATCTTCTATGCATTTGAAAGAGGTAGAGTTCTGAAACCTTATATTCCCAGGCAAAGAGTTATTGGACTGGGTTGGAAAAATATATTATCCAGATACTTTAAGGCCATCAAAATCTTTTTTTCCCATCACCAACAGAGAGTAATTTTTTTTCATTGCTGCAACCCCCTCCCCCCTTCATTTAAAAATTTTTTTATTTTGGATTAATTTAGAATAAATTTTCCCTACATATATTAATTGGAATTTTACTATAAGGAGAAGATATCCCTTCTCCCTCATTTACTTAGTTATTTATTCACTAGTGCCCTTCATTTTTGCTTATGTGTTCCTTCTGTTTCCCTTCCCTGCTAGGCCAGTAGAAATTTAGCTAAGCAATAGATAAAAACCAACACCATTTTTAAAAACTCATAAAGATTTTTAAATTTTTCACACTATCCTCTCAAGCCAGATGAACTAGTCAAGCAACAAAAAAGTCAGTTTAAGAGCAGACACACAAACACCATTGGTTAAAGCAACATGAATCCATAATAAACAAATTGACCACAAAAAACAAAAGCTCATACTGATGGACTGCGTGTGTGGTATTTTAAGAGCAAAAGTTAAGTTGATGCATTTGATGACTAATGTTTATTTTGTTCCTCTCTGACTCTCTTACTGGATAAAGTTCCTAAATAAAACAAGAAACTAATTACTTTATTTCCAAATTGATAGTTTTTTTAATGGCTTATTTTGGCTTGGTGCTTTTTCTTTCTAACCAGGACATGTATTATTTTTCAGAAAACAACCCAGCAAACAAATTATTGGTATTGAAGTAGTGTAATTACTGATACCATCCATTGTTTCTACCCTAAGGATTATTTTGCACATCTATGTCAATGAAATATTGTGCAAAATAGGTTGTTTGCAGCAGGCTGGTATATGGTGAATCAAAAAAATGTGTTTGCATATGAGGAAAATATGCATTAATTCTGGAAACAAGCCACAGTTTCTCGGGTGGCCTAAGAACAAGTCACCAAACTTGTCTAGACCTGATTTTCCCATCTATAAAATGATAATGGTTTTTACCTGCCTCATTAAGAGATTTCAGGCATTAATTAATGTTCATGATGAGCTTGAGATCTGTGATTAAAAGCTGTCATCCTTGATGGAAAACAGCCATTCACTGAGCAGTAAACAATTCAGAGATGTGTAGCTCCTGAGGGGAAACCCTGAACAGTGAAAAGTGAGTCGGGAATGAGGAGCGGGGGCTGGGACAAAAATCTCTTTTGATGTGGAAGTATTTGTCCTTTTTGTTTTTCTTCATAGAGTTAAGTAAGACACCTCTCTAATGTCTCAGTAACGGGACAATTCTTCCCTACACTAAGGTTGTTAATTTTTTTGTGGGCCATGAACCTTTTAAACATTTTAGTGAAGCCATAGACTTCATCTCATAATAATTTTTAAATGCATTAAAGTATGTACGATTATGAAGGAAACACATTTTATTAAGACTCAGCTACCAAAATTTTTTATTATTATTATTTTTAATCCTGATCCGATTTGTATATTCCATCATGCCACTTTTTAATATTTTTTTCATGCCAGAAAGAAGACATCAACTGACTTGTATTCAGGAAAATTCATGAATGGATGGACATGAGTATGTTTTAAGTCAAGATAAAATGTTTAGAATAGATTTGTATCGTTTTTTTGTTTTTGTTTGTTTGTTTTTATTATTTCCTAATCTAACTGGTCTTTTTTGGTGTTCTGGGTCATCTTTGGGTCCCAACCACATGAAGTAAGATTGCTACTATTGAGGTTTTTGAAATTTGTAACGAGTCTTTGAAAAGTGTAAATGAATCCATTTATGTAGTTGCTTTCCTGTGATTGTATCGCTTTGTTTCCGGGGTGGGGGGGCTGGCACCGTGTTACCAGAGGATATTTTGTAGTACGTAGGAAATAATGCGTAGGTGGCGAGGGTGTAACGAACGGCTAAGCGACGAGACGAGGTAGCCTTCAGAACACCAATAAACCGTAACTTTTGAAACAGCAGTAAATAGCTAAATAGAATTTTTGGAAGGTTTTTTTTTTTTTTTGCATTTAACTTTTAAAATTTAATAATATTTTCATGTAATAAAATATCTCAATAATATTACAAATCTATTTTTATAATTGAACCCCAATTTTAGTGATACTCTGTAGGAATTAATGAAAATAAAGTTATTTAATATAAACTGAAACTTATACCATGATTTCTAATACAAATTCACACTATTATTGGAGTTCATGAAGGTTTCATCGAGAATGCAGTACTCAGAGTTCTTTTCCTTCTTTTTACCTCAAATTATATTATAAATGGTAAATTTTTATAAAATGCATAATGAATGTGCTAATCTCCAGGTGACTTTCAACAGACTCTAATTTTACTAGGAAAACTGTGTTGCTAAAAAAATCATTACCCATTCATCTCTTTTTAATGTCCTAATACATTTTAGAAACCAAGAAATAAAAAGGAGCAATATTAAATTCAGTATTCAAAATTAAGAATTTTTACATTAATGATATCACATAACTTTTACATTTAATATTTATAAAGTTTGATTTTTATCATAGATTGACTTTCTTATAGTAGGCATAGAGGGCAACTTTTTAATCACAATAATAAGAGACTAAGGGAAAAATTTTATGCCTATGGGAAGTTTTGAATTCTGTTTATATTTAATTAAATATAAACAGGAAAAAATAGTCTAAGTAAACTCTTGTAATAACTCACCCATGTCCCATTAGAAAGCATCTTCCTTATCTCTCTTAATTTATATTGCCAGGAAGAGTGATATATTTCACATTTCAGCAGAATGACTGATTAAAGCTTTAAATAAAATTCTATAACTCTTCTCATTAGAGCAGTTTTATGTGACAAATTATGCTTCAAAATTATAATAAAACTCCTCTCTCTACTTGGAGATCCCAAAAGGATATAAAACACATTATGAGGTTCTACAATGATAATTATAAAACTTAATCAGCACTCTTAATGCCACATTTTTAGTTTTGGTTTTTTTTAAATAACCAAGGACATACACTTTTTAAATAACCACATATCCCTCTTTATTTATAATGAATATGAGAATATACCTATTTTGCCCTAAGTGGATAGAAATCTTTATTTCTTTATTTAAAAAAAAAAATATTTAGAGAGTTCTAAATATGCCTGGCACTATTCTAGATGCTGGAGATAGAGCAGTAAACAACATAACCCTTGTGGAGCTTATAATTATAGCAGACGGAGATAGACAATCATGAAAATAATAAATAATTGACTAAGCTTTTCAACTAGTGACAAGGCCTAAAAATAAACCAGGGAAGGGAGATAGAAAGTGGGGGGACATAGTCAAGAAAGACCTCACTAAAAAGATATTGGTAGCCTTAGCTGTTCTGCTCAGTGGTTAGAGCGTTGGCCCATGCACTGAAGGGTCCCGGGTTTGATTCCGGCCACGGGCACATACCTCGGTTGCAGGCTCGATCAGATTTCCCGCCCAGGTTGGAGCGCATGTGGGAGTCAATTTGTCTCTCTCACATCAGTGTTTCTCTCTCTCTCTCCCACCCTCCCTTCCAGTCTCTCTGAAAAACAATGGAAAATAATATTCTTGGGTAAGGATTTTTTTAAAAAGTTAAAAAAAAAAAGATATCAGTAGGGCCTGTAAAAGGTTGTAAAAACTATGACTTTTATGTTAAGTGAAATGGGAAGCTTTTGGGAAGTTGGGAAAAGAGTAGAAACTTACCCTTTAAAAGGATCCCCAGCTGCTGTGTTGAGCATATACTGGAGGGTGGGTGGGCTGCGCAGTAGGGAGAATACAGAGCATGACTTAGGAGGCTAGCATAGTAATCCAGATAAAAGATTAAGATGGCTTAAGAACACTGAAAGGTTTTTGTTGGAATTGGGATATCTTTTGAAATAGATTCTAAAAGAATTATTAATGGATTGAATGTGGGTATAAAAAAAGAAAATCAATGATTGTTCCAAATGATAAATTCCTTATTGTAAAACAGTATCTCCCCCACTTTTTAAATAAAAGCGTCTTCAGAAATAATAACAACAACAATAGCTGTATTAGTCAGGAGAGTCTACGTTATGCTGCTATAAAGTACAAAGAAAAAAATCTCAGATAAAAGTTAATTTCCTCTTTTACACAAAATTCACTGCAGGTTCAAGAGTTGTTCTAGGGCAGCTTTCCCATAGACTTTCCAGTGATCCAAATTGCTTTGATGTGCTGGCTCTTTCATCTCAACGTGAGGCCTCCTCCATGACCAGTAGAGAAAGATGAAGAACTGAGAATGAACTTCTCACTACCTCTGTCTGAAAGTGATATTCATCACCTCTGCTCACATTCATCAAATCTAGTGTCACAGCTCTACTCAACAGCAAGAGACAAGTCATAGTCTTTCATGTGTCAGAAAGGGGAGGAGAATGTATGTTACTAAAAGCTAGCTGACTGACATTACGTAGCATTTTCTATATGGCAGGCTATGTATGCTACGACCCACAAATAAAGACTTCCAATGATCTGTTCTCAATGGTTTCTATTTTGATTAGAGTAGCTCTGAGGCATGTCCAGTCTGGACTCATTATCCTAGACCCTAACAGATGTGATCTCTGATGCTTGGGAATCCACCATGACCTGGATTTCAAAGTGCTCTGGGAAAATCCAGCTACTCCCAGGTATGTATATGCAATAAGGGAACAGGAATTATGTCTGCCAGTTTTCACCTTTATTTGTGGGTCATAGCATACCCTGGGGATGGAATTATGGTACCAACTAAAGATATGCCCACATATACAGGCCACAACTCTCAGCAGGGTCCATGTTTGGGCATAAATATTCAGGCACTCTTTTCTTCCAATGTCTGGATATCAAATTTCATGTCCTGGGAAGTTGATGCTATGTCTGAAAGATAATTGCCAAGGTGTCTAGGGATAGCTCTACTAGACCTGGGGCATCCTCCAACTTCATGAATGTTATGCCTTCTAGGATTGAAAGAAATCCAGGGCACCCAACATGGCACCACATGTACTAAGGATTCCTGTACTAAGAACTGAATTTAGACCCAGTGTCTATTGCCTCTCATTTTTCCTCAGGTCACTCATTTGGGCCAAAACAAAAATGTTCATCCAAAATACAAACCCAGAAGTCTAAGGGACTGTTAAAACCACTCCAGACCCCTAACATCTTTGAAGGGCAACCCTCTATGTTAATTGTCCCAGAGCCGTGATGCAATAACTAAGTGGTGGTGAACAGGTTAATTCTGATCAACAATTTATATTTTATTCAAGGCCATGCTAAGGCCCAGACATTACATTCCTTTGGTCTTCCGTGGTACACCAAAACATACTCAGCTCAAGTTTAGTTTTTGAAAATATTGACTCATTGTAAAGATGGAGAGATTTTTATTATCTTAGGAGTTAATGTGAGAATTCCTTTTATTTAGAGACAGGAAAATACTTTTCTTAAAGTTGAGGGCAGAAGCTGGGGTCCTGAAAGTGTTGGTATTAGCTGGCATGAAAACTTAAGATGCAGGGAAAAATAACTCTTCATAATAGAAGCAGAGAAATTTGGGCTTCTGGGGAATATTTGAGAAGGAGAGAAAAGTGAACCTAGTTGATGGATATAATGAGAAGGGCCAGAGAGAGAAGAGTCCTATGGCATGAACCTGAGAAAGAAGTTAGGAAGTCAATGATGTCTTACAAGAATATGCACTGTCAACTGGCCAAGCTCTGCATCCATGTGGGCTCTTAGGAGACCTTGACATCAAGTAGGGGACACCCAGGATCCCATCCTGACTGGCCTTTGCCTTAGCCCCAAGGTCTCTTTGCCTTTGTGAAGGCCTATGTAGAGCCTGAGTCACCTAATGGCTCTGTTTCTCAAGCTGATATGTTATAGATTCTTTGGCATGCACGTAAAATTCAGACAAAACATAAAAACACAAGGGAAATTCAATGCAATGATCACTTGGGTTGAGTTACAGGGAAGGAGTACAAGTTACTTATATTCCTCTTGTTTATCCCCCAGTTTTGTAGTTAAATACAATAAATATACCTGATTTTATTACATTAAAAAATATGAACTATTGCATGCAAATATTCCTTCTTGTCCCCTGTAATAGGTCAAATAAAGCCTATATTTCTCACTAAAACATTAAGGAAAGTCAATTTTTATGTGAAAGGTCTGAGTTCTGTATCTTGGATGAGACAAAGTAAAACAAAGTGAACATAAGGGGATGTGGCAGGCAAAAGAAGGCATTTCCTTCTCATAACTTCATTACATCTTAAGACTTCCATATCCTGGTTCTCCTCACCAATCTCCAACAGATAGATTGTGTGGTTTTGAAGGAGAAATGCAAAACGTTTTTAACAGAGGAGTAGATACAAGTGCATAAAAAAGTTGTGGTATACATACAATGGAATAAAAACCATAAAAAATAATGAAATCCTAGCATTTGTAACAGCATGGATGGACCTAGAGGGTATTACATTAAGTGAAATAAGCCAGACAAAGACAAATGCCATATGATATCACTCATTTGTGAAATCTAAATAACAAAATTAATGAACAAGCAAAATAGAAACACTTACAGATATAGAGAACAAACTGATGGGGGGGGCGTGTTGGAGGATGGGGTAAAAAATGGTGATGGGATTAAGAAGTACTATTGGCAGTTACAAAACAGGCATGGGGATATAAGGCAAAGCATAGGGAATATAGTTAACAATACTGTAATGGCTATCTATGGTGCCAGGTGGGCACTTGAGTTATCTGAGTGAACACTTTGTAACCTATATGAATGTCTGTTTGCTTGAGAGAAAAAAGAATATTTGTCAATGATTTGCTTGAGACTATTCTATCTTGTATGCATCAAAAATGGAAACAGGAGGGGGTAAAAGGGGGAATGGGGGACATCTGTAATATCCTCAACAATAAAAATAAATTTTTTAAAAAGGAAACAAGAGTACAATTGTAGGGCAACCCATAGTTTGATACAGACTGTTTAATGTGATTACATTTTTAGAGGTTATTAATACAACTGTTAGGGTGTTATATAAGAAAGACTTGATGCCAAAGAAAGGCAGATTGTTACAATAATATTTAATACCTCCCTGGGGGCTAAAATGAAGCAATACATAAAGATTAGGTTTACTTATTCTCCAAAACATCCCCTGCTAGAGGATGCTTACCAAAGATGCTGTCCTTCCTTGAGTCCCAAAGTTGTAGAATGAATAAGTCCCCAGGATAATGGAAGAAGATTGTTTCAGGGATGCAGTCTTACAAGTATGGAGCCTTTAGAGATTTCTTTGTAAAACTTCTGAATATCTAAAATAAATATTACAATGCTTCTGAGAGAGAGAAAGGCAGGGAGGGAGGGAGAGAGAGGAGGAAGAGAGGAGTCAATAGTAGAGATCAAGAGAAATTCAACTAGAGCATTTTTGTGCGTGTGCAATATTTTTACTTGACTGAGGCTATACGTCAATACTCTCTAAAATTGTTGACTATCTCCAAAAGTTGGTAGATATTGTCTAGATGGCCACAAACCCATATCTCTTCCTGAGCACACAGACAGGCAATATTTCCCAGCCTCTGTTGCAGTGAAACGTGTGATAAGACTTGAGTTCTAGCCAATGGGATACGGACATAAATGACATGAGCCAGTTTCAGTCTGACCCATGAAAACTTCCCCTGTATAGTTTTCAATCTGCTATTTGACTGGAGAGGTTTTAGAGGACCTAAAATAGAGCAGAGTCTGGGTCCCTGAAAACATATTTGGAAGGCCTCCAAACCAGGGCCTCCTACATGAGACTGTGGAAAGAGTCAGGAATAAACTCAATATGTTAAGCCACTAAAATTTGGTGTTTCTCTGTCAGAGTAGCTAGCATTACAACTAAACTAATACAAAGAATCACTGTTTTCACTACAAAGAAAGATTTATATCCTTTCTCTGACATTTAGAATCACAGAATTCTAGAGTTAATAATGAAATAAAGAATTTTCTAGTCCAACCTAGTTTATGCATTTATTGAACCCCAAATTTGTTAATAATTCTTCATAAACTCTCGTCTAAGTGGGATTATAAACTTGCTTCATTTCCCACATCCTTCCACCATCCCTACCTAGCCTGGGTTTGGTATACCTTCCCCAAGTGTGATATCTTAACTGTGCAGGAATGGTGCTTATTTACTGGTGCTAGGTTATTCCCAAGTAGCAATAGAAACTCATAAGCAAATCAGATGAGATTATAAAAACAAATATTCAAGATGCTAATATTGTTCTGGAAGAAGTTATACTCCAAACATTTGTGTAAACTCTCCTTCCAGGCAAGCAAAATCTAGGAATTTAATATTTAGAATATTTGTTCCTATTAAATAGTTTTTGTGATGTCCCATGATTTTACCTTATGAGTTTGTTTTATTTCTTTCCCCAGAATGCATTTCCCCATTATGGTTACTATGTTACGTCCAAGCAATTTCCCCCACATCTGCCACTGATGAACACTCTAGAATCAATTTTAATCTTTAGTAAGCTATGATTCTTCTAGAAGCATTTTTTTCAATACTGGCTTTTTATACATCCACAATTGTAAATACGTAATTTATTTTTTACATCACAAGCATTTAGTCTCTATTTAGGAATCTTAGTTCAGTGCTTAATAACATTAGCAGCAGCATTATGTGATCTGCTTAATGAAATATTGTTTTAAAAGGATAAGTCTTTCCAGATCACCTTAGGGCATTCTAAAATGTTCTATTCTTTTTTCCCCCCAAGTAGTTCATATTTAACTTTAAAGGACTCCTTGGTTCATTTCTATTGTACAAAAATGTCCTTATATTACATTGCTACAGTAAAAGTTTATATGTGCTATAGCAGTTAATATGCACAAAGGATATCTGAAGTAAATTGCATATTAGATGTTTTATTCAAATGTCAGAATAAAACTTTGTCATTTAAACAGTACATAACAATAGCACCAAATTTCAAGTTGTGTGTATTTTCAAGATTTATGTCCCACTATGGAGTCAATAATCCGTTGAAAAGCCATGGAGCATCAAAATGGTTCTCTAATCACTGAAACATTTGTAGCCTTCCTGCTTTGTAGCAGCAATTGCCATTTGATGTTTGCCAGCATATCTATTCTTCTTCCTCCAAGACTGAGCTCTTATTCTGAAAAAACAGTGACGGAATCACATCGTTTTAAAAAATTACAATCAGGATGCTTTACAAAACTCAAGTTTAATGTGATTATCTAGAAATCCATTTGATGAATTTATTTTAGTAGTGTGATGTTTTTTGTTGTTTGTATGTTTGAATGGTTGAAACTTTTTTCATCTAACTCAACTGGAAGCACATACAGTTAGATTGGTAAAATATTGGTAGGTTTTTCCTAACAAATAGTACTTGAATAATGACTACCACAGATACCTAATTATTCTCTTCCTCTCTCTCCCCCCCCCCAGTCTCTTCCATACATTATTATTATTATTATTTCTAAAATTATTCCATTAGATAATTTCATTATTTAATAATTTGCTATTGCTGGCCAAATTAGTAATTCCTTTGTCAATTTTATCTTACTCATTTTTGTAACCTTCATTCCTGCTACCAAGTACACCTATACTAAATGCATTTTATAAATTTTGGCTTCAAAATTGTTTCAAGTAGGTGCTGGAGGAGTGCAAAGCAGAAAACAAGTAATACTGCCAGGAAAAAGGAAAGCAAAGAAAAATAATATCTAATGAGTTCTTACCATATCATCATACATTCCTACAAACAGCCTGTGAGCTAGATATCATCATTCTCATTTCATTGATGAGAAACTAAAGCTAAAAAGTTAAGTGATGACCAAGTACATAAAGCTTTTAAGTGGCCAGCCTAGAGTCAACGGCAGCTCTGACTTTAAAACATTTTTGCCTCTTTTTTTGGCCTCAGGTGGTGCCATCTATGTTTGAATCACAGCGTTGGTTTCTCTGCTGGGAGAGAAGGGGAAATTCTGCGAGGGAGGAAACAGCATGGACAAACAGGCCTTCACACATATGGGGCATTCGGTTGTCAACTATTTGAGTTGCCAACCATTTCTGGAGCGTGGTTCCACCACCACTCCCTTCGGTGGAGCAGGTGGACAGATTGGGGAACCTGGCAGTGGTTGCCCAGGACTTGGGGTAGAGGGTAGAAGTACCCACTAAGCACTTAGCCACGATAGTATGTGTGTTACCAGAGGTGACCTGGAGCAAGAAGGAGCCCTCTGCCCTCTCGTCCTCAAAGGTAACCACTATTCTAACTTCTAATATTTAGCTTCTGAAGCTTATATTAATAAAATCAAGCTGTTATATTATCTGATGTCTGGTTTCTTTGCGTCAGCATTATGTCTGAGAGATTAATTCAGATTGTATATGTAACTATAGGATATGCCCACTCTCGCTGCTGAATGGGATTTTATTTTATGAGTGCATCAAGCATTACTTAGCTACATTTTATTAGTTTATTGTGATAAGAACACTTAACAAGAAATCTATCTTCTTAACAAATTTTAAGTGTACAATATACAGGGTGGAAAAAAATAGGGTTACAGTTGTCAGTAAGCAAATCAGAATTTATTCTTGTATCACTATTTATTAATTATGGTGTCATTTATTTGTATTACAACTGTAAGCCTACTTTTACCCATGCCTGTATTATTACTGATTACAGGTAGAATGCGGTACACCAGATCTCCTGAACTCATTCATCTTACTTAATTGAAACTTTATGCCTGTTGATTAATCACTCCCCATTCCTAGGCTTGGCATGAAGAGATAAAAAATAGCATAAAAGAGCAGGGGGAAATACAGGGGGAAATATTAAAGGGGTGGTTAATTCGATGAATTATCTTAAAGAACCTTCTGAATTGTCCTCAGGCAGGTGAAAATGGAAAGGCCTATAAGGTAAGGAGAGCCATCCAGTGTTCCCATGAAGTCATTCTGCCTTGATGTTTGGAGTAGGTTTCTATGTACTTTTTATTGCTCCTGCATATTGCAGAGTATATTACTCAGTTTTTCCAGTTTTCAGAATCAAATTGGCTTCTGACAAAGACAGGGAGGGGAGAGACATTTCTTTGCTTAACTGAATGAAAAAAAAAGAAGTTCATGATTTCAGTCATGACTAGATCCAGGGACTCAAAGACAAATGATTAGATCTCTCTCTCTCTCTCTCTCTCTCTCTCTCTCTCTCTCTCTCTCTCTCTCTCTCGTTTATTAGGAAAAGCATATATTGAGGCAGTGTAACATAGTGGTAATGAACACAGGTTCTAGATACAGACTGCTTAGGTTTAAATCCCAGCTTCAACATCAGCTGTAAATCTTAGGGTGGAACTTTTAGTCTCATTTACCTCATCTCTAGATTGGGGATGATAAATGTCAACCCTGCCCCCAAGGTGTTATTGTAGGTCAAAATGATTGTGTAATTAAAACATAGAAATTTCTCAACAAATATTGTCTAGCCATGTCTTGATTCTATTTTCCTCTGCATTAATTTCAATCTCAAATAGGCTCTCCTTATACAGGCTCTCCACAGATGGTAGCAAAATTGCCACCAGCAGCTCAAGATTTTTATTATCAGGTTTAAATCTGTTGTAAGGAGAGCTTTTCGGCCCCAAACAATTCCAACATATGGTTCAGAAATTATCTTCCTGTCTTCTGTTGTGTGGTTATCCACGACCCAAGCTCTGTGGCCAGGCTAATGTGATTTTCTGACTGAATCATGTAATCATTCCTGGATTCAAGCTGGTGGGATCCGTCCCAACCTAACAATGGAAGAGAGGCAATGCCCTAAAAAAAGCTGATGCCTGATGTGGAGAATGTGCTGGCTAAGCTAAAACATCAAATGCCCAAGAACAGAGAGCATCCTGTATGTTTTCTTGAGCAACTCACCCATGTGTCAAACAGAGGCTTGTTCTTAGAGGGGCAGGAAACGGGGAAGCAGGGATAGAAGCTATGACGGCAATGAGTGTTGTTATCAGCTGAATGGGTAGAGCACTACACTCTGGAAATTTAGACTGCAGTGGACTGTGCCTTGGGCCTGTAAAGTACGTAACAGTGGAAATAATCTTCTAGAACACGATTGGAGAAATAACTGGTATAAGCTGGTGGGTGATGGACAAGTAGATATGGGGAACTTGGAGCAGTGTCTGCTGGAAGCATGAGGAGACAGTGCTCAAACGGTAGGCTATGAGTGCTGGACGTTTTTTCTGACTAAATCATTCGACAGTGACCAGGGGAAACGGAGGTTCAGTAAAGAGAATAAAGCCTGCCAACTTGGTGAGTGCATTTACCAAGATTGTGATGTGATCTTCGAAGAGATGCAAGTGTTAGTGAAATCCAGGGTGGTGGTTTTTCAGAGGGGGTAGGGGTTGGGGGTAAATGAAGAATGTCTTCCAGGACTTCCTAATCCCAAGAGGCAGAGGACTGGGTGGTGCTATAGCATAGGGCATTGTGTTGTAAGGGGGAACATATGAAATTCCTAAGAGCGACGTGAGCTTGAGGGCGCAACTAAGCTCAGGTTTGTATTTCCTCATGAGAATTATGGGGCAAGGTGTTTTTGTCTAGTTTAGGACTTGACTGGGGCTGTGTCTGGTTCACCACCAGACACTAAAAGGCATAATCTCCACTTGTTGTTTCTGCCTAATTGTCTCAGTTATTACCAACTGTGGCCAAATAGTGGACTCATAGTCTGGGCCAGCTTCCCAGCCAGTGCTCTCTCGAGGTCCTCCTGATCTAAGCCTTAAGTGTGGGCCAGTTGCTGCTACAAGAACCTAAATTCTGCTTTCACACACTCTCTAAGCCAGACATGTAAACTGTTCTGTTAGGGTAGGTTGGATACTTCAAACATAGTCATGGCCAAAAATTCACACATAACCCCACAATGGAAAACTGCAGGTTATCTAAATAAAATTACTCCTATATCTATGCTTAATTAGCAAGAGACTTTAAAATGTCACTTTTTAGATTCTATACTCATCCCTTCAAAAAAATATTGAGGACGAATGTGCCAGAAAACTTTTTAAGGTGATGGGAATGTTTCTTGAATACAGCAAATAGAAACTGTTGCCCTCACCTGGGTAAGACAGACGGACACTAAACAAAATAAGTAGAATCTACAGTATGGAAAGAAATGCCGTAATGTCTGAAATTTGTTTTAAAATGAACCAGAAATAAAAGTAGCATCAGTATAGGTTAAATAAGATCGATAAAATATTGATAATTATTGAAGCTTAGTGATGGAACATGGGGGCTTGTTACACCATTCATACACACACAGACATAACTGTTTATTTTTGATACATGCTATGTAGAAAAATAAAGCAGAATAGAAGCATAAACATTAGTTGGGGTACAATTATAAACGTAGTAGCCTGAAAGGTGACATCTAAGCAAGGATCACATGGATAGAGGCACATATTTACTCACTATGCTCAGAGGTACAATGACAATGAGGTCTTTTCATTTTCTATAACCTATCTAATCTTTCTTGTGAGCCCCCATCCTTTTGGGAAGCAAGCAAGAAAGTAATCTAAATTTAATCCAACCCAGGAAAACCTCAGCCTAATCTGCTTGTGGCTCAAAGGTGTGGGATGGTAGGCACTCATGAGGCAGCGTGGAGATACATCTACAGTGAACACGACCTTGTCAGTTCGTTGTAATTGGCAGGCCGAAGGCCCCCAAGGATTTTCTTAGGAATAAAAATGTACATTTTTATGCCTAGCCCAACTTTATCATTTTTTAAAAATATATGTTTTTATGGATTTCAGAGAGAGGAAAGGAGAGGGATAGAGAGATGGAAACATCAGTGATGAGAGAGTCACTGACCGGCTGCCCCCTGCACGCCCCCCACTGGGGATCGAGCCCGCAACCCGGGCATGTGCCCTGACCGGGACTCGAACTGCGACCTCCCAGTTCATAGGCTGATGCTCAACTGCTGAGCCATGCCGGCCAGGCTAACGTTATCAGTTTATGTTCTCATCTTTCTTACACAACTTCCCTCTCCCTCAGCCCTATAATCGCTACCTAGTCTTTCCTCAGAGCAACACTAACTAGACCCCAGGTTGCTCTACCACTGTTTAACAATTACTTCACTGTCCTGTTTTCTTGTCCTAAAATATACTATCATGAGGAGGGAGCCCACTGCCCGGGCCCTGAGGAGTGAGGCCTCTGCACTGCATTGCCAGCTGCAATCTGTCCCCCTTTTGGTTACACTCCAGTTGTGGTGTTAGCTCATCCTGCCCTTATCGCTGGAAGAATGTAAACATTCTGTGCTTGCCTTACCCTTATCGGCTTTTCACAGTGTCTTGGTGACCTCAATTCAGTGACTTGATACATTCTGCTTTTTGTAGTCTACATGAATACAATTTCATTCTCCAAAAGAGATATTTTCCCCCATCAGTTCTACTCAACACCAAGGATATTAACACCCTGATCCTTCAGATTCTCTCCCTAAGCACTGCCCTCGACCCCCACTGCCCATCCCCTCCAGAAGCTGACTTAACCTCTCTTTTTTTCCTGTTTCATTAAAGCCTCCCCTTTGAAAAACCCTAGGCTAGTTTTCCTTAACTTTGATCACAGTTCAGTGTTGTGAATAGTGTATTAAAATGAAATTAAATTGTAGTGGACAGAGTACATGAAAATTCACTGCAAGAAATAAAAGGCTTTTTATGTGAAACTTTTGTTTCAGCTATAACCTACATACTGAATATTATACACAGATGTGAACTGGGTCATAACATAGTATTTCCTATTGTGGTTACTGGTGCTTTGAAAGCCTAGCTATCTGGCTTAGCTTTTGATATGTTAAATGCAAGTAAAAGGAGTTTGAGAAAACCTTTTCACTCTCTAGGTTTTGCAAGACAATTATCTTCTTAGAGAGGTCATGAAAGTCAGCTTTTGAGTCTAAAGCTCATCAATGTCCTTTTCTGGTGTAGCTTCTTTTGTGTAACAGCCTCTGGCTCCTTTTGTGTAATAAGCTTCAAACCCAGGGGGAGGAAGATTGAGAAGAAGCACTAAGTTGTATCATTATAATATTGTAAAATATCAGCCCATTAAACATGCCCGTTATGAGGCTTGAGCTTCCATATGGATTTGCAGTTGCTTAAGCAAGAAAGGCAGTTTTCCTTATTGACCCTGGGACGTGTTTGAGATGCTGCAGTGATGCCTTGCAGATCCCTCAGACAGCTCTGGGAGGAAATGCCGGTACTTGCAGGACAAGCAGTTTCTTTTCAACAAACTAGTTCAGCCAGGTGTTTGTGTCTAAGTATTGTGGTCAGCATTCCCCTCCCTCATCTCTGGGCTTCAACAGATGCACTTATCCCACCAGAGTGTAAGAATTTTTGTTGACTGCTGTATCATTAGTAGCCAGAATAGCATCTAGCATATAATGTACACTTAAAAAATATTTGTTGAAAAAAATTGCTGATTTAAAGTATATTTTTGAGCCCCGGCCAGGTAGTTCAGTTGGTTAGAGCATTGTCCTGATACGCCAAGGCTGTGGGTTTGCTCCCCGGTCAGGGCACGTACAGGAATCAACCAATGAATGCATAAAGAAAGTAGAACAACAAATCAATGCTTTTCTCTCTCCTCCCCTTCCTCTCTCTAAAATCAATTTTTTAAAAGTGTGTTTTTGCATGTATCTTTAAGAAAAGTATGCTCTTAGAATCAACAGTTAGCAGCAAAATGTCCCTTACCCCCACATAGTGAGCGGATGGTAAGCCGCCCGGGCTGTAGACTACTGGGCGTGGGAATGATGATGGTGACTGCATCCCCCGCAGAGGTCCAGAACAGAGAAAGCCAAGTCAGAATCCCAAGATTCAAGACTTAAGAGCAAGAACTTAGACATAAATGCTAAGTTTAGGAAGTAGAAGAGATGGAATTGAGGACTCAGGATATGCATAATAAGTGGGCCCAGAATTGTTTCTGCAAATACCACTGGGTAGTATCTTTTACAGGCATACAGGTAAGTGGCACATGGTGAGTCAGGGTGATTAAGAGGTACAGGATTCAAAGAGAAAATGGGAGGATGGTTAAAGAAATAAAATTAGATATATAGGTAGGTTATAAATCTAAAAACAAGTGAGGGCCTGACTAAATTTAGCAGGAGAAAAAATTGATTTTAGACATATTTCTGATAAGAATTTTCAAGACTTGTTGACCAATTGTTAGTGTGGTACAGAGGAAGAATGACAATGATTAAGGTAACTTACTTTGGGGAACTGGGACGATAGTGATTATATTAAAAAGAGATGGAGACTGGATGTAAGGGAACAGTTTTGATACCCAATAGACTCATTACATTTATGAGTTAGTTTGAACACAATGAATTTGAAGTGTCTGTAGAAAAGTCAAGTTAAGAAGTCAAAAAGGCCTTTGGAAATACTCATCTGGATCTTAGAAAGGAGGTTTGAGTAGAGTTCAATGTGATAGGCAGTTAGACAGACATGAGCAGAGCAAGGACGGTGGACCAGGTACAGAAGGTGACCAGGGCAGAAAGCCCTGGATGCCTAGCAAAGGACAATTGTAGGGTGGGACCTCACCCCCAGGGTGGCCTTTCCTCCTCTAGCATATCAATCGTCATGCAGTTTGGACTCCCTGACCTTTCCTCCCCAGGGATAACATCTATTCCAGCTCCAGGCCCAGAAAAGCTGCAAAACCAGCCATAGCTGACTTCAGGACCAGCTGCGTTGAATGATGGCCCCCCTGGTGCCAACCAATCAGTGGAGACCACAACCCTGAAAGGATGCACCTGGAAAGTTGCTGAATATTCTATTAAGTTCTTCCACTGGGACGTCCCCTAAAATCTCCTCCCTTAATACCATTAGGACAGAGGACCCAGCACTCTCTGTCCCGGGAGCCTGCCCATGCCTCTCTCTTCCCTTTCCCTGCCCTTCCACCCCCTCCAGCACGTTACCATTAGCTTCTTCAGTTCCAAGATCCAAAGGCTTTTCCCTTAACTTCTTGTTTTCCTAAGCCCATTTCTTCTAGGAATTGCTTTTTCCGCCTTTGTCATTTTACCAAATAAATGTTCTCTTATAGTTCAGGTCTTGGCTCTGAATTCTTTCCCAGCCAGAACCCAAGTACCGAGGGTGCTGAACCCAGGTCCGGTCTGACCCCACCGGACTAACACCCAGTGCCCATTCCTGCCGCTACAACATCAAGATTTAATAATCCACTTGTGGGTAAGTGCTAGTTAATTTCAAAGGGCTAAATTGAATGCAAAGGCATCATACAAAGAAAAAAGAGGGGATGATGGAAAGATGAGGGAGGCAGGATTTAGGGTAAATGGAAGAAGGTAATCCAGTAAAGGGGATATGGGTAAGCTAGAACCAGTGGCATTTAAGAAAATGAATCTGACGTTTTCTGTCCTTCCCCCACCATTATGCCATACGTGACAGCCAAAGTTAATCAGCTCAGATTTCGTTGTTTCTCCCCTTATTTTCACAGGCACGTACATGCTTCTGTTGCAGGCTGGAACCCTGGGAAACAGACTCTGAGGTTCTCAGGCCTACATGCAGGAGGCATGCTCGGGGTGGCAGTTAGGCTTGGGAACAAGATTAAAGAATTCAGATAATATAAGTTAAAACTTTTATAATAAGTAATAATTATTAAGTAATTCTGAGGAGGTAAACCTGAACTTATTCAAGCCTAAATCTCTTCAGATCTCTTCTGAATCCATCCACTACACAGTTCATAACTAGTTTCCATTTCCTTTCATGGTCACACGTTAAAGAAATGGTTCATTGGTGGTGATGGGGGCAGGGGGTGGCTGCATGGTAAGGACAAAATTAACCAAACTCCCCCATCAGGTGGCTAGGTAATCTTGGATGCATCACACAAACTCCTTAGGCTTTTATTTTCTTACCTGTAAAATGAGGGGTTAGGGAATTACTAGGAACTCTTCATGCTCTAATGGATACATCGGAGGTATAAATGATTCATCAGCAATTATTTTAAGTAGAATGTAGCACACATTACCGAAGGAAGTGCTTTTAAAGCAGAATTATAACATTTTTGCCTCTGAAATATATGTAAGCTATAGAATTCTTGAAAGTAGTCTGTGACTGCCCTCTCCTGTTAATTATATGGTGACGATAAGAAATAAACCCAATACAAAGCATTTTTATTTTAAACTAACATAAGATTCCTACCACTACTCCCAACAAATACTCATTGGATATATATTAAAATACTACATTCATGTGAGTTTGATAAAAACATTGTAAAGTTTTATGGTTAATGGGAAAGCCTATGGCTATCATTGCATTAAGAAATTTACCCAAGGAGCCTGGCCGGCGTGGCTCAGCGGTTGAGCATCGACCTATGAACCAGAAGGTCACAGTTTGAGTCCCGGTCAGGGCACATGCCCGGGTTGCAGGTTTGATCCCCAGGAGGGGGCGTGCAGGAGGCAGCTAACCAGTAATTCTAATTGATGTTTCTATCTCTCTCTTTTCCTCTCTGGAATCAATAAAAACATTTTTGTTTTTAAAAAAGAAATTTACCCAAGGAAATAATATGGAATATATTTGACATCATGAATTCATGTCATTAAATGTAAATGTTATACTTACAAAGCATAAAAACATTTTTAAATGCCTTGAAGGAGAAGAGGTGTCTAGTCACAACTTTGCCTCTGAAAAAGCAACAAGGAAGTTTCTCTTATAAATATGCTGGTCGAAATCTCTGAGTTCAGGATGCATCCAAATACCTTTGTCTCCTGAGGACTGATGGTGTTATTAGGTGTTTGATTTAAATTTCCATTACTTTTATTTTTTTGATTGTTGTTTTATTCTGAGCATCACAATCAGAATTTCAAAATTGCAACACGAATTCCCTCACTTCTATGTTCAAAATGCAGGGTGCCCTTGCCCTGGCTGGTGCGGCTCAGTGGTTGAGTGTCAGCCCGAGCACCAGAGGGTCTCGGGTTTGATTCCCCATCAAGGGAACGTACCTGGGTTTTGGGTTCACTCTCTGCCCCGGGCTGGGGTGTGTGCAGGAGGCAACCAGTCGATCTCTCTCTCACATTGACGTTTTCCTCTCCCCCCCTCTCCCCCTCCCTTTCACTCTTTCTGAAAACAATGAAAAATATCCTCAGGTGAGGATTAAGAAAAAAAATAAAGTGTGTCCCAAAGAATGTATCCACACACTTTGAATAATTATAAAGGCAATTTTTATTACAATACATTTCATTTTCAAAATTGAGCTGTTAAAGTGTGTATACATTTTTTGGGGGACATCCTGTATAACTATTTCATTTATTCAACTTCTTTTAAAATAGAGATATAACTCACACACCATGAAAGTCACCCTTTAAGTGTACAATTCAGTGGTTTTTGGCATAGTCACAAGGGACAACAACTAGTTATTGAACTAGTTATCTACTATGTGCCAGGTTTCAGTTCCATTTGCTATTCATGTACCAGAAGTCAGAGTATTCAAAGTACAACAGGAACATTCCTTATCTATGCCAGGTAAACCAGGCAATGTTGGAGTAATTCTTGACCAGAGGTTAATTTAGCCAATGTGGGAAATGGCATATGCTTCCAGAGTTAAAGACAATGTAGAATGCAGAGTCAAGAATTGTTTCCCCTTTGGCATTGCCTGGCTTGCTCATGAACTTAGATTAAATTTCTGGTATTGGTGGACAAATGTGGAAGGTTTGTCACCAGGTAGAACTAGAGATCATGGAGTTTTAGAGCTGGGAGATACCTTAGAGATCACCTATATCCTATATCTCCACTTTGTAGGTCAGGGAACCAAAACCCAGAGAGAGTTAATAACCAGTTCAAGGTCACAAACTTGGAGCAAAGCTTGCAGATTCTTACCTAGTGCTTGTTCCTCTGTGACAGTTTCCCAATTGCATTTCTCAGGGACCCAGGGTTCTTGGAGGAGCCTAGAGAACTTCTGGGATGATGGCAGAATGGCTGAGTGGAAGACCCTCTGCATCCTTCCCTAACTTCAAGTCTAGAAAAATTTGGAAATCGCTAAGCTGCTCCATATTGTCCAGAGGAGGTATGTGCCTAATACTCACACACAGCTTAAATAGTTTGTCTAGAAAACTGCTCAACACTATCTACATGCTTAACAGGTTTCTTAGTAAATGGGACATGTTTTAGGAATTGCTCCTTTTTCGTGGTAGCAAAATTTTAAAAATATATTGTGCATATTTGAAAGAGCAAAAAAGAAAGCATTTTTTACTTACCTTAAATTCAGGTACCAAAATTACAGGAAAAAAATACATGTGGGTAGATGATTATATTTATTAACTAAATGAAGTCTATCTACATTTGAAAAACATATTTCTGACCATAGTTTCTGTAATATTAATCTAAATTGGGAAAAAAAATAGCATCTTCCCTAAAGTACTTCAATTTTAAAAATAAAGTACTTACAAAGGATTTAAAGTCAAATTACGCCTAAAAAAGTAATAAAGATGCTCTGCTGATAGTCTACTTGGATACATCTTCTAGTACTAGTATAGTACCACTAGTGGTATAGTATTTGTTTCCTAGGGGGACAGGTCTTTAATGAGTACTTAGCACTTGGAGTGCCCAATAGGTTTATTAAGTGTCAACAAAATGCAGTTGGGTAAAAACAGTGGGGTGCACACAGTCAGTAGGTCAAAGCTCTTTGAAAGTCTTTGGAATAAACAAATCTGTAGAACTTTCTGTAGCAGTATCTTTCTTGCTCACTTACTGTATTAGCTTTCTAGGGCTGCCAAAACAATGTAGCACAGACTGGCTGGCTTAGACAGCAAGAAATTTATTTCCTCGGAGTTCTGTGATGCTAGAAGCCCAAGATCAAAGTGTCAGCAGGATTTTCTTCTGGAGCTTCTCTCCTTCCTTGGCTTGTCAATGGCTGTCTTCTTCCTGAGGCTTCACACAGTTTTCCTTCTGTACCTGTTTCCAAATTTTTTCTTATAAGGACACCAGTCATATTCCATTAGGGCTCACCCTAATGACCTCACATTAACTTAATTCTCTCTTTAAAGACCCTACCTCCAAATGCATTGTGAGATGCTAGGGGTTAGGACTTCAACACGTGGATTTTGGGTGGGCTCAATTCACAACACTCACCCTGCAGCAATAAATGCTGCTGGTAAATGTTTAACAAGAGGCAGCTCCCCCAAAAGAAAATGACCTGAATTCTAGTATTTGCTTATTTCTGTGGTGAAAATTCTCCCATCACAGCCATGTTCAAGTTACCGATGTGATTCCTCTGAATGCAGAATTAGGAAGAGATACGCAGCAGAACACCATTTCATAGCAGTTGTAGCACAGAAATACAGAGATGTAAATACCTTGAGAGCATAGGTCAGGAGTCAGCAAACTTTTCTCTATAGGGCCAGGTAGTAAATACTACTTGCTCAACTCTGTGTGGTAGCAAGAAAGCAGCCATAGATATATGTAAACAGGTGGGCATGGCTATATTCCAATAAAACTCCAGTTTGTAGTTGGCCTTTGCCTAGGGATTAGGAGTGAGGGAGATCTGGTGTTCGAATTGCTTCTTCAGCAACTTTCAACCAGCCCTCCACGCTTCAGCCTTCCTCCCCATCCTCCTGACCACTTCTTCTGCTACTAGATGCTGGCACCCCCTGAGCCTTCTCAGGTACATCAGTAAGGAAGTACACTATTTAGACATCCCTTTAAGGTAGAACTTGCCCATTCCGCTGCAAGGAGTGTTATTAAGCTCACTGCCTCCATCTGCGGCATTTTCGGGATCTTCTGTAGCCTTCCAGCTGAGGCGACCTCTTCCCTGGCAGCCCTCTACCAATGCCTGAGCATGGGGATGGCACTAAGGCCCCACCACTTCTGCCCAGTATAGGGTTTCCCTTAGGGCAGTATTTGCTCCAGAGTGCCACATTGTGTTGGCTGAGCAAATGCCAGATCTGCACCATTTCTGAAGTTTTCCCTTCCCAATGTTGCTTTCTCCTCCTTTATGTTTTCTCCAGAAGACTTCTTGTACTGCACTCCTAATTTCATGTCATTTTCTGTCTCTTGGAACAGTGACACAGTGGGTAAAAGGAGTAGTCTGAGAAAGCAGGTGGTAAGATGTGGTTTGGAGAACTAGATCAGAACTGTCAGTGACCTTCTCACCACAGGTGGTACTGGGCACATGGATAGCCCCCGGTAGAATGTGGTGACCCAGTTACTAAAACTTTCACCATCTGTGACTTGGGAGAGTATTCAGATGCAGAGGAATGCCCTGGCTGGGGCAAAAACGCAGGCAGTTTGAAAGTGTGTGTGTGTGTGTGTGTGTGTGTGTGTGTGTGTGTGTGTGTGTGTGTGTGTAAACAATGGACACAAGCTATTAGGTTGTACTGTGGCCTAATGCCACAATGAAAACCTGTGGTGAGTGAAAACCTGTAAGCAGTTAACAAGTGAAAACTCACCATGTAGGCCAGACGGCTTCTGTAGCTTTCAAAGAAGCCCCTATCTCCTGCCCCAGGATGTGTGTGTGTGTGTGGGGGGGGGAACTGGGACACCAAACCCAGAACTTAACCATCAAGAGGTTTCAAAAACGATCGAAGCCCAACATAGGTAACTTGTTGGAAAACTTGGGACCCTGACACATGGGATGGGGACAGCTGTGTGTATGCCCCCAGAGACTCTAGCTCCCGAGACTCCTCTGAACATCCAGAGCCTGCAGAGGTTGCCCACCTTTCTTATTAACAGCTAGCAGAGCAGAAAGGAGCACTTCTGAATAAGGCAACAGAGGGCCCTTTCAGAAACTTAACCATACCTCTTCTCATGGCTGCCACACCAGTTACTAGGATTGAGTCACAGCATACTCCACGTGGGAATGTGCTAGGCCTGATCTGTACCCCAAAACTGCAAGAATTAGCATATATTGGCAGGAAATAGGGGAGTGTTTTGGACTGGATATTGAGGGTGCTTGTTCAAGACAGCTGATCCTAAGACTGGAGTTTACTCATCTGGAAGCATTCTTAGGATATGAGATTTAACACCCTATCCTGACAGGGTTGCGGAGAATGGTGTGGATTTCCTGTTAGAATGGTTCCCAGAGAAAGCAATGGCCCATGCAGAGATGATGAAATGCCCGAACCGCCATGACAGATAGCAGAGGATGGGATTAAAAAGCTCAGGGATGTGCATAGGCTAGAGAAGATTTATCATGTGTGATGCCAGAAGCGCAGGGAGGACTATGTTCCATGGGAGGAGCCAGGCCATCAGGAATTCCCTGCTGAGAGACATCAGGCTCCCTAAGCTCAGTAACAACTCACCTCTGAGGGCTAGGGCTCGCAGAAGATGTTATAGAGCCTGGCTTATCAACGGCAGTGGGAATGATGGGGTCCAGAGCACATTCGATTCAGGAGGCAGAACTTAATACCAGAAGCTGGGGCGGGGGTGGGGGGGGGGGGTGTCACAATTATCATAAATTGCAAATCAGAGTTGTGGAAGTATTTATGGAACCCAGTGTCCCTAGTGGGAAAAGAGATGGGCAAGGGTACTGCCTAATGTGTGTAATGAAGGAAAGCAGCAGTGGATGAGGAGACTGAAGGTGGTCACTACAGTAAAAAAAAGTCATGATCCCTTGCCCTGTTCCAAGATCTGAGCCAATTTTCAGGCCCAGACCTGTTGACTACAGAGGTAGCCAGGTCCTGGAGGAAAGGACCTCATAACTCTATAAGTATATAAAATAATTCTTCTAGTCCTTTCACAAAGGAACCTAGGCCAATTTCTGGGGTAATTGTGCACTGAAAAAAGGAGAATATCCAGATATTTCAGGGGAAATTAGGCACAGGGTCTGAGATGACTTTGATAGGTTGAAACTCAGAATATCATCTTGGTCTCCCAAATTAAGAGTAGGAGCATATGTAATCCTGGCCAAATCCTGGCTACAGTGGCGACACTGGGTTCATGGAAACATCTAGTGGTCATTTCCTCAGTCCCTGATGGTTACAATTGAAGATTACACCATAGTTGGCAGTTGGGAGTAATCCCCACATTGGGTTTTAGCCCATGAAATAGGAGCTGTTGCAGTGGGGAAGCCCAAATAGAAGTCTTGGAAACTGATACCCAACCCCCTTCACACAAAATAAATCAAAAGCAACATAGCTCATTTTGGGTGGCAATGGCGGAGATTATTGCCACTCTTAAGGAGCACAAGGATGCCTGAGTGGTGGTCTGTGACGGTTAGTTTTATGTGTCAACTTGACTGATTCACAGGGTGCCTAGATATTTGGCTAAACATTCCGGTTATGTCTGTGAGGTTGTTTCTGTATGAGGTTAGCATTTGAATGGTAGGCTGAGAGGCTGTCCTCCCCAGTGTGGGTGGGCTTCATCCAATCTGAAGGTCTGAAAGAACAAAAGGGCTGAGTAATGGCGAATTTGCCCTCTCTGCCCATCTTCCAGGGGAGACATCAGTTTTCTCCTGGCTTTAAACTCACACTTGACTGAAACTTAAACCATCAGCTCTATTGGTTCTCAGGTCTTTGGACTAGGATGGAACTACACCATTGGCTCTCCTGGGTCTCTAGATCACAGACTATAGATCTGGGGATTTCTCAGTCTCTATAACTGCAGTGGACTTCCCCATTTATATATTTATATAATTTCCCATTTATATATTTATATAATATTCTGGAGAATCCTAATACATGGTTCCTATCATATCCATATCACCATTTAATTTACCTGTCTTCCCTCTGCAAAACCTGGGTGAATCCTGGAGAATGACTATAGCCTACTGCAAGCCTGCCCAAAGAGCATCCCTGATTGCAGATGCCAGACTTGACCTGTCTCTTTAACAGAGCCTATTAATATAGCTTCAGCTACACGGCATGTAGCTGAATGTTTATGCTATTTTCCTTTTTCTCTCTTTTTTTACAGTTGTCTTACCCTCACCTCATTATCCGAATATTTTTAGCCAGTTGTCTTTCAGTTTTTCAAAAGCATTTCACAACATTTTCATAGAAATAACTGTTTGCTTTCTTAGTTCATCAGTTTACATAAATGTTTTTCAATTACATAATTGCAATAACAAGTACAACTAGCATTAACAGATTTAAGAACACATAATTTTTAAAATACACATTTAAACTTATAGGAGCAGAAATGTAGGTTGTCCTAGAGTAGCTCACACCTGTAAACTTGCAGAGATTCCGCATGCCAATGACAGTGTGTTTTACACATGGAATGGAGACTCGGTCGGTCATTCCAAGGAGTTACCGTGGATTTAACATGAAATGAAGCTCAGTTACAAGTGTGTTCACACTCACCAAGGACATGGTGCTCTCCTCCCTAGCCCCAAATGTGTGTATTGGGGGGTGAGGGAGGTGGGGAAATGTACTTTTGCTCTTTTCAACAGATCTGATCATATCATTTGCCAGACATCAAACCACCATCAGTCCCCAGTACTTTAATTACAAGCAAACACTCCTCAGATGCGGTGTATAAGACCCTTCACCAGCTCAGACGCCCTATCCTATCAGTCATTATTTCCACTTCAAGCCATTTCCCCCCACCAACCCTCCTGTCAGGCAAACCAGAGATCATGCTTTTCACTTACTCGTGACTGCCACTCAGTATAGAATCAATTTTTCCTTATTTTCAGGGTGACAACATAATTTACCGTCCAAATTGGCACACATCTGAGAGTGAAAGGGGACACTAACCAGATGGGACAATGGGAAAATAGATACAAACTGGGGTAGTCCTCCTACTCATTACGGGCCCACTGATGTCCTCATTTCTGTGATCTCAGTGCCTAACACTCAGTGGGTGCTCCAAAAATCTTAGTTGAAATTGATTATATATTCTATGACCCTCTCCTATTGCTGTTTTTATTTCCCTCTCCAACCTTAGTCACCACTAATATACACTAATACATAGAGAAACTTTGTATGAATTACAAAATGTGCCCTTTCTTCCTGGCAGCAAATTCCAGACTACACAGTGAGTGGACACAGGATGGATTTCAGCTACCACCTTCCCCTCACCTGGGCATTTTTGTGTAATGAAAACATTACTAAACGTGTCTCCAGTTATTTATCCTGTATAAAAATTAAGGGGTTGTGGAAAATACTGAAACACTCCATCCACTAAAATGTGTATCTGATGACATTTGAAATCTAGATGATAAAGCATGCAAAGTAAATTTGTAATAAGAGGAGGAGCGTATCAAACATTTATCTGGAATTTTATGCATAGTGAACACGAGGACACTGTGAAAATCTATTGGGGAGTAATAAATTTGCTTCACATTGAAACAGGGAAGTATTTTACAAGTGGAACATAGGGCCCTGATATTCCTTAGACACAGCATTCTATCGATATCAATCAAAGAAAAACTGATATTACCACTCAGAAACAGACTAAGAAAACTGTATATATAAAATGTTCATTTCATTTTAAGAAAGAAACATCCTTTAAAAACAAGCATTCAGTATTTTTTGGTTGTTCAACACTTTTGTAACACACTAGATACATTTAAAGATATTAGCCATTAGGCGCCTAAAACAAAAACAAAAAACCTCCAAGTTTCTCGTCCTTGAAGACTCTGCCTTTCCTCCTATGTCTGCTCCGTGTATCCCAGTCCTTGATTACCGTTTTCCACACCTAGAACACCAAATATTTTAATTTTTAAATTGCCTGTATTAAAATAGTAATTAAAGAAACATTTTAAAAATGGACTGTTAAGAATTCTGAATTTCATTAGGTCCTTTTGAAACACTAAAATATTAAAGTACATGGTTAAGAAATCAAATAGCTTTGAAAGGCTAACCATGAACAAGAATAGCCTGTGCCTCATCTCTCTTCTCCCCATCTTTGGTCCCTATTTCCCAGAGGCAAATACTTTTCAGCTACTTAAAGCTGTTTGTTCTGCAAGCAAGCTTCATTTTTCTAAATAATATATATTAGTAGTGTAGAGAATATCTGATCTTTGTTGAGAGAGAGTAGGATTTTGTTAGGATGCCTCAACTTCTAGTAATCCCAATCTCGGCTGGTTTAAGAAATAAGAAATGTATTGATTTCCACAACTGGAAGCCAGAGCTAATGAACTGGAGTGAGCTTCATTCAGAGGCCCTACTCCATTTCTCTGTGGCTGTGGCAGTCCTCTTCTCCCTCGTCTGATGGCCCGAACCTTAGCCTGCTTCTCCTGTGGGGCCAACGAGCTGCAACAGCTCCTGGTTTCACACAGACACACCCAACATCCAGGGAAAAAAGAGGTTCATTCTCTGATCTTTCACATTAGAGTAAGAAAATCTCTTTTCTGAATTCCTTGGCAAACCTCTTAGATCTCTTTACTAAAATCTGGGTAATATGCTCATTCCCGAACCATCCAATATTACTAGGAAATACCAAAAATTTGTCTTAGACTCACCCACCCATAAATTTATTAGAGTGGCAGAGAGATTGGATTACATTAATCAATTTAATCAGGCTGATCGCTAAAGCTGGACTACGTGGCCACTGTGCAATGGGGGAAAGGTGGAATGGATGTTGGATCAATAATGCCAACTTCCGCTATGGGCACTTAGCACTCCCACTCCTCCCACCCCTCCCACTCCATAGAATTACATCACCAGATTTATTTAAATCAGTTAAGTGTTAACTTCAGGATGACCATTGAAAAGATGGTAATAGGATACTATGATTTTGTTTCCTTTCTGTAGAATTTTTATGCTTTACTTGTAATTTTTAATTGATTTTTTAAAAGTCCTACAAAATCTACTTTTAACATATCTTTAATTTTTCCGAATCCTTTACCATATCTGTTTATGAGGGAGCTTATTTTCTAGAGGAGGAAAAGAAAATAGATAAGTAACCTAAATGAAAGGAGGTAATTGCAAATCATGATCGTTACTGTGAAGAGAATCAACAAAGTAACTAGAAAAAGTAACTGAGGAAGGCCTCTTTAGAGAAGGTTGTTTAGAAGGGCTCTCTGAGGAAGTGACATCTGGTCTCAGACCTGAAGGATAACGAATAAGCTGTGAGATGAGCTGAAAGAAGCATCCCAGGCCTAGAAACCACCAAAGCAAAAGCCTGCGAGTGGCAAAGAATTTGGCTGGCTTGAGGACAGAAAGGGGGACAAGTGTCTAAAACACAAGGAGGGGGAGAAAAAAGGGGTAAGACTTTGGAGACATAGACTAAAGTTGGATTATGCAGGCTCTTGGAAGACCATGGAAAAGAGGTTGGATTTTCCACAAAAGGGTGTTAAACAGTGGAGCAATATGATTTGTTTTATGTTTTTAAAGACCCCCTCTGGACCCTGGCTGCTGTTGCTCAGTTAGAGCCTCAGCTTGTACTCCCAGGAGTCGTGGGTTCAATTCCGGGTCATGGGCATGTACCTGGAGCACATGTGGGAGGCAACCAGTGTCTCTCTCTCACATCCATGTTTCTCTCTCTTCCCACCCTTCCTACTTTCTCTAAATCAGCTTTATTTATTAATGTATCCTCATTTAAAATTAGGTGTTAATTTAATGGTGAAGGGCCATAGTACATCAAACTTAAAGTATTTGCACTTATTTTCCCTTTCCTTCAAACATGTCTATTTGTCTTGGCTAATTATTTCAGATGAATCATGTAGGCTCACCTACCATCTCCTCTGGAAGTTTTGTTAGTGATATTTACGAGACAGTTTCATGTAACTTTTACTTACATTTCTCTACTTAAAATTATATTAACTCATCAGAGGAAAAAACAGGTGATCCACAATAACAAATAATATTAATAAATCATAAAATCAAATTGATTTAAAAATTTTAAAAAATTAAGCATTTATGCCTCATTATAACTGTTATACCAAGTCTCCAAATATTTCAAAATTCAGGTTTTGCCCGGCCGGGTGTGGCTCAGCGGTTGAGCGTCGACCTAGGATCCAGGCGATCGGGGTTCAATTCCCAGTCAGGGCACATGCCCAGTTTGCAGGCTCGATCAATGACTCGCTCATCATTGATGTTTCTCTCTCTCTCTCCCTCTCCTTTCCTCTCTCTGAAATCAATAAAGATATATCTAAAAAAAAAATTCAGGTTTAAAAATTATGATCTATGGCCCTGGCCGGTGTGTTCAGTGGTTAGAGCAGAGCGTTGGCCCTTGCACCAAACGGTTGAGGGTTCGATTCCCAGTCAAGGGCACATACCGTACCTGGGTTGCAGGTTCACTTCCTGGCCCCAGTTGGGGTGCGTGCAGAAGGCAACTAGTCGATGTGTCTCTCTCACATTGATGTTTCTCTCTCTCTCTCTCCCCCTTCCTCCCTCCCACCCACTCTCTCTGCAAAGCAATGGGAAAAAAATATCCTCAGCTAAGGATTAACAACAACAACAAAATTAAGATCTATGGAGAATTTAAAATGTGAAGTGAAATAGAAAAGCTTCTAGCTAAATAAACATTCTTACTTCAATACAAAAATTAGTATAAATTAATTTTAAAAATTAGTGGGTGCTCATTCTACTTAAGTCCCATTAGATTTCCTGCTGTTCCAAAGACATAATGAGCATAGTCTGGCCTTAAGGCTTTCGTCCTTGCTCTTCCTTCTACACAAATGCCCTTGCCGTTGCCAAGTATTTGCAAGTCCTTCTCCTTCACTTTATTCAGTTGTAGGCTCACAGGTCCATTACCTTAGAGCAGCTCTCTATGACCCTGTTTAAAATACCATCCCCATCACACTCTATCCCTCTCAGTATATCTTTATTTTCTTCATAGCACTTACCACTGTCAGATATAACATGCTTATTTTCTGGCTTCCTCACAGGAATATAAATTCTAAAAAATGCAGGGATTATTTTGCGGTTGACTGCTGCATCTCAAACACCTAAAACAAACGGCATGATGCACTGGTGTTCAAAATAGTTGACCTATCTTCTCAGCGTTGACTGAGTCTAGGATGTCTAACTGGTAACCGTTTAACCACATTCTTTCCAAGGGAAGACTCTATGCTCCTAGATTATGAACTTAGGGTCAGGATGTGGGGCCTGTGTCTTCCTCCTCTCCAAGAACGTAAGTTCCACCGTCAGCTTGTCCATTGTCCATGCCTCTATAGCCATCCGTTTGTCATTCTATTTACTGCCAACATTAGCTCCTGGTTTACTATTATATTTTCCCTTTTCAAGACTGTACATAGTTATTGTCATCGACTTTCAAAATATATGTAGATGGCCCATTTAATAGCAGTCTCTTAATTCTTTTCTGTTAGTGGTTTTTATTTTTGTTTTTAAATCTCTACCATTTCTTTTTGGTTCTTTCTTAGGATTTCCATCTCTGCTTACATTATCCATCTGTTCTGACATGGTGTCTACTCTGTCCATTAGAGCTCTAAGTACGTTAATCATAGTTTTAAATCCCTGGCCGGGTAATTCCAACATTCCTGCCATGTCTAGTTATGATGTTTGCTGTCTCTTCAGACTATGGGTTTGGTGTTCTGTCGCCTTCTGGTATGCCTGGTAACTTTTTTGATAGATTGGTGTGTTGTACTGGGTGAGGGAACTGCTGCATATAGGCCTTTAGTAATGTGGCAGTGAGGTGAGGGAAGGGGGAAGCTTTCTAGGCCTATGATTAGGTTTCAGCCATTTAGCGAGCCTGTGCCTCTGGGCGTTACAAGTGCTTCTCAGTGTTTTCTGCTCCCTTAGGTGGGACAGTACTGCTCAGGGAGACTGGTGTGTTATTCCCTTCCCCTAAGTCAGTTAGGATCTGATAATACCCCAGCAGGTCAGGCTTTGGTTAAGTAGGTTGCCCTGAAGGCAGGTCTTGTTAGGACAGTGTGCTCTGAAATCTTTCAAAATGGTTCCATTTCCACTCCTGTTAGAAACACAGTTGTTTTTGTTGTTGTTTTTTTGTCAGATATTTACTGTGGGAACGCAGCCGAGCTCCTGGAGATAAATCTCACAATACTGTGCCCCTCCCCCTTTGACTGGGTGCCCAGAAGTTTTTAAGGCTCAGTGTTGTCTGCACTGAGCCTCCAGCAATTCATTATTTCCACTGCAGATTTTCTCACCCTGGGCTGGCTCCCACAGGGGGTTCTGCTTGTTTCTGCTCAGTTAAGTCGTGACCCCTGCACGTGCTCCCTGTCCAATCCTGAAGGCAGACGTCTGTCCTGTGCCCCCCTCCCTCACAGATCCAAAACGATGCGTTGGCTTTTTAGTCTCGCTACTGAGTGGCAACTTCCAAGCTCCTTACACACGGAACTGGAAAAAACTTTATTCTTTAACTTTATTACCTTGAAAGATTCAACCTCACTTCACATCCTGGACTAACCCTGGGCCACATAAGTACTGATGATGGTGCCACCTGGGAAATACCAATTTGGAAAGTCCTATCCAGCCACCACTTCCTACGCACTCAGCCCACTCCAACGTGGCAACAGGCCTTCAGCCTCAGGGACCTCCAGTCAGCCCCGAGTGCCCCACACATTACTCTAATTACAACAAAATCCCAAACCTACTTCAACACAATTATTTGGTTCTATGGGCAAAGACCTGAGCAACTTAATAAACAATGCAATTAGGCGACTGATTTCTTTTTAAATTCATGACCACAGGCCGCAAATGAGCAGCCAAGCCAACCTGGCTATCCCACTATACTTCCCTAGGAAGTTCATCCTTCCACTCTGAGGAAAAAGTACCATGTTTTTCTCCTGTTATTTCAAACTCCTTCACTCTACCCATTTTCAGCAGGTGACACTACTCTGTAAGTCATTGCAGATACAGAAACCATCAGAGATGATCTACTTCATTTTTACTCCAACAAATATTCAAAACTCTGCATCTGTTCTCACCTCCTCAGTCTTTTCTGTAAAACTGAAAGTGTCATTTTTCCTATTGTAGGCAATTTTAACTATTGACACCTGTATTTTCTCTCAATATTTTGCTCCTTCAGTTATACCATTTGTCAAATTTTCACTCTCTGCTTATTAGTCATTCCAGTCCACCAACATATATTAGTATTTTCTACTTTAAAAAGATCCTTGACTTCCTCCACCTACACCACACACGTCTCTAACCTTTCCACAGCAAAGTTTACATGCACTCCCAACATTTGATTTTTATCTCCACATTTCCAAATAGTATTTTAACATATTTAGATACTGTGTGGTAAATGAGGACCTCAATGCAAATATTACTTTTACACCCCAAGTTTATTTTGATTCCACCTTCTCTACATCTCCAAAGCGACTCCTGTAATGCTAACAGCCACTGTACACTAGAATACCTAGGTGGAGAGCGGAAGCGTGGAGAGGCACTTTCTCCCTGGCTACTACTATCCACTTCCTACACAGCAGCTAGAACAATCTTGTAAAAAGTAATTCAGATTATGCTCTTTGGTGTCAAAACTTTCAATGGCATCCTTTTGTGTTTGGAGTTAAATGCCAACTGCTTTCCATAGCCCACAGGGCTTTGGATCAAAGGAGTTTTCCTGCCTGTCTCTTTAATCTAGTATCAGCTCAGTTTCTCACTATGCTTCAGCCATACTTGCCTCCAGCTCGTCACTTGTAACAAATCCTTGCTTACCTTAGGGTCTTTGCACTTGCTTTCCTTTCTGTTCTCCTCATTGTTCTTCCTACAATAGGCTTCACTTTATTTTTCCAGTTACAGCTCAAAGCAGCTTTCTCTGACCATCCTTCTGCTCCTTCCATTTATTGCTTTCTTTATGGCTCTCTGACATTACCTTATCTTTCCTTTACAGAACCCATCCCTATTTGTAACTTTATTTCCTTATTCACCTCTCTTCTCTCCCTCCACCAAACTAGAATGTCAACTCCAAGTGAGAAAAACCCTTGCCCATCTTAACACTGCTTTTCATGCACCTAGTCTGATAGGCATATAAAGAGCATCTAAAAAATACTTGCATTAATACTGCAATCTGGACTAAATATAAATTTTGTGAGCTCAATTAAAGTATACATTGTACCCAGCAGGAGTGGGATAGTCAATGATAAACCCTGGAAATCTTTTAATTAACCCACTTCCTAGTCAGTTATTACCTGGCTGCACCCAATTTGGATTCTCTTGTAGAGTCCTCCAGTGCCACTCCTGACAAGGGACAGACACTAAGGCTCTTCATTTGGGACAAGCGTACCCTCTTCTGGCCGGTGCAGATTCTTCTGTACTCAAGAACGGGAAGTGCGTGAGGAGCCGAGATAGTCTGTGGTCTGAGTCTACTTTGGGGTTTTACAGTATGCAACTGCTCTACATGAAGGGTTGCCTGCCAATTTTCTTTTAGGGATATTTCTTTTGTATTTAGCTAATGCTAAAGACCTTAGTGGGTCAGGTTTCTCCGTAGTTGTCAATTCTTCTGGACTTGTGTTTCTTAGCAACAGCTGGGACTCTACCCATCCTCATTGTTCTCTGCTTGGGCCTCAAAGCAAACAAGAAAAAAAGTGGGCATGGCAGCTTGCAGTTTGCCATTTAGTAATATTCCCAGACATAGCACATTCCAATCCTCGTGGCTACTGAAAGACAATGTGAAGGACCATCACATTTTTGTAAGGCATGGAGAGAGACGGGTGGTGGTAAAAGTTTTGGAGGTGGCTGAGGAATTGGAGTTCCTTTTGATCAGTTACTCCTTGAGAGTCCTACTCCTGATCCTAAGATTTCACTTTCTGGTATTCACTGTAAAAAGTAATTAGAAGCAAGGTGGCAAATTTTTTTTTTAAATTATTGCAATTCAATGAGCCCTTGAGTAATTTCTTGATCTTAGAAATTCTTAGACCAAAGGCAAATTGCATGCCAATAAAGTTAAATTTGCTAAATTTAGCAAACTGTCAAATTTGTTCCAATGTACTTTCATCTGGGAACTTGTTAAGAAGTTTTCTTTTCTAATGTACTTATCAAAACTCCACATATAGTCAACTCCACATATATAAAATACCCTTGACATTTTTTATATTTAGCTAATAAGTTCTCTAATGCCTTACACCTCAGTGACTATATAAAGTCTGATTTCTAAGACACTATTGGAGAAAGACTGAGTAAAATTCACTACTGCATAACACAAGGTAACAAGTTCTCATCTTAGGGTGCTATTACCTGCTGCCCCACACCCTGACTCAGACATTCCCTCTGAGGTTATCGGCAACTCCATTCATAGCTGAACTGGAGCAGGATTCCTCCAATTACAATTGGCTGAAATCCACTGAAGTCAGCTTATGCCAAGACATGGAATTTTATTATAAGAATAAATTATGATAAATATTCAAAAATAGGGAGCAGATGCAAGCATCATAAGGGCCTGAGATCAGGAAGTGGAATGCTATCAGGAACCAAGGCAGCTATTTATTATTTCTGTGTGACGTGGCAGCACTGCTTCATGAAAGCACAGGCTCTGGAGTTAAACTGTCTGGGTTTTACTTTAGCTTTAGTGCTGATTTAGTCAAGCTTTGCAGTTTCCTTACCTATAAATTAGGGATAACAGTACCAGCCTCATATAGAGTTATAACACTTAGAATACTGAGTGTCAAAGTAATATGAGATTATTCTTGTTCTGCAACATAACTCTGATTCTCCACATGCTGCTTCCAAAGTAGCCCTGGCCTCGTATGTTTCTCAGAACAGATCAGATATTTGATAATCTTGCTCAATCCCAATTTTAAATTCTCAGGACAGATAGGGCCCAGTTGTACATTTTACTTTAAACAATGCATTAGAGTTGTTCATATTTATTGAGAACACATTGAGTAGCACTTGAGATATAAGACTCCAAGTAGCTCAAAATTAGGTTTCCTGGCTTTCACCCATAATTTTTAATTGAAAAAAAAGTGGGGTATAGTGTGTATATGTGTGTGTGTATATATATATATATATATATATATATAGAGTCAAGTTCATAAAATTTAAATTTTCAGCTCGATTTTTTCATATGTATACATAAATATAGCAACCACCCAGATCAAGATATAGAACATTTCCAACATCCCAGAAGGCTCCCTTACACCCCCTCTAAGTCAATACCCATGCTCAGAAAGGTAACTATTATCCTGACTTCTATCATCATGAATTAGTTTTCTTTATTCCTGAATATCATATAGATGGGATTATACAAACTTGACGACTTTGTGTCTACTTCACTCAACACAATGCTTATGAGAGCACCCATGACATTGTGTGGTTTGTTCTTTTTCATTGTTCGGTAGTATTCCATTGCATGAATATACTTCACTGTTCCAGTTTGAAGCCATAATGAATCAAACTGCTATGAACATTCATATACAAGACTTAGTAGACACTTGTATTCATTTATCTTAGATATATACCCAGGAGAGAAATTGCTGAGTTATTGGGTAGGCATAAATTCAGCTATAATGGATACTGCCTATCAATTTTCCAAAGTTGCTGTAACCAATTTACACCCCTACCAGCAATATGAGTTTTAGCTGCACTACAAAAATTTTTTTTTAAACCAGGAAAATGTAGTCTATTGGGATACTCACATTTAGCTCTGCAGATGCATTGACTCTTTTGTTGCTGGTTTTGAGCAAGGCTGAATTTAGGCTAAGTATGTAGGTAGATACTTATTAGCACCCTTAACAAACTGCAATCCCCACCCATCAAGATTTCACTGAAAATACTACCTAGCTTCCCTATCTCGATAGTAGGATTTCTCAACAATGGCACTGTCATTTGTTGTGGGGAACTGTCCAGTGTTGTAGGATCTTTAGCAGTATCCCTGGCCTCTACCCCTTGTATGTCAGCAGCACCCACCCCCTCTTCATTGTGACAACCAAAATTGATCCAGATTTTGCCAATTGTTCCCTGTGGGGCAAAATCTCTCCCCACCCCATTGATAACCACTATTATTTCTAGAGAGAGAGGGCGAGTGAGATATCAATTGGCTGCCTCCTGCACACACTTTACCAGGGATTGTGCCAACTGGGAATGGAACCCGCAACCTTTCGGTGCACGGGACAATGCCTAACCAACTGAGTGACACTGGTCAGGGCTATCTGGTATATTTAGATACATGTATTTAAAGCAGGGGAGTGAGTTCAGATTTCAAGTCTGAAGGAAGTCTACAGGGTGAACTGGAGGGAAAGATGTAGAGAAAATAAGGCCTAAATAAAACAGTGGGGATTGAGAATAAAAGCTGAAGGCTACATAGATGAAGGAAGATGGACAGTAAATAAAGGATTTGAAGAAAGAATGATACAGCATCGATGTATCAACTTGATATTTTGAGGTTAGCTACGTAACTTTTTTCTTACTCTGTGTGCACAGTTAATTTTGTAAGTACAGAAAGTAGAATCTTTGTATCCATTTAAATGCCTATTAGGTTTTATACATAGTTGCCTGTTAGTATCATCTGTAATAACTTTCCATTTGAAATTTAACTTATGGTGATTCACTTATTATTAAAAATCCACAAATACAATGGCCATAAACAAGGTAGATAACCTGTTGGTGGATATCAGAAAAATCTAGGAAATTTTTCCAAACACTACCCAGAACCTAGAAATTCTGCATATCAGAAGAGGGGAAGAATCAAAGTGTCAGGCATGTGTAGTTAGGAAAAAATTTCTTAGATGACTGACTCCTGCCCCCTGCACAACACTGAGAACTAGAGCGCCTATAAATTTTATGATTAAAAAAGAAAATGTACAACACATTTTCACTATAAGGTGACTTGGAATTTTATGGGTTCTATTAATAGAGGACTTTGTAAATTTAAGTATCATATTTGGAAAGCTCATCCTGTTTGGCAAGGACCTGGGGATGACATCGTAGGTTGAGATTTTAGGGTATTTTAATACTGATTGTTTTAGGAGTTTCTTATATGCAAAATCCCCTAGGCCACAAGGACATAAATATGGAATTAAAATCCTATCTTGGCATCTAAACATTAACAGAAAAGCAGAGTTATCATTGTCTTTATGTTACAAATCTCACAATTATGGATAAGCTGTTTTCAATCTACCTCCACCTAAAAGTACCTACCCACTGGTAGCTAGTCCTAGTAGAGGATACCAGAATTAAAGACCCACAAAGTACTGTCCATGAGTCTGTACAAGTAATATTCCTTTTAAAGAATATAAAATTTATCATATGGAAAATGAGATAGTAATAAAGACCTCCTGATTGATGTTAACTTTCAGGGATTTTTAAAAGTCATGTGCTGAGATTATCAACAGGTTTTTAATTGTTTTTATACCAAGAGGTTGAGATAAAGATAGTGTGTACAAACAAAGTGAAACTGAGAATTTAACTGTGCAGATAACAAATGGTTAAAAAATTGTTCCAATTTTTCACTTACCTTGTCTTTCTCCTCATTGTTAACAGTCATTCTAAAATTGTGTACCAGTGTCACCCCAATAAATTCAATAAAAAGGGAAAAATAAAAAAAATAAAATTCTGTAGAGTCATAAAGTATATTGGGATTTCAGCAGCTATATAAATCTCCAAGCATCACATATGTATATATGCAGCATATCACATCCAAATGGAAAATTGGTAGTTTAAAAAGGTTTGACGTGTTTTGAGAAAACATATACATTACGTCCATACCGTAATGATAAAAGTGTAGTACAGCTGTATTTGAAGAATATCTAATTAAAACTTCTGATTACAAAATTCTTTATCAGCCATGGTTACTGCTTTTGGAGGTTTTTTTTGTTTGTTTTGTTTTTTTTACTTACCGCTCTAGTAATCTGAGAAAGAAATCAGTAGGAGGTACAGGAAGTTCCTACCATTAAGGCACCTTAATCACATTTTAAAAACATACTAAAAATTAGCACTCAATTCCTACTTCAGAGATGGAGTTATTCCTCACAACCCAGCACTATAGCTATTTGAAAACTGGGGCGAAAGGAAAAAAACAAGAGGCTGAACACAAATCATTTTGCAAAGTATAGCAGTGTTTCATTTTGTCTATTTGTTCATCAGACATACATTTTTTTTTTAGTAGACCATGTGTACCTGTTTGCCTCTCCCTACCCTTCCCTATAATGTACACATATTTGGAGTTACTTTTTGAGATCTTTTTGAAGGCTTTGAACCAAACTGTTTCTAAAACTTGACTATTTCCCACACGTTAAAAAAAATTACTTTGGGAATGCAGATACCACATTGAAACCCATCTGACTTGGAAGGCGGGCCTTTACATCAAATCAAATAACTGAAGGATGGGATCAGAAAATTTCAAAAATTAGTCACTTCGAGTGACTCAAGATTGACGCGGACCAGAAAAATAATGCAGTGTAGAAGGGTTTTTTTATTTAAAAAAAAAAAAAAAAGAAAGAAAAGCTTTCCAAGAGGGAATCAGGGCGCTACCGCGCTCGAAAAGCTTCCTCCGACACCTCTCAAGGACTGCCTGCGAGGCCCGCAGTTACAGTTAGGAAAGAAACCGCCAACTAAATTGCAGGACGTTCAACCGAGACAGTTACTAACGTCCGTCAAATCGCTTTTTTTTTTTGGTTGTGATTCTGAACCGCACCCTCCACCCCGCCCTCCGGGGCAGGAACCTAGAAAGGTTGTCAAGTTTGGGGTTTTTGTTTTGTTTCCTGAATCGGGCTCGGGCGGCCCAGGATGTCAACAACTCGGTCTCTATTTTCTCTCCGCCGTCTCAGGTGCTGCCCCGCCCACACCGAGCGTTAGGCCCCCGAGCGGCCCAGGGAGCCAGTTGCCTAAGCGCAGGCGGCGGCGGGAGGCGACCGCAGTTGCCCAACAGCTGGGTTCCCAGGCCGCCCGGTGTGACGCAGCGGCCCCCTCCCCACCCCCCGGACGGGCGCTCAGACCCGGCCGCGGCCTGGCCGACCGGACGCCGCTCGACCGGCCCCTCGACGTATCCGGTGGGAACCGTTCTCGGCTACCCGAACCCCGTCATAGTCTTCCGCACCTCCCCACCCCCTGCTTCCCCGTTCCTTCTCAGTGTCTCAGCCTCGACATCCTTGCGCAACCGTCCCGAACAGCGTCCATACCCGCAAGGAGCGAGCCCGCAGCTCCCACTTCCCGGAACCCAACTCAAGGCCGCTAAGGGAGGGCGCCGAAGCAAGGATCAGCGGCCCGCGGCCGCGGTCAGAGTCCGGAGGCCTTGGCGCAGGCAGCGTGCGCGCTCCCACCCGCGCGCGTGCGCGCACTCGCACGCCGCCCGGACTCAGAACCAATCGCGCTCTTCCTACGCCCTACGATTGCACAACGTAGTTCCTCCCACCGCCTGCGCGCCAGTCGGAAAGAGTTCGGCGTGCTCGCGCCCGCTCGCCCGCCAGCCTGCCTCGCGCCGAGTGGGGAAGGGGAGTGAGCAGAGGAGCTTACGTCGCGCGGGAGGCGGAGGCGACGGCGACCTCGGTGGCGGCGGCGGCGGCTACAACCGAGACGGTTGCGCTCTCGCTCTCTCGGCGTCATGGCGGCTGCTGAGAGTCGATAAGCGGCGGGAGCGGGAGCGCGCGCGTGGCCGCGGCGGCGACGACGACGGCTGATTACTTCTCGCTCTAGCTGCCCTCGTCGTTGGTGCTTCAATAATGAATTGATTGTTGGATCCGCTCCGTAGGGGGTCGCGCATTGGTGCCGCGGGCCGGGGCTTCCCCTTCCCCGCCGCGTCCTTCCCCTTCCCCCTCCCCTTCTCGGACTCCTGCCTACCCCGAGACGCCCGGAGCTTGAGGACTCACTCGGCTGAACGGACCGCGGGCCCGGGCGCGGGGGAGACCGCCGATCCGAGTCGTCTCTCTCCGCCCCGCGAATCCTGCACGCCAGCCGGTAAGAAAGGGAGCGGCGGGCGGGTCAGGATGTGGCGGGGAGGACGGGCACCGGGCAGGCGGAGGGCGGAGGCGGCGCGGTGCCCGGGCGGCGGCCCAGGGGCCGGACGCCGGGCAAAGGCCGGTCGGCTTTTCGAGGGCCGCGGCGGACGGGGTCGGCGTGCAGGGGGCGTGTAAGGGACGAGCGCAGGCCGGCGGCGCGGGGCGCATCCTCGCGCCGGACGGGCAGGCGGCTGGTGGTGGTGTCTCCCCGGCCTCCTGGGCGTGGGGTTGGCGGCGCCGCGAGGGAAGAGCTGCGAGGCTCAAGCAGCGAGCTTTTGGCTGGTGCGTAGGTCCCACCTTGGCCAGGGCTCGCTGCACGTGGGGAGCGGCGGTGAGGGGGAGGGGGCGGCGGCCGGGACGAGCCTGGGACGGCGCGGGGCGGGTCTGCGGGAAGTTTGAGGCGGGAAGAGAGACTCCGGGACGGTGTCGGAGGCCTTGGGAGGCCCGCGGGCGGGGGCGGAGAGCGGGGTGGGAACGTTCCTGTGGGAGGCTGATAGCGCTGCGGCGATGGAGAGATGTAGGAGGAGGGAGGTCGCCAGTCTCCTGCAGAGTGCTGCTTCGAAAACTTAGCAGAAGCAACGCCACTGTTAAAAGACAGGGCATAGGCGAGGACTGAAAAGGTTTAACGACTTAGGGAAGAGTCATTGTTAAGACCCTTGCGAGGCTGGAGAGAGCTGCGTGCGCTCGGAGCTTCAGGACTTGCGGCTGTGAGAAGGGTCTCGGAAAGAGGACTTACTCAGATGGAAGATGAGGGGGAAAAGGAAGTTACAGTGTACAAAGAAAGCCATTTTGAGGGGCGAAAGGAAGGTGAAAAGGAAAGAACGGAAAGAGGAGTGAACTTTCTCTACGAAGAGAGACTTCTCGGGAAAGGCAGTTTGTTAAGAGTACCTAGATTTTTAAGACTGCTGTAATAGTAAAGCTTTTTGAATAGCTGGAATGAATGTTTAACATCAGGAATAAATGTTTCGGGGAATAGTTACTTTTTGGATAACCAAGTTCTGGCAGAGTCTACTGGACTGTAGTCTCTGGAGAATTAAAATCCTGATCTAGACTCAGAGTTTGCTATGATTGAATTGGCAGCGGCCTATTTCCCCCCATTTTTTGTGGAGTGGAAATAATCGTAGGAGTGAATTCTCTTTGCTGAGGTCGGAGGACAGCTCTGCTCTCAGTCTGCTGTCTCGGTACTTTTCTGGCTGGGGAAGGATCTGACGTCTCCTTCCCCCGCTTCTTCCTCTCCCTCCCCTGCCAGAGATCTCCTTTGTTTATTCGTGGATGGCTTGTAGGTGACTCTCCAGTGCTGTGCTGGTATCTTGAAAGGTGGAAGTACAGTGTCTTGATCCATAATTTTTGCCCCAGACTCCTTATTTAAAAAATAAATAGTATATATTTTATTACCTTTTTTAAAAAATGGAATCTCTGCAAGTACAAACTGGATTTTTTCTTTTTTTCAGTCCACTATCGGTTTACTTGTGAACGAACATACTTATTTTGACCTATACATTTTTATTAGGATTATATGATATCCTTTAATACCCTTTTATTCTGCTTTTATGTGAGCATTTTCAGAACTCCCTCACTCCAGTATATGAAGTTCTGGGTGATAGGTATTAGTGCTTGATTCAAGGTAACCTTTTCCCCCTCAATTTGCTTGACCAAGAATTTAATAAGACTCCATTTTCTGTTCTTTGTGTGTATGTATATGTTACATACTACCACTTTGCTTTCGTTATCTATTACATATATATTGCTATACAGTTGCAATTAGTCTAAAAGTTTTATCACTCCACAGATATTTTCATTTCTGTCAAAAGTAAGAAATGGTGTGCTAAATTTCTAGTTAAGAGTTAGGAATGTAGCTAATAGAAGCCTAGGTATTTTGAATAAAAGACCCCTACTCCTTCTGTACCCCCTCTAATCTAAGTGGCTTAGATTTGTGTAAGTTCTAAATAGACTTTTTAATGTTTTTCCCCTTAGAGAAATTTTCTTACTTTCTTAATGTGTTTTTTTAGGTGAATCAAAAAGGGTCCCAGGAAACCTGTGACTGTTGGAAGAAAATTCATCTGAATTTTTGATATTCAAGGAGTCAGTATTTATATTCATCTTTTAAACTGGGAAGATTTATATTCCATTTTAAAACTTGTTGATATTTACAATGAATGGACACAGTGATGAAGAAAGTGTTAGAAACAGTAGTGGAGAATCAAGGTAAGCACTTATCAAGAATTTATAAAGAGAATTGAAAACTTTTGTGATTATTTTTACTTTTTCTAATAGGTGCAGAGTTTTCAGATTCAGATTCTTTCTCTTAGCTATCCAAAGAGCAGAAGTTTCTAATTAATGAAGCTTTAAAAAAAAATTTTTTTTATAATATGAGGAAGGGAGGGGGGAAGAGAGAGAAACATCAATGATGAGATATAGTCATTGACCGACTGCCTCCTGCATGCCCGCTACTGGGGATGGAGCCTGAAACCCCTTCAGGTGCCCTGACCAGGAATTGAACCATGACCTCCCGGTTCAACCATTGGGCCACAGTGGCCGGGCTATATGAAGCTTTTTGGTAACAGATTTTAATTATTTTTTTTCCCATTGAGATACACACAGAATTTACGGAAAGTTTTGGGTTAATAATTAAAGCTAACGCAAGTAAAAAAAAGACATTTAAATTCATTTGACTGTTAATGCACTCTCCAAATAAAAGCAGTAAGAATGTCTGTATTTATATTTTTCTGGCATTTTGTTTTCTTTACCTGTGCTGTCCAATATATAGTATTCATTAGCCATGTGTGGGTCTTTAAATTAAAATTATGAAATAGTAAAAATTCAGTTAATCACACTAGACACATTTCCAATACTAGTCATTTGTGGCTAGTGGCTATCATGATGGACAGCACAGACAGAAAACATTTCTATCACTGCAAAAAGTTCTGGACAATGCTGATCTGGATTTTGTTAAAAGTGTTGCTGCAATACTTCTCTTCTCCCTGCCCCCTCACCCCATTTTCTTTCACATTTGAGTTGTAATTATATATGAATAAGTTGAAGGTTATTACTTGAGCTATGTCTTTGCAAAGAAGATAATGGTTTATGGTAATAAGCCATACTAAGCTATTTTAATTTGTAAGAAGCCTTTTCTAATACAAAGCGTCTTTTAATTCTTCCATCAGCCTCAAAGTTGAGTTATCTGCACAATAATACAATCCATGTAGTTATTGTTCATTTATTATATGTGGAGATCGGGAATATGGACATTGGAGTCAGGTTGCCTGACTTATCCTGATATCTTACCCCAATTCTACTTAGTAGCTGTGTGAATTAGGGCAAATTATTTAATTTCTGAGGTTTTGATTTTTGCACTTATAAAATGGGAATTGCAGTATTATTTATATTATTTAAGGATTGAGATGCTACATGTAAAGGGCTTAAAATAGTTCCTGATATACTGTGCTCTCTATATTTATTATAATTGGCATCATGTTTTATGTATGCCATGTAGTAACATATAGGATATTACATAACTGAAACATTAATTACAGTGATGGACAAGAAACAGGCAGTTTTGGCAGCTAGTAGAATTTCAGAAAAAATGTTGGATAGACAGTGAAACAGTGGTTTAGGCATTTGACCTGAGACTTGGGATTTTTTGGTCTTGTTGGCTATTCTTGAGTTCATCAGCTTTCACAGGCCGACTGGATAACAAGAACATCATAGTGAAAAAGGAGCAGCTATGGAAAGCAGCATTATTTCGTTGAACAGGTACTGGCCTAGGAGTTATAAAACCTGAGTTGACACACCATCTTTGCACTAACTAGTTCTCTGAATGATTTCTCAACTGTAAAACAAGAAGAGTTGAAGTAAATGATTTTGAAGTTTCATCTTACCACTTAATTTACAAACTATAATAATGTTTTAGACAATAGTTTGTCTAGAATCATCAGTTGAGAGGCTAAATTACAAGACTTCAATCTCAGCTTTGATTCAATCTCTACAGGTATACTGACTGTAGCAAGTGAATAGGAGAATCACATTGTCCACTTTCTCTTAATCATTAGTGAGCAATGAGATGGTTATATCTAGAGGAAACAGGAACCAAACTACCCACAAAATAGGAAATAAGACTCTTGAGAGCAAGAGATTATATTCTGTTATAGTCTAACTTGTTCCAGTAATCTTTTATGTATTTTGCTGCCATATCTAAAGCAAAGGAGTGAGTACAGTAGTAAGTGAAATGTGATAGTACAGGGGAAAGAAATTAAACCCCAAGAAATCAATTTATTTAAAGTAATATTTTACAATGCATACTTATTTAAAATAATTGCAAAGCATATTCTCTGGTTATTCTGTGTCATTATTTTACCCATACAGGTTTTATGTCCTGAGAAGTATTAGATACCTAGTTCTTACAACTGCCTTGGTGTTTATCAGGAAGACCTGCTTCTTTTTTACTTTCATTTTCTTCCTTATTGCTGTTATGCTATCCTTTTCCTTTGCTCTACTGTCATTGTTACTAACCCTCAGGTTCTTTCCCCCCTTTCTCACCCCAAGCTTTCATAACAGGGCAGTATAGAGAAGGGAGATTGTGTCTAGTTAAAAAAGTGAGGAGGTGACCTTTATAGATACAGGGATTTTCTTGCAAAAAAAAACAGAAGTTACCCTAACTATGAATATTAATATAGAGTGATGAGAGGAGAAATATACTCTGCTTGAAAAATTTACATACATTGTAAATTTGCTTTTTATTGGCTAGAATTTTTAAATGTATTTTTGCTTCAGATTCCCCCCCCCCTTTGTGGAAGTTTATACAATGAAATAGAATTAAGAAAGGTCATTTGGCATTTTGGGTTAGTATAATAAGCATTCTACTAAAAGAATTTTTTTTTATACTTTCCGTGTAGAAAGCTCTTTATAACGATTTACTGAAAGGAAGAATACATACAAGAAAATGTGTCTTTGGCTGTGCTATAACTGTCAATTTTGAAACTTATTTACTAAGAAATGTGGGTCAGGATGCACCTGTACATCAGTTTCAACTCAACACAAAGTTTACTATATCATTGAAGTTAAGCTTTCTAAAGATACTATTGGAAGATTTCAAAACATCGATTTCCAGCTGTGTGAGTTTATGTTGTCATTTGCAACCAAGTTTTTCTAATCCTAGTTAGACATTTATTATTTTTAAGTTAACTTGAATGATGATTAACTTCAGAAATAGATTTATGAGTAAAGACCAGAAATATGTAATCACATTTTGCTAATTTTCAAATGATTGCTGCACATGCTTAATACTCAGAAGAAACTGCTTGCCTGTGGATTAAATTTTTAATAATGTAAGTTTGTCCATGTAAACTTGAGAATTTATTTGAAAGTTCTTATAGAGAGAGAAATTATTGGTGATATGCAATAATGTTCTTAATCATTTAGAATTAATCTATAGCTGGCAATTGAGCTTTGTTGGCCTGATTCTTAGAATTCTTTTCTTTTTTTGATTATAACTTTTATAGTCTTAACAGTCTTAATTTAATATATGTATGTGTTCTAAATATATGTGTGTATAAATTTTATATTTACTTAGAGGAACTCTGTTGCACTTATGTTTCCTTGGCTTATAGAAAATATTTTAATTACTGTTTTACGCTTCAAGAAATCTTTAGATCTTAACTTTTAAAATGCTTTGGGTAGTCAGTGAGTAGGAAATTGGATAAATGGAAATATTCTAAATGAAAATCTCCTTTATAGAAATTCAGTCTTTAAAATACTTTTTAATGATTTTGAGAAGCCCTATAGTTTAAATGACCTGTTAAATTTAAGGAACACCAAGTAAAGGTTAAATTGAACACATTTTCACCACATTTTTCACCATTTAACAGTTTCAAACTTACTCTGTGATAATACAGTTTTATGTTGAATACTACTATGGTATGCCATTTATGGAAACACTGCATTTATGTATGCACATACTAGAAAGATTTCTTGCCATAAGAATTAGCTTCTTTTACTAAATGAATTTGAACAATTTTTAAAGCCAATGCCAATTAAAATGGTGTTTCCTGAGCTTACCTTGCAGTTACCTCAGAGTTTTTTAAAAAAAAGTTCATTTTTAAATTTCAAAAATTTGTACTAAGAATTATTTTAAGGAAGATAAGAAAATGTGAAATTCCAGAGCAAGAATGGCTAGAAATCATTGAGTTAAAGAAACTGCTTTTTAAAGTTTCCTGTGATGTCGTTAATTGCAGGAAAGGATGACTTTTTCATACCATATTTTGTTAATTTCTCAGTTCAGTAAGTGCTTTCTGCATCTTTTCCTATTAATTTTTTCTTTCCTCAAATATTATGTGTACTGAATCTAAGATCACCTAAGATCATTTCTTAGGCTTTGAAAACTCAAAACTCAAAATTTAATTTAGAAATTACTAAGTTAAAATTTTCACAGAACTTGCTAGGATTGTGGTTAGTCTAAGTTACCATAAACTATTCAGACTTAACTTTTAACTGGTAAGGATAAGAGAATTATATATGTCTTGACTCTCAAAGGCATTACTTTTATCTACATAGGCATGAGAGAATGTGGGGCAAACATTAATGTGTTTTTAATATTGCCTAAGTAGTTGCTTATTTAAGGTCTTGATGACTGGTAGGTTACATCCGGTACAGTTCTGTGTTTAAAAATATGGGTACTTTTTTTTTTAAAATATATCTTTATTGATTTCAGAGAGAGGAAGGGAGAGGGAAAGAGAGGGAGAGACATCAATGATGAGAGTCATTGATTGACTGCCTTCTGCATGCCCCCCTGCTGGAGATTGAACCCACAACCCGGGCATGTTCCCTGACCGGGAATCCAGCTTTGATCTTCTGGATCGTAGGTTGATGCTCAACTGCTGAGCCATGTCCAGCTGGGCAAAAATAAGGGTACTTCTTTGCGGTGAATAGATAAAGAAAGAATAGATGGAGAAAACTTTCTGTTGAACAAAAAATTTTAAATGTACAAAAATAGAAAAGTTGCAGCTCTAGCTGTGGTCCTTGGACCCAGCAGCATTGGCATCACCTAGGAGGAGCGTGTTTGAAATATACAACCTTGTGCCCCACCTCAGACTTAATTGATCAGAATCTTCATTTTAAATAGATCCCTAAGTGATTTGTTTTCTTATTAAATTTATATGCAGCTCTTTGCCTAGAGTCATTAAGCACCTTGCTATTTTTTGTTGTTGTTATTGATGCTGTTGTTATTACACATGCTTTTTATTTTTTGGAAACCCCATGCCAGCAATAGGCTGGGTATACTTTATTTCTCAAGAAACAACAATAAGGGCAACCAGTAATTATTGAGCTCTTCCTCTGACTGAGCCAGGCATAATACACACAGTGCATGGTGTATTACATGAATTAATCACAGTTCATCTTCACAAAACTCCTGTGGTGTATGCAGTGTTGATGATTCCCACTTGCCAGAGGGGAATCCTGATTTCTGGCCATATTTAAAAATCTTTTTGAAAAAACTATTAACTAAATTCCAGACTTTACTTGGATTTCATTGGTTTTTCCATTAACATGCTCTTTCTGTTCCGGGATTCAATCCAGGGTACCATGTTGTATTTAGTTGTTAACTCTCCCCAGTACCCTCTGGTCTGTGAGAGTTTCGAAGTCTTCTTGATTTCCTTAACAGTCTTGAGAATTACTCGCCAGGTAGCCTGTAGTATGTCCCCAGATTTGAATGTCTGATGTTTTTATTAGGATAAGCTAGGGTTATCAGTTTTTAGAAAGACTACCACAGAGAAATAGTGCTCTTCTTTTCATATTGTATGGGGAGCATAACATCCACATGGCATTACTGATGATGTTAACCTTCATCACTTGGCCAAGGTAGTATTTGCCACATTTTTCCACTATAAAATTACTGTGTTTCCTTTTCCATTCCATATTCTTTTTTTTCTTCTTTTTAATGTTTATCTTTATTGTTGAAAATATTACAGATGTCCCTTTTTTATCCCCACTGATCCCCTCCAGCCCACATCTATCCCACCCTCAGGCTTTCCCCCGTATTCTTTTGAAGCATGTCACTGTGTCTAGCTTACTCAGGAGGGTGGGGGTAGGGGGTGGGAATTAAGTTACATCCTCTGCTGGGAGGGCATATTACATATATTAAATGGAATTCTGTAAAGAAGTCATTTCTCCATTTATTCAATCATTCATTTATATAAGCATGAACTTATGTATATGTATTTTATACTTTGAGTTGTAATACAGTAAATTATTTTGTTGCTCACATTGTTTTAGGCTTGCCCATTGGGAGTTCTCTTTCAGAACTTGGCTTCTCTATCATTTTACTCACTCCCATCCTTTTGCCTTATAATCAGCCATTTCTCCAAAGAAACTTGATTCCTTTCGTTGGAGAAAAGGGTATTAGAAACCAAGGTTTTGGTGCTGGGTATGTTGCTATTCAGGTGTCACTGCCTCTTGGCTCTCTTAGCAGGCAGAGCAGACAGCTAGGTAACATAGGTATATATATATGAAACTATGTATATCTACATATTTATAGTTTCTGTATCTGTCCATCTGTATAACGTAAACATTAGTTTGTATTGATGTCTCCAACTCTAATCCTTTTCTACAGGATTCATCCTAACCTTCCTTTCTAGCTTTTTTATAATTTCCTTTTCCAACGGAAGAAAACCTGACTCCCACAGTCCACCATCATGCACTTGAACCTCAGTATACAAGTAAAGCAGTTTCAGAATTTTTAAGCAGTAATCCCAGAAGAAACAAATTTACCAACTAGAATACAATGTTTATGTACAGTTAACAGTTGCTATTACACTTAGCCTTACAGTGTCTAGTTATAAAACGGTTTCCCCAAATTACTCAAGTTAGCTTCCCCTCTTTCCCCCTTTATTATGGTTAAATCATAAATTTGCAGTGAAGTTAGATTCATTTGTTACCTGTTGTATTCTTCCATCCCGGGATCCTCACTCACATGGATTGACGTTTTTTAAACTTGCTTGTATTACATTTACTCTCTGAAATAAGAGTTTTACGGATTTTGACAAATACTTGGAATCATTTATCCTTCACCCAAGTACTGTATAGAAAGATTCCTCACCCTAAAAAATTCCCCTGTGTGTTCCAGATCTTTGGAATCACAATTTTCATTTTAATTAGATTCTCAGGAAATTTGTATACATACTAAATTCATATGCATGGATATGAAGCTATTCACCTGGAGTCATTCAGTATCTTGCCTTGTTTTAAAATTATAAATTAACTTGAAGAAAGATGATTATGATTTAGAGGTTATAATAGAGGAGCCAGTTTAAATACATAATCAAGAAAGTATATTCACATTTATGGGGCCATATAGGTATGCAAGTGAGGTGAAAGAAAATGGAATTGGGCTCATTACTGGAGTCATGTAACAGGCTATATGGGAAGTTTTTATGGAGCTCTTTAACTTTTGTAATCTTGATAATGATGAAAAATGATGTAGTTTGTAAAGAAAGGAAAAACAAATGATAAGTATTCAGAAGCTTGATGGAGAAAAATGTTTTAACAGTCATAGTCCCCCAATAAAGAAGTGCAAGTTCCCTAATAAAAAGAATGTATTGAATATCCTAGCTTTGTAGTTCTTTAACCTGAGATTTATTCAGTGTTATGCTGAAGTTTTTTTATGGTTTGGTCCCAGGCTGAGAAAGAAGAAAAAGGAAGCATAGCTGAATATATGCTGCATGTATTGAGAGATACCCGTACGACTGTATTACCCATGTGAATGGACTGGTCAGAACCATTGGTTTTAGGGAAAGACCTTAGGATCTGTTGTTCCAGAATCAAGTTCTTCTGTATGAATGAGAACATTACTGTTTATATTTAGGAATATGTTATGTGTCACTGTGATGCAACATGACTGCTTAGTCAAAAAGTCAACTTTAAGTAAATGTTAAACTACATTTGAAAGTTTTTTTAGTGAGGATAGATTGAGATTTAGTTATCATTGAGGCATAAAGTACAAAAATAGTGGGGAGCTCTTTTCTTAATAAAAACCATTCCCATTAGCTCTTTTTTATATCTCCTGTTGCTGCTTTCATAAATAAAGTTCTGTGTCTTTAGGTAGTTATTTAATTTAGATCAGTGATTTTCTACCCTTTTCATCTTATAAACTAATTACTAAAATTCTGCACCACACCAAAAAAGATATTTTTTGCCAATCTGACTCCCCCCAAAAGTATAATTTTGATTCATTTACACTGGACAGCTATTGTTGTATTGGCTGTTGTCATGTTTAATTTGACAGTCTAAGGGAAAAGCAGCCATTTCCCCTGACTAAATAGGTATTTGCATATTTTTTAAATTCCTGTGGCACACTGGTTGAAAAATCAGATTTAGGTCATTGAGCAACTTCTAAGCTGTAGATATCCTGAAATGCTAAAATTTGAGATTCTTTTCTAAAATTTACAATCAAGAAAGAGACTTAAGCCTTAAATATTTGTAGTTTCAGGTGCATATGGTAAATACAGAGAGATACAGTCCACAGCAGTTAAAATGTAGGAGACAGAGAAGTTAGATTATAAGACAGATGGTTAATTTCTGCATCAAGCTCAGTATCAAAATGAAATTTAAAAAAATTTTTGTGAGATCATTTAAAACCCTGGTAATCTTCATAGCAGCATTATTTATAATAGCTAAGATCTGGAAACTGCCCAAGTGCCATTAGTAGATGAGTGGATAAAAAAAACTGGTATATTTATACGATGGAATACTATACAGTTATAAAAAAGAAGAATTGCTTACCCTTTGAGACAGCATGGAGGGACCTGTAGAGTATTATGCTAAGTGAAATAAGCCAGTCAGAGAAAGACAAGTATCACAATATCACAAGTGGAATCTAAAGAACAAATAAACTGACAAACAAAATAGACTTAGAGATACTGATGCAGGCAACAGACTGACGTATATCAGAGGGGAAAGGGGGGAGAGATTAATCAAAGAACTTATATGCATATATACATAACCCATTGACACTGACAATAGTGCAGTGAAAGCCTGGGTAGGAGGTGGGAGTAGGGTGGAGTGAGTCAATGGGGGGGGGGGGGCATCTGTAATACTTTCAACAATAAAGATAAATTTAAAACAAAACTCTGGTAATCTTAAATTTGGTGTGTGTTAAAAGCCCGGGCAATGTAGCTTTTATAAGGTGAGGTATTTTGACTGGCTTAGGCAAAAAGTACTTTTTATACCCAGGAAAAATGATGTTAGAAGGCAATACTGTTCTGAACAGTTTTTACGTAAAGAAATGGGGCCATTGGAGAAGAATGGAGTTACATTCTAAATTCCCTCAAGGAAGTCTATTCTAGTTTTTGTGCTTGAGGTAGATTATAATATGATTATTGCGATTTTATGCAACTACTGCAATATTTCCAGTTCTTTGACTAAATTCTGAATTCATTAATAAGAGGAAGTTTGATCTGAAAGGAAATACTATAAGAATTACAACTAGCTGTATACAAGTACTAAAAATATAAATCTTTTCTTTGTTCCAGTTTTAGTGTATATTTTAGACCAAAGGATTGGCTTAGTACACAGTAGCTTATCCCAGTCATATTATACTACATTGATTAAATTTTTTTTGCAGTATGACTCATAGTAGATGGAGGTGGTTCTTTTGTGTAACACACTCCCATGGGTATATGCAGACTGTGATGAAACACCAAATTACAAATAATTTTGTTAGAAAGCAAAGCATGTAGTGCTGGAAATTTTGTGGGGGCTTTTTGTGATGGTATTCCTTAAAGTAATTTAAAAGCACATGTATACATATATGCACACACTTATGTATATATATTTGAGTCCTCATCCGGGGATATTTTTCCCATTGCTTTTCAGAGAGAGTGGAAGGGAGAAAGAGAAGGAGGGAGGGAGGGAGGGAGGGAGGGAGGGAGGGAGGGAGGGAGGGAGGGAGGGAGGGAGGGAGGGAGGGAGGGAGGGAAACATGGATGTGAGTGAGAGAGACACATCAATTGGTTGCCTCCTGCACTTGCCCTGACAGGGGCCTGGGATCGAGCCTGCAACCAAGGTACATGCCCTTGGCTGGAATGAAATCCGGGTCCCTTCAGTCCGCAGGCCGGCGTTCTAGCAAGCCAAACTGGCTGGGGGTGGGGTGGGGGGGGGTGTGTGTGCGTGTGTGTTTTAATCCTCACCCAAAGATATGTTTATTAATTTTAGAGAGAGGAAGGGAGAAGGAGAGAGAAACATGGATGTGAGAAACACCTATTGGTTGCCTCTCATACACACCTCAACCAGGGACCGAACCCACAGCCTAGGGTATGTGCCCTGACTGGCAGTTGAACCCGAGACCTTTCAGTTTATGGGACAATGTTCCAACCAACTGAGCCACACCAGCCAGGGCGCATATAAATGGATAATCTTTTAAAAATTGAACTTTTAAATGTAGACACATATTTTATTTGTGCTAACTTAAAAATTGTTGATAATTTCAAGCATATGCAAAAATAGTGATAACAGTAAAATGAACTCTGGTGTGCATATCACCTAGCTTCAGCATATTCCATCTCATGGCCAATCTAGTGTAATTTCTAATTTCTACCTCCTACTAATCCATCCTACTCAATTATTTTAAAGATTATTTTGAGACATTGTATAATTTCTATGTGTTGGATTTCCACGTTCTAGGGGATACCAACGAGGAAAAAATAATCATTATCAAGCTTTACCTACCTGTTATAATTATAAATTTTATGATTTGAGATTTATCATGTTGTTAATAATATAACAAATTTGATGTATTTTATGGAACTATTATTTAGTGACATTCAAGTATATATATGCAGGCCTTATTTATCATCTGATTCCTGAATGCTTACTATAGAAACTTTGGAATTTACTGTCTTTAACTCAGATTCAACATGACTAAATCCAAACAGTCATGCTAAATGTTACCCTTTCTAGCATCTGTTTCTAGCAGCTTTATTCTCATTTATTTAGTTAGAGACTTTAAGGTGATAGAATTGTACTGTACTTTAAGAATGTTTATAATAGGATTTTGTCTTGGATTGGTAATTCAGAATACTAAAAGGAACTATTGTATTTGTTGTTCAGTTCCTAAAAGCAGTGGCATTAACTAGTTTTCAGAATCATACAGGTGGAAAGATACTTCCCGGATTTTTCTCAAATCTTTAATAGTTATTTTATGGTTCGTAGTAAAAGATAAAATGGATAACGAATTTTAATACAATATAATTTTACAGAATTTAAAGGTAGTCAGCTCTTGATCATCATCTAGGTGAATCCTCATTTTCTAAACGACTCGTTCTAGGCTAATATATTTTAAACAGTGAGTTGCAACACATTAGAGGATCATGATCAGATATTTTTAAGTGAAAGAAATAATGTAAACTAGAATAGAAATGCAGTGTTGTTGTAGAGTATTATTTCATCAGACTTTTATTATGTTTGCATATGCACATACGTATGTACTTCATCATGATATAAATATTTGTTATATAAGTCATGGTTCAAAAAGTTTGAAAGCCATTGCCTTTGGCCACTAATTCATTTTTTAAAATTGTTATTATTTACTCAATGCCTATTCTATATTGTTTTTCTAGTTCTGTTAAAATAAATAGTGGTCTATAAAAATAACTAAAATGGAGGCCTTGACTTAATGAATTTCAGGATGTAGGTAGAAGAGAGACATAGCTATAAAAATAATTGTAATATTGTGAGGGAATTAGTAATAGGAACAAAGTATTGCGAACAGTGTGACCTGTGCCTGGAAAAATTGGAGAAAGTTACATGCAGGATAAGATATTTTTGAGTAATCCTAAAGAGTAGGAAGTTTTATCAGTTGCTTCTGAGAGGAAAAGTATGGGGTATATATGCTACCAATACTAAACTCTGAAATCGCTCCCTCCATAAAGCCTTGCTCCTGATTGATTTCCCTCAACTCCAGTTCCTCAAACAGGAATTGATCCATCTTTATATTGTTGATTCTCATGTTTTACATTTCCCGTGGCATTTTGTTCCTACTATAGGAACTCTTGTGCAATACTTGTTTAGTTGAAGAGATGAGCAAATGAATTCAAATTATATATGCACAAAACTTGTTCTTTCAAAAGTTTATTACACAGAAATTATTTTAGTATATTGGGAACCAATTAAGGTGCATATATGCATACTAGAGACCTCAAAACACTGGGGCTCAAATACAATTATTTGTCACTTTCAGGGAAGTAAGCTCTAACCCTTGAGGTTATTCATTTTTCTGAATTTTCTTTCAGTTCTTCGTATGTATTCATAATTTGTACACTTATAGTATTGGTATTTATTTTCTTTCCTTAGCCTTCTCTGAGCCTGTTTATTTGTTTATTGTATGAAAAGGAAAGAATTAAAGAGAACCCAATGTCTGACACATAGCACCAGTTAGTAATTGCCATGTCTGTCTTTTCATATTAAAAAATTTGTTTTGAGCCTGGCCAGTGTGCCTCAGTGGTTGAATGTCGACCCTTGAATCAAGAGGTCCCCAGTTCGATTCCTGGTCGGGCCATGTGCCCAGGTTGCAGTCTCCATCCCCAGTAGTGGGCTTGCAGGAGATAGCCGATTAATGTTTCTCTAATCTGTTTCTCTCTCCCTGTCCCTCTCCCTTCCTCTCTAAAATCAATAAAAACATATTTTAAGATAAAAGTATAAAATTTTTAAAAGATCTGTATTGAAATTTTAGTATATCTGTAGATTTTATTCATAGACATTTTATATATTTATACTTATGACAGTCTAAAAAGCACCTAAACCAAACTTTGATATAATGATTCTGATCTTGAACTCAGGAAAAAGATGTATTTTTTTATATCTAATAGCTATCAGTATTGAACTCCTATATTTCAGATTTTAGTCATTTTATCCTAGAAACAAAGGTAAGCCATTAAAACTCTCAAGATCAATTTTAGGGCTGCTGGCTTCACAGATTATAGGATGTGGCCAAGGCATATGCAGTTAAAAAGTTGGAGAGGGATTTGGGTTATCTTGATGTTGGTTTAGAGTTTGAAAAGTATTTCTCCAATCTAATCCATAGATACAGAATTGTAACATTTTAGTTACATGGAATTCATGAGGAAGTAAACAATTGACATTAGCTGCACTTATAAAGCACCTAAAATTTTACTTGAAAAAACAATTTTAAAATCGATTACATGTCTTATTGAACAGAATATTAATTTTTTCTGGCCACTCAGGTTATTAACAACATTGGCTTATAATAACCATGAGAATATTGGGAAAAAATATTGGCCTCTATGCTAGAAGAACCTGTGCAGATGTAAACTTTGAGCACTTTTCCCATCTTTTTCTTCTGTCAGCTGCGAACTTTGAAGGCAAATCAGTATGGCAAAAAAGGAAGTATTGCCTATTTAGTCAGCCCCCATTGAACCAGTCTTCTGCTAAGTATAACTCAACATTTCTGCTTATATCTTATTTGAACTTGGACTAATAGAACACTTAGTTGCAGGGAGTTTTTGCTATACATTCTTTTATACTGGGTGACCATAACATTGGAATTTCTTTTATTAAGGAAAAGATGATGACATGCTGAGTTAGGCAATTGGCAGTTTCTAAGGCAGCTGTTAAATACAATTGGTCTTCAGTTTCCCTTCCTTAACATTTCTACCTTTCCAGGTCCCTTAAAGAAACGCCTTGTGCAGTTTTTATACTTTTATCAGTCTATTTTCATCATTTTATCGACTGATTATATAGTAAATTTTTAAATTATTTTTCATATCAGTGGCTTTTAAATTTTCTCATCTTTGTACCTGTTGTTATCTGCAAATAAGATTTCAAAATATTGAATATTAATGAAAAAAGCTTGTATTGGAAACAATTTTTTTTTATTAACATTTTTATTTTTAATTAATTTCCAATTTCAGAAAGGTTGCAAGAGATGTACCAAGAATTTTTAAAAGTACATCTTTATTGTTGAAAGTATTACAGATGTCCCCCTTTTTCCCCCCGTTGACCCCCCTCTCCCCCCTCCCCAGGCCTTCACCAACCACACTATTGTTTCTGCCCATGGGCTATGCATGTAAGTTCTTTGCAAGAATTTTTTTATATACCTTTTGCCCAGATTCACTAATTTTTACATTTTTGCCACATTTTCCTGTTATTCTCTCTCTCTATATATATCTAATATACACAACATAAATGTAATACAGATTTTTCCTGAATTATTTTAGAGTAGGTTACAAAAATCATGTCCCTTTGTACATTAATACATGGGTATATGTTTTCTAAGAACAAAAGTATTCCCTTACATAAGCCCTGAATGGTTATTAAATTCAGGAAAATTTACGTTGATACAATACTTTCATCTTTCTTTAGTTTGTATTCCAGTTTGGTCAGTCATCCCACATCTTTCAGTACAAGATCCAGTCTAAGATTACATTACTGCATTTGACTGTCCTGTCCTTTTCATCTCTAAAAATGTTTTTAATCTGGAACAGTTTCTCTTTCTTTGCCCCTCGTGGCATTAGCATTTTCAAGGCCATCGGCTAGTCATTTTATAGACTATTTCTCAGTTTGGGTTTGTCTTGTGGTCATTTGTGATTAGATCCAAGTTATGTATCCCCCTACCCTGTGCATCCTGGCTGGAATACTGTGAAAGTGATGATAGGTCTTTCTTAAGGGTATATCTGGAGCCTCATATTTGCCTGTCCCTGTTGTCGATATTAGTTTAGATCACAAGCACAAAGTAGCATCTGGTTTTTTCACTATAGTTTCTAATTTAACCATTATAGCTGATAAGCAATTGAGGGGAAGATACTTTGAGACTATGCAAATATCATGAAACTCTCTTAAATTTAGCATTTCCTGTTGATTCTTGGCTAAACCAGTACTTTCTATGATAATTTCAAAATGGTAATTTTCTAATGCTACTACCCTGTTCACATTTATCAGTTTGCATTCAGAGCTCTGTAAGAATCCTCCTGTCTGTCAGTCCACTTACCTACCTATCAACCTACCTACCTATTCACCCAACTACCTGTCATCAGCATGGACTTGAGAAATCTTGATTTATTTACTAGGTAGCAATCCTTTGCTGTCTATTTTGATGCTCAGATCAGATTTGACCAATGGAAGCCTCTTCAGGTTGGCTCCTATGTCCTGTTTTTGTTCTGTTTTCTTCCTTTGTCCTTTTGACATACCCAATTTTTTTTTTTTTTTAGAGTATTTTGCTTTTTGGTACAGCAAAATTGTTCAGGTTCATCTTGCACCTTCCCTGTCCCAGACTGAGAAGCTGTCATTTCTCAAAGGACTTCTAGTTTATTTAAGTATAGAATAATATATAGAAATCAAGATCGGGGTGCCAAAGTGATTATAAATTTAAAACTTCGAAGGAAATGTGTTTACATTTATTGATAAATAGTAAATCAAAAGATACTGTACCATAAATACACAAAAAAATATATATGCAAAGGTCCTTTTTTTTTTTGGTATCACTTTCGTAATATCAAAGGATTGGAAACAACATGTTTATCTTTAAGGTACAAGTTGAAACTGTTGTGTCTACAAAATGGAGTATACATACTTGCATAAAGGAATGGGGAATATATCTACTACTGTGAAATGATCTCCAGGAAACAACGTATGTATACAAACACTCCTCAACTTATGATAGGGTTTCATCCCGATAAACCCATTGTAAGTTGAAAATATCGTAAGTTGAAATGTTTTTAGAATACCTTAAACATGCTCAGAACACTTACATTAGCCTACATTTGGGCAATATCATGTCACTGCCCCTGCCCAGTATCACAAGAGAGTATTGTACCACATATTGCTAGTCCTGGAAAAGATCAAAATTCAAAGTAGCCCACCTGGCTTGGCTCAGTGGTTGAGCAGTGACTTATGATCCAGGAGATCGAGGTTTGATTCCTGGTCAGGGCACATGCCTGGGTTACTGGCTGTATCTCCATCAGGGGACGTATAGGAAGCACCAGATCAATGACTCTCTAATTGATGTTTCTGTCTCTCCCTCTCCCTTCCTCTCTCTGAAATCAATAAAAACATATTTTTTAAAAAATAAAAAGTACAGTTTCTTCTGAATGCTTATCACTTTTGCACCATAGTCAAGTTGAAAAATTGTAAGTCAAACCATTGTAAGTTGGGGACCGTCTGTAGCATATTTATATGAGTGTAAATATGATTGTATATGAAAGGGGGATATAAACATTCTCATTCATAATTTGCTTGTATTGAAAAAAAGGAAAATAAAAAGAATTGTAAAGAAATCTTAACACTTAGTAATCATATTATTAGTAATGCATTGTTATTTTGAAACTGTTACACATATACTAAGGTAAAGCAAATAATTTTATTATTATATTTGTAGTAAGTTTATTATTAGTGTTTTTTGGAACAAGAAGCTCAACCCAAATGATGCTATAATAAATATAAAATCAAAGAATTTAAAAAACCTGAGTTTGAATTGGAAATATTAGTATAAAGTCTTAATGCATTGTCTCTAAAAATATATACATCTTAGCTTATTCTATTAAAAAAAAATCTTTAAAACGATCAATCCAGTAGTAATAGGCTCATCTAGTACTCCGATTACATTTTTATTTCCATTTTAAATAGAAACCGGACTTCTTGATGAAATGGCTGATTTATAGTTTGAGGCAAGAAATATATAAGATGAGTCTGGTTTATTTATCTTGTGGGACCAGAAATCTACTGTCAAATCTACTTGAGGTCTTGTCAAAAGAATTCTGGAACTAGTAAAGGGTTTCCTGTTAACTAAAGATGGAATAATTTGGACATTAGCAATGATACTGACAGTGGATTAAAACTCATCAAATAATTTCAGATCCATGAGTTTTTAGTGAGACTTGAAAACAAACTATAATTTTATTCAAGTGCTCATAAATATGATGGTGGGTTTTCTTTTGTTAAACTGCAAAAGGTGAGGAAGAAAATCCATTGTTTTTAATAATCTACCACTTTATTACTATTGTGCCAGTGAGATTTAATATAATTAATAAGAATAACTCTTAAATGATATACAGATACTTACATTGTATAAAAGATCAGTGATATTGGTTATTACCAAAATAAAGTGTTAGCGGAAGCTCAGAAAGATTTCTTAGTGCCAAATTATATTTGTGAATTTTATACAAAAATGTGTAGTCATATATATCTGATTTGTTTGTTTATATATACATCCATCCACCCATCAGACATATATTGAGCTCTTTATGTAGTACACAGTATACAAAGGGCAACAAGTAAAAATCCCCAAACTCCAGAAACATGGTAGAGTATCAAAGGTGTAGAATACCAAAAAACAAAAGAAAACAAACTTATAGGGGTTATTACATAGTGTTTTCACCATGTGATGTGTATAGATAGTAGTATGGATAGGATGTTTTGGGAGTGCTAAGGAAGGCTATCTAATTTAATGTTGGGTTGAGAATGGAGTCAGGAGATATTTACTGGAGAAATACCCATGAGGTGAGGCTCAAGTAAGAACTATATAGTGCGTGGGGGGGGGGGGGGCGGTTAGTTGTGCACAAGCAGGAAGTGGAACAAGAAACTGGCTCTCAGAATTACAAGTCGTTTGCCATTGCTAGAACTAAGGATTTAGGGGAAAACTGGCAGAGACAAATTCCTGAAAGGCCTCATAGGTGTTTGAACTTTGTTATAGAAACACTATGGATTTGTAAAAGAAAGTTATGCCATGATCAGACTTTTATTCTAGAAAGAACATTTGCAGGATGGACTGAAATAGATTTACTTTATTAGGAAGAGACTTTTCACCTATTTGAACTCAAAATTTTGTTGGACTATAGATTTCCCCACCCCCACCCCACCCTGCTGAATCTCTATATATTTTTCTTTCAACTTTTAGGATTTTCTTTTTAAATAAATTATATAAATCATTGACATGGTTCAAAAACTGACAACTTATTTCAATCCATGTTTCCTCTACTCTCTTCCCTCCCTCCCTGTCTCCCTCTGTAGGTGGAATTTTTAACTTAATTGTTGGTTTATGCTATTATTCTTGCTTTTTTAAGGTATAAGCAAATATGTATGAATGTTTTCCCCTTCTTATATAAAGGAAGCAGAATATAAACATTCTTTTGTATCTGTTTTTTTCCTAACTATATCCTAGAGATCATTCTATGGTTGCATGTAAGATATTCCTTACTTGTTCTTAGTCCTACTAAGAATAAATAAAAATAAATACTTTATTCTTCTAATATAGAAGGCAGGGGTACAGCCAGCGAAATCACGTGCTCTAACCCTGCCAAGGCAACTGCAGGCAGGACGTGAAATTCAATAAATCTAGGAGCTTTTTTCATAGCTAATTTTTAAGTTGATAATTTTGTATGGCCCATGAATGATGTTGTAAATATCCAACTGACCCTTGGCAGAAAAAAGGTTCCCCACCCCTGATCTAAGGTAAAGACATTCTAATAAACCTATATACCATTAGAGTAGCCTAGATTCAGGCTGTTTGCTTTTATCTCCAGCCAGAACTATGTCTTGCTTAATAGCAAGCAGTGTTGACTAGGTATTCATCTTGAAAGGCTAATCAAAATATAATTAAAAACATAGGCCCACGATTGCCCCCCAGATTCAGTCATTTATTCATCTACTTTTCAAGTATTTGTTAAGTAGCCACCTATAAAAGGTACTATGGTAGGTATTCTGGAAAAAATAAACAGTACCTGCAAGAAGTTTATAAGCAATTAAAGTGACACCCCTTCTGCCTGTTTACTCTTTCCTAAATAACTAGTTCAACTATGCTTTCTTCTGAATGTTCTGCTATTACTGTACCAAACAAACTTGGTTGTATCTTCAGTGCTCCTCATACACTTGGATCCATTATCTTAAATATAGTACAGAATGGTATTTATTGGTTGACGTGAACCATCTCCATACCAGGCTAGAAGTTCTCTTAATGGTAAGAACTGTCTCATCTCAGTCTTTCCAGTGCCTAACATGGTAGGTCTCATTTAAGTTTATTGAATATGTAGATGTCTCTTACCTTGCAGGTTAAAGGAGAATGAAATTGTGTGTAAGGAAAAGTGTCTCCCCTCATATTGCTGGAATTTCGAGGACCCAAGTAAAATATGGAAAGTTGTTTGTTGTTTACTTAGTTGAAAGGCAGTATGCTGTTTTTGGACCTCAGAACCATGTGACCAGAGGGTAGAAATTGTAGCAAAAATTATTTTAATGTCATAGCCCTTAGGAAGCAAATTTTTGTTTACTGTTTCAATGAAGAAAAATATTTTTTCCACTGTATTTCCATTTTAAAAATCCGTGTATATTTGTTTACATTTTAAGTATTTAAATTTATATCTCACTTTTGGAATCAAAAGTCTTCTTGCAAACTTTTATGCCGCTGTTTCCATGTAGAAACTAACTCCTTGCTCTTGAAAAGGAGAAACTACTTTCAGGAAGGAATTACTTTTTCATAGAGTAATACTTCCATCTGGTGGTTTTTCTGAAAATTACAGCAGAAGACTTGAAGCATGAGTTTTTCTATAAATAAACTATGTTACCTATTGTTTCTCATAAAGCCAGATGAAACTAAATCAAAGGCTGTCTACCATGTGTGTCAAAAATTTTAGTCTCTAGTTTTCAACAGTTCAAATGTGAACACCGTGTGAACAAATGGCCTTGGGGAAAATAATTTATAGAGTCAGTTGTTTAGTTCAGACCATATCTAGGCTTTGCTGGACTGAAAATTAGTAATGGAGAAACTGATAGTTTTTCAGTGAAATATTAATTGCTTTCACATTTGTGTGTATAGAGGTTAGAAAAGATTGTGAGAATTTACTATTTTAGATTTATTACTGTGGAATCGTGACAGAGTCCAGGATTTTCTCAGAGAAGCATTACTGATTTTATTTCTTAGTACATTGTATTTTATCATAGCCTGATTATAATAAATCACATTTTCCTAAATTGATAAAACATAGACATAAACTTGAAAACAACTAGAAATTACAAATAAATTTCTACCTGTTACTATGAGAATTTTCAGCACATTTTTTACACATCTCTCCCCCCCCAATTCCTGCTTTATATTTACTACAGCTAAATAGCTTTTTAAGGATATCCCTCTGGCTTAAACATCTCAAGTTTGTAGCCCAGGATTCTGTACTTGGTGCAATATGCTCATTATCTTGGAGGAAGATTGTGACCTGATTGCTTATGTTTTGGCAAAACTACAAAATCTATTGACCATGTCACTTACTTTTGTAGATTAACATTAATTCCTTTTTCTGTTTATTTTGCTATAGAAAGGTGAAATATGAAATACACAAGGTTTAATGACTTGGGGTGTTCTGCTGACTTTTAAGAAAAGATTAAATTCCTAATTTTTCTTTGAAATCTGTTTATTTTCAAATTGCAGCCAGTCGGATGATGATTCTGGGTCAGCTTCAGGCTCTGGATCTGGTTCGAGTTCTGGAAGCAGTAGTGATGGAAGCAGTAGCCAGTCAGGTAGCAGTGACTCTGACTCTGGATCTGAATCCGGCAGCCAGTCGGAGTCTGAGTCAGATACTTCCCGAGAGAACAAAGTTCAAGCAAAACCACCGAAAGTTGATGGAGCTGAGGTAATAAATAAAGTATCCAATGAAAGGTAGATTTATAATGTTGATTTGTACCATTCTTAATCTAGCTTTTAGAAAACATTAATTTTAAACATTAAATTTTACTTTTAGTGATTCTCAGTTGTGGTTAAATATCTGTGGAATAATTGGCTTGTAAGAGAATCTGTAACTATAAAACAGCAAGTACAAAATAAACACACACCAAACCTTTTCTTCCTTTTTGTGGGGCAGAAATTGACTTTCATAAATATATAGTGTCTAACAAATAAAAATTAAAGACTGTGAGATCTTTTTGTTAATTCTGTAGTGTCTGATCTCTACTTTCAAGATCTTCAAGGAGATACTTTATTGCTAGTAGCAGGAGAACTCTGCTTCCTTGAAGATACCAGGTAGAAGAGACTAAGGGACATTCTGTTTTAAAAAGCTACTATACTTTAATAAAACTATCACCTTATAACAGTATATAGTAGTGTTACTTAGACTAACAGTCACAGGATGCTTGGACCAGAATATAAATCAACACATAGCTTTCTTCATGGAGAAAATATTGCTACCAAAAAAAAAAGTGCTTAGTAACGTAGTTGATTTACATTCTGGCTTAAGCTCTTCATGTTCACTTCATACCACTTAAAAAGAATAGGCATCCACACTTTGAATAACACTGGTGTTTCATATTATCACTTTCGTTTTGTAAGTTAACTTGTAACACCAAAGAACATGTTGTGATTAATATTGTCTATGAAGCTTGCATAAATTTTTTATATACAACTAAAGCTCATTGTATTTTAATTATATTGCACTAATATTACATATATTGTAAGGAAGGTAGTCTTAATTTATTATTTGGAGGCAGTGAAGATGTTGGTACTACTTTTCAGTAAAATAACCTCTTTTCAGTTATTTCAAAACTTAATCCTTCACTGGTTCATATTTCTGTTATAGTTTTGGAAATCTAGCCCTAGTATTCTGGCTGTTCAGAGATCCGCAATGCTCAAGAAGCAGCAGCAGCAGCAACAGCAACAACAACAACATCATCAAGCTTCGTCTAATAGTGGATCAGAAGAGGTGAGTTTTCATTATGAAAGCTAATATTTTAAAAGTAGACATGTTGCCCAATCATTTAAGTAGGTAGGTACCTAAGAAATTATTAGAAACAGTGTTTTTAAAGAATAGATAGGAGATAACTATATATAAATATGTGTATCAAGAGACTTGAAATATAGACATATTTTCTCTAATAATTGTACTTTTAGGGATTAATCTAAAACAAGCAGTGGAAATCTGTGTGCATTTGCTCATCAAAGCAAAACTAGAAACAAACTGAATAGTAGGAAAATATACATACACAAAGACATGTATGTATGTACACATATATGAAGAAATGTTTAAATTGTATTTGCACAGAACGTTAATAGACTTCTCAACATATATATGTATTTTTTAATATATCTTTATTGATTTCAGAGAGAGGAAAGGAGAGGGAGAGAGAGATAGAAACATCAATGATGAGAGAGTCATTGATCGGCTGCCTTCTGCACGCCCCCGACTGGGTATCAAGCCCCCAACCCCGGCTTATGCCCTTACCAGGAATCGAACCCCGATCACCTGGATCCTAGGTCGACACTCAACCACTGAGCCATGTCTGGCCAGGCTCAACATATTTTTAAAAGAATAGGCTGCAGCTATAAACAATAGTTCCTGTGTACATGTGAGCCTAATGGGGAAGAAAAATAATAAAATTTGATATACCAACAATTAGGATTCCTTTTTGAAACCTTACTAGGAAATAAAAATGGTCTCCAGGGTTGACAGATTCATTTTCTCAATTATCGTTGACATTCAATATCATATTAGTGTCAGGTATAAAGCATAGTGGTTAGACATTTACATAATTTAGGAAGTGATCTCCCCCCCCCAAATCTAGTACCTACCTGGCACCATACATAGTTATTACAGTATTATTGGCTATATTCCCTGTGTTGTACTTTACATTCCTGTAACTATTTTACAACTGCCAATTTGTACTTCTTAATCCCTTCACCTTTTTATCTCAGCCCTCTAACCTTGCTCTCATCTGGTAACCATCAGTTCTATCTATGAGTTTGTTTCTGTTTTTATTGCTTGTTTATTTTGGGTTTTGGGGTTTCTTTAGATTCCACATCTTAGTGGAATTACATGGTATTTGTTTTTCTCTGACTATTTCACTTAGCATAACCCCCTATAGGTAAGATTTCATTCTTTTTCATGTTTGAGTAATAGTACCACAGTTTTATCCAATTGTCTGTCTATGGACACTTATCTTGGCTATTGTATATGCATTGTTCTTTTTTTGTCTCTTGTTATAGCCTTTATTTTTAAAGTCTGTTTTGTCTAAGTATAGCTACTCCAGTTTTTTTTCATTTCCATTTGCATAAAGTAGCTTTTTCCATCTTTTTACTTTCAGTCTCTGTGTGTCTTTCGACCTGAAGTGGTTCTCTTGTAGACAGCATATGTCAGGGTCTTATTTTCTTCTCCGTTCAGCTGCCCTATGTGTTTAGATTGGGACATTTAATTCATCCCATTTGAATTATTGATAGGTATGTAGTGATTGCCATTTTATTTCTTTTTTTTTTCTCCTCCTTTTAAGGAAGTCCCTTTAACATTTCTGGTAATACTGGTTTGATGGTGATGAACTCATTCAGCTTTCTCTCTCTTTTGATTTTAAATGATAGCCTTGCTGAGTAGAGTAATATTTAATATTGGTTGTAGGTCCTTGCTTTTCATCATTTTGAATTTTATGTCTGTGAAGTTTCTGTTAAGTCAGCTGACAGTCTTATGGGAGCTCCCTTGTATGTATTAGAGATGACAGATTTTAAAGTTTTGTACAAAATGCTGACATTGTAATACTTACCTAATTTTACTGACTGTGTTATAAATTTGAATAAAAATTTTATTGATTATTTTATGTGCTAGTAGCATAAATATAACAGCATGGGGGAAAAAGAGGTTTTATAGTTGCTATTATTAGCCAAGTGAACTTTTTAAAAATTAGATAGATAGATAGATGATAGATAGATAGATAGATAGATAGATAGATAGATAGATAGATAGATAGATAGATAGATAGATAGATGATAGATATGTTTTTATTGATTTCAGAGAGAGGAAGGGGAGAGGGAGAGAGAGAGAAACATCAATGATGAGAGAGAATCATTCGTCAGCTGCCTCCTGCATGCTTCCCCTCCAGGTTTGAGCCTGAAACCCAGGCATGTGCCCTGACCTAGGAATTGAACCATGACTCTTGGTTCATGGATTGACACTCAACCACTGAGCCCCATTAGTTGGGCTCCAAGTGAACTTTAAATAGTATGACAAGCAAAAAAATTGATATGATGATTAAATTGCAATCATTAATAACGTTAACTTTGTTTATTTTTTTCCCTACAGGAATCCTCTAGCAGTGAAGATTCTGATGACACATCCAGTGAGGTCAAAAGGAAAAAGCATAAAGAGTATGTCATTTTGTTCAGCTAAGTACTTACTCTCATATCCAGAGAATCCTAATGATTCTGTATTTCTTCCTTTATTAGAAATTGTTGCCAAAAATGGACTTTTGTAAATTCTTGATTCATAGCATTTTATTAGGTTAATTTAAACCATTAATTCTTAACATTTATCTTTCTGTGATGACTTAAGGTTTTTCTGCCACTTGTTTATCTCCTATAACCCGTCTCCCTTACATATTTTTAAACTTCAAAGGTCTGCTTATTTATAATGTCAGAAAATCTTAACTTGAGTATAATGGATCAGCTGATGATGGATATTGGGTGATTCTGTTAATTTATGTTAATAGTTATCCTTACTATTCATCTGCACATGAAATTTACTTTATAGAACTCATTTAGAAACTCACTGTAATTTCTTAGAGTGTTAAGAGTACTTCAGATTCTCAGTTCAGATACTAGATAGTCTGAGTTTTTCTCTCTCTCATTTTTTCAAAAACATTTTTCTGTTGCCTCATATTTTTCTTTGTTGTTTCGCATTTTCACTTGGGTGTGTCTAGCTTTGAATATGTTATTTACTCTGCTTTATGCACTTGGTCTTATGCACCTTTAATGTGAAGACTTGTATTTTTTTTATTTTAATTTTAATATAGCTTTATTGATTTCAGAGAGAAGAAGGGAGAGGGGGAGGGAGAGTTGAAACATCAATGATGAGAGAGTCATCATTGATCAGCTGCCTCCTGCATGCCCCCGACTGGGGATCGAGCCCGCAGCCCAGGCACCCTGGCCGGGAATCGAACCATGATCTCCTGGATCCTAGGTCGATGCTAAGCCACACCCAGCTGGGCTGTATCTTTTATTAGTTTCTGAAAATTTAGTCATTGTATCTCTGGACATTTTCTGTAAGTCTGATACTACTATTAATAGGTGTAAATTTGTTTTGGATCATATCCATTGTATATATCTAGTGGATCATCTATCCTATCCTCTATGAATCTTACTGTGTCATGTTTTTTATCTTTTTATTGCTGTGCTACAATCTGGCTAATTTTCCCAGATCTGTCTTCTAGTTTACTAAGTGCATTTTCAATTACAGTGTCTCATCAGATATGTAACTCTTCCCCAGAGTTAGTACTTTCTAAACTCAGCATGGGTGCAAGCAAAAAATATTTTTAAAAACAAGAGTAATGTGGGATGATTGATAGACTTGCTTGGATATAAAAATAATTTATATTATAAAAATTTTAAATGGAGACTTTTCATATATTCTAGAAGCCTCTTGTGTTACTGCTAATGTGTAAACTCTGAAAAGATTTCAAGATAAAAAAGAATTTGTTTCTCTATTATGTTTTTATTATAAACCAGATCTTATCATATGCACTTGCTTATGTAACCATTAACATAGTCATTGATGCAAGAGATGCAGGGCAATGGAGAAGCAGTGACTGTAAGACAAAATATAGTGTGTATAAACTCATTTGGAGTTTATATTATGGCAAAATATTAAAATGTACACCCAGCATTTTTCTGTACATGTTGATTAGAATTAAATAGACTAAAAATAGTAGTAAAGATAATAATTGAAGGTAAGCTGGACTGATTTTTAAAAAAATATTTGTTTCTATACTCTAAGTTTCTTAATGAACTTGAATTAATTTTAAAAATCCGTTTTGAAGGGTATATTTTTAAAATCACTATCTCCAGGAAATTGAAAGAGATTTGAAATCTTTTTTTTGAGAGGGCAAGTATGATTATACAGGTTTTAAAAAATTAAACCCGGTGACCCTTAAAATTAGTATACTATGTTTTCATCTATAATGATAATCAAAATAACACATTGTCATTCATTGAGGTATAAAGTAAATGATTAACAAAACTCTGGAGTTATGGGAGAAATCTGACAAATATTTTCTAGCATTATTTTTCTACAGACATTTTATGTTTTTAGTATTCATGAAAGCAACAATATTTTTAATATTCACTAGAATGCAATTTATTTTTTTATTGTACTTTTCAGAGAGAAAATTTGCTATACGATATAAGTATAAGTAAATATATTTTATATTTTTTATGTACAGTGAAGATTGGCAGATGTCTGGGTCAGGATCTCCATCTCAGTCTGGTTCAGATTCAGAATCTGAAGAAGAAGGAGATAAAAGCAGTTGTGATGAAACAGAATCTGATTATGAGCCAAAAAACAAAGTTAAAAGCAGAAAACCACAAAATAGGTAAGTATATTTTCGGATTGATGCCAAAAATTGTTGGATATCGGACGTATTTATTGGTATTTATTGTTTTTGTATATAGTTTCTCAATTCTGGTTCTGTGCCATTGTTCCTGTAAAATACCTCTCTCCCCTTGGTCTGTCTTTCCTAGATCTAAGTCAAAAAATGGAAAGAAGATTCTTGGACAAAAAAAGAGACAGATTGATTCATCTGAGGATGATGATGATGAAGATTATGATAATGATAAAAGAAGTTCTCGTCGCCAAGCAACTGTCAATGTGAGCTATAAGGAAGATGAAGAAATGAAAACAGATTCTGATGACCTACTTGAAGTCTGTGGAGAGGATGTTCCTCAACCGGAGGAAGAGGAATTCGAAACAATAGAACGGTTTATGGATTGTCGGATTGGGAGAAAAGGAGGTATTTTTTTTTTTTTAAACATTTATTGTTTGGTGGTTTCAATAGTATTACTAGGTTAAATAAAGTACTTCTTGATGATTTGTCAGTTTTGAAAGCCATGGTAGATTTTTTTTTCTGTTTTACTTATTTCCTATAAAATATACTGTACGTAGCTTGAGTATTTTCTTCCGAACAGATATGTATTTGACCTCAGTTCATATATTGCAGATAATTAGGAATATTTTAACCTGTGTATTTGAGTTTTTCTGTTGCCATGCCTAAGTAATAGTTATTTAGGTACTTTCAATTTCACAAATGGTTTAGTTTTTTAAAATGTGTTTTTTTCTACCTCAAATATGTAGATAATTTTTAGTTATCTTGACATGTTTCCCCCCTCTTTCTGTGTTATTGAGATATAATTGACATACAACATTGTGTAAGTTGAACAGCATAGGGACTTACATGTATTGCAAAATGATTACCACAATAAGTTTAGGTAAGAATCCACTATCTCATAGATACATTAAAAAAAGAAAAATTTCTCTTGTCAGAACTTTTAGAATCTCCTTTTAGTAATTTTCAGATATACAATATAGCAGTGTTAAGTCTAGTCATCCTGTTGTACATTACATCCCTAGTACTTATTTATCTTATAACTGGAATTTTGAACCTTTTGATCACTTTCATCATATTCCTCCACCTCTCTTTTTCTATGAGTTTTTTAAGATTTCATTTATGAGAGAGATCATACAGTATTTGTCTTTCTCTGTCTGACCTATTTCATTCAGCATATGCCCTCAAAGTCCATGTCACAATGGCAGATTTCTTTCCTTCCTTATGGTTGAATAATATTCATAGTTATCAAACTTCTTTATTTATTCATTTGTTGATGGAACACTTAGGTTGTTTCCGTGTCTTGGCTATTATGAATAATGCTGCAGTGAACATGGGGGTGTAGATATTTCTTTGACATAGTGAATTCAGATATGCAGTTTTTTAAAATGATTTTAAGTTATTTTAGTTCCTAATCAGTTTCCCAATCAACAGTTATTGTAAATTGCTGTATGCTCTTAGGTATGCCACTGTCTTTTGACTTTGTTTTTTCTAATTTTAAAACTGAGGTGATTAAATTAGATAATTTTTCCGTTCTAAAATTCTGAATTTTTATTATATATGTGCAGTGTAACTTCATATAAATTTTTGTGCCCTGATACTTGACTTATTTAAGAAAGCACATATTTTTTCATTCATATTCTTCAATTTTTGAGTTGAATGGAAGTATTCTTATAACAGAATTACAGGGAATGTATTGTGCTTTCTTTTGCAGCTACTGGTGCTACTACAACCATCTATGCAGTTGAAGCAGATGGTGACCCAAATGCAGGATTTGAAAAAAACAAGGAACCAGGAGAAATCCAATATTTAATTAAATGGAAAGGATGGTCCCATATTCACAATACTTGGGAGACAGAAGAAACCCTTAAGCAGCAGAATGTTAGAGGAATGAAAAAATTAGATAATTATAAGAAAAAAGATCAAGAAACAAAAAGATGGTAGATATATTTTGTATTATTAATATTCTTATAGATTGAAGATTATTACTGAGGTTTTTATTAATAAGGAATGCATTGTCAAGAATCAAATGATGACCTAAAATAACTTATTTGTGGAGTTATTTGTATTTTGTCTCAAGGTAAAAGTTCTTAGGAATACCCACACCTAAATCCTTGACAATAGTCACATAGAATGTGTCTCATATATTATAAATTTTTAAAATTAAAAATTAATGATGCTTTATTTCTGTTTCAATTTCTTTATTATTTAAACTGGCTCTCGAGATAAGTGGCAAAATGGGAGATTTTGTGCTATTGATAGTTTTTTGGGGGATGAATTATTTAGGTGAGATTCTGAAGTCTGTTCCTGAATTAATCTTTCAGGTTGAAAAATGCTTCTCCAGAAGATGTGGAATATTATAATTGCCAGCAAGAACTTACAGATGATCTGCATAAACAGTATCAAATAGTGGAGCGAATAATTGGTTAGTAATAAGTGATTCTAATTAAACATCTGAAAAAAGTCTTAAATTTATTGCTTACACATTAAACATAGTAGCTTGCTTTTACTATATGGTATTGTAGAACTGATGACTAATTTTTACTTGTGTGGTTTTTACCAAGAATTATTCGTTGGATAAGATTTAATGTAAAAAAATAAATATCTGATTTATTTTACAGCTCATTCCAATCAAAAGTCAGCAGCTGGCTATCCTGATTATTACTGCAAATGGCAGGGCCTTCCATACTCTGAGTGCAGCTGGGAGGATGGTGCTCTCATTTCCAAAAAGTTTCAAGCATGTATAGATGAATATTTTAGCAGAAATCAGTCAAAAACCACTCCTTTTAAAGATTGCAAAGTGAGTATTGTTGGACATTTTAATTATTGAAAATGTATTGTGCATCATAAACATTACAAGCCCAGGTTAGAGAGTTGGATCCTAATTTCGGATAGGCTAAGGAAGAGAACTCTACTTGGTTAGTAGAACTTAGAAGAAATGATGTTCCTATAGTTACTATGTGATCTTAGATGTGGCACTGTCTCTTAGCCTTGGTGAGTAAAACTGTCAGAAGATGATAAATTGGTGGTAGTGGTTGTGGTAAGTTGGGGAGACCAGATAGAGAAAAATCCCTTGGAAACTAGGTGTACATGATTGGTTTAAAAGGTAGTGAATATTTTCTTTGAAGGTAGGAAAGGAAAAGAGGGATGTATCTATAAGAAGGTATCCATGCTTAATATAAGATCTTTGTAATTTAAGTTATTAGTGATAGTTTTGGGGTCTAAGTACCACTAGAATTTGTTTTCTTATTACAAGATTGAATTAAATTCATAATGGTAATTTAGAAATCAAATGGGAGGATAAACTAGTTTTATGGTTTATTTCTAGGTCAGGGCTGGAGCAGTGGTTAAAAGGGAATGAATAGCATAGGTTTTTTAAATACATGGGACCCAAGTATTTCAACAGGACTTAAAATTATCTCTTTAATTTTTCATTCAAGAGGTGGGCAAAATATTTCACTGTATATTCTTGTTTTAGTAACAGAAGGCAGTCTTCTTTGAATCAGCTATATTTTGAGTAATGGAATTTCTGAACTTGATGTTTTCAGACGATATTTCAGAATTTATGGTAAAAACAGATTTTTCATCCTTTAATATAATTTCTTACATTTAATAATTTTTTATGTTAACATTTATTTCTACTAAAGGTATTAAAACAAAGACCAAGATTTGTAGCCCTAAAGAAACAGCCATCCTATATTGGAGGACATGAGGGTTTAGAATTAAGAGATTATCAACTGAATGGTTTAAATTGGCTTGCTCACTCTTGGTGCAAGTAAGTATATTTTGAATCAGCTGTTTGAGAGGGTAAGAATTTTACAATTATAGAATTTAGAAAAGATTTCCACTAACATAAAGGATAAGACCCTTTAATATTTATATGCGGGTCTTTGAATTTTTTTGTACATAAACAATACTACATACTAAAAAGAAAAACCAGTGCAGTTTTGAGTTTAACTTGTTTGATTGTCGCAGTACTTAAATAAGTTTTTATTCAATTTAAACTCAGAATATGTATACATTTCTATCCCACACTAGTCCTGGACTATTTCTCTTCCTCCCAGTTATTTCTGATACTTAGTTAGCCCTCCAATTTTTCCCCTCCCATGTCCCCTGCTCCACTGTTGGCAATATAAGGTAACTCTAGGGTGCTTTTTAAAAAAAACTTGACCATAGCTATAGTTTTTCCTGCTATATGTTCTTCCTACTTACTTTTCACTTAATATGTTTGGACTCTACCACTTGAAGATGGATTGAGTTCTTGGCTACATAATTGATTAATTGGAAAATACTGTCCACTTTTAAGATTCTTCTGCCCTAAAATGGTAAACTCCCTCTCCTTCTCTTACACCTTTACATTTATTATTCATAGCTAATAAAAGTGGTATATTATGTATAATACGTACCAGATTAACTTTAACTGGTCATATAAACTTACACATGGGTTATGTAAAAAGGTTTCTTTGTACATTTGAATCTTTGTTGCATACATGATTTTTGTTTTTAACTTTGTAGAGGAAATAGTTGCATACTTGCTGATGAAATGGGCCTTGGAAAAACAATACAGACGATCTCATTTCTGAACTATTTGTTTCATGAACATCAATTATATGGACCTTTTCTATTAGTGGTACCACTCTCCACTCTCACTTCCTGGCAAAGGGAAATTCAGACGTGGGCTTCTCAAATGAATGCTGTGGTTTATTTAGGTGACATTAACAGCAGAAACATGGTAAGTGGTTTCTTCACAAATTCATGAAATCTAAGCATACTCTTCTTTGAAGACAAGCATTTTATTTGTCTTTTAGTCTTAGTTTCTAGCACAGAACTTGCCATAAAGTAAGTGCTCAATACATATTTAATTGGCTGTAATTAAAAAATCAGTTTTGGTTTAGTGTTACTTTATAGATTACTTTTCCTTTCTTATGGGAAGTTTCAATTATACATGAAATCAGACAGAAGAGTATAATAAACCTTCATGTGCCTATCTCCAGCTTCATAGTTTTAACTCATTGTCAGTTTTGTTTCATCTGTACTTCTGTGTGGTACACTCCTCCCAATTATTGTGAAGCTAACCTCAGATATCATATTTCATCCATAAATGTTATTAAATGAGTTAATCACTAGTATTGTGTTAACTTCAGTGAAAAGTGTACAGTATTAAAGACGTCTGCTTTATTTTATAGAACATTTTGATACATTTTAATTACATGGTTAACATAGTTGGTTGAACTATATGAAGAATAATTTGAACTATTTATTACATAAACATATATACATAATTTTGTGTTTTGAATGGATTTTATTTTAGAAATTCAAGTAAAAGTATACTTTTTAAAATGTGTGTCTTAAAATTATCTTTAAAATTTCTTGATAGATAAGAACTCACGAATGGATGCATCCCCAGACAAAACGGTTAAAATTTAATATACTGTTAACAACTTATGAAATTTTATTGAAGGATAAGGTGTGTATTATCTATGTTTCTCTTTGATGGATATCAATTTTTCCTTTACAATGTGTTGTGGATAGAATGAGAAGATAACTTAAATCAAGGGTCAGCACACTGTAGCCTGTGGGTCAAATCTGGCGTCTTTTTTTGTGACCCTTGAACTAAGAATGATATTTACATTTTAAAAGGTTGTAAAAACAAACTAAAGAATATGCAACAGAGACCATACATTTGTCTGGAAAGCCTAAAATATTTCCCACCTGGCTCCTTAGATAAAAGTTTGCCAACTCTTGACTTACATGAAACTTGTTTGGTGTAGTATCTGTTGATTTATAAGAGAAAGAAGATAAATAGCTAACAGGATTGAACTACCACTGGGTGTAGCACTGTGTTAAAAGCTTTATAACTATTGTCTTGTTTCAAGTAATTCTCATTTACTTTACAAGATACTGCTATCTCTAATTTATTGGGAAGAAAAGTCAAGTCTCAAAAGGTTAATGAACTTACCTAAGGTCATACAACTACTAAGTAGCAGAATCAGGCCTGTGTCTGTTTTAAGTTAGACCTATGTTTTATACATGAGAAGTGTATAGTTCATAGAAGCATACAGTGAATTATATTCTTGGAGTAAGACACTGATTCAAATTTGTATTATATTTTCTCCAAATTAACATTAATAAAGGCTTTACTTGACTAAAAATCTCTTAAAAATCTCTTAGGTTAAAAATCTGCTGTAAAATTTTTAAATTTTAAAAATTTTGTTAGTCTGTAAGCTAATAAAAACTTTCACTTGATATTATGCTGTTTTTTAATGAGTAAGTTGATCATGAAAGGAACTTTATTTTGCATGTTTAATTATTTTATTTGAGGAGTCCAGTTAATCTTGAAATGATAAAATTTTTATTTGAAATTTGAGATAGGTTTGTTTTTTATTTTAATTTGCCTCATTTTAATAATTTGAATTCAGGTCAAATGGGAAGCATAAGTTTGAATTCAGTTTTTTCCTCAAAGTATTAATATGTTTTTCTGTTCATTTTAAGGCATTCCTTGGAGGTCTAAATTGGGCATTTATAGGTGTAGATGAAGCACATCGATTAAAGAATGATGATTCTCTTCTGTATAAAACTTTAATAGACTTTAAGTCCAATCACCGTCTCCTTATCACTGGAACTCCTCTACAAAACTCCCTCAAAGAGCTCTGGTCTTTGCTTCATTTCATTATGCCAGAAAAGTAAGATAAATCGGAATATACAATTTTAATGTTTTTATACTAAGCTTAGCAGGAAGTAATTAGTGTAGGTAATAAGACCAATAAGAGGTTTTATTGCCTTAAAATGTTGGACCACAGGTTATTAAGAAGAAAAAAAAGGGAAAATGGGATATTTTATAGTTGTAAGTACTATTTTGATTTTTTTCATTTTGTAAATAAATAAGCCTAAAAGTTGGTTTTGTCCATGTTCAAAATATACTTTGCTTAAAACATTCAAAACTGACTACCTTGCTGGTAATCCCATTTTCTAAATGAGGAAAACTAGACTACATGTATAAAATAACTTTTTCAAGGCCACAGACATAATCTCTGTAATTTCAGAACTTTAAGATTATATCATTTGATGAATATTTTAGTGATAATTGCTCCCATATTTGAAAATACTTCATCTTTATTTAACTCAAGGATTTTCATAATTTTATAAAACACCTTATATTTTATCTTTATGGATATGTAATAGACTTACTGGGAAGAATAGTTATTAAAACTAATTTTAGCTAATTTTTTCCTAAATTTTTTTTGCTTACATATGAATACCCTGAAAAATCTCATATGCATTTGATTTCTTTCAGTAACTCTTCCATTTTCTTAAATTTGTAAGGTTTTCTTCCTGGGAAGACTTTGAAGAAGAGCATGGCAAAGGCAGAGAATATGGTTATGCAAGCCTCCACAAGGAACTGGAGCCGTTTCTGTTGCGCAGAGTTAAGAAAGATGTGGAAAAATCACTTCCTGCTAAGGTTGAGCAGATTTTAAGAATGGAAATGAGTGCTTTACAGAAACAGTATTACAAGTAAGTTGTAAACTAAGTACATGACCTGAACATTTCATTATAAATAGATTCCCCTATACTTGTCACGATGAGGTGTCCCCATCCTCCCAATAGGGTCCTGAAACAGTAATAATTCTTGAATTCTGTAGCATACTGGGGCAGAGATATTTAATGGCCTCTCCAGGGTCATCACCCATCATGGGTGATACAAGACTAAATAACCTTTTAACATATTGGTTGCTTTTCTATTGCATACAGTCTCTTTATAGAGGATTCTTTTTTCTTTTTTTAAAATATATCTTTATTGACTTCAGAGCGAGGAAGGGAGAAGAAAGAGAGAGAAACATCAATGATGAGAGAATCATTGATCGGCTGCCTCCTGCATGTCCCCCACTGGGGGTCGAGCCCGCAACCCTGGGCACGAGCCCTGACCGGGAATCAAACCTTGATCTCCTGGATCCTAGGTTGATGCTCAGCAGCTGGGCCACACTGGCTGGGCATATAGAGGGTTCTTTTTAAGTGTTAGGATTTTCATGGTACTAAGGCATCGTTATGTAATTATGATAATTATGTAATGGACAGATAGAGGTAGAAGCCAGAAAGAGAAATTTGGGGGGGACGGAATTTCGGCCTTTTTTAATACATATATTAATCATTTTGTATAATGCATGTCAGATCTTATATGGTAATGAATAAAAAAAAAAAAAATCTCTCCTAATACCTATTTAAACATCTAATTGCATAAAAAGTACTGCTACATGCATTTGAATTCTCAGAAACATATTTTATGGTAAAATCTAAAAGTGCTATATATTTGAAAAAATTATTGCATGAATTTTAGGTTTTTATTATGGTAAATTCCAGGCATATGCAAAAAGAGGATAATGTAATGAACTCCCCTCACTCAGCTTGTTATTTTCAACTCATAGCCAGTCTTTTATCTAGCTATCTCCACTTCCCCCACGCCCTATCATTTTGAAGCAAAAGAGAGGTATTAACTCTTTTAAGTCCCTTTGAAGACTAACTTGTAAAAAGGAAGAAAATAAAAGATGGTTGGAAACAAAGTGGTTCATGGCGAGAAGAACTGTGTACAATTTGGAGTAATAAAATAACCACCCATAATTTTTCTATAACTTGTGTCGGTTTTGTGTAATTGTAATTTAGAGGAGGCAGTGTGGCTAACTAGGTATTCTCACCAGATGTCTTTTAGGCCTGTGTATTAGCTGCCTAATGGAGTGAAACTTAGAGGAAGATTAAGACATAATATTCAATTGACCATTTTTAAATTTTTGGGAAAAGGATAAATATGCTCTATCACTATGTTACCTTAAATCTTTGCCATCTATAATTTATGGTTCAGATAACAAGTTATTGTTAGTCTTATGAATAAGGTTTATCAATCTTGTAAACAAAATTTGTTCCATTATATGAAGCTGTGAATTTCCTAGTGGTACAGTTTTGCTTTGATGCTTGATTATTTTTTATGGTTTTATAATTCATCCTGGTAATTGTTCTCTGCTAAACATCATTTATATATATATTTTTTAAACAGATGGATATTAACTAGGAATTACAAAGCCCTCAGCAAAGGTTCCAAGGGCAGTACCTCAGGCTTTTTGAATATTATGATGGAGCTAAAGAAATGTTGTAATCACTGCTACCTCATTAAACCACCAGACAATAATGAATTCTATAATAAACAGGAGGCCTTACAAGTAAGAATTTTAAAATACTGTAACTTTGGTAAAACAAAAAATTCTGGAAATGTGTATTTCATTTATAACTGAAAATGGCTTTAATGTATTGGTTAGAAGTTCTCTTTGGTTAATGGTATATCTAAATAATGGTGTTTTTATCAGTCTTTATCAAAGCCTTTAATATTATAATTTATCCAATTAATTATTTTGATCATTTTTCTAAAAATGGATCTCTAATTATGAGCTATTGTAATTTATCCAGCAAAAAATCTCTTACTGCATTCTTAATTGTGAAAAAAAATCACTAATTATGATTATGCTGAATTTGTAAGAATGGCAGATGGTTGTCGTAAGGATATCTTGACTTCAAATCTTACCTTTCCTCTCACTTCAGGAAGACAAATGAGAAGTGTGAACAAAGCACAATTGCCATCCAGGCACAGTAGTGCTTTGAAGTGCTAGGATCATAAAGTTCTATATGTGTAAATTAGAGTACATTTTCTTACTCTTTCAGAACCTTTGAATGCTTAGTTCCTGCTTCTTCCAGTGCATTATTTTTCAGCTTAGATTTTTTGAGAAATATAGTGAAACCATGTCTTATTTTCTTTTGAAAATACAATAAAAACAGGTGCTAAATGGCAAGGATAATTTTAGCCTAAAGCATAGAGCAAAACAATAAAGGCCATCCTAGAAAATTTAGCAAACTGAAAAAACTGTTTTCCAACATTATGAAAATTTAAAATTTCAATTTAAAATAAACTGAAGTATTAAGTGGGGCATTTGTTTCATTTGATTAGTTCTTTTAAAAATTATAACAGTTGTGATTTATTGTTTCCTTAGCACTTAATCCGTAGTAGCGGAAAATTGATTCTTCTTGACAAGCTGTTAATTCGCCTAAGAGAAAGAGGCAATAGAGTTCTTATTTTTTCTCAAATGGTGCGGATGTTAGATATACTTGCAGAATATTTGAAATATCGTCAATTTCCTTTTCAAGTAAGCATTTCATTTTGTCATTTTTGCCGATTTAAATTTCATGTAATGCCTCAGTATGTTCTATAAACCTTTGAAATTCTTTTGTAAATGAAGATTTTTATATAAACTACTTTTCTTTTAGGAAAATGTATGTTTTAAAATTCTAGTTGTGATTATCCTTTTTCTTCTTGACCTTATAGTTATCAGCGAAGCAATTTCTCTTCCTTTATTTTTAATTCTGTATTTCTCTTCTATACTCAGATCTAAAGCAGCCTTCCTTATGTATTAGGCTTTAGTCTGAGGAGGGAAAAGAGAGCAGCAGTCATTGTAAATGTTACCAGGACAGTTGCAGATTCTGAAGATTTATGTGCTCATAATTCTAATATATCGTTTGCCGAACAAAACCTGATGACCTTAGAGAAGATACCAGGGACCAAAATGGGTTTATATTCCATCTATTCAGTGTTTATTTTGAAATTCATTCAACATAATTAAAACAAATATGGATGAGTATTTAGTGTTAGAGTCAGGTGCTAGTTCCAATACTTCATATCTAATTATTTAATCCAGTATATATAGCTAGTGAATCATGTGCGTTTAGTTCAGGCAATAAAACAAGTAGAATTATAATGATGAGTCTTAACATTCATAATACCTACTCTGTTGGAGATTACAGTCTGGTGTGGGAGGTGGACATTAAGTAATTACAAACAAATATAACATAACTCTGGTAAGTGCTATGAAGGACAGGTGTTTGGTGATATGAACATGATTGAGAAATAGGTGATCATTTAAGGAAAAAGGTAGAAAGAGAGTGATAGATTTAACAGCTTTATTTAGATGTAATTTCTATTCCATGCAATTCATCTTTTTAAAGTGCACAATTCATTGGTTTTTAATATATTCACAGATATGTGAATCCATCACCACAGTCAACTATATAATGTTTTCACCACTCAAAAACATTGATACCCTTTAGCTATCAACCTCTGTCCCCCTATCCCACCTCACATCCCCACCCAGTTCTGTTTTTAGACAAATTGTTATGTGTATATGGTCAAATAAAAATATAGTACAGCACTGGCTGGGTGTCTCAGTGGTTTGGAGTGTCATCCTGCACACCAAAAGGTTGCAGGTTTGATTCCCAGTCAGGGCACATACCTGGGTTGCAGGTTTGTTCCCCACTCAGGGTGCATACCAGATGCAACAGATCAATGTTTCTCATGTTGATTTTTCTCTCTCTAAAAATCAATAACACATGAGGTGAGGATTAAAAAAATATGTATATGTATATGGAAATTGTGTGTGTGTGTGTGGTACAGTAGTACTTGTAACTGTTCTCTGCCCCTAATCCCTTCTCATTTCCAGATCACTTCCCAGAGAGAATCATTTTTAACTTTTTTTTGGTTTTAGATCATGCCTCAAAAAATGATATACCACTATTTTTTAAGTTTTTTCTAATTGTGATTTTTAGTGAAAAAACAAACAGTATTTAAAATTTTATTTTTATTTTAGACATCTGGTTAGCTAATGTTTAGTAAGCATTTATTATATCAGGGACTGTGCTAAGTGTTATCCCTCACTGAATCCTCTGTATTCTGTAGAGTAAGTAGTACTGTTATGCCCATTGACTAAGGAGGAAACCGACAAGGAGAAAAGTCAAATCACTTGCCCAGGCACTAATTAATACTTAGATGTGAGCTATTTGACTAGAGCCCCAAATCAGAGATTCTCAAACTTTAACTTGAGGGCTTTTTCTGGACCTTCTTCAGAGTTTCATCAGTCTGGGATGGAGCTCAATAATTTACATTTCTAAAATGTATTTCTTACAGTGGGTTTCAGGCAGAATAACAACTTTACTATTTGGGGAAGCAGCCCTAGTGGTTAAGAGCACAGACTCCAGAAACAATGCCTGGTCATTGTTTTACTGCCTAAAAAGTACTTTTGACCCTTATAGTCTTAGCAAAAGCAATGCTGAATTTTTATATATACTTAATTTCATAAGTAAAATTCTTTTATATGTGGTATTTTAATGTGTTTTATTCTAGAGATTAGATGGATCAATAAAAGGGGAGTTGAGGAAACAAGCTCTAGATCATTTTAACGCTGAAGGATCAGAGGTATGGATGCTTTTAAAATTCTAAATTGTTTTAGTCATTATTTTTCTCATACTTGTAATTTTTTAAAAAGTTTCATTGGTGCAAGCCAATTTCGATTTGCAAGTCAGGTTTTTAAATCAGTATTGTATGTTATGTTCGTAGAATTTTACCCTTTCTTATCAGTAGTATTTCGGCATACGATAGTTCATTCGCTTCAAAGTAAATTAGACCACTTTCATTGAAATTTTTTTAAACGTAATTTGATTTTTATTTTTCCTATGTATAGCTATATTTTGGAGTCTTGTTTGGTTTTGCAAAGGTGTATATATCTTAGTATTTTTTAAAACTACCTTTCAGTTTTATTGGTAAACTACTTTTTAAATTCTAACAGTTAATTGTAAAATTCTCATATTGATTATTTACAATTATAACTTGGAAGAATTTATTTTTGTGCCTATTTACAATTCCTTACAGGATTTCTGCTTTTTGCTTTCCACAAGAGCTGGAGGTCTAGGAATTAATTTAGCCTCTGCTGATACTGTGGTTATATTTGATTCTGATTGGAATCCACAAAATGATCTTCAGGCACAGGCTAGAGCTCATCGAATCGGGCAAAAGAAACAGGTATTTTTTATTTCCTTTATTTTACTATTTTAGAATCTTTTTATGATCAGTGTTACCTTGGATTATCCTCCTGGTAAGATCACATTGCTATTTAGTCGATAGTGTACTGACACTCAAATTTACCAAAATCACCTGGAAAGTCTGACAGAACTGAGGTATAACTATGCCTAAATGGAATCACTGTCTTTTGATCACGCATTCTGTTTACAACTGTAGAGTACAATGTTTTTCATTTAGTATATAAACTTTGAAATGTCTTCATTTTAACTATTGAAAGAGATTTTGCTTTTAGTACATTACTACATTTTTATCAGCCTGTATTTTATACTTGTGCCTATAAGACTCTCTGCAAAAAAAGCCATTCTTGTTTTATAGTTTTTGTACAACTGTCTGACAATTGTAATGGGCCTTGAGAAAAACTGTCATCCTTTTAATGCCTTGGTCCTTGTATTTTAATTCATTTGCCTCCATCTAATGTTGTACTTCTCAAACTTTTTCAAAGCAGGAGATATGAACACGTATCACAAAAAGGCTTAGCACATTTATAATGATTTTTTAAATATTTTTATTTTCTACGGAAAAAAATATTCATAATTTAAAACTAAAAATGTTTTTATTCAGATAATTATCATAAAACTGCCTCATTAGGAATATATCGTGCTTTTTCCTATAATTTTTTATACTCTGTAACAACATTGCATACCCCTAAATGAAAGTTTATTTAAAGTAGTCGTTCTCAACTTCATCAGACCAAGTGACCCCTTTTTATAATTGTTTTTAGTACCCTGTTCTTGAAATAGATGCATGTGATTTGAAAAGTCATTCTAATGCCCTAATAATTAGGCAAAAAAAAAAAAAAAAAAGTTTTTTTCAAATAATCTGTTTCAATGTATATGACTCATACCTAGGATGTAAAGAATAAGTTTAGAGTTGAAAGAATAAGAGAAGGACTCATTCTCCGTAAGAACTTCAAAGGAAGGAAAGAGCAAGGTATATCTGAGCATCAGAGGATAAAAGTTAGTGATAAAAGATTAGATGATAACAGGCTTACTTGTATGTTGTAAAGGAAAGGGAACTTGAAGTGGAGATGACAACATGCCAAGGCAGATCATAGACTGTTAAGAGAGTGAGAAAATAGCAATATTCTCCACAGGTGAGCTGGGCCTAATATATATGTGAAGAGTCAAAATATTCTTAAGTTATGAATGAAATGGGGAGTAGTGATTAACTGCATGGAACAGAACCTCCTAAACACACAGCCAGACTTACATTCCATCTATAGTAGTTAAAGACCTTGGTCACCACATTTCCTAGTAGATGGTAGAAAATAGAAAACCATTAAGAAGGGTGCTACAGAAGGTTGCATAGTAGACCTCGGAAGAGTATCTGAATAAGATCACAAATAATGGCAAGACAGATTTCTTACTGTTACGTTACGCAATGTTTAAAGCACAAATACGGTAGAAACATGAAATGCATTTTTCTTGATTATTAATGAGATACATTTTTCATTATTGATGAAATTTAGAGATTCCTATGCTTTTCATGTACCTGCTATTTAAGTAGTATTTAGTTCTAAATCTGACAAAAGGAATCTCAGATCTCCTCTTAAATATTTGCATGCAGCAACTACAAAATAAGTAGGTATAAATGACAAATATAGATGTTTTATTGATGACACCAATACAATGAGCATTTGGAGATGATAGCTTTTGATAACGATCAAAACAGTATTTATCTTCTGATTAACACAGTAGTTGCAATCTGAAAAAATTAGTGTTTATCGTAACCCTGTAAAAATGCTTTATGTTTATATTAAAATAGAGTTAGAATTTAGACTCAATATAATTTAAAATGGTTTTTAAAATAATTTGAAAAACTTGAAAAAGACAGGATAATTCTTCACTGTGCCAGAAGGTCCAGTATAATGCAGAATGTCTGGTTCCTATACTCTAAATGCCTGTAAGTCCACCTAATCATTGTGAACACTAAAAATATTCCCATAAATTTTCAAAATATCTCTGTATGGTGGTGTTAATGTTTATTATGGAACCACTGACTTTGAGAAATAGGGCAAAATTACTACACATCCAATTTTTGTCTATTTTGGAAAGCTTTGCTTTATGGCAGGACTTTATCATAACTTGAAGAGTGGTTCATAGAATTTTGGATTGTGTGGAATAATGAAATATCCAAATTGATAAAACTGGTTTAAGGTTGTCATAAAGTTTACCATTTTTTTTCCCCCGGTTAAAAGATGATTTAAAAATTGCTATCATTCTTAATTTAAAGAAAGCAAGTAAAGTCTTCTAACCAAAATGTAAGAAGGAAGGGCATATACCCTCAAAATAATCTTAGAGTTAAGGAAGAAACTTAGCTTTGAACACATTACTATATGTGTGTGTGTATTTAATTTTATTTTTATTTGTTTTTTCATTTTGCTTTTAACCAGTGAAAACTTCACGTGGGATGAGCTTCAGTCTATATTCCAATATTTGATACTTCAGATTGGCAAAACAAATCCTCTTTGTTTCAGTTTGTTTGAGTTTGTTTCATCATGCGTATCTTTCCAGGTGAATATTTATCGTCTAGTTACGAAGGGATCGGTGGAAGAGGATATTCTTGAAAGGGCCAAAAAGAAGATGGTTTTAGATCATCTTGTGATTCAAAGAATGGACACAACTGGGAAGACAGTACTACATACAGGTTCTGCTCCCTCAAGGTAGTTACTTTACTGTAAAGACTGTCATTTTAGAATCCTACTACACTCATTTTTTTTTAAATGTTACACACTGCAAGCAGAACATTGTAGTAGTATATTTAGTGTTGTAATAACTTTTTAAAGCATTGGACTAATTTCTAGTCAATGACATATACTTAATACTTGGTTTCACCACTCTAGTTTTGTAATCTTGGGGGAAATCCCTTTAACATTTAGGTTTCAAGTTCTTTTCGTTTTAAAGTAAGTGTGCTACTGATGCTTTACCTATCTATGTCATATAACTGTTATAAGGTGACTGTGTCAATAATTAATAAAGGTGCTATATAAATGTTAAATTTTTAACTGTGAATGTTAAGTATTTTTATTTGTTTTTCCTGATTTTAGTTCTACACCTTTCAATAAAGAAGAGTTGTCTGCCATTTTAAAATTTGGTGCTGAGGAACTTTTTAAGGAACCTGAAGGAGAAGAACAAGAGCCCCAGGTAAAAAAACTTCAGAGTGTGTCATCTATTTAAATTATATTTAAGTATGAAGTACATTTACTTTAAAATATATTAAAAGTATGTTTAAAATTTTTTTTCTAATTATAGGAAATGGATATAGATGAAATCTTGAAGAGGGCTGAAACTCATGAAAATGAACCAGGCCCTTTAACTGTAGGAGATGAATTGCTTTCCCAGTTCAAGGTAAATTTTCTTTAAATTACATAAATTGAGAGGGACTAAGTTTGTTTCTTAATATTGTTTGTCTTAAAATTTTCTATGATGTATAAAATTCTTTTTTCCTTATTTTGACAAACCAGTAACTGATTTGAAAGGGAACAAATCATTTAAGAACAGAACAAATCATTTAAGAACAGTTTCATTTAGAAGAATGGGGAGGGATATTATTTCCTTCAATTAGCACCGAGAATAGTGCTTGGCAAATAGCATGTCCCCAAATATTTGGATAAAAGAATGACTGTTATCTCTTTCTTAGATTTCCATGACTGGGTCTTTTATCTGATTTTTATTGGAGCAGTTTTTGACATTAGGTTAATTTAAGCATTATCACAACTAAGAAACAGCAAGTAAATCAGTCAGACAAAGTAAGCTGTAAGCTCCTATTAATACTTACAAATACCCTTGGTTTGGTGAGGGCTAAAAGGTTGCCAGGAGTCCTAAAGCAATGTGAGTCAACCAACCTCACAGAGTAATAAGTAAGTTGTATTCCTCTGTATTCTAGCTATTTTCCACTGTCTGAGGTTTTTAAGGATCAGTTCAATTTGTTATTTGTTCATTCAACAATTTATTGATCACCTACAATGTGCCATTATAGGGACACAGCAGTGAATAAACACTTTCGTAATTAATGGATCACTCTGCTGCAGTGTAGAGGATGTATTGTATTGGGGAAAGAATTAAGCAGGGAGATAAGTTTGAAGATTATTTCAGTAATTGTGGTGAGAAGTTAATCTTTATTTACATAAAGTTATACTATTTGCTTTTTTAATTTGACTAATTGAAAATTTGGGAAAAGTCACTGATAAATTAAGTAGAGTATATATTTATGCATTACTGATTATTTTATACCAGTGATTTGATACTCATACAAAGCTGGCTTTAAATAGTAGACATGAGAAAATAAACACTGTTTTCAGCCCCATTCCTAATGGAGGATAAGCACAGTTTTCTTGTCTTCGTCCAGTTATCTTTAAGTTTTAATGTATTAATATTGGCAGTTAGCTTTAATGAGTACTTTCTGTATACTAGACTGCACAGTTCTTTAAATATAGTATCTTATTTAATCCTCACAAAAGTTAGTGTGCTGTTACTATCACTTTTTTTAGAGATGAAAAACTAGGGCTTAGGGAACCTAAATAAATTTAGGGTTTTAGGGCTTCTGTAGCTTATCAGTACCTCTAGGTACTATTTTTATGAAAATAGAAAGAATATTGGATTGTTCTATAGCACTTGGTAGTTCATAGACTGGTGTGGTAATTCCTGCAGGTTATTTAGCATGTTGCTACTATAAATTACTTAGTTGTTCGGTTAAACTTCTCTAAATCTGTTGTAATAATTTTATTGAATGGCAGGACAAAAGAGAATCATTCTTGGAAGAGAATTCTTAGAAGTTATTTGATTTGATCTACTTTGACCTAATAAAGAAATACTTCAGATAGTTTAGCATTCAGCATTCATACTTGGTTTAATCCATAGTCATATTCATTATCCTGAAGATCTTTAAGTTTTATTGTCTTATTCTGATAAGCCACTTACTCCCCCTAAAAAAGAAAAGTAATATTTAAGGGTGAGTTGTTTTTTAATGCTTATTCTGTTAATATTCTGGAATTCATCAGGTTGCCAACTTTTCAAACATGGATGAAGATGACATTGAGTTGGAACCTGAACGAAATTCAAAGAATTGGGAAGAGATCATTCCAGAAGATCAAAGGAGACGATTAGAAGAAGAAGAAAGACAAAAGGAACTTGAAGAAATTTATATGCTCCCAAGAATGAGAAACTGTGCTAAGCAGGTGACTTTTTAATTTCAGACATGTTTTTATAATGTAAGAATATTCATGCCTGGACTTTTTTCTCTTTATGAGAGATACTGGTTTATAGTTCTCCTGTAATGTCATCATCTGATTTAATAATGCTTGCCTCATAAACTGAATTGAAGAGTGTTCCCTCCTCTTCTGTTTTTGGAACGGGTTTTAGAAAATTGTTATTTCTTGATTAAATGTTTGGCCATATTTGTCAGGGAAACCATCCAGGCCTGGAGTTTTCTTTGTTAGAAGAATTTTTAACTATAACTTCAGTTTCTTTTATAAATATGAACTATTCAAAATATCTGTTTCTTAAGTGAAGTTGGTAGTGTGTTTCTTTCAAGAGATTGGTCCATTTTACCCAAGTTGTTGGATTTATGGGCATAAAGTTATTCACAATATCTCTTGTTATCCTTTTAGTGTCTATGGGATATTTATTGATTCCCCTCTCTTTCTTAATATTGCTAAATTTTTTTCTTGGTCATTCTACTTAGAGGTTTATATTATTTATCTTTTCAAAGAACCACCTTTTTGTTTATTGATTTTCTGGTTTAAATTTATTGATTTCTGCTCATTATTTATTCCTTTTTTTTTTTTTTTTTTGCTTTAATTTGCTTTTTTTGTGTGTCTTAAGATTAGTAAGCTTAGACCATTGAGTCAAGAATTTCCTTTTTTAATGCTACAAGTTTCCCCCTAAATACTGCTTTTCTGAATCTCTCCAAATTTGATATCTGTTGTGTTTTTATTTTCATTTCTTTGAAAAATTTTTTTTTTTATTTCCCTTGTGACTTCCTGTTTAACCCATGGGTTTCTTTGTTAGAAGTATGTTGATTTTTGGAAGATTTTCCAAGTATCTTTGTTAATAATTTCTAGTTTAATTCTGTCATGGTCAGAGAGCATTCCCTGTGTGGTTTGACGTTTTAAAAAACTATTTTGTGGCCCAAATGAACAAAATACCAGATTTTTAAATAATGGTAACAGTGCTATGCCAAGCTATTTTGGATCCTGCTGCAAAAGGAAAAAACCTTAATGCTAGATTTTTTTGCATTAACTTTTGTTTTTTAGAATATTGCATTACAATAATAATCTTGATGACTGAGATTTTTGGCGCCTCCTTAAATTTTGAGTGTGAGGCATGTGAGGGGTTTCCCTTCCCTCACCCTAGTCCTTGTCCTGCTACTCGTCTCCCAAGGGTAGAGTTTTTTTCTTTTCTTTTCCTACAACTGTGTTAGGTCTTATCCTGTGCTGTTCGTTCAGTAGGTGAGATGGATCTGGTAAGTTTTCCTGCCTATCTTCTCAAAGGTGACTGCTCCCTTTCTCCATGGCTGCACCAAAAAGTAAAGTTTTCTCTAATTTTCCTCATTGCTTCCAGAATTTCTCATGAGCACCTGGTGGAGGTTTGTGGAGAAGTGCTTGAGAGTGGGTGCAGGTTCTCCCTTTGTCTTGGGTTCCCAGAGATTCTATACCCTCAAGGTAGCCCACATTCAGCCTTTAGCAAATTTTGCTTAACTTTCTCTTACCTGCTTTTATGCTACTTGATGTCTGCCATTCACGCTCTTCCCAAGTGAGCCAGTGTTCAAGCCCCATCTCTTTTTACAAGCTGCTATATTTCCTTATATCTGAAACTATTAGATTGGCTTGTGATTTTGATGTATTTAAGAAAAGTGATGATTTTTTAAATTAGATTTTGTAGATTATGATTTTGTTGTTAGGGTTGGAGCAACCTAGCAACTTATCCCACACAGATATGGAGCCAAATAATGTGTTTGGCCTGAAAGTGACCATATATGTAGTTTCTTTCTTTATGTTTATTTCTTCAAACCCTGTAGTGGTTTCCTTTTACAGTGGATGGGAAGCATAGCATTATATTAGATCTTGTGAAAGGATGAAAGGAGGTTAGAACAAGAACCAAATGCCCATTCTGAACTTTCAATAAGCTTTCAGCATATTAAAGGTATTCAGAATATAAACTGAGACTTTGGAAAAATGCCAAAACTTACAGAAAATATGTTTTGGTGTATCTGTTAAGCAACTAATGAACGTTTAGTTGTTTTTATATGGGTTTTTAATAGGCTTTTATGTGGGTTCAACTGGCATTTTTTTCTTATAAATATCTAATCAATTTAATTAGAATACCAATAAGTGGATACTTAGGAGAACAGAAAAAAATGACACATAATCTGTCCACTCAGAGATAACCACTAGTATTATATTACTATGGTGTACATAATTCCAATATTTTTTATACGTATCATTTGCCAAATTTAATTGGAGTATTAATGTGGAAGTTGCTTTCTTTCCTTAGACAGTATATAATGAATGTTAATTATTCTACAACACAACCTGTTTTTTGTTGTTTTTTTTAAATATATCTTTATTGATTTCAGAGAGAGGAAAGGAGAGGGAGAGACAGAGAAAGAAACATCAATGATGAGAGAGTCATTGATCGAGCCCACAACCTGGGCATGTACCCTGATCCGGAATCGAACCTCGATTGCCTGGATCCCAGGTCGACGCTCAACTGCTGAGCCACGCCCGGCCGGGCTACAACTTATTTTTAAGTCCTCACCAGAGGATATGTTTTTATTGATTTTAGGGGGAGAGAGGGGGAAAAACATCAGTGTGAAAGAGAAATATTGATCAGTTGCCTCCTGTATGCGTACTGACTGGGGACTAGACACGCAACTTTTTGGTGCATGGGATGATGCTCCAACCAACTGAGCCACCTGACCAGGGCTACAACACAATTTTTTATGACTTTCTTAACTTTCCATTGTATAGATTATTTATTCAGTCTCTTTGATGAACATTTAGATTGCAAAAATTTTTTTTTTAATTCTATGATATAAATGACTTTATTGGCCACTGTTTCCTCATATTTCTGATCTCAGGAAATATGCCTAATAATGATGTTGCTGGATCAGCAGAATGATAATTTTCAAAGTTTTTGATATAATATTGCTAAATTGCCCTCTGTCCCAGTCTCAATACCCACCAGAAGTGTATTACTGTTCATTTTTCTGTACCATTACTAGTATTAACTATTATTGCTTAGTTGGTATTGGTCAACTTGACCGATTAATAAAAGAATTGCATTTCATTGTTAGCTTAATTCTTGTTTTTAAAAAGTACCAATGAGGTATAATTTTATGCTTATATTATTTAATTGCTTGGTAATAACCTCATATTTTTACAAAAGGACATTGGGTGTTTTCCTTCAGATTTATAAGAATGCTTTACATATTAAGATGGTTAATAACTCATTAACATGCAATATTTTGCTGTTTGCTTTTTAATTTTGTTTATAGAATATTTTTAATATATAGAAAAACATTTAAATTTTTTAATTCTGTCATTTTTTTATAGTTTTCTTTGCTCTTCTTTAAGCTTGGATAAATTTTTGTTTTCAAATTCCAGATTAGTTTCAATGGAAGTGAGGGGAGGCGCAGTAGAAGTAGGAGATACTCTGGATCTGATAGTGATTCAATCTCAGAAAGGAAAAGGCCAAAGAAACGTGGAAGACCACGGACTATTCCTCGAGAGAATATTAAAGGATTTAGTGATGCAGAGATTCGGCGGTAAGATGATGTAACACCATTTTACTTCATTTTGTTTTTATTAGAGGGTGAAACTAAAATAAAGAAATCCTATAGTTTTCAAAGATGAAGGCGAAAGTGTTAGAGGAGGCAAATATATGATAATTGTTTAGGGTTTGGGTGAGTTCTGCTTTTGGGCGTTCATTCTAACTATGAGGAAAAAAATGTTTGGCTTCTAATCTTTGCATATTATTTATTTATTTATTGTTAGTCTATTTAGACTGCTAAATTTCCTTTGATTTTATTAATGTGGTTCAGAACAGTGGCCTTTTTGAATAATGAATGTATATTTCAATACATTAGGCTTATTTAATAAAAATTCTCACGGCACTTATGACTCCCAACATTACTATTTTTATGTGGGGATAATTTAGTTCCATGTTTTTCTAGTTTTTTAATTCTGAAGTGATTTGTTTTTTGAAAGTAACCATGTTAAGGGTATTTCTGTTATGTCCAAAATAGGAATTGAGGTAAGATTGGCTCTGTAAGATAAAATTGTCGTTTTCTTTGAAAATATGTTTATTTGTATATACAGATGTGTTTAAGGGGAATAGGATAACCATTTACTTTTGTTTATGTAATAATTTTGCTTATGAAATTTGTAAAAAGGTTGTTCATTGTTGTATTCTGAGAGTTTGTTGTTTCTTTCAAGCCATTGTAACTCTTTTCTTTTACATCATAGACCTGACCGATAAAGTTCTTCCTCATTCTTTCTACCAGAAAACTAAATATGTTGTTAGATTTTATTAAGGGTATTTTATGACCACCTGATTTGCTGGACTTTCTGTCTTTAGTTGAAGAGGCATTTCAACTTCTACTTTTCCTGGATATTTTTCCTCATCCATCAACCACTTGGGTAGCTTTGTTTTTAAGTAAAATTTTTATTTTCCATTGTTGGTATAATACGTACATCTGAATTAAAGCTATTTTCAGTAAATTTTATCAACATTTGGAATGTTAGGAGGTGTAATATGACTGACAATTCTGGAGACACTTCCTGTGGTAGTCTTGAACCTTTTTTTTGTCTTGTGAAAATAATAAAGTAATTTCTAAAATAAAATTTAGCTTCTATTGTTTTATTTATATTGGTTTCTAAACATCATCCTGGGTGATAAAATATGTCTTGTCTTATTTGGTATACTTTGATGTTTTAACATTTTGGTTTCTAGCATAGTTTATTCCTTTTTGTTAGTAACAGTACCCTGAATTAATTTGTATACTAACAAGTATTTTCTTTTTTCTATATATTTATAAATATATCTATTTTTTAATGGGTAGTGAAGCCTACATTTAAATCAAACAATTATTTTCTGCTAGGTTTATCAAGAGTTACAAGAAATTTGGTGGCCCTCTGGAAAGGTAAATACATTTGTTATTTTCATAGAATTATAGCATGTTTTATGTGCTTGTTAGCTTTATTTGTTTATACTAATATTCATTTTAGGTACTTTGCTAAGTTTGCTTTTAACAGACATTTACGAAGTTAATCTGTAGAAAGCAAAATTCAAGTATAGTTGTGAAAAATGTTTTAGTATCATCCTTAATTCTTTCTAATTTCTAAAATTTTACCTGCCAATGATGTTTCTATAAAATACTTTGCATTTTTATAATTCTAAGGTACTTTCAAAGGCTTTATTGTTTTTTTTAATCAGAAACTTATAAACTAGCAGATTCATCTTAGAAAAACTGATTTGCTAACCTAGTTATCTCATTTAAAGACCTGTTTTATTTTCCTTTACTGGGGAAAGTTCCTTAAGTTTTCCCAAATACAGTTTCTTCTTACACAAATTGTCAAGACAGGTTGTTTGTTTGTTTTTAAGTTATCAGTTAATTTCGGTCATTGTTTGTGACTTGTGTATTCTTTGTTCTTTGTTGTGGCAAACCCATTGTCTGGATATAGAGTGGCAAAGATTCAAATTGGTTTCACTGTTTTCTCCAAAACTCCCTCTTAAAGATATTTTTATTTTGAGGTGACTTGCATACAATACAATAAAAGACTTGCATAATTATTTTATATGATGAAAAAAACATTTTGAACATTAATATTCTACTCAGTGCATAGTAATAAAAAAGTATAGAACTTGACTCTTATAATGTCTTTTTCATTTATAATTATCATAACACTTAACCACTTCCTTTTGAATTTAAGATCTGGTCAGTTATGGAATGGTTTTACAGAATTATTACATAATCTTCAAATTTGGAGCATACCATTTGCTCTGTAATGAATTGGTTAATTTTATTATTATCCTTGAATATATAGATGAGTTGTTTCCCCATCAAATCTTCCTGTTTTTTTTATGTATCTTGTGCCAATTATATGAACTAAAATTTGTAGGACTTGGAGTACTATAATTTGTAGAACTTGAGATGGAGTGAAACTTAGTCTGCATATTTACCTGAAAATTGTATTTTATTACAGATTAGATGCAATTGCTCGAGATGCTGAATTAGTTGATAAGTCAGAGACAGACCTCAGACGCCTAGGAGAATTGGTACATAATGGTTGCATTAAAGCTTTAAAGGATAATTCTTCAGGAACAGATCGGACAGGTAATATTAAAATGAGAGTGATTTAAAGAGAGGTAAATGGAACTTCTAAAATATGCTTTTATTGAGTTAGGTAGGCATTGTATCTTAAGTTACATTCATCAGTCTTAAAAGATGCTTTTTAAACAAAGCAAGGGCATTGCTGGGTAATAGGAAATGGGGAACAGAATTGTACTGTTGAAGGCAATGGAATCTATCTGCCTGGTATAATACTAACTGGGAGGCAATGTCAGGAATCACTGTTATTTGTATACTATATTTTTAGCATACATGACTGGGAAAAGATACCATAAGAATACGCATGTAATATTCGTTTTGGGCTTAGTTACTTCATTATGCTTATTTTACAGTTGATCCACTAAATAAAAATATTTAGATAAGATGTAGTAATTAGATGTACTGGAAAAAAATCATATCAGTAGATTAATCTATCTTCTGCAATTGATAAAACACTTAAATACATGAAGTGCTTTTTATGAATCCACATCTGCTATATTACGATCACTAATATGTACTGAAAAATCTTGTAGTAAAGTTTAACATTTGTCAGTAAGTACACCCAATAATATAAATAATACTAATATAGGTAAATAAGTAATACTTATTAAAATAAATAGTAGCATATGTTGCTTTTTTAGTTTGTAGAGTTATATATTTTATCTTTTTTTTTTTACTTTTTTTTAACAAAAATTAAGGTGGTAGACTTGGAAAAGTAAAGGGTCCAACATTCCGAATATCAGGAGTACAGGTGAATGCCAAGCTAGTCATCTCCCATGAAGAAGAATTAATACCATTGCACAAATCCATTCCTTCAGATCCAGAAGAAAGAAAACAGTGAGTTGTTTACTTTTTCCATTGTAAAATATTTATCATTACTCAGTAATTTGGATGTGAATGTAGGTTAAAAATGTTTTTTATGTCATTGGCTAGTTTGACTCAAATGTTTTTAAACATAAAGTTAAATTCTAATGATTCAAATATGTTTTTCAAAATTTTAAATAAAGGCAATTGTAAACTTGACATTGTTATTAACTTTAATGCTAGGTATACTATCCCTTGCCATACAAAGGCTGCTCATTTTGATATAGACTGGGGCAAAGAAGATGATTCCAATTTATTAATTGGTATATACGAATATGGATATGGAAGCTGGGAAATGATTAAAATGGATCCTGACCTCAGCCTAACACACAAGGTACTTAAATATTTCTTTATTCTGTTGATCATTAATGTTGAATTTAATTTTGCTTTTAAATTATGTTAGAAATAAATTCAACTAGGAGTCAGGAAACCAAGGCTCTAGAGCTGTGTGACCTTGGCTTCTTTAGAATCTGGTTTTCATGAAGGGATTGAATTTAAATGATCTCTGAGATTTTGCTTTACCTCAGAAATTATACATACATACATACATACATTTTATACTTATATTTTTATCCTCACCTGGGGATATTTTTTTCCATTGCTTTTCAGATAGAGTGGAAGTGGGGGAGGGGAGGAGATCTGTATGAGAGAGAGACATCGATTGACTGCCTTCCACAGGTACCCCGAACCCGGGCCCGGGGTTGAGCTTGCAACTGAGGTACATGCCCTTGGCCGGAATTGAACCCCGGACCCCTCAGTCTGTGGATCGATGCTCTAACCACTAGGGTTGAAATTATGTTTTTGTTATTAAGACATAGGTGTATTTTTCTTCAAGTTAAAAGTAAATCTTTCATCCCATCATTAACTAGATTATTCATAGGCAAGAAAAGATTCTGAAGTCATAATTTTTTAAATATCAAACTGTTTAGGATTTTTGATGATTTGATGTTACCACATTAGCGAAAATCATTTCTTTGCCTAGAATGGAAACCACTGAAAGCATTGCTTTACTTTTATCATTTAAGTTCCCTTTTTATACTTCTTCACAGACAAATGGGAACTTTCAGATACTGGAATTTTTGTCATTTGCCACTTTGAAGCAAAACTTAAATAGTTTAGATTGCACTGTAAAAGTTTCCTCACAGTGCCTGTTGTGGGTCATTTTCTAGATACATGATACCTTCTGTTTTAGGAGGTTTTTTGTATACTTTATCACTAAAATACTGTTACGAGGAAGGAAGGGAATCTGAGAATACCCTAATGTTTAATAACACTGGATGCTAAATACATTATTGTACAATTGAAAGAAATTTTTAACCTCCCACTGTGTATTCTCATTTTGAATGGGAGGTGTGTTTTTTCTCCCGTGTGTACTTATTTAAAATTCTTTCCCAGTGAAACTAATAATCTTTGGCTGTGGCATAGATATTTTAAAATGTATTTTGCAGTCTAAGTTGTTTATTCCTAAAAATTTAAAGACTTATAATTTGTTAGTGAATTATATATATTTTAAAAAATGAATAAGCTGTTTTTAGCTTTAAATTGTTTCATCTTATTTATTAAAGACAACCTGAAAAAATTAATTGCTTTTCAGATTCTTCCAGATGATCCTGATAAAAAACCACAAGCAAAACAGTTGCAGACACGTGCAGACTACCTCATCAAATTACTTAGTAGAGATCTTGCAAAAAAAGAAGCTCAGAGACTTTCTGGTGCAGTAAGTTAAAATTCAGATGCTTAGGAGCAGTTTACTTTTCAGTAAGATAAGTCTTGTTTACTGATTACCCCAGACCAGCAATTTTCAACCCTTTTCATTTCATGGCAAGCATAAACTAATTACTAAAATTCTGTAGCACACCAAAAAATACATTTTTGCTGATCTGACAAAAAAAAATAAAAAATAAAAAAAGGTATAATTCTGATTCATACTGGACATTTATTATTGTGTTGACTGTTGTCATTTTTTTATTTGACAGTCTAAGGAAAAGAGGTCAGTGCCCCTTACTAGTGTCAGGTATTGAATGTTTTAAAAATTCTTGTAGCACAACTGTGCCTCTTGCAGCACACCAGTGTGCACACGGTTGAAAATCGCTGCCCTAGACAACTGTGGTTCATATGAGCTTTTAAGTGTATTTTCTTATAATTTAGTAGCTTTATTTGAATATGGTAATATTTTGCCTTAAATTATCTCAGCATTCATGTTAATACTGATGAGTCATGTCTTTCAAAAGTGAGATTAGTTTTTTTTCTTCTAGTATTTGGAGAGGGAGTAGAGGCAACTTGTTTAGAATGGAGTACTTTTTGAAAGGTCAGGTCTCCATTAATGTTATTTGGAGACACTGGAAAACTTAAGGGACAGCATTAAAGATTACAGTGCTTATTTATGAGGGGGCTTCAAAAAAGTAGGAAAAAGACTAAAAGAGAGGTGATGGAAACTACAGCAACCTTTAAAAGTTTACCTGTGACCACAATGTCATAACTACCTGTGTACCATTAAAAATGATTTCCAATGCTACTCTGGTTGCATTGAATTTAGTTGAAAACAATAACTTAGGATGGTGAAAACACTCCTTCTGTTTCTCTCTACTTCTAATTCTTTTTTTATTATATGACTTTTGCTGACTTTCTAAGCTTGGTATAGCTTATTGAGTAAGAATATGCATTTCTTTAGCTCTTTTGATTCAGTATTTAAGAAGTTTTCTTTTATAACTGGAATTTGTGGATTTGGTTAGAATAAAAGTAATCATTTTTAGGGAGGTTCAAAGAGAAGAAAGGTGAGAGCTAAGAAGAATAAATCAATGAAGTCTATAAAGGTGAAAGAGGAAATAAAGAGTGATTCTTCTCCCCTGCCCTCAGAGAAGTCCGATGAAGACGATAAGGTAAGAATGTGTTTTTAAAAAGAAACCTGTTAAAAACAGAAAGGAACACGGCATGTTTTGGTGTATTTTACATTCGAAATTTGAACTATGGCCTGAAATTTTATTTTTTAGTACTGAAGTTTTTTTAAAAAATAGTTAATTATGCAGTCTCATTTACAGAACAGAATTCTACCCATCCAATAGAATATTATACAACACTAGAGAGATGGGGCAAAGGTCCTTCCTTTTCAAACATTTGCTGTTTGAATGGGGTTCTGTCTCCTTTAATATGAATTTTGAATGGGACTGGCTTACATTAGTTTTTATAGGAAGGTAAGCATTGCATGTATCATTATTAATGGGATGCTGGGTTATTTCTTTCAGAGTCCACATACATGCAGTCCATAGTTATGCAAACAAAAGAAATTTAATCTTTTTCAAGATTTGGTTAGTAATACATTGGCCATACTTACACTTTCTAGGATGAGGTCACTTCTGTGAAACATCCAAATAAAAAAATTAAAACAGAAAAAGACTGAAGAAAAACCTGAGCCAGATGTTTGTATAAAAAAGGAACCAGAAGAAAAGAGGGAAGCAAAAGGAAAGGAAAATAAAAGAGAGCTTAAAAGGGAGATAGAAGAAAAAGAGGATAAGAAAGATGTAAAGAAAAAAGATTTTAAAGAAAAAAGAGGAAACAGTAAAAGAAGCTATAGAAGCTATGCAAAAAAAAAAAAAGATATAAAGGAAGAAAAGATATGCAAATCATAATGTAAAATTTAGAAAGTTACACAATCAGTTTATTTACATTTTAGGAGAATAAATTGCCTTTCAGCCCAAAATTAGTCTCAATAACTGAGTTCAATATATGTGGGTATCTCTAAAGAGAAAAATAGTTTTAAATTTTTTAAAAAAAATAGGTTTGATCCTTTTAAAATTCCTTACCTATAAGGTAACAGTACAGAGTACCTTTAGTTATTTGGTTTCTCCAAATAAAATTGGGTGAAGGTAAAATAGGAATATTAAATGTGAATAAACAATTGTAGACTGCAGTAGAAAAAATTGTTTTTGGAAGAGTTAATTATTTTTCCTTTGTTATTATTGGGGTTTTTTTTGTTTTATTTTTGTTTTTTCCTTAGTTGAGCGAGCCCAAATCTGATAGCAAGGAAAGATCCAAGAAATCTTCAGTGTCTGATCCTCTAGTTCATATCACTGCAAGTGGTGAACCAGTTCCCATATCTGAAGAATCTGAAGAGTTGGATCAGAAGACATTCAGCATTGTAAGTAGTAGACTTTCTGGTTATTAGTAAATATTCATATAACATTTAAATTGCAGTTTTATTCGCAGCTTTCAATTTAGAAATGTCTTTGTACTTGCTGATACACAGTTCAGGTTGAAAAAACAATGTGTTTGAAAGGTATCTTAAATTTAGAATGTATTTGGAAAAACTTTTTAATAAATTAAAAACTTGAAGGAGAGGCATTTAGGGACTACTTAGAATGAACTTTTTTCTTCCAATTGTAGAGTTTTAAACCTTTTAATTCCCAAACCTATTAGCTATATAACAGTGCTTCTTATCTACAGTGAAGGAGCAGCTGCTTTTGTCGTATTAGAAAATACAATAAAAACAAAAAGTGAAAATTAAAAAAAATATATAAAATACAAGCCTGATGCTTTATTACTAGATTCAGTAGACAAAAATTGCCGTGTCAAATTGATATAAAGGCTTCTAAAGTTTCTGTACCTATCCCCTGGACCCTAGTGCTGGTTCATAGACTACACTTTGAGTAACACTGGCCTAAAATATACTGGTTTCATATGCTACCATGCTTTTCATCAAAGTAAGGGAGATTTTTTTCCAGTGGGGTTGTTTTAAATTATAAATTATTTTTCAATTACAGTTGACATTCAGTATTATATTAGTTTTAGGTGTAGAGCATAGTGGTTAGACATTTATATAATGTACAAAGTGATCCTCCCAATAAGCATAGTACCTACCTGACACCAATATTATTGACTATACTCCATAAGCTGTACTTTATACCCCCATGACTATTTTGTAACTGCCAATTTGTACTTCTTAATCCCTTCACTTTTTTCATCCAGTCCCTCCCGTCTGGCAACCATCAGTTTGTTTTCTGTGTCAGTGAGTGTGTGTCTGTCTTGCTTTTTTGTTTCTTTAGATTCCACATGTAAGTGAAATCATATGGTATTTGTCTTTCACTGTACAGCCAATTTCACTTAGCTCAGTACCCTCTAGGTTCATCCATGCTATCTCAAATGGTAAAACTTCATTCCTTTTTTGGTTGAGTGATATTCCATTGCATGTATGTGTCACATCTTTATCCATTCATCTTGCGTTTGAAGCATTTAATCCATTTACATTTAAAGTAACGATTGATGGGTATGTAGTTATTACCATTTTATTGTTTTTGTAGTTCTTCTCTGTTCTTTTTCTCGTTGTCTTTTCTTGGATGTTGATGACTTTCTGTAGTGTTGTATTTGTAATCCTTCCTCTTTATTCCTTGTATATATCTTCTGTAGATTTTGATCTGTGGTTACTGTGTACTTCATATAAACTAAGCTATGTTTACAGCAGTCTGTTGTAAGTTAATGGACACTTAACTTTGACCACATTTTATAACCACTGCCTTTTTTTTTTTTACTCCTCCACATTTATGTTTTTGTCATTATTTTTTACTTTGTGTATGTGTACTTGTTTGTATTCCTTAATTTACTGTTGTAATTACATATAGTTTTCCTACCTTTGCCTTTAACCTTTGTACTAGCTTTAGTGTTGGTTGATCCACTGCTTTTATTATGTGTTTGCCTTTGTCAGTGAGAATTTTTTTCTTTGTGATATTTTCTTATTCATGGGTTTTTTCTTCTTCAAGAAGTCCCCTTGACATACCTGTGATACAGGTTTGGTGGTGAAGAACTCCTTCAGCTTTTTCTTGTCTGGAAAGCTCTTTGTCTTTACTTCTATTTTAAATGACAGCTTTGCTGGCTAGAGTAATCTTGGTTGTAGGTCCTTGCTCTTTATCACTTTGAATATTTTATTTTATATAATCCAAGTGATGGATTATATCCAGTAAACAAATCCTGTTCAGTGGGTTTATTTTACTGGATATAATCAGGAACCCACAGTGGTCCCAACCATGACATTAACTGTGATATAAATTTTGAGGAAAACTTTATAGTGAGGTTGAAATGTATCATATTTATATGTAGTTACAATATGCATGAATATAGATAAATATATCCATGTAAGAATCTTTTAAGGGATTTCTAGAATCTGAATCTTTTCTGCTACTTGGACCTATTAATATATTCCTGTCACTTGCTACATTCAGGTACAATCTTAAGTCAGTTTTATCACTAGTATTAATCAAATACTGTACTTGAAAGATGGAAATTTTCGCCTTCTAAAATTACATTTGTGTTGTCCTACTGTGCCATTCTAGATCCCCAGCTCACCTTGTCCCATTTTCTCCTCTTTTGTGCCCTGACTAAAGAGAGTTGATTTTTAAACCCATTTATTCATTTCCTACTGATTCCATGACATGCCCTAATTCAGCTTCAAATATTTTTTATGTCCTTTAAATTTAATAGTTCCTGCCGCAGTTTTCTTGTTCTTTTCACTTTTGGCTGTTGACATTCCTCTAATCCCTGAAAATATTGGGGACATTTAAAGTAAGTTGCTCCTGCTCCTGTCTTTCATCTATTTATTTGAATGTGTATCCTATCTCTGGACTTTCTTTTTTATCTCTTCTTCAGGTTCACATGCTGGTATTCCTTAGCACTTTTATTAAGGCTAATCTTTTTATTTGTGGTCTACTTAATCTAGCCTCTCCATTTTCTGTTGACTTTTTTTTTTTTTTACCCCCTCTGTGTTGGGTGGGAGTAGGGGGAGGTGATGGCATGCTTTTGTTTTTTTGAGGTGAAAACATGGAACTCTTTTAAACTGCTTCCCATACTCTGCCTGCTCCATTACTGAGTTAGGTGAAATTGCACCTCTTGCCTCTTTTCTTTGCCCGTATTTCCTCTTTAGCCTTCTGACTTTACATAACTGCTGAAATGTAAAATTACTTGTTGTGGGCAGTGCATAAATTTCTTCTCCATTAACCTTCATAAATGATCTTGTATTATACAGGAAGAATGGAATAGTTTTAAACATGGGCTCTGGAGCCAGACTTTCTTAGCTTTCATGATTAGGATTTTACTGCTATACATAGTTGGCTCTTGAACAATGCTTGTTTGAACTACGCAGGTCTACTTATATGCGGATTTTTTTCAGTTTACTTGTGCAGTTCAGACCCAAGTTGGTGGCTGAGAATCCACAGATTTAGAAGGCCAACTTAAGTTACAGGGTCAACTGTAAATTTTACTTGGGTATAGCTCTGATTATTAAGAAATTCAGTGACCTTTTCTCAGTCTTCCTTTCTGTTGACATCTTTGCCTCATTTAACAACTCTTGATTTTCCTTGTGTCTTACTGATTTATCTTTCTAAATATCAGTATAATTTAGCAGTTAAGAAACAGTACGGAGATTGAGGTCACACACCTGGGTTTGACAAATATCATTTCATTTTAAACTTTAATTTCTTCTATAAAATAAATAGTATGGCGAAGGTCTGTTGTTAGAATCAAATGAGCTGCATTTTTAAAGCAGTGCATAGCCTCTCATACCTAATAAGTGGTTTATAAATATCACTTCTCATTGTTCCAATTCCCATCTTCCAGCCAGCCTTGGCCTTACCATGGATTTTAGTCACCAATTCCTCCCTTTTTCCTCCACCTACATTCAGTCAGTGAGCAGATCATATTAGCCCTACCACACTAGTTCAAGCTGTCTTTTTCCTGGATTTTAATGATTTTATAGTTGTCTTCAGTGCTTCCACCCTTTGCATCTTACCACATACCCTTTCATACCTCAGTTTGTGCTCCACACAGCAACAAGAGTGATAATGATTGTTAAAGGGTGAATGAAGTCACCCCACGTTAATTTTCAATTTAAAACTCTGGAGCCCGGCCAGGCGTGGCTCAGCGGTTAAGCGTCGACCTAGGATCCAGGCAATCAGGGTTCGATTCCCGGTCAGGGCACATGCGCGGGTTGTGGGCTGCAGCCAATCAATGACTCTCTCATCATTGATGTTTCTATCTCTCTCTCTCCCTGTCCTTTCCTCTCTCTGAAATCAATAAAGATATTTTAAAAAAAAAAATTAAAAAAAAACAACAAAAAACTCTGGAATGGCTTTTCCTCTCATGCAGGATAAAAGATTGATAACAATAGTCTAAACAATACAGCATCTGCTTTACTCCCTGTCATCTCCTGCTACTTTCTTTGCTCACCTGGTTCCAGCCACACTGGATTCATACTATTCCTTTGAACATGTGAAATAAGTTTTTGGACATTTGTTCTTGCTCTTCTCTTGGCTGGAAATGCCTCACTCCTTCATTTTCTTTAGATTGTCTGCTCAAACATTACCCTTCTCTGAAATATGTAAAGTAGAAAGCTCCCTGCTCTTCATTGCTTTATTTTTCTTTATTATTATTGTTGTCATCACCTAACACACTATGTCTTATTTATTTATTGGTGTTCTTCTCCTACTAGAGTACAGATCACAGAAAGGCAGGTTCTCTTATTAAGTGCTGTTTTTCCTGAGTCTAGAACTGTGTCGAGAACATAGTATGTACTCAACTTTACATATATTGAATAAATCATTTTCTAGTAGATTATAAAGTATAAAAATTGAACAAGAATCATGAAGTATAGAGTATAGGTGTGAGTAATGCTAAAAATTAGAAAGTATAATAAAATTTTTCCCGTTTTTAAAAAAGACATCAGGTTTGGCTGAGCTATATTTTTAACTAAATAATACAAAATTTCAATGCTATTTAAATTATTCCTGACAAAAGATGGAAAACTTCCAAAAAGATTTGGACAAATAGGTCAATAAAACAGAATAAAGCACTCAGAAACAAATTCACACATATATACACATTTAATTTATAATAAGAATGGTCTTTTACAGCAGTGATATGAGGATTTCTTTTTTAAAATAAGTGGTGTTGGATTAACTAAATGTGTTACTTGTAGTTAATCTATCCTTACATTCCTAGAATTAACTCAATTTACTACTCATGGATATAATTATTGTTAGTTTTAATATAGTTTTGCATTTATATATGTAAATAAAATTTATCTACAGTTTGCTTTTTTGGTAATATTTTTAGTCTGGTTTTGGTATAGTATACAGTTTTTATTACACAGATTGGACTTTAGCTGAATCATACAGTTTTTAGTATGTTCTTTTGTTAGTATGCCAGTGATATGTAGGCCAAGGAAAAGTTTGGTTTCTTTCAACCAACCCTAACTCCCTGACCTCCAAAATAGGATAGTAACAAAATTCATTATTAGCTACTTTGTTTTGTTTCAAAGGTTTAAAAGACTAGACAGTTTATACTTGTAGCTATTTTGAATTTAATAGCTTTGCCAGTATATTGTATAAAGTTCCTAATTTTTAATAATTCTATTATAGTTAATACAGGATTTTACGTTGTACTATGAAATATTTTATTATCTTTTAACATTTTGTGTTTAAGACTGCTTAGAATGGTTTGCTACAATGTAAAAAGTACCATTTTTACAAAAGGTAAGTAAAATCCAAAGTTTTTACTTACACAAAGACTGATTTTAAGTGATAATGAAAGCCTTGCTTTCCAAAGAAAATCTGAGGGGGGAACCTCTGATACTTAAGAGCTGTGAGGCATGATTTAGTGGTTATCTTGGCATCGAACATTGTTATATTTACTCATGTAAATATTCAACACAGAAGATTTTTGTTGAATTTATGTTTTTAATACATGTATTTATGTTCTTATTTTTCTTTTTAAAGTGTAAAGAAAGAATGAGGCCTGTCAAAGCAGCTTTGAAACAACTTGATAGGCCTGAGAAAGGCCTTTCAGAAAGAGAACAACTGGAGCATACTAGACAGTGTTTAATAAAAATTGGAGACCATATCACGGAATGTCTGAAGGAGTATACAAATCCTGAACAAATCAAGCAGTGGAGAAAGTAAGTGCTGTACTTTCAGGAAGTGTTAAATTTGTGGTTCTGTAACCATCTATTTGTTTCTCATATCAATTTATTTTTCTATTTTTGAAATTTAATAACAATAACGTTTAGAGAGGTAACTTGAGAATGATTGTTTTTACTATTTTTTCTATTCGTGAGTGATCGATTAATTATGCATCACGATAATCATAGTTGGTATCTCTGCCTTTAAATAAAAAATAATGAAAGCTGTTTCATTAAAATTTAGATTGTGTTTATTTTTTTAAAATTTTCACAATTCACCATTATTTTCAGTATCTTTAGATATTGGTGTTCCCAACAAGTAAATTTATTGTTACATATACTTAGCAATTTATCTTTTGGGTAGAAGTATAAAGCCTTGTAAAAATTAATGTCCTCAAGCAATGTAAAATGCAGAATTCCCCTTTATTTTAGAAGCAGTAACAACACAGTTGATCTTAAAATTGTAAAACTCAACTGCTATGTTATACAAATCACTTAATGATTACCAGGTCCAGATCAGTGTTAAACCAAACTAATACACAACGTAGGAAAAAGTAAAATGAACACAAACCAGTCCCTGATAGCAGTGCAGCTACACATCAGCATAAAAAGCTGTAATAACATATTTCTGGAGGAATGATTATGGTTACTCTAAAGTAAAAAAAAAAAAAATCTATGCTTGTCCCTTTTCTCCTTATATTCAACCAGGACCCATTTTAGCAAGAGGAGATAGGAAACTGGTCACATAAATTATGCTTTTATGTCTAAAGAAACTAAGGCCATGCATGGACAATAATAATGGCCTGAAATCGTGCCTATAATGCCATGTAGTAATCACTAGAGTGGCATCAGAAGTTGTGCTCAGTCCCCATCTTGGCTAATTTTGGGCTTTATGACCGTGTTGAGTAGTTGCCAATATCTCTGAGCCCCCTGGTGTTATCATTGGTGAGATGATAACATCTGTATTTGAAGCTCTTCATAAATTGTAAGGCACTATATATTTTCCGCTTATTGAATGATAATGGTAACATGGAGTATGAGGAATGGGAGAGAGTAATCCTAAAGCGCTGTATTCACATATTCTAGCTTAAGCTTTTCTTTTTGGCTGGACGCATGTACTTATGGGAGCACTGATGCTTTCCTTAAATATCACAGAAAAATGTCATCCTGTTCGAGGTCTCCCAACTCGTCTGACCATTTCCAAAGCTCAGAGTATCGGTCAAGAATACAATAAAGTTCAACTATGTATATTAGGCTTTCGTGGGAAACTATCTTTTTACATTCAAGATCCAAAGTTAAATTTTCTCTGACAGTGGCTCCCAAACATGTTCTTGATTGTCACTTAGCTGTGATAAAATTGGGAAAATAAAGGCAATGCACTGAATTATTCTTAACGCTAAGTTTAGTTAATTTAAAGGATCATATTCAACATCTTTCCTACTTTTTAATGTAAAAGAGCTTGGGTTCCATCTGAAAATATTTCAGTGTATACTATATACCAGTTTTTAAAACCTTATGATTAGAGTTCAGATTTTTAAGGTTGTAAAGAGGGAGAAAAACTATTTTACTTGATAGAAAGATGAGAAATAAATATCTTGTTGAAATTATGTAGTCAGTAATACAAATATATGCTATTTCAGGTTTAGTTTATTAGGAAAAAGGGAGTGGAGGGAGAAACCCTCTAAAACAGAAGAGACTAGTAGCTGGCGTCTCATTTATTCACGGTGCCTTTCCCTCCATAGGTCTGGTCCTTGTTTTTCTCCCAGGTGGGCACCTTACCTTTTTGTTTTCCTCCCACTTAGTTCTTATCGACCTTGACGTCATTGGTAATCAATTCCATGGGGTAATGTAGCCTAGGGAATGCTGCTCAATTTTTTGAACCATTTCCGACCTACCCCATTGTCTGTTAAAACTCTCCATTGGTAAAAGAACTTAGACATTGTGAAAAGGCATAACAGAACTTTTCTGATATGTTTTGGGGCTATATATTAATTTGCAAAACTCAGCAAGTGTAAACTTAAAAATTGTGCATTTTATTGTATCTATATTTTATTTTTAAAAGAATAAACAGGTATTGAGTAGTTGGTGTTATGCATGCTGAAGTATTTAGGGGGAGAAATACTATTATCTGCATTTGTCTTTGAAATGCAAACAAAAATTACATGGGTTGACGGAGAGATGGATGTGTGAAATGATGTCATAGAGCAAGCATAGTCAAATGTGAATAATAGAATATAGGTACTGGGTATATGGGGCATCATTGTAAAATTCTTTTAACTGATCTATGTTTGAAAATTTTCATGATGTTGAAAAAAATTAAGAAACAATAGTCTGTGCATATGTATTGTGAAGGTGTCCCATTAGTTTAAAATAGCCTGATAATATTAGTCTTTATACCTGAATGTGCTGCAATTTATTTCAGTACCCTGATTTTACAGGTTATAAAGTACCACTGTAAGAGCAAATTTTGAGAGCATTATGCATGTATATGTCCATTAAATATTAGGATATAGGTGACCGCTCTTTAAATTGCAATGCATTTTTACAGTCTTGTTTTTGTAAAATTATAGTCCAAAATATTGATGAAGAATGTCATTATATGCTGCAGTTAAGCAGACAACCTTCAGAAACTAAATTGATAATACTAATGGTAATTTATATAATTAATACAGAGAAAGCCACAACTAACAACACTGATAAGAATTCTAGAAAAATCACCAGATACCCACCTCCATATGCACATGTGCTGGGATATTTTTGCAGTTAATGTGTAACTCACAGACTTACGCATTCCAAAATTTACTAACACCTAGCAATTTTTTAATAGTTTACTAGCCAGCAGTTATTCCTACATGTCAAAGCCCAAAATCAAAAGGCTGGGAATTATCTGAGTGGAAAGCAAGTTAGGAGCCCTGTCTTCTAGCCTACATTATCTCTATAAGTCACTTAGCCTCTTATCTCATTTGCTTGTTTATTTTTAAAATAGGCTGCTATATTTACTATACATACTGCCTACAGGTTATTTGTGAAATTAAATAACAGAAAAGAGCTTTGAAACTATAAAAACTGTTTAATATACCTGTTACCAATAGTATCTTCTGCAAGGCTAACTTAATGTCTGCTTTGTAGTGATAAGCAATAGATACTTGATGTTTGAAATATGTGTCAGTTGTTTAGAATCCCCAAATTAAGTGCTTCCATATACTTTCTCCCATAAAACAGAATGAAAAGTTACTATCCAGTTAAGAATTTTTGCTCTCTCAGACGGTCTTCCTTCAACCAATGTCACTGGAAGATGGCTTTCTTTTGGGGAGTCATTATTCATACAAAGGGTTGGGTTTTTTTTAATTCCTTAAAATGGATTGGTTGACTCATTAAAGATGTTGATGTTGGGTAATCTAAACTCTGTCATTGGCTAATTAGTAATTCCTCTACCCTGTTTATATAAGCAAGATTCAAACCATACTTTAAAATACCTACTGAAAAACATTTAAGAAAAAATTGTGAATATGTGAAACCATTTCAATGATAGCAGGTAGTCTTCAATTTATGAGTGGCTGCTTAGGAAGCTGTGTTGAGAAGCATTCATAGGCTGCATCTGAATTTATCATGAAATACTACGATCAGTTACTAATTCTTGACTCTATGCTGTTCGTGGTTCGTAGTGTCTGGTCATGTTATTCTCATGACCATTACATTACAATTATACAATGACAATTGTTTTCTAGTGTATTATTTACGACCCTTTTTTCACAAGTGTATATCATCTGATGGTATATTTATTCAGATTACTAACATAGCTTATTCCTTTTACAATTAATCTGAATTACATTATGAGTCCTTTCCTGATTTGTAAATTTACATCTCTGGTTTCAGATTAGGATTACTACTTTTCACTCCAAAAATTACAAAGTGAAGGGATTTGGAAGAGAAGTCAAACTTAATGTTTAGAATCATTTAGAGTTTTATTCATATATGAAGTTTTAAAAAAACACTAGAAATAATCTTCTTAGACTTTATTCCATAGAGGGCAAAGTATGTGTGCATGTGTGTTTCCATCCAGAGGGAACTATGAACAAGCCAAATATTTTTCACCAGACTAATTTGCCTCTTTTTCCTCTAGAAACCTGTGGATTTTCGTATCTAAGTTTACTGAGTTTGATGCAAGAAAATTACATAAGTTATATAAGCACGCTATTAAAAAACGGCAGGAATCTCAGGTAAAGTAACACATCATTTTTTTTCTTATTTATGTTATTAAAACTATGAGACAGTCTTCCTTAGAGAAGAATTCAGTTAATAAATAGAAGGAATGAAGGAAATAGAAAATTACCACTAGAGTACCAGTTAAGAATTTTTGCAGGTAAGATCCTCTGAAGGAAGCTAAAATTAGTGAACAGGAAACCAGATATTGGCATAGCCTAAAAGTATCTCCTCCAAGATGTTTATTCATTACAAAGAGAAACAACTTTTAGGAGAGAAACTAAGTGTTATATGGAGTTCTAGATTGGATCCTGGAGCAGAAAAAGGATCTCAGTGGGAAAATGTAAAATCTGAGTGAAGTGTGTAGTTCAGTTAGCAGTGTTGTACCGATGCTAACTGCTTAGTGTGATCATTATCCTGTGGTTATATAAGATACTAGCTTTAGGAGCAGCCGTGAGGAAGTCCTGTGGGAACTCTTTGGGGCTATTTTTGCAGCTTTTCTGTTAAGTCTAAAATTATTTCAAGGTCAGATTTTTTAATGTCATGAGACAAGTAGTTTATGTTTTTTTTTAAAAAAAGATCTGCAAATGCTATGTACATACATTCTAATATCTTATGTAAGGACATCTTTTAGCCTCGAGATTTTATTTTTAGCCCTCCCTCCACCCCCACATGTTGTAATGTTTTTTGACACCACTTAAAAGATTCTTACATGTGTGCATTTATTTTAGCAAAATAATGACCAGAACAGCAACGTGAATGTTCAAGTTATTAGAAATCCAGGTAAGTCAGTCTTACTAATTGTTTTAGAAAGCACATTTAAAAATACTTTTCCCTTTTGGGGTTTGTTTTAGACAATGCATACCCACATGATTATATTGAATCTATTATCTTACATAATCCTTTTTTGTTTATTATTAGCCTTTCCATAAATCACCTTTTAACAGTTTCTAGAAATTGTAGATAATTGTTAAAATATGACAGATTGTTAAAATGGTGGTAAAAAAATAAATTTAGAATAGTACATTTTTCCATACAAGAATCACAAAAGTATAGTCTGGCTCAGAAGGAAATGGGCCTTATATATTTCAGTTGTGATTTTTCACATTTCAGAATAAAGTGACCCTTTTGTAAGTCTTAGTACTGCTTTCATAGACCATTCCTAAGTGCTTTAACTACCTATATTTTGTTTAGCTGGAGTTGAAACGAGTTCTTGTAATGTAGCAGCGAAGTTACTTTTGTTCACCATGTGTTTTTTTGAAGTCATTAACAAAAGTTGGGTTTTTTTATCTAACAGATGTGGAAAGATTAAAAGAAAATACAAATCACGATGATAGCAGCAGGGACAGTTATTCTTCTGATAGACACTTATCTCAGTATCACGATCATCATAAAGACCGACATCAGGGAGATTCTTACAAAAAGAGTGACTCTAGGAAAAGGCCCTATTCTTCTTTTAGTAATGGGAAAGATCATCGTGATTGGGATCACTACAAGCAAGACAGCAGGTAAACCTGACAGTCTCTTAAAATTTTGCTTGTTAATGTTTTCCTGTTTTTTATTTTATTTACTACATTTGACCTTACTAGCCACTTCAGACATCAAGTAATCAAACAAGCCTTATGTGAAATAAAGGTGCTTATTCATAAATAAGAAAAATATGAATTCTAGTTCTCGTTGTTAATATTAAGAGCTGGATTTCTCTGTGTCTTAAATTATAAATTTAAGATCAAAGTGCAATAAGAGACTAAAGGATAGGGAGTTCTATAATTATGTCGCAGGATTCATTGTTGGTTTTAGAGAATATTCACCCCAAAACTCTTCAAAATAGAATAGAGTAGGATAAAGCTTGATGGAATATGGCTAAAACTTGATAGAGGGAATTCTCTATTCCATTCTATTTTAAGAAAAACTCATGGGGAAAATTTTTATGTGAAAGCATCTTATTGCAGTTAAATTTAATCACAGCATCTAGATGGTCCTGAAATCAGGATGTTTTTGTTTGTTTACTGTTTTGGGAGTTTTTTTGAAGCCTTTAAACAACCTGAATATTATGACAAAAATAATACATTTTATTCCTTTATTAGTAAAGGAATATTTTCACTGGTTAATGATCATTACTAAAAGCAAAATGAGTAAAAGTAAAGATGAGACATAAAGAAATCAGATTTTTTTTGGATTTTAATTGTGCTCACTGCAATAATTTCTTCTCTCTGAGAAGCACAATTATATTATAAATACATCAATTGTAGAATGGCTTTTACAATTAGAAAAGGGCACAAAATGTAGTTGATATTTATAACTTCACAGGCTTATAGAAATAATTTCTATTATTTATAATAGGGACCTTTCATGAACAAAAAACATCAAATGTTTAATTAATCAAGCCTAAGGAAAGCTTTTAAAAGGCACCAGCAAACCAGTGAAAATTCTCTTTTACAAGTTATTTCATAGACTGCACTTCAGAGGTTTTTATTTTTTTCTTCTTAGAGCCTCATAAAAAGGCTCTGATTTCAAGTGTATTCTAGGTTGTTGTAGTTATCTTAATTCTAGCTTCCAGGTAATTAAGGTACATTAATACAAATGATGCATAAAATAAAAAGTAGCAACAATATAAAATGGGCATGTGAAATTAGATGCTATATGAGGTGGTCTTTATGGTTCACTTTAGTTTTATGAATCAAATAGTTCTTCAAAGGCACAGTTATTTCCAGTGATTTTTTTTTTTTTAAAGCTTATGAAGTTTTGTAATGAAACACTGACCTCATATACAATTAAAAGTATGCTTTATTTTTTATTTTTAATAAGGTGTTATTTATTTGGAAACATTTAATTTCCATTAATTTAACTAAAATTCCTAATTTCTCTTTTGTTAGGTATTACAGTGATAGAGAGAAACACAGAAAACTGGATGATCACAGGAGTAGAGATCACAGGTCAAATTTGGAAGGGAGTTTAAAAGATAGACCTCATTCGGATCATCGTTCTCATTCAGATCATCGGTTACATTCAGATCATCGGTCAAGTTCTGAATATACACATCATAAATCTTCCAGGGATTATAGGTATCACTCAGATTGGCAAATGGACCACAGAGCTTCCAGTAGTGGGCCCAGATCACCACTAGATCAGAGGTCTCCTTATGGCTCCAGATCTCCATTTGAGCACTCAATTGAACACAAAAGTACACCTGAGCATACCTGGAGTAATCGGAAAACATAACAAAAACTGATATTTTGTCTTTCCGGACTTTTCTTTTAGCCATATATCATAAACCAACACAGTAATTGCCTTACATGACTTGAAAGCTATAAACAGATCTTCTATCAGTAGCAGTATTGTTACTTCTTTCCAGGATGCAAGGTCTATATCCCAACAGAAGAGAAAATATTTTTATATTTAAGGATTATGCTGCACTGTACTACAAATATTGTAGTACTTTTTTTTTTTCTTTTTTAAAGAAATGGAAATGTTTACTCTTACAGGGACCTCAACACTGCCCTTCCATATAGGCTGGATAAAACTGTTTCTAAGTCAGTGATTTTAGACTGACCTCCATTTAAATTATGTTTGTATATGAACTTTACTCTGACCTGTGATCATGTTTCAGGAAGGAATGAAAGAGAGTTCTTTTCTTAATAAAGAAAAAACACTCAAGGATTTTGTTCACTTTCCAAAGCTACTTGTTTACATTGTACACTGCGACCACCTTGCCGCTTTTCATCACAAGCTTGAATATTTAAATTCTGTACTTATATCTGTAAAATAGCCAGGAACTTCCTGTTTGTGATCTATTATTATGCCTTTTTACATACACACAAAAAAAAATTGACTGTAAATTATTGTAAATAGATTAAATGAGCTTTCCTTACTTCCCTTTCTCAGGCTTTTTTTGACTGTTCCTTTCCCTACCAACTCAGGCCTTCTTATTGTTTAAAAAAAAAAAAAATCAGTGTAGTAACACTTTTTAATGATTTGTCTTGATGGAATCATTGTTTAGAATGTAAAAAATGGGGAAAGGGGCCACTTAATTCCATTAGTCCTCTTTTTATATTGACTATTTTATTAGATACATGTTCTTTTACCTTTTAATTTTATTTTATTTTTTGGTCAATATTGTGTTTGTAGTAGCAAAATGGTGAGATAATATGTAAAGTCTAAACTGCATGCTCTGGAAACATTATTTTCAGATGCATTTGGTTTAAAAGGGTAGGTGTATGAACACTTTCAGAATCCAAAATGGCCAAAAGTTATTGTAAATCCATTTGTTTTCCCTTTTCATGTGGGCAATAATGTCAAATGTGCTATGCAGCCAGGTAACATTTTAGATAAATTTGATTGACTTTTAATATAAACTGTTACAATGCACACTGATTGTATATAAAAACCTTATATATGACAAATTAAATTTAAGAAAAAGGATATGTGGGCTCCTGTAATTTTCTGCTGCATTTTTATTCCCTCAAGCACTTAACTTTTTTTCTTTTTTAAAGTAGTAACATTTAGCTGCCAGGAAAAGGATATTTTGGTAAGCAGTTGAATATAGTTAATGTGTAGCACTACAACTAAATCTATTTTGAAGACTATGAATCTATGAAGTAAAATTTAGATCATAGAAATTTTTGTTGGAATATTTGGTTTTCTGCAGATATTATTTTAGAATACCTTATATTTATTCACAGATTTTTATTTTGTTATATTCAATGGGAATTTTTGACTCATAGAGCATACATTCTTGGGTGTGTGCTGTGATGTAACAAATTTGAACCTTAACTTTGACAAATATATTGATATTTTCTAACAGTATTCTTAAGTGTATCCCTATTAATTTAGCTATGGGAGCAATCTAGAGAAATTTGTTCATAGATGTATTTTTTAAACATTTTTTGTTTATCCAATTAGGTCTAAAATTTACACTAAGAGTTACAAAACAAAGCTCGCTTTCCAGTTATTTTTGTTGTTTTTAAGCAGTAATTCCTCTTTTAGGTAGTTGCCATGAAGAGTGCTGATCTTTTTTTTCCTGGTATATCACATAACAGGGATAATTCAATTTTTAAATATCTTATTTATAATTAAATATAAACATGAAAAAACAATTCAGTAGCGGTACACATTTTTAAGCTTTTTCACTTTTTACCACTTTTACTATAAGTGATTCTTTTATTCCACAAGATAGCAGTGAATAAAATAATGTAATGCTTAGAAGTCACAATATTAACACAGAACAGATCAGGGTTGGCATTTTTAATTCATCTCTTTGTAGCTGGGATATTTGCATTATATCCTATTGTGCAAATTTCGTGAAACAGTATTACATTTTTTGAGACAATAGAATGGACTCTAACATTCTTAACAATTCTACATTTAGTTGAATATTTCAGTCAACTAATTAGCTGAGTTGAGTGAAAAATCTAAAACTGTATGTAACATTAATCGATGGAAAATATGTTCATTATTTGTAAGAAGTCAGTAATTACATAGAAGAGGAATAAGCCATAAATTTATTAAAACACAATGGAGAACATTAGTACATAGATATAATGGGACATTCTCGATAAAATATGCTTAATTTTTGTCTTACATGCTCATTCTGCTTTGCATTTTTATCCATTTGTGTTTAATTTTTCAAGGATGAGAGATTATGCATAGTACTGTACCAATTAACCTTCCACTTAATAATATACAATAAATGATTCTTACTAAAAGCAATGGCCTGTTTGCTTATAAAGAAAATATTTTTGCGTAGGGTATGTTAGAAAATAATTCTCAGGCTGGAAAGCTGTGGAAAACTGGAGTGTGAATGATTTGTTCATTATTTGCAGAGTGACTGGCTTAGTAAAATTAGAACCTTGACAGTTGTGTACAATGTAGTAGATGTAACTCCATTTGCAATCTTTTTGTAGTTAAAAAATGAAAGGGTTGTGTAGATTTTGTGCTGATTTACACATTTTGTTTTCTTGAGATTTATCAAGAATATGCACTAGGGATAAAGGTCATAATTCTTATCTATGCAGCATATGACTCTTTCTGACTAGAAAATGCTCTTTGGACCATAAATGTCATAGCTTTATAACTGACAGTTTTGTGGGGGAGAGGGATGGAAAAGCAGCTAATTTTTATGGGATTTTTTTAGACTTCATCTGAACCTTAAATGTGAGCTGGTAATGTGACTTAATTGTTAAAACTTTGAGTAGTTTATTAGTTAGCAAATAATGCAAAATATAAATTAAAATATTTCTGAATTGATATATTTAAGCATATTAATATAGATACCCCTATCAAACAGATTACTTAAATTCAAGACAAAAAATACAAACAAAACTATTGAATGCTTGTTAAGGGGAGGCAAACTAGGATAGTACAACAAAATATCTTGAGAGAAAACATTAAAACTTCTGTGGTACAATTCTTAAGGCATGTTTTAAATATTTAAAAGAAAATTCAATTGGAATTATGTTTTCTGGCAATAACTATAGTGGCTTTGTAGATCTCTTTATGCTAATTTTTCTTATTTTTTTAGAACCTAATGAGGTTGATTTTATAGAAAATCTGGATTCTTTATAAAGAAAGACCTAGGGATAGGAAATAGCTATGCTAAAGAATGAAAGAGGTGATTACTTGGATAGGGTTAAAAAAGTACTTGGCAGATTTTTCCAAGTTTCTATATAAATTCTCCAATGGGGCTTCATGTGCCAGACTTTCTACCCTAAAAGACTGTTAGCCACCTTCTCCTCTAGTTTAAAAACCAAAACACTCAAACCTTTATTTGAAACAGGATTAGTAGTTCAGACACCCAAATGAATGAGAAGTTTTTAACTCCGCGTTCCACTCTACATTTGAGTCAATATAAATATTAAAGAGGTGTAGTCAGTCTTTAAAAAACTCCAGCTCGTAATTCTGTTAAATGAGTTAAGGGTCTTGGCTGCACTGACGATCCATGTTTCGTCTGGCAGGAACGCGGGTTGCATTGTGGTTTCGTTAGTGCAGGCGCTTGAGGCTTCCCGCGTGCAGGTGAGCGGTGGAATAGCACCGGCCCTCTTTCTTGTTTTTCTCTCTGTGTTTTGAAACCTTTGTCTTTGGTGTTCTGCAGCAGTGCTGTGCAAGGTGTGCTAGGTGTGGTTTTACTTTCTTTGCTCAGGTTTTGCTATTTTCGCTTTCTGGAACCCCTGTGGTGTTGCTATTAGGTGACTTCGTCTCTTCTGCCTCAACAGCTTTAGTATTTTTCCTTTTCTTTCCATTTCTCTGGAGTATCTTCAGCATCCAGTCTCCTGACCTTATCTCCAGGTGTCTAACCTTAAAACGTAGAACCACACTCAGTCCTTTCCCACCAAAGACCTTTAAAAAAACATTCCAGTGTTTCATAATCTTTGACGAATGTACTCCTGTTTCACAGCTGTCCTCCATGGCACTCTCCTGGCTGCTGCTGCTCTGTTCGCTTCATTCGTGCTCTTCTCTTTGCTCTTGGACTGCCCCGAAAACCACTTCTGGGTCTTCGTATTGTCCCTCTGTAAGAATGCTTCCACCTCTGATTTATCCAAAGCTTGACCCCTCAATTTAGGTCTCAGCTCATGTCGTTTCTGACCTCCAAATTGGTACCTTGCCCCTATCATCTTTTAAAAAAAGTTTTTAAGAGTTTACTTGGGCAAAATCAGTTAGAATTAGGCAACACCAAACCAGAAGTGATTAGGAGTGCACCCCCCCCCAACAGGAGCTCGGGGAGAAACTTTTGGGCCGAAGCAAAGCAAGGAAATTGATTGCCAGTAGCTTAAAGCCCAGTTGGCTGTTGTGATCTGTGCCCTTCATTTACAGGTGTAACCTTGAGGCGCTCACAGGCTCAGATTTTGGTTCGCTTCTGTAGGGCCACCATGGCATTGGGGCCACCTGGGTCTAACGGCCTCCTTGTTCAGCAATTCTTGGTTCAAAGTTCTCTACCATGGCCACTGTAATTGAAGACCATCTCTTTGATAGAGTTAACCTGCTGGTTCAGCCTTAAAACAGAATTTTATTCACCTGAGGCCTCCCAGAAGCCCCCAGGTCAGCTTAGGTCAGACCCAGCCCGGTTTCCGGATCCGGTGGGGGAAAAACGCTCAGATAAAGCCGGAGGCTCATGATGCAGAGGCCAGAGCGAGGGCCCCAGGCTCCGGAGAGGCTGACCCGCCAGCCACCTGCGGATCGGTGAGCTCCGGGACGCGCAGGCCCGCCGCCTGCCTGCTGCTCCGTGGCTCCTGGCGCCGCGGCGGGAGGTCTTTGGTTTGCTCTCCTGACACCAGAACTCTTCAAAAGTAAGCTGAGGCATATTAATTTTAAGAGTTTATATGAGTAAAAAGTGACTTAAATAGGGCAGTGCCAAAGGGGAAGCGTTCGGAGCGCTCACGTCCCTGTCATTTTACATTCCTTGCTGTGCTGCTCCTCGCACTTACCAACGCTGTCTGTCGTTGTCTGTTTGTCCTTGCGTGCCTCCTCACTGGAATGGAAGTTCCACTCGGGCAGAGACTATTTCCTTCGCTGCTGTGTCCCCGGCACCTAAAGCAGTGCCTCAGACCAACTATTTTTTCGTTATTTTGGTATCTCTCCCAGAAATGCTATGACCCATTACGGAGTTTTTTTCTTGCCATTGTTACCTGACGTGTTAGTATTATTGGAAACTTCTGTATGCCTTACCCGTATCTCTGTTACTGAATCTGTGGGCTATTTTCCAGTTTTTAAACTTGACTAATAATCCCCTGAGGTGTTTGAGAAATATAGAAACACCTACGTTTCATTTGTAGGAATTAAAATTGGCAGAGAAAGGCTCCAAGTAATATGATTTTAGGAATTTTAATATTTATTTCATTGACTTTAATTAATGAGATTAATTCCACTGTTATAGAGAGATAATACCGACATATAAATGAAAATTTGATTTCTGTAATTTATGGCTACTTAAGAAGTACAATTCTTTGACCAGGTATTCAGAGATGTATATAATAGGAAAATATAAAACATTTGGTTTGTTTATACTATTTATCCTTTGAAAGACAATGTGTTTTTAGATGGCATGATACAAGTAAAGAACACAATTTGTAAAGACATAATGCAAGAGAAATATTTTGCATCTCCAATGTTTTTTAAATGAAAGAGCAAAACAATTCCCTCTCACTGGTACTTGCTATTTTTTTCTCATTAAAAAATATAGGTCCAAAAAAAGTAGGTCATATTTACATAAGGTAAATTCATCTTTTTTAGGTATACAGTATGAGGAACTTTGACATATTATACTGTGGTGCAGCCACCAACGTATTTAAGATATAAAACGTTTCCAACCTAGCCCCTGGCAACTACTGATTTGGCCCCAGTGTTTCATTTTTTCCATAATGTCATATGAATGGAATCATACAGAATTTAGGATTTTGAGCCTGCCTTTCACTTAGCATAATGCTTTTAAAATTCATCCATGTTTTTGCGTTTATCAGTAGTTCACTCCCGTTTATTTCTGAGTAGCCATCTTTGTTTTGGGTAAACTACAATTTGTGTTTCCATTCACTGTCTGAGTGTGTAGTCCTTTGGCTATTATGAATAAAGATGCTATAAACATTCGTGTACAGGTCTCTGGGTAGCCATTTAATTTTTCTTTGGTAAATATCTTGGAGTTGGATTGCTGGGTTGTATGATGAACTGTATTTTTTATTTTATAAAGACTACCAAATTATTTTCCAAAATGGATATATCATTTTACATTCCCACCAGCTACAGATAGGAGTTTTTATGACTCTGTATCCATGTGAACATTGTGTATTGAAGGTTGTTTCATTTCAGCCATTCTGTTAGGTGTGTAGTGGTAACTCAATTTGCATTTTCCTGCTGACTAATGATATGCAACAGTTTTAATGTGTCTATTTGCCATCTTTATCTCTTTGGTAAAGTATCTGTTCAATTTTTTCCTGTTTTATAAAATACAATTGTGTCTTTTTCTTGTTGAGTAGTCTAGCTAGAGGTTTGCCATTTTTACTGATCTTTTAAAAAATCAGCTTTTGGTTTTATTGATTTTTGTGTGTGTGTGTTTGTCTTTAGAAAAAAGATTTGATTTTTGGGGGGCCATTTTAGTTTCACAGCAAAATTCAGTGGAAGGTTCAGAGATTTGCCCTATAGTCCCTACCCCCGCATCTGCACAGCCTCCCTCAGCGCCAGAATTCCTCCCCACGGTGGACTTGCGCTGACACACCATTCTCACCCCAAGCCCCAGGCTCCGTTAGGCTCACCCTTGGCGGTCTCTATGCTATGGACTTAGGCAAATGTGTAATGACACGTATCCACCGCTATAGTACCACACAGAATAGTTTCAGTGCCCTGAAAATCCTCTCGGCTCTGCCTATTCATTCCTTCCCTCCCCCCCAACCCCTGGCAACCATTGATCCTTTGAGTGGCCCCCTATTTTTGCTGTTTCCAAAGGGTCATGCAGTTGGAATCATACAGTATGTAGCCGTTTCAGTTGGCTTCTTTCACTAAATTCCATGAGTTGAGTTTCCTCCATATCTTTTCATGGCTTGACAGCTAATTTCTTTTTAGTGCTGAAGAAAAAATCCATTGTCCAAATGTAGCAGCTTACACGTCCCTGGACATACCAAAGGACAGCTTGGTTGCTTCCAAGTTTGGGCAACTGTGAATGAAACATTCACACAAACATTCATGCGCAGGTGTTTGTTTTCATAAGTTTCCAGATCATTTGGGTAAATACCAAAGACTATATGGTAATAGCATGTTTAGTTTTGTAAGAAGCGGCTAAACTATCTTCCAGAGTGGCGCGTTTTGAATTTTGGTTACTCTGATAGGTGTGTAGCGGTACCTCATTGTTGTTTTAATTTGCACTTCCCTAATGACATGATGTTGAACATCTTTGCATATGTTAATTTTTAAATTCTCATTTTTGTTTTCACTTGCATTTCTCTGTATTAGCAGTGAGTTTGAGCGTCTCTTCAGATACCTCATATTAACTTAAGTGTCTTCTGTGAATTGCCTGTTCACAGAGTTGGTCCATTTTTCTGTTGCTTTTTTTCTTGTTGATTCTTAGTTGTTCCTTTGGGATGCTGGAAAATGATTACCTTGTTGGTCTAAAATACTGTAAATATATCCTTCCAACTTGTTATCTATAATTATTTCCCGGTGTATTTTATTGAACAAAAATTCTTAATGATTATCAAATCCATTATCTTTCTTGCCTCATGGTTTGTACTTTTGGATTTTGAGTAAGTCCTTTATCTGCACCTTAGTCACCAAGTGTTTTCCTACATTATCTTCTATTCATTTTTTTATAGTTTTAGATTTCACATTTAAGTTTTTGACTCATTTGGAAGCTACTTTGTTTATCATTTTAGGTAAGAATATAGGCTTGACATATATCAAGTTCCTGTATTTTTTGGTCTATGCAACTCATTATAAAATAGTTAATGCCTCTGTTAAAATGATATGTTTACAGTGTATTTATGCCAGTGTCAGAGCAATTAGTACAAGTATTTTTATATTTTAAATTGGTTTACTCTGTATTCCTGTAGTATTTTGGAACTAAATACATGGATATATTTAGAGGTTTTTATTTATATAGAATCAGTCAAATTAATTTTGGTATTGGCTTTATTTATTTCACTTAGTGAATAAGGAAGTAGATACACAAAGAGTTAAACTGACTTTTCCAAGTGGGATAGAGGTTGATTCTTGGTGAAGTCAGTAGCAAATATGTATTCCTTAACTTTGCCTTTATTATATGTATAGCTTTGAACATATCTATGTGTTTTGTTTTCTTTTTGCTGCTGAGTCTTTGATTCAGTTATAGGAAAACATTTGGCAAAATAGGTGTTTCATATGTTAAAGACTTCTTTTCACATTACTCTGCTCCTTCATGACCCTCATTCCTGCATGAGCTTAAATCTTTTGGGTGGGAACAGTAATACTTTTGATAAATTTGAGCAAAATTGAGACTAGGGGATGGCATTTTGGTAGAAGTCTCTTATCATAGCAAAAAATAGAGGTGTGTGAAAGCCACCCTTCCAGAATGTGCATTCTCGCCATCTGCAGGCTCACCAGCTCGGGTACAGTTCGGTGTATTCTAACGCAGAACATCTTATTTATAACTTCTAATTGTAATAGTAGGATGGATGTCTGAACAGGTGTAAGTATTTTGCAAAGCAAATGTTATTAAAGGTCTTTTGGGCCTTGGCTGGTGTGGCTCAGTTGGCTGAGCATCATCCTGTGCACCAAAAGGTCACTGGTTTGATTCCCAGTCAGGGCACCAAAAAAAAGGGGGGGGGGGCGGGGGCAGAGGGCGTGAATAGACAGTTTTTCAAGGAATGCATGCGGATGAAAGGAGGTTCCCTGGTAATCACACGCATAATACAGCTGGGCCACTGCCCATTTCTTGTCTCTCAGACATGCTCTCCAATCACAGGGAAGACTTCCATGGCCAAGCTTGTTCTCTGTGGTTGAATTAGTCAGGGTTTTCCAGAGAAACATTATACATACAGAATATATATATTACATATAATATATGTAGAGAGAATGTATATGTGTGTGTGTATATATATGATGTATATACAGTTTAACAGCTAGTAGCTCAGTTTTGAAAATGAAATGTATTTTAATAAACACTGCCTTTATAATTATTCAAAGTGTGTGTATACATTTTTGGGACACTATATGTATATGAGAGAGAGAGATTTTAAGGCATTGGCTCACATGATTGTGGGAGAAGAGAGGACGTTTAATCAAGGTGAAAAATAAGGAAATATTTTAGAGAATGGGAAAGAAAACACCTTAGAAGATATATGTGATGGCATGCTGTGAATAAATAAAAATGACCAAGGTACTCCAAGTGATTCCCTGTGACTATTTTCTATACCTTCCAAACAGGCAACCCTGCTTATCTTTCAACTCTATAAAATAGCAATAATTACAGCTGGTTGCTATTATTGAGCACCTTACCTATGTGTGTGTGCAGTTGTACACGGCACCTGTGAGGCCAGTATTTAGACCACTTTACTGTGTGGAAACCGTCCAAGAGAAGTTAATTCTCCCAAGATCACAGCAAGCGGTGGGTAGGGATAAAATTCAGATACAGTTCTGTCCAATTTCTTTCTTTACCGCTCTTTGTGCTGTGCCATGCTTCCTGCGTGAGGAGCATGCTAGTCACCCACAGCACCGGGCGTGGCGTCCCTGGGCGCCGGTGGCCAAGGAGAAGGGCTCTGCGGGAAGACGTACAAAGGCCACCCTGCGCCGCGGCACCGACAGCCCACAGGCCGGTTCTCTCTGCTGATAAGCTGTCTGTGTCATTCCTCTGGACTCTTTAGCACTGTCTGGATGCTTCTGAAAAAGCAAGTCTTTTTGCTTGGTCAATGCCAAGTTACAATTATTAAAGGCGAACAACTTGAATTTTTGATCCACTGTAAAATCCTAATTTCCAAAATTCTCTCAAAACTTGTGAGGGTATATAAGATGTAGCCATTTCTATAACACGATGCCATTCATTCAGTGCAACGAAAGGCAATGGAATTCCTGTTTCCAAGATGCCACATGTCCAAATCTGTAAGGCGTGTATGTTTCAGCTGTTGTGACCACCAGAGGGCAGTATGCATCCACTCGGACTAAAACACAGAACTACTTTTTTAAGGGTGTTCTGCAAAATTGTTGCCCTCAGACTCCGAAAAGTAATTTCAAAAATTATAAATTTCCCTTCAAACAGTATAAGTTGACATCTAAAAACTTTCAAGATAAGTAGATAACTTTTTTATGTTATAACAAAGGATATCATTTCTGGAATATTTAAAATATTGACATTTAAAATTAAAATTTATATCACCTTTTCCATGTAGCCAAATAAATCTAAATACCATGGCAACTTGATACTCATCACCATCCATTTAAAAATTACATGGTGGGGTGCAGGAGAGGGAGGGCCCCAAGGGTCCGGTGCTCCTGTGGGTGGTGCCCCTCTACCCCTGCCCTGCCTGGTTCTCCTTGTATTTATATATATTTAAATTTATTGATGAGAGAGAGGGAGAAGAGAAAGAGAGGGGAGGAGAGGGGAGAGGAGAAGAGGGGAGAAGAGAAACATCAACTTGTCCACTTATTTAAGCATTCATTGGTTTATTCTTTTTTATTTTTATTTTTATAATTGACACTATTCCAGATGTCCCCATTTTGCTCCCCTCCACCCAGCTCCTGCCCCCCTGCCCTCTGGCCACCACCACACTGTTGTCTGTGTGCATGGGTCATGCAGGTATGTTCTTTGGCTAATCCCTTCGCCTTCTTTCAGCCAGTCCCCCTACCCTTTCCTCTCTGACAGCTGTCAGTCTGTTCCATGTATCTGTGCCTCTGTTTCTATTTAGTTTGTCAGTTTATTTTGTTAATTAGATTCCACAAATAAATGAGATCATCTAGTAGCTGTCTTTCTCTGCCTGGCTTATTTCACTTAGCATAATCATCTCCAGGTCCATCCATGCTGTCCCAAAGGGTAAGATTTCCTTCTTTTTTATGGCTGCATAGTATTCCATGGTGAAAAATGTCCCACAGCTTTTTTATCCACTCATCTACTGAGGGGCACTTGGGCTGTTTCCAGATTTTGGCTATTGTAAATAACACTGTTATGAACATAGGGGTGCATTTATTTTTTCTGATTGGTGTTTCAGAATTCTTAGAATATATTCCCAGAAGTAGGATCGATAGGTCAGTAGGCACTTGCATTTAAAATTTTTTAAGGAACCTCCATACTGTTTTCCATAGTGGCTGCCCCAGTCTGCATTCCTTCCAGCAGTGTACCAGGGTTCCCCTTTCTCCACACCCTCGCCAGCACTTGTTTGTTGATTTATTGATAGTGGCCATTCTGGCAGGTGTGAGGCCATATCTCATTGAGGTTTTCATTGCATTTATCTGATGATGAGTGATGTTGAGCATTTTTTCATGTCTATTGGCCATCTGTGTGTCCTCTTTGGAGAAGTGTCTATTCAGGTCCTTTGTTTTTAAATTGGATTGTCTTCCTGCTGTTGAGTTGCATATGTTCTTTATATATTTTGGAAATTAACACCTTATCAGATATATCATTGGCAAATATGTTCTCCCATACAGTGGGCTCCTTTTCATTTTGTTGATGGTTTCTTTCACTGTGCAGAAGCTTTTAAGTTTGATGTAGTCCCATTTGTTTATTCGTTTTTCTTTATTTTTCGTGCCCTAGTAAACATCTTGGAAAAAATACTGCTATGAGAGATGGCTGAGATTTTACTGCCTATGTTCTAGTATTTTTATGGTTTTGCGACTTACATTTAAGTCTTTTCTCCGTTTTGAGTTTATTCCTGTGTATGGTGTAAATTGGTGTAGTTTCATTTTCTTGCATGTACCTGACCAGTTTGTGCTCTCTCTCTCTCTCTCTCTCTCTCTCTCTCTTAAGCTTGGGGTGGAAGTGGGATGGAGATAGAGGTGGGTGTTGGTTTTATTCATGTCGGGGTGTCCCTTGAGTTGCTGGTGATCCCAGGCCTCCCATTCACGTGTAGGCGTGAGCACTCAGTGGGGCTTAGGGACCGAGTGGGCAACTTCACTGCAGGGCAGTGGCGTGTTCAGTTGTCATCTTTCATTGGTCTCTCCCAAGGTTAATATCTTTAGGTTGTTTCTCTGGGCCGGTTTTTGAGTGATAGACATGGTGTCTTATTGTTTCACATACAATTTTCCTGTGTTCCATTGTCAGAATCACCCAGCTCTTTTTTTGACCCCGGATTTCCCCTTTTCTGAGCCTTTCAAAAGTGCTGTGGGGCAAACTGACCTGCTTCCCGCCATCTCTCCCTTCACCTTTCCCGCACTGGATGCTGCTTCCCTCTGACCACCATTTCCCTACTCACACGTGATTTACTTGGGTTTTAGGGAATATGGATTTATTTTAGAATCAAAATTTGACTTTTTGTTTCTTTTCTGTTCTCATTTTTGGGCTTATTTAAAAGTGAGTAAGGATTCAAAAGGTATTTTCTTTGCCATTTCGTACCTGGTAGTGAGATTGGTCTTGTCTGAGCGGATAGGGCCTCCGTTAGCCTCTGAACTGTCCAGGGCCAACCCAGGAGGAGAGCAGCGCTCTGCTTTGCAAGTACAGGGCTCATGCAAGTTTTCTCAGCTGATTAAGCCAGTTACCCCATGATTTCCAGTGATTCAGGAAACTATTCACAGCATACTTCATTGAAGCAATCAGGGGAAAGCCGTTCCTGGGTTCTTAGGACTTTGAATTACTTATTCTCAGGCAGTTGACAGCACTATAACCAATAAGATGGTCAACTGAGGTCACTCAGCAAGGGGTTGTTAACTCTCATTACACGACACAAGGTGATAGCTGTGTGACCACTGCTGCACAGGCTCCACAGACCACTTCATCAAGAGGTGGGAGCCCGCCCCTCAAAAGGCATGAGAGAGCCTTAGGCCACTTGGTCATTTCCCACCCTGTGTCTTGGATTAGATCACAGAGTCTTAAGGTCTTCAAGAACCCAAAAACCGCTTAACTTTTTCTGTATAGACATAATTTTTAATTCCACTTACAATGACACATGGCCACCATGTAGTAAACATTCCTATAAATCACAGGAAAAAATTATTGTAGCAATTGATAGTCCACATTAATCTTAAAGTAACTCCTATATCATCTGTAGGCTCAGAAGCGTCAAAATACATTTACTATTCATAATACAAAGACAGCATTTCTCTCACCTTGTGACCTTGTATGCATCCCCTCAACAAGAGTATTAATACACCGGAGTCCAACAGCCACTTTATAAATCACTTGAATTTAAGCACGTATCTATCTATATTTACGCCTATACCTAGATCTCTATCTATATTTATATCTACATCTATGTGTGGTGTATTTGGCCCTGCTAGAAACTAAGGATACACATAAGTGAATTTTCTAGTTAACTTTCTTAATTATGGATTGCTATATATTTTCTTATTTTCCTAAAAGAATTCATGTAGATTAAAAGATACACATGAGCCCGGCCAGTGTGGCTCAGCAGATGAGCATCGACCGTGAACCAAGAGGTTGCTGGTTCGATTGCTGGTCGGGGCACATGCCTGGTTTTCAGGCTTGATCCCCAGTAGGGAGCCCATAGGAGGCAGCCGACCAAGGTTTCTCTCTCATTGATGTTTCTATCTCTCTATCCCTCTCCCTTCCTCTCTCTCTCAAGTCAATAAAAACATATTTTATAAAAAAAATAAAAGACACATGATAACTGATCTCTCAGCGCCTTAGTTTTTAATTATCTATTAATTCCCTTACGTTTATGAGAAGTGGATCACACTATCTTAGCCTTGAGCTTTCTGACACCAGGGCCAGAGAAAGGTGATCAGTTATATGATTCATAGAGCCTATGACATAATCCAGAGAGAGTATTATTCCTTATATTAAGAACCCAGAGACATGCATCCCCAGGTCCTAATGTCTATTACTTCCACCAAGTTTCTCATAGTTAATGAAGCAACAGGTTTTGTTGGGCAGTGTCTCGTCCCCTTCAGTCACATCATAAATGATTCACGAGAGCCACCAGGGGCAGCCGCAGAGCTGCCGAAGGCGGGACCGGGCCGCACACGCTATCTTTATGGCCTGGCTTGTCTAGGAGCAGCTCGGGGAATGCCGTTAGGAAGCAGTAGATAGCCTATCTCCTAGGCCTCGGTTATCTAAAATTAAAAACGAAAGGCAGGGGCTGGGAGTGGAGCTTGGCATATGGTAAACACTCCATGTTTATTTAATAAAAGAATGAATGAAATCCTTTATTTCAGCCATTTTTTATTGACAAACTTATATAATGGGCAGTACACATTATGCCTTTTTGTTTGGTGGATTCAAAATATAATTTAACCCTTTCCCAGGTGCCTCGGTTTCAATGTAATGAACGTCAGTGATAGCGTTCGGGGCGCCTAAACCTGTTCGCTCCCCAGCTCGAATTTAGAACGCTGTGTCTTTTATTCTGATGTACATTTTGAAGTTCTCGCTTCTGCATCCAAAGCCGTTGTCAGGTTTATTTTTGGTTATTGCCAGTGTGCCTGCTTCTCCCAGCCTTCTTTCTTCCCTCTGTAGATTTGCTGCTTTTCTTCTGATATTGAAAAAGAAGTTGATTAGCATGTGAGAATTATATCAAAAAATAGAAATAAATTAGCCCCAAGTGATGGCCAGAGGGATTCCCCTATGAGTAAAATGCACAAGGTTTTGTGCACATGTTTTTCTGTAAGATTCCTTCACTGGCTCAGGTGACTTTTTATCTTCCTATTTATCCACCCCCCCATGTTTCACTACCTCAGTTAATATTCACAATTACAGCGGCTACAACTGGGAACACAGCATCACCGACGCTGCCCAGAGCCAGCTATGCTGAAATTAAGTTCTGTACGCCAAGTGAGCGGCTAGAGTGCATGTGAACTAAAATCCCTAGATCTGTGGAGAAGCAAATGCCCTGCGGCGGCCTGCACGGCTGCGCCTGGCCTGGGGTCCCTGTCCAGAGCGCTCGGGCTGCTGCGGGCCGGCCCCCCAGGGCTGCCGCTGTGCTTCCTGCTGCGGCCGTCCAGTCAGGCGTATCATACTGGGGGGCCGGGGTCCTGAGAGGCACGAACAGCTGCCTCAGACGCATGTGACCCCGGCTCCCTGGCAGCGCAGCCCACGGCGACACTGAGCACATGGCAAATTCCGCAGGAGACCCCTCACAGAAAACTTCCCCAGGAGGGGGCATCTTTTCACTAATCTTTTCATGTTTTTGTTTCTTTGTGGCGGCCAGGGCAGGCTGGTCGCAGTAAAATCAGAACCTGTCCTAATGATTCCCGTGATCTGGGCGGCCCTGCGCACCCCGAGACGCGGTGGCCGCCGGCACCCGCGGTGCCAGCGAGGTTCCTGCCTTCTCTGAACGGCATGTGTCGCCTTGTCCGCTGTACTTTTTGGCCAAACCCAAATCAACAAGGAGTAACCTATTACAGCGATGCCCGATGCCCATTAGGAAGCTACCTGGTTTAATGCCTCTGGGTGTAAAATCCGTTGCATGCACCTGCTCAGTTCTGCTGACCACCTGGCCGGCTAGCCCAAGTGCAGTTTTCATTGTGAACCTTCTCAAAGAGAAATTCAAGAGGTCCTGAGGCTGGGAGGGAGAAGAGCCAGGACCAGCAGGCTGTGGTGTTTCCCGCCCCCACCCCTGGGTGCCGGGTGGCCTCTGCGACTCCAGCTCGCGGCCACTTCCTCGCCGCCGGTGATGCTGACCCCCAGATAAATGCCCCCAACGAGCCAGACCCCGCCTTCCGTACGCGATTATAGTTCGCTCTGGGAAGGAGTGCCTGTTTATTCCTGCCTGTGTTCTGGATAGTTGAGTCTGCAGATAGGTGATCTTGGGACAAATGCATGGTCAATCTACACAGGATACGGTGTCATCCTGAGTAAGGTGTCACCGGGAGAGCTTTCTTACAAAATACTTCCTAAGAAAGAGATTGCAGAAGTGTGGCTGGGAAAGTCATCTTGTTACACGCGTTATAGATCAGTTAAGCAAGAGCTCTAGGTGAGTGGGGACCAGATAAACCAACCGTCGCCCTGAGTCACCCAGGGGGATTGCCAAGGGGCGTTGACGGCCCAGGGCTCGGAGCTCCAATGCCCTAGATCCCCATCTGTGCCCCCCCGAAACATCACCCGCCTGCCCTTGGAGAGAGCGTGGTGGTTACTCAGTGCCTCTCTCTCATTTTCACATTCCGCGGGCAGAGTGAAAACACTCCCTTCTCTGACATCTGGGCATGTTGCATCAAATTTTCACTTAGTGATTTCCTTGTTTACCCTAAACATTTTTAGGTACCTAGAGATACTTGGGACTGGCATGACAAAATCCATGGGCAATATGACCTTAAGGTGTTCACTTTTAGCAGCATGAACAAGGTTAACTGAGGTCAGCTTAGTTTTTTAAGTGGGTCATTGCAGTTCAGTAAACTTGAGAAGTAAAGTAAGAATTTTCAAGAGAATAAGATATGTATAGTCTGTAAAGAAGAAGCAGATCTTTGAGATTTTTTTTTTTTTTGGTCGGAAAAAATAGTGTGACCCAGCATGACCATAGTAAAAAAGGCATTGGGAGTGTTTTTAAATCTTATAAAATTTAGTCCCACTCTCTACCTATTTGGGCATATTTTTCCCATGTTAATCAGATAATCATTTGCTAGCAACTGAGCTTGTTGGTGCTGCTGCCAGCTTGATTAATGAAATGGGGTGTTTGGAACACTGATGCATTTATTCCTTTAAAAACAAGTCGTTTATCTTTGTTTCTGAAATTTCCTCCCACATGTCCACCATCTTGGCCTTTATGAAATTCTTCCCCCAAATCTAAATGCATCTCTTTCTTGTAAAAAATGTGCTTCATAGCGGGTGATCACCGCATTGTCAAATTGGCTTGTTCAAGTTACTTTAAGCTCATGTTAAAAATACATTATTCCCACTATGAATAAACTGCTTAAATTGAGGTCAAAGGTAGCCCAAAGGAACCTCCTTCACTGAGCCCTGAGCCCACTCCAGGAATTCACTGACCTACACACACAGCCCGTGTTCACAAGCGATTCCGAGTGCCCTCCCGTGAACCCGTCTCCTGTGACTTTCTTTTTAACTTCATCGTTCAGAAAGCTTGGGAGCCATCAGGACTGTCCATCCTGGTAAACAGCAGCCAGGCTCACACCGAAGATGGCAGGAGCTGGGAAAGGGGACTGAATCTTTGCTCATGGACGTGACGTGAAGAAAGCCCTGCTTTCCGTTCGTACAGAAAGGCGAGGCAGGAGGAAGCTCTTGTCAGGAAAATCTGCAACCTTCTTACACACGTTTCTCTCTTCCTGACATGCCAGAACTTGTACATTTACCACCTGGAATTTCCTAAACCCCACTTAAATAAGTTGTCCTTTTAAGAAGACTAAAATATACAGAGATCTAGAAAGTTTTAAGCATCTGGAGAATATTTTGGTGTTTTCCACACCTACCTAATGATCCTGTTCCAACATGAAGAGTTGATAACAGTTTTCCCAAAGTTGATTTATGTTAGTTATTGTTAAAATCATTCATATTCATTTCTCTTTTATGTGGAGCACTAGGGAAAAAATGTTGAGATGTTTACAATGATCTTCTCTATTGATAGGCAAACGAGATGCATGAACCTGTTTCTAAACTAATGCAGATGAGAAGGCGGCCTACTGGAAGTTAATTCTTATTTTAAGCAATTTATTCTGGTAGCCATTTGGGGAAAAGAAAAAGTTAAAAAACCCCAACACTCTCAATAAGGGGCACATCAGCCACTACTGAGGCTAATCCTGGAGAAGGCCCTGTGCCCTTTGGTATAGGTTGTACATTTTAGGAATACATAATTTCTGGGTTATAAGCTTTTATACACTTAATATATAGATGATTTCAATAAATTAATTTCTGTTGAACTGATAGTGAGCTGAAAGGATACCGTACTCCAAAATAAGCATTTAGATTTATTATCACTGAGGCCTGGGTTTGAATTTATGATCTTGCCCCGTTTCTGAGCTATGTGGGATGTGGTGTGTGAGGTGCGTAGGTTACACCTGAACTAGGACCCGTCTAACCACCCAGCGGGAGGTCTTTCCCCAACTGAGGCATTTTCATCTTTCCCTTAGGAAAGTGTAGATGGGATAACCTTGTTTGCAAGATAGGTGATGATTTAGTGCATTTACAAGTTTACTACTAGGTTAAAATAATTTGAAATAAAACATTGCTCAAAACAATGAGTTTATCTGTGGCAGATGGTGTTTTCCAAAGATATCTGAAGTTAACTCTAATACCACCTTATCTTCTACAATGTGATCTAGAGACTCATCAAGAGAGAGAGTTTATTTCTGTATTTTCTTGTACAGTGGTGCTGGGTTTTTTAATGTGCTCCATTCCGGGGACCGTCCGAGTTCTGAAAGGTCCGAAACCCGAGGGAGCCGCAGCCCACAGCTGGGCCTCAGGGTCCTGCCCCCAGCAGAAGCCGCGGGGCAGGTTCCACTTCCGAGGCGGGTTCGAAACCGAAGCCTTTCCTCCCGGGTTCACGGCGTTTGTAGCCCCAAATGCTCGTCTCTAACGGAGACATCTGAAAACCGAGCTGCGGCTGTACGTGAGCGAGTCTTGCTGTGACTGCTTTGACCTTGAGATACAGGGAAGCGCTGGTGCTGGTCCCGGGGCAGCGCTTACCCACAGTGGGTTTATCATCTGCCCTGGATATTAAGACACTGCCGTGTAGTAGGTCTGCTTTCCATGGGCTCCCCCTCGGAGCTGCTGTGCCATATATGAGAAGCCCAAGCCCAAGGCCTGGGAAAGCCCTGTGCCGGCGCCCTGGCTCGCAGCCCAGCTGCCTCCCAGCAGCCACCCTTGACTGCCAGCATTTGAGAGCCACCCTAGGTGTCCAGCCCACTGGGCCCCTCAGGCACTGCGCTCCCAGGTCACCTCTGACCACCACTGCATGAGAGATCCCAAGAAAAAACCACCCAACTAAGCCCAGCCAAGCCACAGAATCATGAGAAAGTACTTCACCTTATTGAAATTATAGATAGGCAGAGAAATGAATTACACTTGATATATGAAAACCATATCAGCCCATTTTAAAACATTTCCTTTCAAAGTTGAGCTCCAAGGGCTAAACATTCCTTATCGCTAGACGATAAATTCCTCCAGGTAAGGAAATATGACTATTCAGCTTTGAATCTCTGGCATTCAATAGTGTTTTGTACTTAGTAGGTACTCAATAAATGGTTATTAAATGAGTACCTCTTCCCTTTCACTTACACTCAGTCCAGTTTTCCTACTGATTGAAATCATTATTCAATTGCAATGAGCTCTTTTATAAATTGAATTAGTAATTTTATCCTATGTTGCCAAACAACATGGTTCTGATAAGATGACAAGTTTCAACACATATTTGGGAGGTGACTAGTAATGTTAAAACTTATGTAAGGTTTTATTAGTGTTATATATACACATACATGTTTACATAGGTAGTTATACATAAAGAAGGCTAAACGTTCTTTAATTTTTGACCCCATTGACTCAAACAAGAGTAATAAAGTTCCTTTTTATATCTAAACTAAGTATTTTATAAGTAAAATTATAAATTTGCTGTTTATCTTCTTATGATAATACTCTCAAATATGTTTTAAGTGCCTGTTAGTAAACAAAAAATTCAAGTAAAATGGTAACTTGTATTAACTTATTCATAAGAGAAAGTCTGTTTCATAGGGCTACTTATCCAGACTTTGTTAGCATTTTCTTTCAAGAAGTTACTATGGTTTAATGTAAACCACACAGCAATAGTAAAACATTACTGAGCTAGCGCATGATTTCACATGGCGAGCATGGGTTTTACAATCCCATGGGCAAAGGGATGCCCAGATAACTGGTAAAACATTATTTCTGGGTGTGTCTGGATTTTAGTGTAAGCTCCACCCCTCACTGCTGGGTGATCATAGTCAAATTACTCAACCTCTCTGCTCAATTTCCTCAAGTCTCATAGAATTTGCAAGGTGCCTCCATTATGCCTAGCACATAGTAAGATGACCAACAAATATTAGATCCCTTTGCTTCCCCTCTGTTGGATGCAGGATCAGTCTAGTTCTAGAATCAACTGGTTCCCTTTCATACAGCATCCATCTCGATAGTGCTAATAGATGTGTCAGAGAAAGTGGTCGCCCTTAGCTTGAAGTCTTCCTGATTATAGTAATCACATCTGTTAGCTAATTCTTGACTCCCCCCCCCCATTCTTTGTTTATTCTAGTTTCAGTCTTGTTCTACTACTAAGTTTAATTTCAGCCTTCCTTCTTCCTTCCTTCCCTCCCTCCCTCCACAAATGCTCTATTGATCTGTAGTGGGCACCGTTGTCTTCTCTGGGGACAAAGTAAATAGTACATCTCTGTTCTTATGGAGTTTACATCCTAGCAAGGGAGACAGACCATAAACACATAAACATGAAATGCAGCATATTGTATTATAAGATGGTGAAGGAACAAACAAAGCAGGGTTGGGAGTAGAAAGGGAGGGAGGGGCATTATTTTAGATAGGATGGTAATGGCGGGCCTCTCTCAGAGTGACTAAGGCGGGCCTCAGGACCAAAACCCTAGAGCTCCAGTGAGCCAAAACCTCACGAACGCCTGTGGTGAATGAAATGAGAAAGATGCCCACTGCCCATTTTGTGTTATGCTCACTTATCACAAAGAAATCTTGTATTATTTATTAATTTGTATTTTTCCATATGAACAACTATAAACCTTTTGTCCACCATATATATAAAACACCATATTTGTATAACCATATAGATAGCCATATGGTTATATATATGTGTGTGTATATACATATATATATATATAATGTCCCCTAAAATGTATACATACTTTAACAGCTGATAGCAATTTATGTTTCTTTCTTTTCAGATCTAACCCATTGGAATTAATAATTGTTCCAAGTGTGTATGCACTTTTCAGGACACCCTGTGTGTGTGTGTGCATGCGTGTGTGTGTATGATTATAGCCATATTCTGTTGATTCTGTTTCTCTGGAGAACCAGAGCATAATCTGATTTCCCTATGCCCCTACTTTTTCCATAAATACCTCAAGCACTGCCTGCATTTTTGTGTATCTGTTCTGTGTGTTTATTAGCTGTATATACTTTTCTCAAACATCCTTTCTTCACCTTTCACTTCTCTCTCCCATTTCTATTATTTTTGTAGTCTTTTTCAACATCTTTTCTTTTCATTAACTTTCTTTCCATGTTGCCTTTTTATTGAGTGTCTGTGACAATTTCTCACAACTCCTCTCCTCTCACTCCTTACATTGGAAAAAATCCTAAGATCACAGAGCAGAAGGATTTTGCTCAGTTGAGCAAATCTAAGTGTTAGCAGCCATGGTAGGTTCTCCTCTTTACTTCCTTCGTTTCCTGCTCCAGGCAATTCTGATAGGATAGGAAAGCTGTAACTGCCCGAGTATGAAAAACTAGAGCATCTATGGATAAGAGTTAGGGTTATGATGTGAGCACTGGAGGCTCGGTTTCCAAACCTTTTACATGCAACCCAATACCTATAAAAGCATCTCAGAGTGTCCTTTCCCAAAGCTGGAGCTCCCTCCACTGGGACTCCTGTTTGCCGAGGCATATAATGCATGACCAGAAATCCCTAGCAATAATTTCACTGGTAGCAGCTTTCCTTTAGAGTTCTTCCTGTCCCCAGGCCACCTTTAGTCCATGAAGATCTATCTGGAGCAAAAGGTTGCTCACAAGTCAGGATTACTGTCTTTGCGGGGGCCTTAAGGAGTTTATGCTGAGCTTCCTGGGGTGGCTGCCGTGAGGAGGCACCTGGTGTGCAGCTCTTGCTTTTGGTCTTACCCATTCTCCTAGGAGCCCTGCTCAGAGTCCATCCACTTCATGGACATGTCTAACCTCAGGGGCCTACAGAACCTTGACCCAGCCCTAAATTCTGGAATGTGCTCAGGGCATATATGCAACTGTAGTTCTAGGAAGTACTCAGGGTTTGCTGGTTCCCCCAAGTAAACAGTTCTCTATCTCAGGTACACTTTGAGGAGTATGTGCCGAGCGCTAAGAACTTCAGATACCGCAACACGTTTGACTCTCCCAGTGAATGTTTGGGGTGTGAAGGTTTATTAGGATCCCCATTTTAAAGATGAGGATATGGCTTGGCATGTCTAAGGCTGCACAACCAGGGAAGGGGGTGGATTTCAACTGAGAACTGTGCAATTCCACAATCAGTCATCTATGCTCTGCTGCCTCCTCTAAAGTAGAAAATATATTTACACACAAATGAACCCCTTACAATGGTCTTATGGCCCAAAGTGTAATCAGTCTATGTTCCGTATTTGTCCCTCTGGTTTGTGAGTTCTCTCTGTCCTGGTGGCACCCTTTCTCCCTGCGCCCGAGATAATACCATCACTTCTTTCCTAGCCTCTAAGTCACCCAAATTTCCAGTTTGACAGGATGCTGAGAATCATATTTTGTGCTGGCTCATTATTTCATGCCTCTTTCCTTTTCCTTCCCAAGAAGGAAGATAAACTCTTTTGGTGACGTTGCCCCAGAATCCTTCCCTTGTACTTAGCCAATCAAGAGCTCTCCCCACAGTCCTCTCTGCACCCACAGCCAGTGATGCATTGATGGCATTGCTCTTTGGCAGCTCAAAAAACATTCTTGCTGGAAAATAAATTTGTCATCTCCCTTCTCCCCCCCTCAGTGACTCCTACCCTACTGCTTCCTGTTAGAGACTTTAGAAGCCCTTTGAGCCATCCAATAGCACTGTGGAGATAACCCTGGTTTTTAAAAAATGTCATTTATGGGAGATGCAATTTCTACTTGGTTAATTTGCATGTGGTTGGTCTTGCATATTCAGTATGGTAGCAAACTGCTTATATTTTTTTCTCCTTCTGAAGTTGAAACAAAAAATGGGTTATGGAACTGTCACCCATGAAGAACTCTGTTAGGAAGCTGCCCTGATGCTTGCTTCTTGCTGGAGTTGGATGGACTGACTTTAATACATTCTAGACAGGACTGTTTGTTCAGTTGTCTTGAACATCACTCCAGTGAGGCCAAGGGTGCACCTCCCATCCCTGTAGGATCTGTGAGTGTGTTCCCCTGGGCACTGGATGCCCCATTCTCCTTGTAAACCTGCACCAGGGGGAGGAGACACAAAGACATCCCCACTCCAAGCACATACCTCACTCACAGACATCACATGTTGGGTGTAAGGGACTGGATATTCTATTTAGTTGATAGTGTCAAACACCTTGTTTACTAGGGGTACTGAGGTGAAGAGCAGTAAATTCAAAGGAAAATACCATCTCAGTAATAGTAGTATGAGTATGACTTGTCCATTTGGAGGACACACTGAGAAATGCATGGAGCAGTAACAGTATGGTGAGCGAGTATGGTAACTGACACGTTGCCTCTTTCTTTAATGTCTTGATTATATTCTCCATGGGCAGGGAGGGAAGGAGATGCTCCTTGGTTTACACACAAATTTAAGGGAACAGGAGGGAAAACTGTGCGGGTATCTTTGCTCAGAAAGGACCGAGTCAATTCAAGACTGATCACAGTGGATTCCAGGCAAAAGAATGCTGCCAAGGGCCTGTTTTAGCATTTTGGACAGTTGCTTGTTTCAACTGTTGAAAAGGACATCAAGTATGTTAAGAGACTTTTTGGTTTTAAGCATAGACTTCATTGTGATGTAGATCACTTCTTAGTGTTCACTCAGTAGACATATGTACTAGGTACTCAGGGGCTGTATCACTGTCATCTTTGTGTGGTTCAGCTGACATTTTCCTGTTTCATTTGTTCTGAACTGGTCCACATAGCTTTTCATCTAAGTAATGATCATGTGTATGCTTCCCCCAATTAAAATTTGCTCCATGTAGTATTCTACATTGTAGCAGTAATAGTGATCTCCTGTGTCTCCAGTGTTTTTTCTCTCAAGCCCTTTTACCTTTGGCATGTTTCTTAAACTTGTAATCTTGTGTCGTCTCTTTTTAGAACCAAGCAGCAGGGATTTAAAAAGCTCCGACGCTGGAATATGCTGCCCCCGGGACCTTCCCCACCAGGGTAAGTTGGTGCAGTCCATGCTGCCTTAAAGAACCAAAATGTCTGCGAGGGACCAAAACTATCACTTAAGACAGACCTTTGGGATAACACCAGTGGGCCAGTCTCACAGGTACTTATTTACAATTGCTTAAAATTAAAAAAGAAAAAAAATTCCAGTAGTGATATAGTTCAGAAAATGAGTATGTGGGCAGGTGGTACAACTTACTGTCAGTAACCGTAACGAATTTGGCGCACACACCCTCACTTCCTTTCTTCTGTTCGTTTCTCGGCTCTTCCAGCAGGTGTCACTATAATCACAGAACAAACATTCCACAGCTTGGTATGTTAACTTTATTTTTCTAGCATAATAATTTAAAGTATTTACACACTGCACACACTGTTTTACACAGATATTTATTCATATACCTATGAACCACATCTAAAGACTCGACACACTGTGGAGTTTCCAAGCATAAAAAGGGGACCAAAAATGTTTTGAGTCTTTTAAAGATAGCCATGTGGAGCATCTGCGAACACCAGTGTTTTTTCCTCCAAGTTTGAGGCTCCCCAGGAGACGCTGTAACGGCTACAGCCTATCCACGTGTCGGTATGACCCCAAACTCCTCTGGTTAAGGAGGATTTCAAGAACCAATATGTGCAAGTAGCATTTTCTCTAGAAATCCTAGAAAAAAAAAATAAAGCTAGCCCTTCTCTAGAGAAATACCTGCATTTCTGAAACAATTATCTGTGAGGATTGTAAATGTTGTACAGGGACACTTATTATTAAGGAGAATAGCTAAAAACACTGGTACTAATCCTAGTGATACAGGATGCATTTAAGCATCCTTTCCAGTTAAGTGATATGGCAAAGTGACCCAATTTTATTTTCCCAACTATTAGTAGAGGTGGTTGTTTTGCTTTCCCTACAAAGGACAAAGGTATATTAATCATACATACGCCAAATCCAGATACTACAGAAATTTCTACTCATTTTTACTTCTTTTTTATACTATTTGCACAGACATAGTGGTTAGAAGTACCCCATTTTCTCTTTCTTCTACTCAATTCCAAAACAAAATTGCTAACTAGCAATAGCTTCTGAACCTGGCACATGGTTTGATAGGTGAACAAAAGCAGGCACAGTTCAGAGCCGATGGTGGTGGGTAGGCCCTTAGTCCAGTTTTTATGGAAGAATGACAGGTTGAGCTTCAACTCTCTGGTGTTGAATATTTATTAAGAAGCAGGATGTCTTATTTTCCCAGACTGGCCAGATTATTCTCCCATATGCCAGAAGATGGAGAGGTGGTTTGCCCCCTCTGAGTGAACCCACAGTTCCATCCTGTGCCTGGATGGTAGGTCAGTTCACTGAGAAAGAACTTCACGGAACGACATCCTCTCCCCCCGTCTGGGCCTCTGGCAGTGCTAACCAATGGCACGTGGCAAAGGGGAGAAGTTACCCAGCCAACTGAAACTTAGCACGATCTGGACCCAAATTACTGTGGTATTTAATGTTTAACAACCTTTGTTTACATTAACGTAAACTTAAGGTAAAGCACAAATTCTATTACTTTTCTTGGAACCAAACACATTTTAGATATGACCTACCCATCGTGTTTACTTTCTCAGTCACTGTGCTCATCTGTTGCTGGTGGTGGTTTCCTTTTGCAGGGGGTGCCGACAATGGAACTGAAGAGGTAAGGAGCTTTTTTACTTTATGGGGGTTTTACCAAGTTACATGAGCAACTAACATTCCCCTACAGATGTTCAGAGGGAGAATGTCTGAATGAGGAGAGATCCCCGGGGGAGCAACACTGCTTAATGAGAACGTCTGGTTTAACTAGTGCCCAGAGTTAGGTGCATTCTGAGTCAGGCCAAGGAAGCTTTTGTCACTGACTCCCTAGTCCATTCATCATGCAGACAGATAAGTACACGGTGTGCAGGGCAAGAGGGGGAAACTTTGTGATGGCTTCTGGGCCTCAGTGAAGACCAGCAGTCCCCAGAGCCTGGGCTCACTGGGGATAGAAACAGGCAGCAGTGTTTCTGAGCCCAAAGAGCCAAGGAATTAGGCTAAGAACGTGGCCTTGCATAATGTATAGAGGACAGCAAGGCATCATCACTGAATTTATGTTGTTGTGTTTAGTCTGTTCAATGAAAAATAGTTAAAAGAGGGGAAAAAAGTTTAAACAGGGACATGGGATGACAAAGACAGAGCTACGGGAGTCTAGCAAAATGCCATCACTAGTCCCTTCTGACCTATAAACACAGCAGTTTCATATGGTTCAACTTAATATACCAGAAGTGCTCATATAATAACAATCCTAGTTTAATAAGGGTCGTAGGAATATTCTCCCCACCCCCTGGAAAAGGGACAGTTGTTAAAGAGGGTGAGGACTTCCTCTACATCAGTATTTAACAGAGCAAGAAGCACCTGTAAGGAGGAGTTAACTATCCTTCCAAATTAAGTGAGGACAGGAGAGGTGAGGAACTCACAGGAAGGGGGAGGCCCCACCAGGAGGCAGTGGAAGCCGCACCCCCTGGAAATCAGTAGCAATGGGAAAGGGCAGAAGGGGACAGCCAAGAACAGCTACAAAGGTCATCACTGGTCCTATTCAAAGGGTCTCTACGTATGGGGTCTGTGTATATGTACTATACATACTAACCAGGTACACATAAATATTTAATATATAAAAAATAAAGTGCTTTCTAACAGGTCCCCAGGCAGGGACATTATAAAACATTTCACAAAACTGCAAAATAAAATCGATACAATCAAAGAACACATACGTGAGAACAGTCAAACACAGTATGTACAATCTGGTGGGTGTCCCAGGACAAACATCCTGTCATATACATGGTATATACATATATACTCTTTTACTCAATATATTATGACAATATATATTTTAAAATTTTGTTATAGACAAAAAAATAAAAGACAACCCCTACAAAAACACAACAAGGATCAAGCACGCGAGTCCCAGACAGAGAGACGAATGGCCACCTCCACGGGGCGTCTGGTGGCCACTGCTTGGGAAGATGTGCCAGCGTTCCTTCCTCGGGTGCAGTGCCTCCACGTCCTCCAAGGCGCTGTGGGCAGCTGCGGTGAAGTTGGCATCCCCCGTGGTGAGCAGGTCGAAGACACAGGACTGGAAATAGATGTCCTTCACTGGTATCTTCTCGTGGCATTGGGCGTTGGCAGTCTCCAGTGTGTAGCCAGGCCAGGCCTGTGCCAGGGAGGTGTGAGGCAGGGTGTGCCCCAGGATGGCAGACACCTGGCCCTGCCCGTCATCGATGCGCTCGCTCAGGGGGCAGCCATTCACACACAGCTGCAGGTCCTGGCTTTCCTCGTAGGACATGGCCAGGTCTTCGGGCATGCGGATGGCGAGGGTCAGGTAGCGACCCAGCTGCCGCACAAACACCGTGGTCCCTATGTAGCGGGCGTGCATCTCCACATAGCGGCCACTTTCCCTTTCCACAATACGCAGGCTCTTGGCGTCGCCATCCCCACCGCTGGTGCTGCCATCCACAAAGGCAGCCGGCAGGTCATCTGTCACAGCTTGGTATACTTTCTGATCTGTACACTCACGGTGGGCTTTGAAGATGATCGTGATCTGTGGAAGGAAGGTGTACAAAGTTTAACACAATGGGAGGGAAATAGGACAGGGCTTCCCTCCACAGCAAGAGCTTTCCTCCATTCTGGAGCTGAATAGCTAGAGAAAGAACCTCCAAATTCGGCCCCTTTGCCCCGCCTCACAGACGAATGGTGTTGCTCTGAGGAAAAATTAAAAAGTCCTATGTATTTAGAATGAAAATTCAACAAGTCCAGGGAATATGCATCAGGAAAAAATTTGTCTTTAAGACAGAACAGTGTTGCTGTTGGGATATAGGCAGTTTTTACTGATCATTTATATTTTCTCTCTAAAAACAGATGAGCAATGAGTAGTATAGCTCTGAGAAAAAATGATTCCTTTCTAAGTTATGCAGAAATTTTAAGGGACTTAATTAACAATATACCTACCAGAACTTTGATTCTAAAAAGTTGCTTCGTTGAACTGTAAAAAAAATGTCCCACAACTAATCACTACAAATTTACGTATAAACGCTGAGGGGCTGTAGTGGAGGGTTGAGGAGGGGGCCCTCCCAGCAGCAGCTACCAACCATGTGTGCCTCAGGACAGATTTCTCTAAGTCCCTTAATCAAATGTTTCACATGACTGGCTAATCCCTGTGACAGGGAAATCACTTGGCAAATACGGCTCCCAAGCACTGGCAGAGAATAAATGCCCTAAACCTAGTTACAGCAAATGTTTTCCCCAAACAGCACATGGCCCTTTAGCCTTGCAGAAGTTTCCCCCCCCAAGCCAACTCTAAAGTCTCCAAATTAAGCAGACAATTCATGGAAAAAAAACTACTGACAATATAAAAGCTTCCATTTAGTGAACCCACTTTCTTTCCTTAATGAGAAAAATTATTTAAAACAACAAAAACAAAACCTGAACCTCTGAGCCCCTTGGCCTCAAACCACTCCAGATCTCTGGTGCAGGTGGTGGGAGGAACAGGACACGGAGACAGGGCCTCCTGGATCACACAAGGTGCGAAAACTGTCCCGAAGGAAAGACGACATTTTGAGATTTGTGTTATTGTCAGTAACTGAGGTAACAGCTTATTTTTCTTTCTTGGAGGGAAAAAAAAGTATCAGGTGACTTCAGTCGAGGAGGAAGGTAGACAGGCCAAACACTCTACAAATTACTCTGGATGGAGGAAACCACCTCCTGCAAGGGAACTAATCAAAACAATAGACCCTTGTTAAAAAGGCCAGAAAATGCCCTGGCCCCCTCCCCGCCCCTCTCTCTACAAGTCCTCACCACCACCCTCAAGTTTATGTCTGAAATTTTTTTCCTCAACTCGGCCAGCATTTGCTCACACTATTTAATTCCACATGTTCCCACTGGTGTTACTTGACTGGAATTTTCCAGCCATTTCATTTTACTTCAGCCAGTTGTAAAGCCAGATCTGAACCAGCTGCACTGTAGCAACTGGTTAAATTCATATCCGTTGTTTGCAGCTGCAACTAAAGGCCAGACAATGTACTATGAAAATGCTTGGATTTCTCCCTTCCTAATTACCCTGAGCCACAATTTAATTTCACTACCAGCTTCTCACATTTCAACACCTTCCTAACAACCCAAAGGAGGTGTACCAGAGATGATTTCAGGAAATTTGCTGTGCATCCAACCATAGGACCTTCCAGAGTGAATGGGATTTGAGCTAGATATCTAATGGGACTATAAAATAGATTTATTTGGTGGCTCTAAAGACAGTTTGACAAGTTTTTTTTTAAAGGCAAGCTAGGATCCCTTGGAGGTGAAAAGATTAATTCAAATAAATTCTGCACCTGGAAGAGTTGAAAGTTAATACAAATAGCTGAAGTAAGAGTAATAGACTTTTTATATACTATCCTCATTTTCAACTAGAACATTCCCAAAGATTCCAATAACTATTCTATAATAGCTAAGCAATTTGTCTTTCTGTCTAAAAAACCTCAAATTTAAACCAACTTGGCATTATTTGCAAGAATTAAGTACTTTTTGTTCACCTTAGAAAAAAAGAGGAATTAGTTTTGTTGGGACAACGAAGGGGAGAGATCCAATTCCACAGAAGTTTCCCTAAAGGCAAGTGTGGGTCAATATTAACATGAGTGGAATCATTCCACGTCTTACCAAGTCTCTGCTGTTTTTACCAAGTACACCAATTCCAACCCAGGACTCATTTCAAACCCTCACATTATAATGTCCCCTGCTATGCCTGTGATGTACCTTGAGAAGATCAAGTACAACTCAAACATTGACCTCTGCACTCATATCTACACTGAAAAAATATTTCAGTTTACCTAACAGATTTATATCTAATTTCCTGTGAGTGATTTTCTCTGAGACAATGAAGCAGATATTTCCCTTTGGGGTGAAATAATTCTCACAGAGCCCATGAATAGGATTAGGGCACGAATCAGAATGCTGAGGGTGATGAATCGATCTCAAAGCAAGACGGGGGCTTCCTGAGTGGTCCTCTGTAGCTTAAGTACGGATCTAGAGATACCATCAATGTAAATGTAGAAAACGCTAGGTAACAGTTTCACATGACTTAAGTTTTGTAATGTAATTTCATTCCTCATATAATTACAACACAAGCTCTTAAACAGTAAGCACTCAGCCATAAAGGGCCAGAAGTTCATTTTCAGATTTTGTCTCCCTCTTCAGAAAAACAAAATTTTTTATTCAGTCTTAATAATTTTTACTTTTAAAACATTCAAAATTTAATCAGAAGTTTTGGAAATTCCAAACATTTTGTATTTCCAACTAACAGCTATCAGAGCTTTGTTTTACAGGGCATTCAAAACTGTATTCTAAAGCTCTCAAATAAGCTATGCTTCCTTTTCTCCCTCTATGAACAGATCCATATGCTGTAATAACTCAATTTGGCACATCTGTTCTATGCCACACCATTTATTATTGATGGATGGCATTTCTGTGCATTTAAAACATCAATGCCTTTTGTTAAACCTCCCCCACCCAGTCCCTCTCAAACCCCACCTCAGACAAACTATTCCAGTTCTCCTCATTCATTTTTAATGTTCACTCCTTGAGATCTTTACCACCCACAAGGTCTATTAGGAAGAGAAAGATAGCAGCTACAAATCAACCTTTCCACACATGAAAGCAATAAGGATTTAAGGTTTGCTGCGAAATATCAAAGTTTAGAGGCACTTGCCTCTCCTTTCCACCAGGAAAAAAGAAAAAATACATTTAAAGAAAATGAGGTAGCCAACAAAAAGGAAAACCCAGGGACCGTCTTGCCAAGATACAGACATCTTCCCCAAGCTCAATAGCCTTGTAAAGTGCTGTGCATAGGTTTTCAAACAGCAGAATTCCCCAACGGCTGGGCACTTAACTATTTGTGCTTATCGCATTTTAGAAGAAACATTTATCAGTGTTTAATCAGGCCGTTTGGCACTGCAAGTGCAGGGCCTTACTGGAATCCTCGAATATCAGAACGGGACTTTTAGATCAAGGGACTCACATCTCTTGGATTAATGGGCCAGGATATTAGAGTGAAATCACTTGGAACATGGGAAACAATTTTGATAAGTACCTGGTTAAAATTCTGCTTATGTGAAAGGAACCTAAATGAATTTTATTTCATATCATTAGTTAATATGTCCCCTTCATTAGATCCTCTGGGTGCATTACAGGTTGAAAAATTGGTGACTCTGAGGGAGGATCAGGGATCACTGTGCTCACAGCCCTTTACTCTTACAGGTTAGTGGTACAAAGCCTCTGCATTCAGTTCTGTGGAGTGAGCAAAAAGGAAACCATTCCAACAGGAACGCATGCTCTATCTCCAGCTCTTAAACACCTCATCTTTACTTCTGAAGTCAAAGTCTAGGAACCCTGGAAGCACCAGAAGGAAGCAGAAGCCTTTGAAGGCTCCTCCCTTCCAGTGTTTCCCCTGGTCCCCTCAACCACCATTGCCCGACAGGGAAACTGGAAATGTGAATCTGGGCCCAAGTTGAGCCACCCATCTAGACTGGGAGGCAGGTGCCTGTCCTTTGGTTACAAAAGATGGGAGAACTCTCTGTCTCTCCCATTTTTAGGAGCGGGGGGGGGGGGGAGCATATTCATCTATGGTACCTTTCTGAACAATTTCTAACAAAGCCCAGGAGAGTATTTATATGTATCGTATTTAATAAAAAATATTGGGTTGGTTAGTAACTGATGTCAATGACAATTTTCCTTAAAATTAAAGGAAAAATATTTGCTAGGAAGGTGTGAACTCAATGAACTGAAATGTACTTTTACAATCACTACTCAGCCTACATATCAACTATCTACTACAGGAAGACTGAACGTGTATTTTGTTAGGTAATTTTATTGGACTAGGGCAAGACACTAACAAGACAGTATGTGTGTTTAAGAGGAGGGTGGCAGATTGGAAATCGTACCCTAGACTCCTTTTAGGGCTTGAATGAGACTAAGAATTGGCTACTTACAAAAGAGTACCAAATTGGTTTCTCTCCCCTCAGAGTCTCTCTCTCTGCAGAGCTGTTGTAGGAACCCTTGCAGGAATCCAGAAAAATGGAATGGATCAGCCTTATTTATTCTTCAGTGTTGCCCCAGGTAATACATGCAGGAACAAGGGCTGCCTTGGCTGATGGAGGGGTTCTTGGCAGCAGATGGAGAAAGAAGAAACCAAACCAGAGGGAAGGACACCCACAGCTGAGGCTGCTAGGGTGGTCCAGGGGAGAAGCATTAGGCTGAGAGGCTGGAAAGAGCATGCCAGAGTGAAAGGGAAGCAGGCCCAGGGATGACACATAAAAGGGACAGGCAAGAAAATGTTGACTTCCAAAGAGTAATTTCTGTACACTTAAAACAAGGCAGGCTGGAAGTATAAATAGGCTCAGAGACAGGGAAACTGGCTAGCCTCCTTGTACAGACCAGAGCAAGGCTGTGCTGAGCATGAGGAGGAACAGCCTCTGGTCCTTCAAGTCTTAGCCACTCAGAAATCCACAGGGAACTTCTTGTTTGCTGTGTCCAAACTCTGCATTATAAGGAGCCCAGCAAACGTAGTAACTCACTAAGCTTCTAATTGTGAAGTTAGACATGTATGGACAGTATTTTAGGCCGAGGCTGCCACTGCGCTTCAGACCAGAGGCTAAAAATATTTTGAAAGGTGAGAGCCAGGGCCGGAGGCATAACTCTAGGGGTAGGAATCTGCCCTAGCAAGTCTGGCCTTCCCCTTCAGGGATCTCACTCCTTGGAGTGTGGGGGGAAGGGCCACAGATCCCAGGCCCCAGCGGGTCCCTGGGCAAATGCTTTGGGCTTAGGTTCAGCACAGCTGTTTCCCAAACCAATGGGGATTAAGAAATCACAGCCTCTTTGATCATTTTTTCAGTTTTGGGAGGTGGTTAAAAAAGTAAAAGGGCTTGAAGGTCTTCACAATGCTACCCTCACACTGTCACTCCTAGGTTCAAGTTTTCAGGGCTATTAAAAAAAAACCCAAAACACCCACTCAGGAACATGGTGGTTAGAGGCTGTGACCATGTATTTCAAAAAGCCAGTTTACTGGAATGCTACCAAAACAATATCCTTCTGTCTTCATTTTCCTGAGTTAGGGAGAGGGAAAGACGAATCACCACCTGAGCAAAAGAGTGTGCATGTATGGGCACTCACATCCTAAAATGCAAAGATTAAACCCGGACCCCATCTCAGGGTTTATGAAAGCCAGTGTTGAAATGCTGTCATATCAGCTCTATCCACAGTATACATACTATATTCCAACACTGAGGGAAACCCCAACAGAATTAGTCAAATATTCTTTCGACTCCAACTCTTAAAATAACCAGCTGACTAGGACATAAACAACTCTCCACAGAACCAGCTTCACCTGAAATTCTTACCAGACCAAAAGCACCATGTTTTCATGGCAAGGCTGACCGGTTAAATTCTGTATCTTAGAAGAGTGTTGCGATCCCTGTCAGTTACCACTTACTGACAAGCTGAGCAGTTTAGAAAGTCCTCAAGTTACCCCACCCATAAGGACACAAAATTCAAAACAGTGGAAGAGCAAGTTCTACTGCAGTCAAAACAAAGACAGAATGGGTAAGGTAGCATTTTTCATTGTTCAACACTGTAGGTAACTTTTTACATGCCACATTCCGCACAGGCAGAAACTGTTTGGTTAGCATTAACTGAAGCCAACCAAAAAAGTACCAACCATCCAATGTTTCCTTCTCACCCCTTCCTCTCAAAATGTTGACTCAAAGAAAATTTAACAGGGCAGAGAAAGACACTTGGAAATGTGACAGAAAAACAAGTTCTGACTCTCAGCTGTGTATCAGACTTGGCCTTGTGCCTCTGCTTTAAACTCTGGAGGAGTGTGGATCTGTGTTAAGCAGAGGCCTACAGCCTTGCACGGAATCCTGCCTGGCTAGGGCAGGCATTGGGTTAATTTCCCTTACAAATGGGGATTTCTGAAGGTCCCCTTCTCCTTCCGAACCACATTTGGGACAGAGCGGCACACAGTCCAGGAAATTCAAAAGACAGGTCTTAAAAGATACGCAGATACAAACTTGATACAATTTTAGACAGTTTCTACTAACACCTGCTGTGTCTTTTCATTCCAAAGAACAGAAAGATGGTGAAAGACTGATTATCCAGAGTATTTTAATGCATATGTACATATAAAGGTGAGCCTTGTTAGGAAAATACAGCACGAAGAATAGCCAAGGTAGCCCATTAGCGTTACAAAACGATCTTTTATACTTGCACATACATCACATAACTAATAATTCCTCCTCCTTTTTCTGCTTTGTTTCCCCACATGCACTTGGAAATCCTTTTACCTCCAGGCAATTTGCTGAAACTACATAAAGCAAAGTTGAGTAGTTCCTGGGCCTAAGACCTTATAATCCAGTACACACAGGGCTACGCAGGAAATAGGAAAGGACAAATAAGAACACTGCCACCTGGAATTATAGCTGAGGTCTGCTCTTCCCAAAGTTACTCTTTAATGTTTCAATAGTTCCTATAATAAATTCAGGGAGGAGAAGGCTGTCTACGGCACGCTTTCATAAGTTTAGAGAGGAGAGGGGATCCTGAAAATTGAATTTAAAAACTGATGGCTCTGATAAATTCTAAAAAGCTTTTTGGATTAAATCAAAGACCAACAACCTTTCAAATGGGGCAGCCAGGGTTCTAGACCCTACTAGGTTGTAGGGGTATAAGGAAATGTGGGGGTAAATGCGGGGCTACCTTGACCATGGCTGGATGGAAAGGGAGACTGTGAAATTCCATGAATAAAAAAGTGGCCCGGGCAGAGGAGTGGGCAGCAACCCCTCTCTTTGGCCCGTCTTTACACCTGCAACAGCTTGCTAAGTAGTAGCCCATGAATGCAGGCCACCAATGTTCAAAAAAGAAATCCTGAAAATGGCTGGTTTTACACACAAACCCCACAATTCTCCACTGACTGCTGCAAATTTTAGCTATGTGCTTAGACTAAGGCATAGACTGCCTTCATCTCTGCACCTCCCCCCACAGTGGGTCCTTTAATGCAGCACTAAATTAATCATACATTTTATCAGAGAACTGATTATACTGAGCAGGGAGCTACAACAGCAAACTTCTTTCCGACCTGTTTCCCAATATACCCCAACTAGTCTCGTAACTTTTTTTTGGTAATTTCTGCAAAACAAGAGGACCGTGACAAGGAGCAAAACTTAAAAGAGATGACAAGAATTGCCTGTATAACAGGTAAGTCATAACAAAATAAAGAGCAATCTCAGATTGGTTACTACGTATCTCAAAGCAGCTGTGTTCTCTGGAAGAAAAGGGCTGAATATTCTCAAAATGCCATGCGTCCCCTCTAAAAATCTTGCATACAAGAACAGTGTTCATATACTTCCTTAGTTCACAGTGTAGCTAGCTCACATTGTGTCGGTAAAAATAAAAAAACATAATGGGCTACTTAAAAAAAAAAAAAAAGCCCTAGGCCTGGGGTCAAGAGAGAACAGATTTCCAAACCTTGATCCAGAGATATGCTTAAAATGACAGTGGAAAGACTTCGCAATGCAGGCACATCTCTGATTTCGTAACCAACAGAATGATCCACAACACTGGTTTACATGCCCATATACTGTTGGGGAACAACAGCTACATGTTAGGAGGCATTGGAAAGAAAGAGAGGACCCAACGCATGCTCTAGGACCCTACAAGCAAATAAGGGAACGCCCTGGGTTTCCAGTTTGAGGACGATGGTAAGCAAGAATGAACCAAATGAACTAAGTCTTCCTAGATCTCTAGTTACCGTCCAATGGAAGTTTTCAGGAATTTCCAGAAAGAGTTCAAGAATTAGGGATAATTAGGAACTTTTAAATATGTATAGAAGAAACCTGGCGGGTAGGGCCTCTTCCCAGCTGAGGGCTACTGCCTCTGGGATAACTCAGAGCTGGTGGCCCATGGCTGCAGCAAGAACATGTGAGGAACCTCAGAGTGTCCCCTCACCTGACCAACAGTCACCTGGTTTGGTAAAGCACAAAGAACACACCTCCTTCTCAAATGTAAACTGCCTTAAGGTAAAGCACTTTTTCTCACTAAAGGATGAGGCACAGAAAAACCTATCAGCCCCAGTTTACCCACCCCCTGCTTGTAATTCTGTCTCACTGAGACTGGAGGAGAAGAAAGCTGCAGTGATGGGAAAGGACATTACATCAAAGGAAAACAAAACAAAACAAAGGTATCGAAATTACTTATAAAAAATAATTTTTAAAATATAGCGATTGTTTAGGTGTGCAATAAATGCATTCCTGAAATTTTTTGGAAAAGGAATCATTTTAAATGCACCTCAGGAACTGGTGGCTTTAATACTATATGCTAATAGGAATAGAGAATATTCCTAAAAGTGCAGAATCCTTTCGTAAAATAATTATCAAAATCACTTTCTGTAATCACAACATATACAAATCTTTATTGAGTCCACTTAAATAGAGATCCAGAGACACACAGAAGTACACAGCAGTTAAGACTGAGGGGCTGGCAAAGGGGCTGTGGAAGTGAAGGTACAGAAGTCAGGTACTGCCACAGATGATCTGTGTTTATTCGTGAGGCCCGGGAGAGCTCCTGACTTGTGTCCTCTCTGGAGCCTAGTGTGTGTGAGCTACTCCTCCCCCCAAACAAAAACTGCTCTGCTTTCCCATGTAGCCAACCCTGCCAGTTCTAAGCCTGTCCTCTCATCTCTCCCCCAGTGCCTGCAGGTCTGAAGCACCTCTCACAGCCAAAGGTGGGGAAGATGGCCCAGAGCTGATGTGGATCTCAGCCCAGGTGTATAGCTGTGCCAGAAACCCCTACAGCCCCGGGGGTGGAGAGATGAAAAACCAGCCCTGGCCTCGGAACACACCTACCTGGCAAGGTGGCCAACCACACAGCTTACTCGAGAGGGAGCCTAGCAGGCTGGCAGAGGGCATAAGAAAACCCCGGAGGCCCTGAGAAAGCACACCTGAGCTCATCATGACAAATGAGATGGGCCACACTGTCCAGCACTGCAGGCCTCGCTGCCCTGAACTCACTGCCTGCATGCACAAAGGAAAAGGCTGAAGTAATAAATGGTCTCTGGGAGCAGATGACTTCAAATTTTCTTTCATTTGTTAGATATTTTTTTCCCTAAGTTTCTGCGATGAGGGAAGGTGGGTACTTAGGGTCAGGCAGAACCCACAAAGATAAGCTTGAAGAAGCCAGGTTCCCAGGACAAGAGTTATTTTAGGGGACCTCACTGCCCAAGCACCCAGGTCTAGAGCTTGAGTTCAGTGCTGAAGGATGGGAAATAGATGCTTAAATATGATTTCAGTATCACAGCTGGCCAGCCTTGTTGGTACCACTGGTCAGCCTTAAAGCTTGTGATGCTGAGCACATGGGTCATTAAAAATGCTTGATCACTAGGATGGCACGGTATCTGTAACGTGCAGTGCTGTTATCCAATAGCTGGTCTACGTATGTGTCTAAGGCTTCAGTTAAGTCGGACTCATACAAAAAAAATCTGATTTTTTAAAAAGTATTGCACAGACATCAAAGGAAACAAAATCAGATCTTGTTTTGAACTTATTTCGTAAGTACTTTTTGCCTCATATTGTTTTTATTTTTATTACCATCATTTTTTCATTGCTTAGAATTTTTTACAGGTTTTATTTTGGCCCTGGGTAGATAAAAGGAAACTGTATTGCAAAATTTTAAGCCTTTTCTTGGTTTCATCAGCACAGGTCATACCGGCATTGAGACAGACCTTCAATAGTAACCTTCCAGATGCATCTGGGGGCTTTGGAGAGAGTTACAAGAAGAAGGAAAAAAACAACTACTAGAGGTCGTGAAGCCATAGAGTAATTTGTTGCTGAACAGCATGGTCACCAGATGTGGGGAAATACTTTCCAATAGTGCAATTAAAGACCAAGCATTCTCATCATCGGCTTGAATTTATGTCAGAAGACAGGACCCCCACCTCCCTTTTTAGAATGGGTAAAACCTTTGATCCTTAACAAACTGAAAGAGAAAACTAAGTTGTACCTTTTATTTACTTATTTGCTAAAAACTATGATAGATTCAACCACAACTGAAATGGAATGATCTAAAAATAAAGTACTTTAGTGTCAACTGTTCTATGGAACCAACATTTTTCCATGCACATAGCACTTATTAATCTCAATGGTATTGTTTGGAGGCTACCCTTCTAAGCTCTCAATTATTTGCACAATCGATGCTGATTTTCTCCATTCCCAGTGGAACTGCCTTCTTGAATTTCCCGTGTTATGTTTTCCTAAAGACTATTCTCAGGTTCTGTGACCTGACTCTGCTGCAATGATGGATTTTTGGCCATGGCTTGTCTTAAAACTTCATAATTATATAACTGCATCATAACATAGCAAATACATATTTTAATATACAGACAGAAAAAAATATTTGCATACTTATAAAAACCAGAGAAGGAAAGTTTATTTGAGATGTAGGATTTGGAAAGGCCAGCTTGGGCTTGTGCTGGGACTGAAGTGTAAACATTTTTTAGTTCCCCTAAGATGTCTGCACCACTGTAATAGTTTTCTTTGTTCAGAGAAATGACTTTTAATCTTAGATTTGTGACACTCCTGGGTGTCTCCAGATATCTCCGGAGGTGTTGTAAAACTCCCTACACAAAATGCCAAGTAAAATAATTTAAATTCACTTTAGAAATATGCCACACATGTTTGGAGGCAAGGGAGGGTGTCCAGGAATCTAAAGAAGAGTCAAAAGTGTTACAAAAGCTTGATCCTTATCAATTATATTTTAGTCTAAACCAACTGATGAATAGATAAAATAAACAAAGGAAATTAAGCAAAATGAGATAGTCTCCATGTGTGATTTTATGGTTGGGGAGACAAGGAAGGAGCTGGTTAGTTGGGACACAGTTATTGTAGAAAACCCTTTTGAATCCTTTATTTACTAATGAAAGAATTAGCACTGACTGACAACTGAAAACCCAGTTCCTAACTCTTGCTCACGCTACTTACACTAACACAGCAATTTTCAACCAGCGTGCCACAAGAATTTAAAAAAAAAAATGTTTTGATTTTAGAGAGAGAGGAAGGGGGGGAGGGAGAAACATTGATGTAAGAGAAGAACAACCATCAGTCGTTTCCCTGTAAGCACCCCAACAGGGGACTGAACCCAAAACCTGGGTATTTGCCCTGACCAGGAATTAAACTGGCGACCTTTTGGTGCATGGAACAACGTTCAACCAACTGAGCCACACCAGTGAGGGCAAGAATTTTTAAAACATGCAATACCTGACTATTCAGTCAGGGGCACTGACCTCTTTTTCCTTAGATCAGGGATGGGGAATGTCCAGCCCAAGGGCCGTACATGGCCCTCGAGATCATTTGGTATGGCCTGCCCAGGCAACAGCAAGCGTGACTCAAAATTCAACAAATCTAGGAGCTTTTTTCATAGCTAATTTTTAAGTTGGTAACTTTGTATGACCCTCAAATGTTGTAATAAATATGTAAATGGCCCTTGGCAGAAACAAGGTTCCCCATCTCTGCCTTAAACTTTCAAATAAAAAATGACAACAGCCAACAGAGCAACAGCTGTTGGATGTGAATTAATCAAAATTATACCTTTTTTTGGTCAGATCAGCAAAAAATGTATTATATTTTTTGGTGTGCTACAGAATTTTAGTAATTACTAGATGAAGAAGGTTGAAAATCACTGCACTAAGACATCGGTGCCTTAAAGCTGACTTAGAGGATTCAGTATTAGTTTCTTTAAAATCAACCAACCAAGCAACAAGAAGAACCGTAGACTCTGGCATCTAGGCAGGGTAAGTTTAATTTAATTTTGTCAGTTTTTCCCTCAGCTTCTCACTTAAATTGTTAGGCTGAGATTACTTGGAGGTTATACATCACTGCTCTGCAATATCTAATTCCAACTTCCCTTCCTTGGTCACCATAGGACAGTAACTAAAAGACTTTCAGTTTGCCATCGGGAAGCTGGCTTATGGCCATTACTTTTTACTATAGCTTCCAAATTTCCAATAAATTATGTTTCCTGATGGGTTATTGCCCTCAGGCTTCACAGCTTTCTTTATTCAGAACACCTACATCAGTCAAATCTGATAAATCTAAGCATGGAGTTCCTCAACAGTCACACACATATGCACTCAAAAAAGACATCACTAAAAAAAGCACAGTTTTTCATTAAACAGTCCTGCCTTTTCCCAAGAGAACTCAACATTACTGTTTACTCTTTATTTTTCATATCACTGCCTATTTAAATTTAGACCCACATTTTTCATAAGCCCTAGAATTTCAGCAAGAAATTCCTTACTAATTTTCATTTAATCTTCATCTACCCTGTTAATACTGCTTGCCAAGAAGACCAAGCAAAGTTCCTTTTAAACTAGGTCTTTTGTATCATACTTCCAAAGCTGTCTGAAGAGTCAGATACCTGAAAGGTATAAGTAAGAAGGAAAAAGTATCCTTGCCTTATTTGTAGCAGTAGCACTGGATCCAGGGACCAAGGGCACATTTGTCACTTGAACCGAAAGGTAATTATTATCTATGAGTGGCCAGGCTCCTTCCACTTTGCACGTCTGGAAGTGATCCTTGAAAGTTCTAAGGTGAGGATCTCCGAACAAGCCACAGAAAAGGTAATTAGGAGGGTTCTGGTCCCCTCCCCTGTGTTCTCTGGCTCCAGCATGGCTGTGATAGTTACAAGGGTCATGGGTCACTTCGGGGTTGGTAGAGGATGTGGGACCATCCTTGGAACAGTTCCTCTGGCTCATGAGGTCGCTGATACCCAATACAGCAGAATGGTATACCAGGTTGCCACGGCAGGCTTTTGAAGTCCGCTGGGTGCAGCCAGCATAGGCACGCAGGGCCTTGCAAAACTCAGAGTCAAAGCCGTCAATGGCAGAGTTCAGGTGTGAAGTCAGGGACACAAAGTCCGTGGTACATTTCTGGATTCGGCACTGGGCCGGTTGTTGGCAGTCACCTATGGGAAAGAAGATAAGACCACACATTTTTTAAATGCTTCATAACTTCCTGAGCTACATGAGAAAATGACATTCTCCTCTGGGGACTGTTTGTTCTATTTCATATTCTCCTATTTTAAGAAGGCCTTCAGAAATAGGGCTGCATTGTGCTTCTGTGTCTCTCACACATTAAGCCACTGGGAGAAAAGCTGCAGGCAGTAAGTTAACTTAAAACTTTAAAGCAAGGGCCGCTGTACATGAACATGAGTCTAGTGCAGTGTTCTTAGGTTAATATTACAAGGGAATGGTAAATGACATTTTATCAACTTTGCTATTTATGGATTTTGAGAAAGATTCCTTTGCTTTAAGGCCAAGCAAAAGATGTGAACTTTGTTTTGATTTTGAAAACTGCATAAGTAATTTGCTTTGGAAAGCACTGTCTATGCACAAAACCACAATTAAAGCTTCCACAACTCAGGTAGGGGAAACCCCTAAATTATAGCATGATTGGTTAAACACCTTTACCTCACTCTAGTACAGCCAACAGAGGAAGAATGGCAAGAAAAAAATCCAGGCACTAAATTATTCTGCATTTCCCGATGAATGCTTATCAACAGATTGTATATAAACTGCCACTTAATCTCCTGGTTTTTACAAAGTGTAAATGTTCTCTTAAAAGATAAAGTGATATATTTGACCAAGCTTTGTATTCACTTCTCCCGATATCTATCACCCTGTAAAAGTACACTAAATCAAGGACGACACTGAAATCACACTGCAGAAGTAGATGATTCCAACTATGTTTTTTACCAAACACAACAGAATTCTCCAAAGTACATATAAACGATTTTCCCTTAAATCAACAATTCATATAAACTTTTGATTGAAGCAAAGTAATGAAATAAAGTAATGGAAAACCAAGTATTACTGCCCTTCTATTTTAAAAAGTCAATTTTCAAATGATGTTTTGCCACTAGCTTTTCACAAAAAGGTATAAAACCTCTCAAAGCACAAAAAAAATCAATCGTAAGAATTGTCAATACTAGGTCAGTCACATGCACCAGTTTTTAAATTCTGTTCCATAAAGTGTGAACACTACAATTACTAAAAAGAAAGATCCTTTCCTTTATTATCCACCTCAAATTTTACACAGATTTCTGTTAAATTTTATAGGTCTTTAAACTATGGAGGAACTCTCAATCTCTTCAAGTCTAAGTTCCTCATCTGAGAAATGAGGAGGTTGCTCTAAAATGAACTTTGTGACCTTTTTCAGTCTTAAAGTATCTTATTCTAGGTGGGAGAAAACAGTCAGTCAGTGGAGTACTATTAAATATGTAATTATTTAAAGATGTGAGCATAACAAGCTTCAGGATAATATCAAGATTTAGAACTTCATCTGATAAAGGCTTATTAAAATGGTTTTTAAATAAAGATAATTTAAGAAGATATTTTAACCTTTTCAGTAGTAAACTGCTTTTAAATCTAAATTAAATAGCCTATAATCTCTGTTTTTGGCATCAGCTGAGAAGAAAAGGGTGGGAGATGACCACTTCTCAAGATATCTCCCCAACCATTTTCTTACATTTCAAAGTCCAAAAAGGGAACAATGCTGTAGTCTTGACTGGATATTCACTTTAACTTGAGAAAAAGAGAACATTAAAATATTAATCACAAAAACATCTTGTGTTTGGCCTATTTTATGTTTGCTTATTGCAAAGTTAACAAAAGCAGCTCTGATATTTATAGAATTCTTCTCTCCAAAGTAGATCAAGTCATTTTCAACTATTTTTACTCAAAAAAGCAAAAGCAAAAAAATAAAAAAAATTAAAAAATCAACCAAATACCGCCCCCACCCCCCAAAAAATCATTAAAGCCATTTAACAGATGGAAAAATCAAGGTAAAGGGGTTTTAAGGCCTTGTCCTGGCTGATCATACATAGCTGTATGAAATCCAGGCAGTGGTCCCTTTCTTCCAATCCCGTCTTCCTTCCTCCACACATCATGTCCCCTAAATTCCTGACTCTCAAAATGGTATTTGATAGCTAAAAAAAAAAAAAAAAAAGGACTTAAGTAACTATTGTATCAATTTTTCCTCTTATAAATCAGATTCACAGCAAGCAGAAAGCAAGGAAATAAAAACTGGGCCAAAATCACTCAGTAATGAACAGCCCTCAGACTACAAATAAATGACAGCACAAGAACTTTCCGCTAAATGTGCAGTGCCTATTTGTTCTTTTTATGGTCTATAAAATCTATCTGAGCATACATTTACTTATAATTATTTCAAATAGTCATAAAATATCAAAAGTAAGAAGAGCATGGAAATGCAGATGCAACTGTTCAGAAGGGAAGAGAAGCGGGATTTAGATTCCAGCTCCTTTTCCCATTCCTTCCTCATTCCTTATTCATAGCAGGTAGGTGCTGATTCCTTCGTGAAATCTCACATAAAACAGAACTCCTTGAGGTCTTTTGTTTGGAAGAGGTTTCTAACAGCCTTTTGGAATAGAGATGATGGGAGGGGAGAAGGCTAACTAGAGAGAAAGTGCATTTGGGTCAGCAGCTTCTGCCCCATCGGAGGCTCCTGTAGAATGACTAATTTGCAGCATACACCCAGAAATATCCAGGCTTCATAAATTTATAATGACAATGCACACTTTGCCTGTTGCAGGCAGTAAAGTAAGTCTCCTGTCAAAATGCCAAGACAATGCGGAGCAGAAACAATCTCAAGGATGTAGCCAAGAAGGCCATGAAGTGTATGAGTAAGCAAGTAACTCCCATATTGGATCTCCAGTCAGGAGCTGCAGCGGTTTGCTTAAGAGGAAAAAAAGTAAATATAAGTATTCTTTTCATGTCTCAAAGGTAGAATTCAAAATCTGCTGTTACAGATCTCTTTTTTTTCAGTCAGATCACCTGTGATCAGTGTGATGGTATTTGCATCCCAGTTAATGAAAGTGCTAAAGGATTTTCAGGTGTAGAGCTTTCCGTAATGATTCAGACATAAAGACCTCACCATTTTTTTTAAGTCAGTTTCCTCAATGCCACGACTGCACGTGTGAATCCGCAGCACAATCACCAGTTTATAATAAAAGAAACAAGATATGCTGAGGCCGAATTAAGTGAAATAAGGAAGGAGCCATATGGGGTGCTGAGGCAAATTATATGGATCCAGGCATAAAACATATGGTAGCCCATCTGCAAAGAGCACTTTGCTAGGCTCCCTGCTCTGAGAAACAGCCCCTACATTTCAATAGCACTGCTCTTCAAAGAAATCTCTCAAAAGGAGCCCTCCTTTCTATAACCAGATTAATTGCTCCCTCCGACAAGCTGTCCATAGAAATCACTCACCACTGCAATTCTGGGTAGAATTTGACGGTGACTTTAGTGAGGGCATATTAAGATACAGAGAGGAGTTCCACATTCCAAGTTCTTGAACTAAGTCACCTTAATTTTCTACACCTTGAAACCAACTTCTTAGGTCTTTCATGGGCCAGCAAAGAAATCTTCAAGGACCACATTCCAATCCTGTCATGGAACCTTATAGCAACTAAGGGAAACAATATCCAAGTGGTCAAGAGGGACACAGTCCCGCCTAGCACTTCAATTTCCATTTCAAGAAACCTACGCTTGGACATCATGGACAACACATTTTTCACACAAAATATCCCTGAATATATCTTTTGACATGTCATGAAAAATTTTCCATGTAACTATAAGCAGACTGACATTGCTTTTTAAGGTTCTAAAGTCACTAATTGAAAACCTTAATCATTCGAAAACTTACCACGACACTCCTTAAGTTTGTTTTCCCAAGTGACAGTGTTAAAATGCAGCTGTTACATCACAATGCAAAGTTACACAAAGTAAATTAAGCCCTCTCCTCAAATGCCACATTTTTTCCCCGTTACTTAAAAGACCTCCAGGATTTTTAGCACAGGCTGGTATGACTTAATAAAAATTACTCCCCACATTTGGATGGCATTAAAGTTCGGGATTCGCCAGATCAGAGCATTGTGACTGCTGTCATATAAACACAGGGCAAAAGGATCTGGAAGAAAAATTTATCTAACCCTCTAATTGTTCTCAAACTAAAAGAATTTATCTTTCAGTTTGGGACTTAAAAAATTCTTTGTCTAGACAAACTCCTAGAAGTGGTCTTGTTTGTAAAGAGCATCCTAGATATCCGCCCCCCCCCCAGCTTTATTGAGATAGTTTATTTGACATTTAACACTGTGTTGAGAGGATTTTAAACAGAAAACTAGTATCACAGGCAAGAGGGCTCATTTTCGGGCTTGCTTCGTTAAGAACAGGTTCCCCACTGCCGCTCCCGCGGGGGAAGCGCCGAACTCCAGGGAACTGTCAGCCCCCGCAACGCTCGGCTAGCCACAAACGCGGCTTTTTCCAGAGACTGAAAACTGAATGAAAAAGCAGCTCTCGAAAATACCAAAGAAATCCCTGTTTAAAGAAGTTTAAGTTACTTCGAAATCAACCTCCCGGTTCACAAACTCTGGTGAAAATCTTTCCATCTGGTGCGATTTCTTCGCCTCGCCGCCACCCCCAAGCCCAGAGCAGCAGCACAAGGCTCCTTGTCTCCCCTCCGCGGCGGCGGCGGAAACCTGATCCCAGCCTGACTTTCAGTAAACACCCGTGCGGAGCAATAAAGCATCCGGAACATTTGTCTCCGCCGCGCGGCCCCGCCCCCGCCCCCTAAATCTTTGATAAGCGGCTGTTAGAGGGGAGATTTATCAACGGTCCGAGCCTAGGCGTGGAGGGCCGGAGGGAGGGACGGCAGAGGCCTCCCGTGCGCACTGGGTGTGTTCCAGCCGCCGCGCCGCGAGCCCGGCGAAGGTGCGTGTCAGGGGCTCCAGAGGCCTCTCGCGTCGCGCCACGCCGCCCTTCCGCCCCGGCCAGCGCCTTCGGAACCCCGGGTGTTTGGGAACAAAGCCCTGGGCCCCGGGGCTGGCTCCCTCGCGCACGCGCCCCGTACCTGCGTGGAGCAGCCCGAGGCTGAGCAGCAGCAGCAGCAGCAGTGCCAGGGGAGGCGGGCAGAGCCGGGGGCGGCGGCGCTGCTCAGCCCCGGAGACGGCGGCGGAGGCGGCGGCGCAGGAAGGTGCTGCTCTCAAGCCCATGCCCGTCCATGCAGGTCTCGCGGGCTCCGGCGAGGGCGGCGGCGCGGGCGCCGTGGCGGGTCCGGGGCCGTGGCTGCGGCATGGGCCGGGGCACGCGCCTCGCTTCCTCTTCTTCCTCCTTCAGGCCCGCGTCGGAGACGGGCGGCCGCCACCGCCGCAGCGAGCAGCGCGCCGCGGGCGGAGCGAGTCGGCGGCGACGGCAACGGGGCGCAGCAGCATCGCAGCAGCCGGAGGCGGCGGGCAGAGGGAGAGGGGGCGGGAGAGAAGACACAAAGACCGTGAGCGAGTGCGGAGTCCGGCCCCGAGCGCGCGGGCGCCCCGGTCCCGGCCAGCGTGGGCTCTGCAGGCGTGGAGCGCGGGCGTGGACCAACAGGAGGCGCGCCCAGCCCAGGCGAGCAGCGGCCCGCCGCCCGGATATCTCTGCGCCGCCGCCCCCGGGTCAATCAATCTCAGCCCCTCACTGCCGCCCCGTCCGCCCTTCGCCCGCCAATCCGCGTCGTCCCCGCCCCCTCTTCGCCCCGCCCTCCCATCCCATTGGCTGCGAGCGCGAGTCCGCGGACCCGGCCCTCCGCTAGCAGGGCCCAAGGGCCCGCCCCCCGCGCCGTCTCCCGCCGCCCCTGCCTCCTGCTAGTTGAGTGTAGGTGACTCGAGTTCCGCGTCCGCCGCGCGGGGCCCAGCCTCTTCCTCGCTCTCTGCTCTCCCATCCATCCCGTCCGCGATTTACTGTTTCCTCCAGTCAAACTGAAACAGGCGACAGCCACTCTCTCTGGCGGCTGTTACAAAGGAACCGGCCTTTGGCCTCTCCTTAATGCTACCGGGTTCAACTTTTCTCCGAGGTTTTTTGGGTTTGTTTGTTATTTAATTACCTCGCTCTACCCCTCCACCTCCAGCTCTTTGGAAGAAGCGGGCTCTTTTACCCTTTGCCAGCGGCAAGTTCCTTCGCAGCTAATCACATCTCTGCAGAACCGCGTTTCGAACCCATTGCGGATGTCTGGTCAAGCCAGCGTGCAGCCGCTTTGGAAATCCGAACGCGACCCGCGGCCCGGAGCGGGTGGGATGGTTGGGGAAGGTGCCCGCCAGCTCCCGGGGGAATTAGCAGGCAGCTGTGCGAGGCTCCGGTGTTCTTAGTCCTTTGACTTTTCCCTTCCTGAAAGCAGCTGGGAGGGATCTGAGGGTTGGAGAACTTAAACTTGTTCGGTTACAGTGTAATTAGATTAATGATAGTCAGCTTTTAACGCAGGGTAGAGTAATTATGCCATGATTTGTTGTTACTCAGTGGCTTTTCCACAAATTTTCATGGTCTAATAGCAGATTAATTCAGTGACAGGTCAGTTTCTACTTCTGAGATTGGATGGATCCAAAAATGAGAGGAAAAACTCATGGTCAGAAAAAGAGGTGGATAATAGGTTCCAATTTGTTATCAGTAGGTGGGAAGCGGTATCTAATCTCTAGAATGGCCTCAAAGGCTGCGAGCCACTCGGTACTGCCCTGCCTTTGCCTTTCCCCAGATAGCTCAAGGTTGCCATTTTAAATTAACCTACAGTATATCCAAATTGCAGTAGGCAACTCTGCCCGCTGCCTTACTCAGAATCTCTAATTAGGCATTGTGTATCAACCGCGGACACATAAATGCTCCACATGTAACAATGTGCTAATCAATGGACCAGGATAATTGAGGGCAAACCTCCTATGACTCCAGCTTATTAGACACATTAGAATTGTGCAAACCACTAGATCTCTAATGAAGGATGCCTATCTTTTTACTGTAACTTTTCCTTACTTATTACATACTAGGATGACACAAGTGGTAAACACACCTTTCATTGCCCATGATATAATCCAAGCCCTGCATACATCCATGATATGCTAAATAATAGCTTCAGCGTTGCCTGGAGAAAGGACTTTTGGGGGGGAATTATCTGTATATGATTTTTAGATAATACTACGGAGTAAATACTGTTAGGCCACAAATTTACTCTCTGGCAATTACTACATATTATCAATGAAATAAAAATAATGAAATATTGGTAAACGTCTTTTCAAAGTAATCAACTGTGAACACTTTTTCAAAGTATTTTGCTAACAAAGACCTACTAAAATGTTTATTTTTCTTTAACCGAAGATTTCATTCCACCGCTATGAAAGAAGCATCCTACTTAATTGAACGTACTTCAGAACACACAACCAAGAGATAAAGATAAAATTCAGTTTAGTTTGTGTGTTTTCGCCGGTGACTTTCATTGATCCCCCCCCCCCCCTTCCTAATCTCCTCCCGTGTCCTGCCCCCATCCTGTTCCTTAGTACGCGGGAGCTCTCGATTTTCTTATCAATAGAGGGCGCCCTCCAGTCACTGCAAATCCTGGTGTGAAGCGGAACTGCTCTAGAGGAAAAACTTCATTTCTTCTAAGGTGCTTTATTGCTCCTCTGTTGTAAAACTTGACAAGCTCAAGATTTATAAGCCTAACAATTCACTTTTTTATTGCTGCATAAGTGTTCAGCCGGCTAGAGGAAAATTTTCACAATTAAACCGCAAGTTGGTTCCTATTTTCAAAACTTTAGGTCAGTTGACACACTCGCCGGGTAAATTAGGCCTGCTAGCAAGATCCCGAATCCGCTAGGAAAGCAACACCGTGGTGAATAGTCGCTTAAAGAGCATCCACCCTCCAGCTCCAATGCTCACAAAGAAAAATCTGGGAGGGAGCTGGGACACAAACATAAAATTGATGACCTATAAAAGTTTTACATTTTAATAAGAAAAAATATCGTGAAGTGACAGCTTGTACAACTCACAAATCCACCCTGTTTCTTGCCACTTGTATTCTCTCCCCGCCTTTGTTTTCAGGAAGGAAAGATGAGGCCAGAACAGTACAATTAGGGGACTCAGCAAAGCAATGGTATGAACGTGCAAGTGGATAGAATGGAAATATGCTAGCAACATTAATGGATGCTAAACAAGATGCGGTTTCTTTTCCTGTCCTCTCGTTAATATATCTCCATTTCCAGAATTCTTACACGAGGGTCTGCTTAACAGATCAACTGGGGCAGAGGAACCAGGACCCAGACCCCGGGTTGCTATTTCTGCAACCCATTCTAGAGTAAGGGCTCCCCCGCCGCTCCCCAGTCCACAGCAGGGGCTGAAATAGCCCGGGCGTCCGACAGCCCAACGGCCAGCAGCTCCTGGATGGTACTTACATCATTCTTAACCCTTCCGCTCCTGGAGGGGGCTTGGCGGGATCAGGGAGCCGCCGAGCTCCGGAACACGCAGGACCTGGGTGTGAGAGAAGAGCCCCCGAGCCCGGCATGAGCGCTGCGCCCCGGAAGGCGAGGGCCCGGGGCGCGCGTGAAGCGCATCACCCGAGCGCACCCCGCGGGCCCCGGCGATGCCTGCGGGCTCCGCCGCCGCTCGCGCTGCTCAGAGCGGCAGGTGCAAAAAGCATTTGGGAGCCGCTTGCCAGCGCGCGGAGGTAATGCGCTTCCTGTCCATTTATCTCAGGAAACCAGCGCAGCCTTCCCTTCGAAACAAAATTAACCTCTCATTAGCCAGCCACTTACTCCCGAAAAGGCCTTAAAAGCTTTACCAGCTCGCTAATGTATTTAGGATTTTCTTCCAGGCAAACGCAGCCACGGCGGTGACTGCCATCAGCCCCTGGGGTTCCTCTGGGTTCCCCCGGGAGCCAACCGCCGACCTCTCCGCAGCCTCAAGTCTGGGAAACTCTGGCCAACAAGGATCCCTGTTTGTAGTCCCTGAACGGACTTCATGCCAGAAGCAGCCAAAACAAGTTCCCGCTAATTCCGCCAGCGCTCCTCAAATCAAAACCTCAGTTCCCTCGTCCTCGCAGGGAGGAACTCCCATGGCTAGCTGTCCCCGGGTCGTGGCCGCTGACAGCGGGTGCAGAAAGCACTGCTCAGGGACTGGGGTGGGGTGGTGTAAGCTAGGATCTAGGCGATTCCAGAAGTGGGGAATCAAATGTGGTTCTAGATCTGCAAGTGGCCAAGGGGGCCCTTTTGGAGCAGCTGGGGTTTTCTCACCCTGGCCCCCTGCCGTCCTGAGGCTGGCAGATTTATACCACACAGGTGGACCGAGACCTAAACAAAACAGTCCGGGCCGCTGCCTGCCGCTCGCCCCCCACGTCCCCTTGGCCCACCGCAAACTTCAACAAAATAAACAACTCACCACAGGCATTCCCTTGTCTGCAGCGCGACGCTTGCCAGCTGGGAAAATAAGCCGCAAGCCACGCGGCCGGGGCGCGGAGGGAGGGCAGCGCAGCGCCCGCCTCTCGGCTCCAGGTGGGGCCGCGGTCCTCGGGGCTGCGGGAGGCTCCGCCTTGGGTGCCGCTCTCCCCGCTCCCCGACGGCGAGTGAGCGCCGGGCGAGGGGCTGCGCCCTTGCAGCCAGCCCGAACCCTCTGCCACCTAGGGGCGGGGGCGGGGAGGCAACCCCCTCAATCCCAGCCCGCTTTCTCTCCCTTCCAGCGTCAAAGACCAAACCTAGGGACCCCCACCCCACCCCTCCTGCGCCACACCGCCCCCTGCCGGCACTACCCGGATTTTTCCTGCGCGACCGAGCAGTGGCAAGTGACGGCGGCGCAGAACCCCGGCCTCCAGGTCCCGGCGCAGGCCTCCTCGCCACTCCTTCACCGCACCGAGTCCTGTACAAAGGCGCCTTTCACGCCGCCTGCGCCACCCTCCGTGCCGCCCTCAGGCCGGGCCGTGCCTCTGCACCACCGGGGCCCGGTCGGGGACCGTGCCGGCTATCTCCGGGCGGGACGGCACCGGGCGCGGGCAGGCTGTTCCCACTCCTCGCCTCGGCACATGTGCGGCCCCCAGCCCCCTTCCCACCACTTTCTCTAGCCGTCCCCCGGCGGCCACGACCTTCACCCTTTCTTCTCCATAGACGATCTTTGAGGGTCTTCCTACTGTGCCTAAATGGGGGCGGGCGGGCGGCCGGAATGGCCCTCCGGACTTCGCCGAGACGAGGAGGCCGGCGACCCTTCCTGTCCACCTCAGGGGCCAGTGTGGCTTGAGTTTAAGTTTAAGCAAGCCCAGGATAACGATTTGGGAATTATGAGGGGAGAGAGGATTGAAAGGCACCTAAGACAGGTGAGGACGTGTATGACAGAGAACAAGCCCACGGAACGTTCGAGGGTCGACGGCCACCTGGTAAAAGTGGCAGGCGTGGAAGGGGCGCGGAAACGGATCAGCTTTCTTCCCCAGGCTGATCTTCCTCAGTTGAAAATAAGCATCACAGGCATTCATTCCGTGGTAGCTATTGTTCCAGAAACGCTTAGCCTGGGACCAGCAGTCTGCCGCTCTTTATCCAGGCAAATGTTCAGGCATCTTGACTTGGGCATTTTGCTTCTTGCCTGCCTCGGGCGTCTCTGAGCCTCCCGCTTTCCGCGCTCTCACGCCCCCTTCCTCACGCTCCCTCGGCCCACCGCTAGGGGCAGCATGGGGCAGTGTAGGAGGGTGGGTGGCCTCCAGCCAGGAGGGCCTCCTCTCACTTTCCGAGCAGGAGCCTTAAGCTGCTGATTTAATGTCTGGACTTTGAGGTCACAATCAAGAAAGAGTATGTTAGTGGCAATGGCCGGTTCTGAAATTCTATGACAAGGGAGGCCTCCTCGAACCCTTTGTAGATTCCCTTTTAAAGTGTTTTCCCACTTTATCTTCTCCAAGGGCCAATCAAATTGGAAAAAAAAAATACTGGGGATATCTTAGGAAGAATGTAAGACACGTTGAAAAATGCTTTTTGCTACTGAGAATTTAACACCCCCCCCCCCCCCACCCAAACCCTCAGTTCCTAGTCCACAGAAACAAGGAACTGTAATGTCCCCACTTGTGCTGCCTTTGAAATGCCACTCCAGCCGTCTGCAGTGCAGAGGTTTGATTTAGGACCTAAAGGCAGCCTTGTTTTTCTCCTCCCTTCCACCAACACAAAGACGAGCTGCCACATAAAATAATGATGAACATGAGTTCGAAGCAGGCCTAGAGAGCCAGCCCGGAGGAGGTTTCCTCCTGCAGCCCCCGCCCTCCGCCACTCCCCCGGGCCCTGGCTTTGGACAGCATGTACACAGTAGCCAAAAGCTACCAGAATCCTCTCTCTCTCTCCCACTTCCCACAAAAACTGGGCCGTGGAACCTGCATGATAACTTGTCAATCAGAGGAATTTCAGACATGCTTAGCTTTCATAGCAATGCACATTTTAAAAATGTTACGTTAAAGAGAATTCTTAAGTAGACTTTCATTGGGGAAACAAGTTTCTCCGAACAATAGTGGTGCAAAAATATTTTGAGCTTGTCTAATTCTGTTGCTTTCATTTGGATCAATCTGTACCCACCCCTCATACACACACACACACACACACACACACACACACACACACACAATCTTTTCTAGATCTTGTGTTATAAGTTTCAAGAGGCAAACTATATACCCCTAAAATAGCCACTCTTTTATATTACATTTGCTCTATAAACAATAAACTTCAAGAAACTGGAAGTTATAGAAATAAATAACTGTGAAGTTACTCCTCTGTGAAACAATTTAGATCTACCATGGTAATTTATAGTTTCTCTTGGAGGCAAAATCTCCCCACACTCATCTGTATACACAAGAACATTATTAAAACATGACAGAGTGGAATACACTACAATATTGAAAATTCCATGAAATCTAAGATATTTGGGAAATTGGCTCCCTTGATTCTAATAGCCAGTACTACCAATTACGAGTTTAAGTAATAAAAAACTAGGTGTATTATAATAAATAGATGATGTATGTTTATATCTTACCATATTAGAGAAAATTCCAAGGAGATGTATTTTAACTCATCTTAATATATTGAAACAAAAATGGGACCAAAGAAATCAGTGTTAAGATAATCACAAGTACAGAAATAATAAGTATTCTCCTTTTTCTTGTCTTCTTATGTTTCATCACCCTATCATTTCAAATTCTCCAAGCCACATAAAGAGGCTCAGGTAATGTTTATGCCAGAAACAAGGTTAGATTCAAGCCTGAGAATGAACCCAGAGATGAAATCAGTGCATTTCAGCAGAAGTTTGATTGAAACAAATCTGGCTGAATTTGAGAGTGGGAGTTGTTTCAGAAGAAGAGCAATATAGCATAGGAGTAGGAAAGGGCTTCTCAGTGGTCAGGCTCTTGCTGTGGAATTGTTAATGTGCTCTTCAGCTGTCCCAGCTGGGACTGTCCATCAGCAAAGAATGTGAGGAATGCATGACTGGTGCAGGGCTCTATGTGAAATAGATGAAGTTTCCTTTTCCCCTGTCCCCTGTGGGGGGCCCCCTGAGGGAGATGGGGGTGCAACCCCCAGAACCCCTGGTAAGTAATCAGCATCCAGGATACTTGCTCCTTGTTACAGAAAGGATCTGAAAGTGACCCATTCTCAAATACAAATTCTTTGTTTTAATTCTTTCATTAAGCAAATTTTTGAGCACCCCCTAATGAACCTGGCAATCTTCTAAGTCCTGGGGATACTGCTGTAAACAATCAGATAAACTTAAGAATGTATATTCTGGTGGTGGGAGAGTAAACAGGTCAACAAGTCAATAAACAAAATAACTGTAATAATGCTCTAAAGTTTAAGGAATAGGGGCCTATGGTAGAGAGGAACGGATGAGAAACACACACCATTAATGGGGAGGACTTTCTAAGATATCATGCTAAGGCCTGTGGAATGGGGAAAGGGTTGCAGGCAGAGGTCGAGGTCTCAAGGTATTGTTAACAGTTCAGAAGAAAAAAAAGAAATAAAATCAATGAATCACTGAAGTAATAATTGGTAAAAAATTGTTGCGCATAAATTTCTAGAAGACAATTGCCAAACCAGGAACACTGAAACAAAAAGAGGTATAGTTTTATAAAGTAGCTTATATAGTATGAAGGCAGTGATTGTTTATTCTTCACGGTGATTGGTTACAACATTAGAATTTTCTTAAATGAAAGAGAATTAGTCAGTGGTTAATTTATGTCATTTTCAGGGAATAATTTAAATTTTGGCTTAAGGTTTTCAGAAGCATAAGCAAGAAACGATCCAGGTCAGGCTAGCCTCGCTTGTGTTGCAAAATAAGCTAAATTAAGCTTTGTTTGTATAACCAAACTGGTTTTTTTCTGTTCGGGGAATTTTCAAGTCTGGTGTCCATTTGTGTTTGTTTTTAACAGTATGAACAATATTTGAGTGTTCAAGGAACAGAAAAAACTGTGGCAAAAAGCACCTGCTGGGTACATTTGCAGCAATCTAAGGCAGAGTTCTTTAATTCCCAGTTGGCGTCTGAGTGAAGGAGACTTCTTGGTTGTTCCCAAACCTCAGAAAGGCAAGAAAAGGAAGTAGCATTTATTTTTATTTAATTACTAGTAGGAGCAACACCTGGTGTCTAGCTCTGGTGGGCGGGGGATCTAACTGTGCTCTCTCACAACCTTCCTCTGAAGCACAGATTATTGTTCTCATTTTATAGAGAAGGAAATTTAGGTTGAAAGAGTTAAAAACCTGCTCAAAGATACATAAGAAATAGTGGGTACAGGATTTGAACTGAGTCTTTCTGATTCGAAAGTCCAGTTGTTTCTTAGACTTTATTGCTCTATATTATTTATTGGAAAGTTCTGTCAGTAGAATGCACAGAGATTCATCATACAGGTTTTGAGCCACTGATAAATAAAATGAGTGTAATTAATAGGGGGATTGAAAATGAACTGGTTGAAAAAAACACCTTAAGAATTATTTTTAGAAATTCTAAATTAAATCTGTGGTCCTCTTCTAGCTTAATCAAGACTTTCTTTTCAATAGTACAGAGAGCTGAAGAGTCTCTTATTTCCTCAAGTTATGTTCTGCTACTTTATACAGCTCTTGTCAAGACTTGAATGGACACTCTGGGCTTGATGAAATGCCCAGTAGCCCATGGCTTGATCGTGGGAGCACAGGTTTTGATACACACTCCTTCAATGGGAGGCCTCCAAGTTTCTAATGAATTCACAAGCAGAATTATCTTATGGACATACTCTTGCCTATTTCCCAACTTAGATTGTGCAATTTCTTTATTCAGGGCTGTGTGCCTATGGTAATGCATAAGTGGTGTCCATGGTGCCAGGTACACAGTAATACTAGTGGTTTCCTACCACATTTGGAGCTGGGAAAGAAAACTAAGAGTAATGATGTGGAAAAAGTCCAATAGGATCATAATGGAAAATAATACAGATCATTAGTGCACAGCTTCATTACTGCACTAATAATTACTTTAAATGGACAGCCAGAATTATTATATCCAGTTATTCATTCAGTCAGTCGGTTACCTATTCAGCCAATCAATCTTTCAACAAATATTTATTGAACTACCTACCTACTATGTACCAATACTCTTCTAGGCATAGGGAGATATCAAGGGAAAGGAAATACATCAATGAATAAAAACAAAAATCTTTCTTCCTCCTAGAGGGCAAGACAGACAACAAACATAAACATGAGGACATTCTAGAGTATATTAGAAGGAGTAAAGTGCTCTGCGAAAGGTAGAGCAGGATAGAGAGATGTGGAATGCTGGTTTGTATGTGCAATATTTAAAAGGGTGGTTAAGGTGGGCTTCACTGAGAAGGTGACATTTGAGCAAACACTTGGAGGAATTGATTGAGCGACTATGTAGCTATCCGAAGGAAGGGAGTTCAAGGCAGAGGCCACAGCCAGTGCAAAGATTTTGAGGTGGAGGCATGGCTGACATATTCAAGAAAGAGAAAAGAGGCTAGACTTGTCAGAATAGAGTAACCAGGGGAGAATGTAGGTTAGGTACAAGTTTAGAGACATTATGGGGGTCCAGATCACACAGAACTTTGAGGCTATTGTAAGGATTCTGACTGAATTTGGGTACCTTTGGATAATTTTGAGCAGAAGAATGACATGATCTGAATTTTAGGAGTTCACTCATGTTGCTTGAGAATACACTGTAGCCAGGCAAGGGTGGAAGCTGAGAGTCCAGTGGGATAGTTATTTTAATAGTCTATCTAAGAGATGACAGTGTCTTAGACCAATGATAGTAGCAGAGGAATTGTTTAGAAGTGGTTAGATTCTGGATATATTTTGATGTTTGAATCAAAAGGATTCTTCATAGATCATATGGGGATGTTTGAGAGGAAAAGAGACAATGACCACTCTAAGGCTTTTGGCTTGAGCCACCATCCAGATGGACTGCCATCAATTGAGCTAAGAGTTAGAGCAGGTTTTTGGTGTGTGAAAGACAAATGCAACAGACAATTAAGGAGATGCTTTTATTCAGCCTGTTGCAATAGGGAGAAAGTCTATTAATGAGTACCATCTCAAAGAAAAAGAACGGGGCCTTGGGAGAGAGGCAGGTAGGCAAGGGGGTCATCAGGTCATCTTATGGGAGTCCTGGGGAAGGATGGAGAGGGCTCTTACCTGAGTCACTGAGGAAGGGCGGAGGTGAGTTATCTTGGAATATTTGAGGGCAAGCTGGTGCTTTGTGGTTAGACATTTCTTTGAACACAAAAGGATGGGAGCTAAACCTTGTCTTGGGGGAAAAGCAAGAATTTAGTGTTGGACTTAATAGGTTTAGGTTTGGATATATTTCTGTTAAACTTTTCAGTGAAAATCCCTTCAACATTTCCTTGCCTGATAGCAAGACGTTTGCTGTATCCAGCCCCGAATTCTCACACTATATGTGGAAATATGTGATTTGAAGAATCAATTTCATTTTTTTTGCAAATGAAGTCCGGATTATTTTCTTTTTTCTTGTATAAATATTTTTGTTTTTAACAGTGTTCATATTACTAACTGACCTATTATTAATAACATGGGGCCAAGTTTTCTTTCCTCTGACACTTCAGCTAGCCCATGTCTCGGTGATGGGATTCAGGAACCATGAAAGAGTGCTGGGGATGGCCCTGATTGATTTCACATGCACGCCTACCCACCTGTGCTGTGCGTTTGTTCTCCTTCAGGCAGGAGGATGGCCAGTGAATTAGAAAAACCGTACTTTTCTTTAGTAAATTTACCTAAAACTACAATCCTGGATACCATTATTTTCTGCGTTGTGCAGATGAGGAAATTTAGAAGGTGAGATACCTTACCAAGTCATGCTTTCTTTTTTAAATTTTTTTTGGGGGGGACAGAAGAAAGTTAAAGTAGGATTTAAACCCAGGTCTATGATTCTAAAGTCTCAACCATTACACCGAGCACTGCTTTCCATTTATGTATCACACAAGAGCTCCATCATTTTTTGCTCTGCCTTCTTTTTTCCCCTGTAACTTTTGGAGTGAAGGGATTTCTTTCTTAACCATTAATTTTTTCTACTTTTCTGAATAATATAACTTGTGTCTCTTTTATCACATAATACTGCTAGAATGAACTTCATTTGGTACTAAATGAAAACAATACAATTCATTCGATTGTGTTAGATACTATATTTAATGAAAAAGAAAATGTATTATGAAATTTTTGTGTTAGTGCCAAATTAGTGACACCTTTCATTTTTTTCCCATGCTCTTTGAGGTCCTGTTCTCATTAGTGTTTTACAGTAGTTACTGTTTTCTCTGTGAGCCACTTCACATTTTTCCTTTATTGAATGAACTATTGTTACAATTTTTAACCCATTTTTCCAATTTCTCAGGCGCATATTTTATTTTAATCCTAATTTTCAAAAATATTGTAATTCTCCTAATGATTTATAAATTTGAGTAGTATTAAAATCTTCGCTCCAAGCTTTTAATGAAAATGTTGGATGATACTGGCTTCTAAAGGACTTCTGTAGAATGATAAGTAGCATTTCCTTCCAGTCAGGATAGCTTACATTTTTAATTTACTTTCTGGGCTTGGATTATTTATTTATTTATTTATTTATTTATTTATTTATTTATTTATTTTTGCCAAATGGCAATTTTGAAAGCAATGTTGTCTAAGCAGTAATTTAATTTTCGTTTCTCCCATCCCTTGTCACAGAAGAAATTACACACGCTTAGTCATGGCTTGAATGATAATTCCTGGGTAGAACTATTTCGGTTACAGGTGCTTTCGGTCATTTTGCTTTCCCAGCTGCCAAAATCCTAACTGCCCCCAAGGGTTGTCTGCACGCACCTGCAACACTAATAACCCGGTGACTTCAGGAACGCAGTTCCAGCCGTGGACTCTGGAGCTGGTCAATACTGTAAATGAGTCATTCTGTAAATGAGTCAACAAAGAAATTATGAAGCTGGTTGCATGGCTAAATCTTTCAGAAAAATACAATTCAAAATTTAGTATATCATTGAATTTACTGTCCAAATTTACCTTTTTAACATTACCGCAAGGAATCTGAATCTCGGTATATCCTTTGGTTTTTCTATACTTCTTTGCATGGCACTCTATTGTTAACTCACTGATTTTTTTAAATTGTCAAGACTGCTGTCAAGCAAGACGTCAATCAAATCCCATTTGTCAATGTGAAACTTTCAGTTTCTGTTTGGGTTTCTGCCAGAATATATTTTTTATGAGTAAGTCCTCAAGTCAATCTTTTTCTTCTATTTTCTTAAAAATAGCTCAATAAAATGGAGCTTGAAAGGAAATTTTTCTTTTCTTTCCTTTTTTTTTTTTTTCTTCAGTTATCCTTCAAAGAATGTTTCTGATCAGGAGGATTAAAAAAATAAAGTAATCTGACATTTCAAATGGAATAGGAGAAAGAACCCTGTTATGTACCCTTTATTACTATCCTTTGTTCTGAGAATAACAGGTAATGGATAGAGCACTTGGAGCTTTCCAATCATCCATCCGCCCATGTCTGATTTGACAATTATGCAGTTTTGCATCGTTCATACTATAATTTAGAGCTGTAAGAATCCATGCTATTTTGAGGTGACATGTGCCACAATTGTAGGATTTTTTAAAAAAGACTTTTGATTATATCAGAACTGCATGAATTCTTAAATGATTCATAGAACAGTGCTAAGCTTGGTAGTTTTTAATATTTACATTATAGACAACCATACATTATTTTTTAGTTCCCAGACATCAACAAAAAAATTATTTATTGAATAAGCAAGAATTTATATAGGGAAAACAGAGGCTTTCTGGCTTAATATTTTAAACACATATTATTAATAAAACTATTAAATAATCATTTCTCAAATGATACACATAAAAAAGAAATGAATAATGCCACATCAGAAATACATCTAACCGATGAAGTGTAATCTATCTGTCAACTCTTTGGTATGTAGATGAGCCTGAAGGAAAAATATTACTCAGAAAAACGCTTACTGAGAAACACTTGGTGCTGTAAGAGCCGTTCACTTTATTTTCTCCCTATAGTACTCAACTCTCCCCACTTTAGTAGCATGTATTTATTACTTTGCATTATAGGGAAGATAAAAAATAAGAAAATAGACAAGTAAAGAAGATAATTACAGATCACAGTAGGTATCAGGAAGAATCTAAGTAGGCTTTTGTGATGAAAGGTACTGGGAGGGACTGAGTAGATAGGTAAGGTACCTTATCTGAGCAGAGACTTGAAAGTTGAAGCTTCTCCCATGGAAAAAAGCCAACGAAAAGCACTATAGGCTGAAGAAATACAGGGCGAACTCACTCTCGTAAGAAAACTCTCAGTGGTCAGGGGACATACAGGGGCTACAGTGGCTGGAGAGGGTGAGAGATGAGAGGAGCGAAGGATACGATTTGAGGTGGGAGATGTATGCAGCACCAGATCATGTAGGGACTTGGTAAAAGACTTAGATTTCTTTCCAAATGCAAGTGACAGGCATGACAGTGATAAAATCTGATTTATGTTTTAAAAGATCATTCTGGCTGCCTAAACATTACAAATTCCTGTAACCATTTCTCACAGGAATGATTTGCATTGCTTTCCTTGGTCCCAGCCCCTCTAAACATGCTCCAGTTTTTCTACTTTCTTCTCCAGAAGGGAGCAGCCCAGAGCTGAAGGTGGCGTTTTGAGTGTGATTTGATCATTTTAGAAGAAAGAGAAATAATGACCTCTCTTATTCTGGGGTGGTCTTCTTCTATTAATGTAGCTGAAGATTAAGATTTCCTGCAAGGTTAGAAATCATATAAAGAAGCCTGTTAGCAACAAAAGTAAATAAACTCTGTTTGAGGGCTTAAAGCAGTGACTCTCAACCTTGCCTACGCATTAGAGTCACCTGGGGAGCTTTGAAAAAAATCCTTGGTGTTTAGACAACATTCCAGACCAGTAAATTAGAATCTCTGGAGATAGTCTTTTAAATATCCCCAGGTGGTTTCGTTAGGTACCCAAGGCTGAAAACCATGACAGAATGGCAGGCCCTGTGCTTCCCAAACTTTAAGGTGCAGATCAATCATCTGAGGATCTTGTTAAAATGCATATTCTGATTCCATGGGTCTGGGGCAGGGCCCAAGAATATGAATTTCTTAACAGCTTCCAGGTGATACCTCTGCTTCTGGTTTAAGGACCACAAGGGGCTAGCCCCAAAATTCAAATAGTGTGTGCAAGAATTACTTGGAAAGATTGTTAAAACACAGGTTGCTGGACCCCACCCTCAGAGGTTCTGATTCATTAGATCTAGGGTGAGTCCTGAGAATGTGCATTTCTAACAGGTTCTCAGATTTTGCAGATGCTGTTGGTCCAGGGACCACACTTTGAGATCCACTGGGATCTCCAATGAGGAAGAAACACATGAACTGTGGGCTCTGATGTTGGGAGCACAGACTTTTTAATTTTGACTTTCATTACACAGAAAGCTTTTCATCTCTTTTCATTCTCCCCTGAATTTCATCCAGGCACACTGTTATGTATATTCTCCACAGGAAAATGCTATTTTGATGACCTCTTTCTCATAGAATGTGAGTTTGATGAGGGACCTTGTTGGTCTTATCCATGACCAATTTCCCAGTGTCTAGAGCAGCGCCCAGCACAAAGTAAGGAGTAAATAGTGTCTCACTGAGAAAATGAAAACTGAAGGGAAAGAGAAGACTTTGGATACTGTAATATTTTCAAATTTTAAAGAACTGTAACTGGAAAGGACTTTAGATTTGAATGGCCTCAAAGGCTATCACTAAAAACAAAAGGGGAACATCATAAGGGATAAATAGATAAGAAATTCACATAATTGAAAGGAACCATAGGCAGTCAGAGGAAGAAACAGGTTGTCATAAGTGGATAGGTACAAGATTCAGCTGGATGGCATCTGGCAGAGTTGTCAATGAAGTGACGTGAGCACTGGGGAGGCATTTGGTTTCATTGATCGCTGATATCCTGTCAATCTCATGACTCTGAGAGAATGGAAATGGAGGAGGGCTGCTAAGGACAGGCACCCTGTCAATAATGAGGAGCGCAGACAGCCCTACAGCAATGGAGAGGGGCAGAAACATCTCAAAAGGTAGGTACAAGACCTGAAACGGACAATAAAGCCTGGTTGTTGTGTGTGTTAGAGCAAACAGCTCTATGCTAATCAGTAGGTCTTAAGGTCACCACTGCATCAGTGCACAATATCATAATTAATATTTTCATAGTAACATATTTTTCTTTCTTAAAAGTGTGACATGTTCACTGTCATTTTTTAAAAAAAAAAATCTTTATTGATTTCAGAGAGAGGAAAGGAGAGGGAGAGCGAGAGATAGAAACATCAATGATGAGAGTCATTGATCGGCTGCCGCCTGCACACTCTGGACTGGGGATCGAGCCCGCAACCCGGGCACGTGCCCTGACCAGGAATCGAACCCCGACCGCCTGGATCCTAGGTCGACGCTCAACTGCTGAGCCACGCCCGGCCAGTGTGTCATTTTTTAATTTATTTTGTAAAAATATTGTAAATGTTGCATGGTTATTTACCTATATTATTTTAATGGCTTTTGAGTGTACATTATATAAATAATCATTTATGAGCCAATTATATATTAGTATCCTTATAGTAAAATCTCTATGCACCTTTATTATTATGCAATAAAGATAAATTTCTGTAATAAAAATATTAGTTTAGAGGGTGTTCAAATACTTCAGGCTTTAATATTGTAATTGTTATTTATAATGATAAACTTGAGTCATTAATATTTTTGTTTAAGGAGTCAGGTAAGTAAGTGATTTATTATGGAAAGAATTCCACCCAAGATACTTAAAAGTGTATATATTATTATAAAATCAACTTTCAAAAAACTGTCAGTCACCCGGCCAGGTGTGGCTCAGTGGTTGAGCGTCGGCCTAGGATCCAGGAGATCGCTATTCAATTCCCGGTCAGGGCATGTGCCAGATTTTGGGCTCAGTCCCCAGCCGGCGATGTGCAGCCGACCAATGACAACTCTTTAATCACTGATGTTTCTCTCTCTCTCCCTCTCCCTTCCTCTCTCTGAAATCAAGAAAGATATATTTTTTGAAAAAGTCAGTCATCCAGACAATTGCTTTCCAGTGAAGAGTGTTCCAATGGACATTGCTTTTCCAAGGGCTAAAAGGATATTGAGAATTCATAAATTTATCTATTTAGCTTCAAGCAGTGTCACACATATTGGTGACAGATCAAAGTACATAATGGGAAAGAACTCAACAACCTTTGTGATGATACCTGGATCTTTTCTACTTATTTTGTTTTTCCTTCTTTTTTTCTCATTTTGTACCTGTTAGTATCATATGTATAAATATACATACATACATACATACATACATATATATATATATATATATGCATTATTAAGCTTTATCTGGTTAAAACAAAAACATTGCCTTTAATAAGACAAGGGTGAATATCACCATTTCACAAAGAGGGAGAGGAATATCAGTGCATAATGTGAGGTCTCATAATTAGTTCCCTAGGTGGCAGTGGAAACAAGTTCTTCTTGATATGTATTTCTAATAAAGGTAATGAAAAGGTTTTGCTTTTTATGTTTATGCCCATGCTATTAGGTACTTACAAGTTCATGAATATTATTTCTTCTTCATGAATTCTTCCTTTTATTATTATATTTCTTCTTTATCTTGGATAATGACTTTATCTTATTTTGCCTGATACTATTGTTACTCAAGCTTTTTACAAGATTAGTATTTCAATAGTATCTCTGTTCCTTTCTCTTCATTTTCAGTTTTTCAGTTTGGCTTTGTTTTAATTAGGTTTTTTGAAAGCAGAGCATAGGTTGAAATTAAATAAAAACCAGTCGATAATTGCTATAATTTGAACTATTGAAGTTTTTTGTGGCAATTTTATGTTTGGGCTTATTTCTACTCTTATACTTTGTATTTTGTGGTTATTGTTCTTTTCACCTTCCTTGCTTTCTTTAGATTACTATAATTTTCTTTACTCTGTTATTTGAAATACAGATATTTGTGAGTACAGGGTTGGGCAAAAGCAGGTTAATGTTGTGCGTATGCGAAACAGTTTATGCTTGTATTATTATTTATTAATTATTGTATTATTTTCTATACAAACAACTGCAAACCTACTTTTGCCCCACCCAGTGTCTATATGTGAGGTGGGACATCAAGGGTAGAAAGAGGTGGTATTTGTGAAGAGGAGACATTATAACTTTGGGGTTAAGATAATAGACTGTGGAATCTAAGCGTGTGGGCTACAATCCTGGCTCCACAGTATACTAGCTCTGTGATGCTGAAAAGGCACTAAACCTCTCTAAGTTGTATAAAATTCACCAACAGCTGGTAATAGAATTCCTATTATAGAGGAAAATTTTCATTTTTGTTCAGAAAAGGACCTTGATAAGCCACTTGATATAGATGATGAAACCCTTAAGATATGAATAATCATATTGCTCCAGGAAAAATAATGGGATAGTAAATTTCTCTGTAGGAGAAAAAAATACCACCCCCTCCACCCCCCACCCCCCGCTTCTGTGTGGAGCATGACGGTGTGAGGCTAAGACCTGATGAAGGCGGACTAAGCACTGAAAATTCTTCAGTGATGATGTGGCTGAAGGACACAAAGAATACAATGCATAATGTTCACTGTCAGGTAGCTTATTCCTGAACTACGATTCTATTTCCACAAAACTTTAATCCATATCACTAAACTTGTCAATGACTTATGAGATTTTTGTGTATTTATTATATTTATTATCATTTTTAATGGAAATGGGATGGTGAGGCAGGCAATAGACCAAATGAAATAATCAGAGCTGGTGGAATGAGACAGTGAGGAAGAAAACATACAATCCTTGGGTATTTAGATAAATCGCAAGCAGGGCTTCAGATTTCTAGAGGTATTTGAGTCTATTGTATTAATTAGGAAACCCCAAGTGAACAAGTGGTTACAAAAATGAGGTAGGGGTGGGAGATAAAGTGAGCAAAGCTCTTGTTTAAGTGGGAGGAGGTAAAATATCAACCTCAGGAACCTGTAGGATCATACTGACAGGAGCCTGAGAGTACACCCATCGTCTGATCATCTGTAGACTAATTCTGACCACAGTATTTACAGTAGATTCTCATTATTCACAGAAGTGACATTCTCTAAAGCTTCCACAAACAATGCGTTGATACTGAACTAGGGGAAAACAGGGGCAAGTCCCTGTGAGCCTCTGGTCACAGCATTGATCAGTGTTGTGATTGACCAATACATAACCCTCTTTTATGTGTGCTTCTGTTTAAAGAGATCTTATTTAACATATAATGTTGATTCATTAACACTGAACTCACGGGCACCAATACATGCTTATCTAAGATGTGTATTTTCTCTATAAGGCACATCAAGCCTTCTTGTGCTTAGGAACACTAGGCAGAACTTTGTTACTTTGCTTGGGGGCTATTTTAAACAGCAAAATAACCAACAAAAAGCACAAAATGTGAAAAACACGGCACTAAATAGATCACAAAAGGGACACTTGTTTATAATATGAGCTGAAACAAAAAGGCAGAGTGTCTCCTTGTTCCACCTCAGCTGGGAATGTGGCCATTGGATAACTCGAATTTCTTGCTGCTCTGCTTATGTCTGTGAATGACTGTGAGTGCATAGCAAATATTAATTTGGGGGTTACAAAAATTTTTACCATGTGGTGAATTTTCAAGTATGGAACCCATAAATATTGAGGACTGAATGCATCAATATGTGCCTAGGACTTGGCAGCCACAGTACTATCTTCAATTCTATTTCTAATATTACAAATGAAAAGAAAAAATAGAATATGATATTTAATTATACACTTCTATTTAAAACACAGAGAAAATAATACTAGCAACTCTGCTTCTTTTAGAGGTTTTGCTTTCATGCAAAATGTGCATCTACTTCAGCAAACTGATGGAATGAGTTTCAGAAAATTTAAAGCTCAGTAGTTTACAGCCCTGTGAGTTCTTTCTGAGTAAAAACTGTAGAAAGATTTGGAGTAATTTGATCCATTAAAATCAGTTTCACTCTGTATTCCCCAAAGTCCCAATTGCTTTTTAAATTTGAGCACTTAAACATCTCTGAAACTACAGTAACTACTAACAGAGTACATAAAAATTTGCAATTACTAAAGATTCTTCCTTCATACCCTCAATTTCAAAGTAAGTCAAACAGTTATCTAACTCAACAATTCAGACTACATTGATCAAAAATATAACATTCACATTAAAAAACAATTTAAAGACATTAGTGATAAAAAATATTATTTTAGGTATCGAACTTCGGAAAAATAATTGTATTTTTTAAAACTTTGGCAACCAGAGTCTATCAACTGTTCTGGCACCTCTCTCTCCCCTTCCCTTTTATTATTCTCAGGCAACCAAGATGCATCCAATATAAAGATTATTCACAGCATCAAGAACACTCTTATTTTTTTTTAAGTATTTATTCATTTTCTTTCTTTCCTTTTTTTTAAAAAAAAATATCTTTATTGATTTCAGAGAAAGGAAGGGAGAGGGAGAGAGATAGAAGCATCAATGATGAGAGTCGTCATTGATCAGCTGCCTCCTGCACGCCCCTGACTGGGGATCGAGCCTGTAACCCAGGCATGTGCCCTGACCGGGAATCGAACCCTGATCACCTGGATCCTAGGTCGATGCTGAACCATGCTGGCCGGGGTTAAAAAGTATTTGTATGCGGTGTCCTTAGGGTAAGCTGCAAGAAGGATGTGATAAGGCCTCTCTATGCAGTGTCAGCATAAGAATAAGACTGCTGAGCACAAGACAGTTTTAAGGGTTGGAAATGAAATTCCTAGGTCCTGCCACATGGGCGGCTGCCTGAGTGTGATAGTAAATAGAAGAACTTTTAATCTGACCAAAGCTTTAAAAAGCTCAGAATTATAGGCAACTAATGAGTGATCAGAATCCCTCTACTAGGGATGTGGAAGGAAGAACTTGATGGAATGACTGGTGTCTTTCCCTTAGGAGGTACTAGCTCACTCTGCAGGGTTTGTTCCTTCTTTTGTCTGATGGAGCCATAATCTCTTGCTTGGCCTTTCTTTTCTCCAAGGAATGGATGTCTTTAATTTTGTAATTCTTGGATTAGAAAAACACTGTATGGTGTAATATAGATAATAGTTACATTAGCTGGACCATTTGGGAGCTTGGTTTTACAAACGCAGCCTTGTTAGCACCAAGGCTGACCCGAATAAACTCAACATAGTACCTAATACTCCTGTCTGCACATGGTTAAAAGTATAAGCAGTTAATATTTGTTGACATGAATTGAAGTGAATACAATATGTGGATCAAAACAGCAGCTTGTTTGGAAACGCTTCAGTCTTGGGTGAAAATGGCGAGCCGTTGCAGCATCGAGTCGGAGGCGGGAGGGTGCTAAAAAATGACATTACAGTGCTGCATTACAGTGCTGCAGGGTCAATCAGCTGGGCCAGCGCGAGGCCGCGTGCGTGTGGCGGCGATGCCAAAGAAGCCATGGAAGGTTTCCTGAGAGCCTGGGTAACGACGGGTGTTTTACATTAAGAGAGCCGGACCTGTCCACGGCCTGAAGAGCAGTGGACAAAATATGAGGGAGAAAAACTCGACCTTGAACCATATCTGGAAGAGGTGATCCAGAAAGAAAAGAAAGAGAAGAATGGGCAGAGAAATCATCATATAATCAAACTCTGTGGACCAGCTGTCCTCAGTATTTTAACGATGTCGGTTAAACATAAAGTGTACAATTTAGAACTATCTGGGCTACAAATATATTACTTTAAATAAATGTCTATTATAAAAAAACACCTATTTATTTTTGTTTATTTACCGCTATTTGGATTATTAGATACTAGACTGGGTACGAATGAAGCATTAGCTATATGAGCAGGTTAGATACTAATTTATTTAAGACTTCTGATCTGTTGGGAGGCAGGATCACACACAGCAGAGTCTTCGGAAACTCCTTTCAGTAATATTGACTTCAAGATCTCATTTTATAGACGGATACACACACACACACACACACACACACATATATATACATATAAATTTATGAGAAATGAGTTTGATTAGAAATAAAAATTTATATAAAACAAACAAGGACACAAATGATTAACTCATTTACCTTGTTATTTATTTAACTCCTTTGTTTCCAGCCCAGGAGGTGGCTTTTTATTTATTCATAATGATTCTGGTTGGAGCCTATCAAAACTAGCTGGATCAAGAGCCATAGTGGCTGTTAAATAGTAAAATACATGATATGACTTGGTTGGAAATTGCTTAGAACATTAATCACACTCATATCATTTAACTAAATTGTCTACCTCCCTGTTTTATTTCAATCTCCATTCGGTTGTCAATAAAGAGAAAGCATCCTGCAGTACAGTTTATTTTCTACTCGCCTGACTTCTCTTAATGCATTCTGCTTTGTCTTTGAAAGATAAGTGCAGAAATTTGCAATGATTTAAAGGAACAGAGAAACTTCCAGGCCAGATTCTACACTTCCCCTATGTGACCTAGAAAAAGGGCAAACCCATTAATGCAGGATTTGATTTTCTAATAGAAGCATGGGACTTATTGAAGCAGACATTTGTAAGCAGTCCATTTACTCACAGTAGGCATTGCTCTAGCCTCAGGACCTTCATGCACAAATGACAAAAATAGTTTAACTTTCTTACTTGCAATCAGGTATGATCTACCTTTCCTGACTCATAGTTTCAATAATCTACAGAAAGATGACCATCAAGGAAAGGGAGGGATCCAACATACCATATTACTGAGTACTTACCATGTGACAGATCATTATGTTAGACTATTCTAAGCACATTATCATTAGATCCTTCCAACAATTTATGGAAGTAAATGCTATTCACATTTTATGGTGAAAGGTTGAAGCTCAAGTTATTTACCCCAAATGATATGGTTAGTAAGTATAGATGGTTGTTATATCTGGGCTTGAAATAAAAACAAAAGCATGGCATAAAGAGGGCCCAAGAAGGAAGCAAAGGGTACAACACCCTCTGAGGAATCAAACCTGCTTGGAGTCCTGTAGGAAAGTTTGGCCTCTTATTTTGCAGAGTCAGATGTGTACAATTATCTGTGCCCTGCTCTTCTTACTAAATTCATTCCTCTCTCACAACAGGGGAAGTGTTTGTTCATTTAAAGGTCATATTTTTAAAGCTGTTGACCTAGAGTTGTCATCACATTCTTCCCACTTCAAATAGTCTGAGTAGTAAGATAAATATATTCTCCATCACTTTGCTGCTAACTGAACTGACTCTTCAAACAAAGAGAAAGAGCTAGCTCATGAAAAATAATATATGATACCTTGTGATATACTTGTCTTCATGATGGAAATTTTCTTCCTAAAATATACATGAGTTGAAGTATCTCCACTCTGCACTAGAAGTAACCCACATGATAAGGCAGGAATTTAATAGTATAAAAAATAGAGTAATGAAGGGTGTTAAATACAATGGGTAAGTAGAAAAGGCATAAGGCAGCTGGGTTCAGAAGAGGGAAAGCAGTAGAGAGAAGTAGAAAAATACCCCTTTGTAGAAGAAAAGGAGCCCAGCAGAGAGGACTTCTCTAAATGTGGAGCCATGTCTCCAACCAAGGTTTGTCTTCCTATTTCATGTTTCTCAGTGGTCAAATTTCACGTTACAGGGCACTTCTAGGCTGTGAGGTCTTTCCTGCAGTGACCACTCAGAAAACCACCCACTACAGATTCAGTGTAGCATTCCATGCAAATGTGGAAGTGGAGAGGATCACAGAGCAGCGTGGGGCATTAGTGGGCCATGCAGGCCACGCAGGCATGGGGATTCATCTGGGGCTTCAGCAAACTTGGGGAGCTAGTCAATGGTACCAGTAAAGGCACCTGTGGAGTAGCACAGACAGTGATTTGTATCTTTGGAAAGAATGAAGCAATAAGACTGTTTGAGAAGGCACACAGGTTTGTCTAATAAGTAGGAATGTCAAAGTCTTCCTGAGGGTCATCTCCTTTCTAGACAGCCAGAGGAAGAGAGAACAGAGAGGAGAATATCTGGGAGGTTTTTATGAGATAGGTCTCTAAGACAAATATCACCTCTGCTCACATTCTATTGACTAGAACTCAGTCACATGGACACATTTAATTGGTGGGATCTGGGAAATGTAGTCTAGCTGTGTATCTAGAAAGAAGAGGTAAACATGGGTTTTGAGGGGCATGTAGCATATCTGCTATATATTTAAGAAAATGAGATCTAGAGAAATTGGGTACCTTGCTAAATGTTACACAGCTTAGAGTCCAACTTCTCCATACAAGGATGTGCTTCTTACTTTTTGCCTCCCAAGCTATCTGCAAGTCTGTGGATATGAGCATCCATGTTCTGTTCCAGACATAAGGGCTGACCTTTTTGTTTAGATTTAAAAGGAAAGTATGGCATTTAGAAGATACATTTGATAGACCTAACCATAGCTTACTTCATTTGGTATTTTAAAAGAAAATCTGGAATAATGGGAGAAGATTCAATTTATGTGACATTAAAATTTAAGTTAGCAATAATTGGTTGTTTTAACTAATAAAAATAGAGAATTTCTTGTTTGACACTTCAGTGAGCTGTTAAACCAAAAGACTCAAATCATGGCCCCTCTGTGATAATAAAGTATAGGTAGATGCTTCATTTTTCCCAGTCTTTGAAGAAAAGAAAGGCATTCTAGTTTAGCAAATGTGAGGTAGAACAACCCAAAATATGTGGCCACAAACAAATGTTATAAACAAAGTATTTCAAATACTATAAAACATAAAGTGAATAAGATTTTTCCTGATATTTCAGAACATGGGCTGAACTTCAAAGTTGAGGTCAATGGACAAGTACTTCACGATCTAAATAGATATGCTAGATACATCTTTGCAGCATGCACTACAGGCAGCCATATAGATCTGTGACCATCACTCAACTCTAGTCTACATCAGAGGGGCCTGGAGATTTGCAAAGTGGATTCTTTGAAGAGAACTTTTAAGAGCAGAGAATTCTATGGCATTTCTCTTCCTCTCACTCATGGGAAAGAAAAGAGAGAATAGGGGAGGGTAGCCCATTCTCTTCCCTCAAGCCAAGTGAGGGAGTACTCGAAAGAGCCATCTAGAAAATTAAAAGCTTTTTGCAAAATGAAGAGATCTGTGCTTACCTCTTGTCTGGAAAACTCTGCAGGCAGGAATCAGGCTGGTGTGTTTCCTTTGCTGGTGAGGCAAGGATTGAGCCAGCAGTTGGTTAAGCTGTACTCCATTAATTTGGTGTGAGTCAAACATTTATGAGTCTCCTGCAGGCGAAATGGGCACATGGAGAAGATAGTTAGGCTTGAGTTTTCTCAGGATCCAGCCCAATGGGGCTGAGGGTTGGGGCAAGAGAAACCCAGCAGAAGGCCCTGGGCCAGGGATGTGTACTGGGCCACTGGAAATATATATATTGAGATGGTTGGCAAAAGATGCCTATCCCGACCCCTTGGAAGATGTCCTTGGGTTCCAGCTTCTGTCCTGCCAGGCCTTCATTTCCACAGTCCTCATCCACCTCTCTCTTACCAGCTATCTCTATGCTTTTCTTCCTTTGTCTGTGGAGGTGGAAGGAGTAAAAATTTAGGAATTCTTCCAGATAATTCTGGTGCAATTTAAGTGCAACAAAGCAGATGATCTTCACATAAGGTTTTCTAATATTCTTTCACCAGGTTGGTTAACCTTTTACTATGTTTTTATTTCCCCCTTTCTTATTCAGTTTTGCTAAGCATTTGCAGTGGGTACAATTATTTTTGGAAAGTCACTGCTCGGTTTCTCTTCCATCCTTTTAAGTGAGCCAGAAACAAATTGGTGATTTAGGGAGTTTTTTGGTTTCTGATGTGTTATGATCTCTCTACTGTGGGGGCAAGGAATTTCAAATCCGGACTGACATTCTATATCCTCTGCTTTATTGTCTTGCTTTTTCCTTACCAGACCACATCCTTCAGATTGGAGGGTATCAGTGAGGTTCTTTATATATCTGTGACTCAGCACCGCTTGAGGGGATAGAAAAAGGAGATACATCATTCCCAGGGTTCTTTACTTTCTTAAATGTAATAGGGATCATCATTAAGACAGGTATTTTTAGATTCACAATAGCACCTACAAGCAATCTACCCACATTCAGTTTGGGAAAAAGGAAAACTAAATCCAATAAAAATTCTATCTTTTTTTTTGGTCTTTTTAAGATGAATAGATGTGAATAGAACCATTTAACTCTGAAATGATTTAAACTAATGAGTTAAAATTGCCACTCAACATAACATAGTGAAGACTATTCACATAATTAAAATGTTCTTTTCAGAAAAGGTAATTTGTACATTTGCACATTAAAAATAAAGAAGACTTTAGCTGAGCTCTGGCGAATACACTAGCTGAAAAACAAACTAAACACCTTCCCTTCCTTTTGAAGTGCTTTCTTTGGTAAGAAAAATTCAGTGTTTGAGATTTCCCCCCTCTTTAGTTCTTTTAATAATGTATCATGAAAGAATATGGAAATTAAATTCTACAGAAGTTCTCTACCCAACTTGAAATAAAAAATGATTTACATGCCTTTTTAAGAAGAATACTAGAAAGATGTTTGAGAAGCACCAGTTTCATCTGATTGTTAACTCTGTACTTTTATGGACACAGAGAACAGAGTCACTGCACTTTTCACATCTGGAGGCATCCTTCACACCACAGTCCATGGGAATGTGGTCTCATGGAGCCGTATGGTATTGGGTGGCATGTAGCCTAAGCCACATGCTGCATGTGGAGGCCCTGCCTTAGAATCTTTCCCATTACTTTTAGACTACGATGACTACTACCATTAGGATAATTCTTCTCATGTCCAGTAAATTTTGGCTTATTTTCACTGATGTATAAACAAGTTGGGTAGGAAATCTCAAAAGGACTGCACCTCAGAGACAGCAGGGAGAGCTGTAGAAGGGGCTGGTTGGCTTATAAAAATAACTGGGGAGGCAAAGGATATGTGTGGGCCTGGCAGGAGAAGAAACAATACCACCTGTGCCAAAACAATGACAGCTGGCATTCTGTGGGTTTCTGCCATGGATGAGAGCACTCAAAATTGGGCAACTTCAATATTTTCAATTATGGGTGGTGGCTTCAATGGTCAGTTGCTGGTCAGTCTTGACCAGATCAACAGATATACATTGTTCACTGTTATTTTAAGATCTGCTTTCCCACCGCCATACCCTTCTCTCTCCACGGTCCTGACATTTTATATTGAAACATGGACAAGAACAAATTGTTACCTGTAGTTGGACAGATTGGTTTTTCCTGTTCAGCTTTCATGTTGGCATAAGGGTGAGGAAAGAAAAAGTTAAACAGATTTGCTTTGATGTTTGTGAAATGGTGGTGGTATAAATTCAAAATGTAAAATATCAACCTTAAATAAACAACTTAAGATTTAATATAATATAATGTTTTCCATTTGCAAACCTTCCAAGGCAAGTAGACTTTGGTTCATGAAAATTTTGTTTGTCTTATTTTTCCTCTGTGGCTCAAACTAAGTTTCTCTGCTTATGCTTTAGTTTTTAAAAGTCTTTGCTACTGGAACCTCTTCAGTAATATCAGTTCTAATGGTTTTTCTCTCCCCATACAATGTTCCCTCAAAGATTCCTGAAAAGATGAGTTGGGAATGCAGATGTAAGTTTACTTTTGGGGCAGAGTGGACTCATTACTATAGCCATTCTTAGCTATATTTCTTCATATGAAAGTATTATACAATAACTCTGTTTATTTTGCTTGAAAATAAATGCAAGATTGGGCTTTTTGTTACCATAGATTTAAACAGTATAAAGATAAAGTATGTCTTTTGAGTTGCTTTCACAAGGAAGATGATGATTTTTATGGAACAAATCACCTTTATTTTCTAATTGTAGTTCTCTGTTACCAGCAGAATGTGTTTGTGAGATAGCTGGGTCCATGCAAGTATAGAGTTCCTGGCATTATTCTATGAAGCATTTTTTTGACAGGTGATCTTAATTGTCTTTGGCTTGAATATTTTCAGGATTTTGGATTTCATCTCACTGCCATTCTAGCTCAGTGGTTCCTGAGCTTAGAAATTAAGAACTCTGTAATACTTGGCTATTTGTAGCTAAACTATAACTGTCTGTGTCATGGTTTTTAAAATATATTTTATTTTTTTCATCACCATTTATCTACTCTATCTCCCTCCCTCCACTCCCCCAGCAATCACCACACCATTGTCCATGTTCAGGAGTTCTCTCTTTTTCCTTTTTGCTCAATCCCTCCCTGGTTTTAAATCATTCTGTGTCATTAAAAAAATTCCTAGTCCAAGACCTAGCCTGTGCCTAAATTTGTTTATAAGAATATGAGCATTCACATATTGAGAAGCTTATCAGAATTTAATTTCAGTGGTAGCCACGTAGCTCCCGGTTAGGATCAGGGAACAAGCCCGATTCTTTCCCATCTATGTTCCAGGAAAGAACATAGTGCGTCCCACTGCTTGACATAAGTGTTATAATGATGCAGACACACGTGTAAACATCCCCTCTCCCCAGCTTATTTTTATTAATTTTCTAGATAGGGAATGATACAAACTGTCTTATAAGAGATGAGCAGAAAATCGTTAGAAATGATCATTTAGAAAATAAATCAGGCAGGAATAGCTGGGCAACAGTGACTCAGGGAGCCAGGAAGAATGTAGGAGGAGAAACATTTTGGCCTAAAGGAAAACAAAGTAATGATGCTTACAGATGATAGAAATGATATTAATTATAGACAAACAGGAATTTTTTTCTCTTAGTCCAACGTTTTTAAAGAGAAGTTCAAAATAATTTGCAGGCATACATTAATAATTAGTTCTCTGCACACCCACATATTTTAAATGCTTAAATTGAGCAAATGGATGGCGACTGACTTATTCAAAGTGCTCAGCACATCAGTGGTTGAATTTTGTTGAGATCCCTCATCCACTGTGGACCACACTGCTTCTAATGACCTATGTATAATTCATCTAAGCTTCATCCAAATTAGAAGCTGACATTTTTGGGTAACACAAATCATAGTTTCTTGTCAGTAAAAGAACCCCACTGGGGAAAACTCAGACTGCTAGGAAGCTCAGTATGCTGCTAACTCTGTTGTTTTTGTACAGATTTGAGGGAATCTAATAGTTTGCCACCTTTATATTGGCACATGCATACATATGTTTATTGATGAAGCTGATTTTTCTTCAACCAGCTACTTCCTGAGCAAGCAGGAAAGGAGAACTTTCTGAGGATTTTCTCCTGGGTGGCTCAATATGAATTAACAATAAAAATGCATTAAAAGTACTTTTGGTTTGGTAATTTTTCTGTAATTATCTGACAATGATAACTACAAATCTAAAAAACAGAATAAAACTGTTTTATATCAATTTTTTAAAACATTTTTTGGAATTTAAAAAATATTTTTCCTCTGAGAGCTGTTGAGACCCTTCTTTACTTTTAGTCAGTCTCTGCCTGTTGAGAGTGATACCGATGATCACCCTTAGTGTGCAGAAGTTGTTGACTCAAGACAATCTGAGCTATGAACATATAAAGGGAGAAGAGAGCAAGATCCAGAGCAGGACCAGAGGTATTGGAAGATGCATTTAAACTTTGATTCTAAAGGTTAACCAACGCTTTCTCATTACCTTTCTACAACATGAGAAATAAATTTTCCAATTATATCTTGACATGGGTAAAAATTATGCAGTGCCCTGAATACTAAAAATGTTAGCTAGAAATGATCTAGATGTCAAAAATACTTTGCTGCAAAATATTTTCTATTGGATATACTCTCTTTGAAAAAAATTGGCTGGTTCATTATTAACATTTTTTTCACAGAATATTTTTTTTACTTTATAGCCTAAGAAATATCTACGGTTAAATTCTGCTTGAGGAGTCTTTATAGACACTGTCTAATTAATTATACTTGTTTTAATACATTACAAAATCATTTAAGTAAAATGGGACTAAAATAGTGCAGGCTTAATCATGCTTAGAGGTTTTTTGTTTGTTTGTTTGTTTGTTTGTTTTTATAATAAGATACTGGCTTAATCTAGCCAGAATTCTTAATAAATGAGAGTTTTAAAATGTAATTGTCTTTTCTGAGAAATAATCAAATAAATAAAGCTGCTATTAAGGAATAAAACTTCAGAATCAACTTAGAATTCTACCTTGATCAGCACACGTCCAGTATTTGTCTTCCACATCTTTTGTATCTAGTGTTCTCTCTAAAATTTTTGATGCTGACAGAAATCAACCTGATGGCCTGGAACATACAAAATCAAAAGAAAGATTATATGATATTCACTTACATTCTATTGACTAAGGCAATATGAACATTAATATACCTTTAAAATACTTTAAATAAAAATGATTGAAGTGGAAAAAAAAAAGAGCTTAGGTTAAGATTAAGATCATGGGAAAATTCTAGTAGTCATAAATATCCATGACCTAAACAGTACGAAAAATTGGGGTTCAGCATTTGCCAGAATTCTTTTATTTTTAAGCTAACTTAATAAACATGTAGTTACGACAAATCAAATACACAGGCTTGTCATACAAGTGGCCCAAAAATGGTCCCAGCTAACAGCAAGAAAAAAATCCATCAATTCATGCAGGGTCATCTGGTGTACTACTAACAAAGTGGGAATTAACATTCAAAATCTATCTTCCTTATTAGAACCTTTTCTAAGGATCATTAGGAATGCTACCATTTTAAACTATACATTAACAATCATAAGCTATCCCCCCCAAAGAAACTCATAAACTAATATTTAGGAGTCAAAATCAAATGCTAGCCCAATGACCCCCAAGAAATTATACACATTATTTATTGCACTGGAATTTTACTATTGCTTGAAATAAGAAGGCTGGAGCTTAAAAATATTTGCTGATAGTGCAGAAATTATTGTTGAACTCTTCTAATTATGGCATCTAATTACTCACAAATAGAAGTTAAATGGTTTATATATTTTCAAAGATGAATGATTCATATAATTCATTCAATCTTTCCCCATTTCATCCATCTATCCAGTACTGAGAGTTTGCATTGTATATACTCTAATATTGATACACATATTCTAATATCAAGAGGATTATAAATGATGAGATAAACATTCAACATTCTTTTACCAGTTCTACTTTATATTTACTCTGTGCTTGGCACTGGGCTTAGAATTAGGTCTATAATATGAAGCGCACAAAAACAGACAATTATAAGGTAAAAAAACTTCAAATTAATTTTTGAGAATGTAGGAAGAAGGATCTGATACAACAGATTAACTGCATATGTTCATGACATGAATAATTAATCCAAATATCTGTGTGATTTTTTTCTATTAATTAGATAAAAGAATAACTTGTCCTACTTTAGGCAGTTGAAGAGAAGTCCTCAGAACAACCTCATGATTTAAGTGTTGTATTGGTGGCCTTAATGAAGCCAAGTAATTCTGATAGTTGAGTAAATATATGGGTAATTCTGCATAAATTGGCTGCCTTCGTAATTTTATTAAACTTGCTATGGGGAAAAAGAGATGAGGCAGGACAGGCAGAGAGGACAGTATCAATTATATCTTAAAATGCCTAGTAAAGCAGCATTTTCACAAGATAATAGTTGATGACTGTTTTTTTAAAGATGTTTTACATTTCTGAAATATAACTTAGTTATTAACATTGATTTTTAAATTACACAAGATAATATGATACATTAACATCAAAAGGAAACTGCTGACTATTTTTGTAGGTCTTCCTTATACTCATAATTAAAGATTTGTGAGGCACAATTGAAGTAAAATATAAAGTACTTTACTGGATGTACACCTAGCATATGAAATCTATCTTAGTATTCCATAAATAGACACTATACCTGACATTCCATAATTTTGTTTGAATGCTTGGTGGACACTGAATTGAATACAATTATGACTAAGCAGTAAGAGCATAAATTAGTAAGTAGAAGGGAGAAATGTGCCATTTATGATTAGCCCTGGTGCTAGTCATCTTGTTTTTTTCAGCAAAAGAGTCATCCATGGGATGGGTATTTCTAGACCTAATCTCTGTGAAGAATTCTCAAATATTTTGAAAAGTGCTCATTTTTATTTCCAGGAAGATTTGAAATCTCATTTCAGGGGAATCAGAAGGGAGGTGCTAAGTGGTTGGAAAGGTGGGAATGCAAGTGGTGGGATTCTAGAGTAGAACTGTGTAAAAGAAGCCTTTATGGGTTCTCTCTTTTTCTACTGGTAAATGACATCAAGAAGGCACCTGGCTGGACATCAACCAGGTAAATCTTCAAGATTTATTAGCAGAGTATGGTTTACTTGTTGAAAACTCATGTCCCATGCCATGATTATATTTTTGGCAATAATATTTTATTTCTAATGTGATATCCTATGTATGAGAAGAACTTTGCTGAACACATTTTATTAAATGTGTGTTAAATATATTTTAAAAATATGAATCTGGAATAACTCCCTCCCTCCCTCCCTCCCTCCCTCCCTTCCTTCTTCTTTCCTTCCACTGTCATTTATTGAGAACTTACTATGTCCAAGAAACACAGAGCTCTAAAGCATTCAGAAAAGTCTAAAAGACATGGTCCATGTCTCAGGGAAGATGGGTATGCAAATAGCTGTGGCACAAAGCAGGTCATCATTATTTCCATTGAATTAGCATAAACAACCCTGAAGATTCAGGGATTAGAGGGACCTTTCCAGCTGTAGCAAGCAGGAATCAGTCATTTCTCCAAGCAGTCCTTATTCCTTTTAGTGGACCATTGTATTTGGAAACCAAAACTTGACATGGAATGCTGCTACCTGATCCTGGTACCTTGCAGTGGACAGAGTTAGAAAATATATGTAAGAATATAAATATAAATGTAAATATAAATATGCACATTAACACATTTTATCTCTATTTTAAATCTATATACATAGATGCTTCCAATTCCAATTCAAATGATAAGTTTCATTCTTATTTCTCACTTTTCTTACTGGAACTTCCTTCCCTAGCACTGAGAAACCTGACTCTCATTATCATTAATATTATTAGGTCAGTATCCACGGCATATAATGAATCTTCCTTTGCAGCTCTGGTCCCTCCCACATGCAGAGGCTTTTCCATCTGTGCTCTGGCATTTTGTAACCAGCCACCTTATGTGATGCCCCTACTCACCCTGGTCAGGCCACAGCACCCTGCATTGTTAGGTCAGTGTACGTGTGGGTTACTCGATAAATATTTGATTGATTAATGTATCTCAGTAACACAATGTTCGGGGTTGTCATAGAGCAGCATATTGTCACAAGAGAATCAGCTTCCTGTGATGCTAACAATTTTAGGATTTATTTCTGTATTAAAATTACATTATGTTAGTACCACAATCAAGTTATTTCATTCCAGATAATAAAATTGAAGTATGCAAATATATTTTGGATGATGAGGCTTGAAAAGGCACAGGATCAATGAAGAGGAAGGAAAAGGATTTTCTGTTGACATTTTAAACTGACTCTTTAATAATTTAATTCTCCCTGGCTTTTAAAAGAAAAACAGATGAGGTGTTTGAAGATAGTGTAAAAAAATGCAAAGGATACAGAGAGGAGAGTAAAGAGATTAAAAAAAATCCTTTGGTTAATTCATGGTATTTCCTAACCATAGCTTCCTATACAAGTAGAAAGAAAAAAAAGTAAGAGATAATTTATTCTTAATTAATCTTGTAGAGGCAAAAAGGCTCTGCTATAGAAAAATAGTAGGAAATTAAGATGTATAAATCTTTAAATCACACATTTATTTAACTACCTTGAGAGATAAAGCCTGACATAGATTGCAATCACATACTAATAACAATCAGCATCTGTAAACCAGAGCAGCATTGATCAGTGTGTTATTAGTGGAATGTCAATGCCTTGATGATGGTCAGTAGAGTCATGCTAATTCATTGTGGGCAAGGGATTCTAGAATTGTTGATCTTTCATTGGTATCACCATTTATCTCATTCCTTGCCCTGACAGACTCAGTTTACTTGGAGTATAATTATTAGTAGCACCCTTTTTATTTTTATTTTTTTAAATATATATCTATTGATTTCAGAGAGAGGAAAGGAGAGGATGAGAGAGAGAGAGAAACATCAATGATGAGAGAGGCATTGATTGGCCGCCTCCTGCACGCCCCCGCCTGGGGATCGAGCCCACAGCCCGGGCATGTGCCCTGACCGGGAATCGAACCGAGATCTCCTGGATCCTAGGTTGATGCTCAACAGCTGACTCACGCCTGGCCAGGCAGTAGCACCCTTTTTAATTCTGGAAAGTGTTTCAGCATGGGTGATAAATTATATGGCCATCCTAACTTTACCTAGAATCTGGAGAGACAAAGCTGAGGGATCTCAGCTCTTCCTGTCATGTTGCCCCATAGGAAATAGGGCAATTTTAAGTAAACCATTCAAAGCCACATAGACCGAATTCCTCTCTGGACTCCATATAAATGCAGATCGGACTGACCAATCAGCTGCATTTTACATCAGCTGTAACTTCTGGGTGGTCTTTAAAGAAAACCCCATTTAGAGTCTATTTCAATGATGCAAGGGAAATTTCGCAGGCTGCTAAAATGAGGGTGGGAGGTCTGCAATTGAAAGAGAGGGTTTCAATCATGACATGGACAGCAGGAAAAAAGCTACAGCTGTCACCTGAGACCCCAGCCCCTAGTTACCAGTACACTTTGTTCATAGCAATCTACTATTTCCCCTTAACATCTAGATAAATTCTGAACACCGTGTTATTCAAGACGGTGTCATGGATTAAAAATGTAATTTAGCTCTCTTTGATCACAGGATTCAATGTTGACAAAATATGCTGTCAATGCTGTCTTTTGTGCAACGAAGAGAAAACAACCTTTAATAGGATTTCATACTTCAGTTGTGTGATTCAATCCTAATACAGTATGCTCAGGTGCAAAATTATTAGTAATATAATACTTTCACATTGAGTACTAAGATAGGAATGAGATTTCTGCCAAGATTAACTGAAAAATTCAAGATCTGGTTGTGAAATATAATATAAAGTTTAAAAATCATCTTGACTGATCAGATCCACACAGAAAAATCTCTTTTTTCCCCCCAGAAAAATTCTTTATGTACAAATAAGGGATATTTGATGCAACAAGACTTGATGATAAAGACACTGTGAAATCTTTAATCTATCTTGGATAAAGTGAGGAAAAACATGATGAGGTGGTATCAAGATGTGGGGAATGAAAAAAATAAGTTTAAAAGATGAGAGGAAGAAAAATAAATCGAAGCAAGCAAGAAGGAAAATACAGTGGCTGATAGTCTCCAAGGATAAAATATAAAAAGAAGGAAGCCAGCAAGAAGTCTGAAGACCACTGCCCCAATAAGGTGGTAACGTAACAATTTGCATTTTCTTGCTTACAAAAAAACCTGACTTTTCAAGAGATAGTATTGGAAATAGGCTCTAGGCATATATATATTTTTTATTTTGATCATTCCTTTGGAGTATGAGAAAACAATGTTACCCAGGGTTACCCATATATCATATATATATTTTCTATGGAGACAGTGATCTCCTTAGACAAGCATTTGCCTATATTTAAAGCTTGTCAGCTCTTCAGGCATCAGGCAAGTTGGAGTTTTGGAGACAAAGAGGATGGATGATTTGTGTCACTTGATTCTATTCCACTGGCCAAAAAAAGTCTTTTTGCTAAACACTGAAAATACTTTAAAAGTAATGCTAATTTACATCTTCGCAAACCAAAACTAAGAGCTAGCAATGCACTCCCTTGAATACATCATGTCATTCTGTCTCATGGATTTGGACTCACTCTAGCAGTGTCAGAAGTGACACTCTAAGAATGGGAGCTTCCTTGTTCACATTCCCTGTTCAAAGAGCAAGAGAATCACAGGACTTTGGGGAGAGGGATCCTTAGATATCCCCTGTGCCAGAAGGAGTTGCCCACAAGGTAATTATTTCACTGTTCCATGAATTGCCAATCTCACAAAGTTTGGGAAAACATGGAAGCCCCATTACTTAACCTATAAAATTGAAGGGTACCAGAATAGGCGACCCCCAAATCTGCCTCTTTGAAATATGGATTATTTTGAGCTAAAGGCTTTTGAGAACCAGCAGATGCAGGAAAAGATCTAAAAACAGCACAAGTTTCCCTTTTATAAAAGGACTTCCTTCCCATGTAAATTTCCCATACCATGAAGACTCAATAACTTTTATCGATGGGGATAGAGAAGGAGCTGATTTAAATCTGCATAACAAACCTATTGAATAACCCTTGTTATCACTGTTATCACATTTTTCCCCAGTCACCTTCCCATAACTTGCCTTGTCTTTGTAGAAGCTTAGACACCTTTTCCTTTGTTTAGCCTAAGATGGTATATAAGCACCAGGTCTAACCAGTCTGCTGAGTTACTCATCTCCCATGTTTATGTGTAATGCACAAATAAATAAAATTCTGTTTGTTTGTTTTTATCTTGTTAATTTGTCTTTTGCCAGTCAAATTTACAGGGCCTCAGCTAGATAACCTAATATGGGAAGAGAGAAACACTTTGTTCCTCTCCTACAAGATTCATCAGTATTTACTTCTCCATACATATATGACAAAATATCAGCAAAAAGCTTGATTTATTCTCACTCAATAAACAAGATATTTTGTTTGGCCGCCTAATGAAGCTCTGTGCCAAACAGTCACTATGGAAGCTCTGTGAAGATTACAGATCAGAAAGTAGTACAGGTAAGAGATGATGTATAGAAATTATCATATTATTAAATAATTCAATTTCTCCCCCAATAGTGACCTGCTCAAAGATATCATATTTTGAATATTTAAAGTACAGAATTATAAACTAAAACTGGTTTTTCAAAAAAAGACAGAAAAATTAGACAATTTTAGGGTTTTTTTGCTTACATTTACAAACCAAAGCAACTTCATATTTACATATAAATACATATTCCAAGTTTGTTTATTTACGATCTTAGTGCTTGCTAATCAATAGTAACTATCAGTAACCTAGAAGAAATGCAGACAAAATGAAACAGCAAAACTGAGCATTGGTGCCTCCTTCTTTCTTTCCCCATTCATCAAACTGCTCTTGAAAGGTCATCTGCCAACCCACCATCATGTGAATTTGTAAAACTCAGAGTCTTGGGCCCATCAGAACAATGCAGTCACAATGTCTGGGTTATGGCCATTCGTTTTCAAGTCTTGCATGTGATTCTTATGTTTTAATCATTGTTAATATTCATTTTAATAGTCTCCCATTTTGCCTTCTGGCAGCAAATCTACCTTAATATTGTTTAACTATTTCATTCAACCACTTTCTCTCAGCTTTCTTTGCTTGTTTGCTCACCCTTAACACCCCCTTTACATCAAAAAACATAGTCTCGATGTGCTATATGGTCACAGACTTCGCTTATCACAGGCAGCCAACCTGAAACTTGCTGAAAAAAAGGGAATGAGCAACGGGCTGTGGAAAATTCTGTATAGTCATTCCCCACTTCCAACAAGCAATTCAAAAGGAATGCTTAGTCTTGGGCCAGTGCTATTATCCTCACTAATAAAAGGGCAGCTCATTAATTATGAATTGTTATGCTGCCGCGAATGGAGAGGAGTGGTTTCCAAATAACACGCTATCCTCCCTCTCCACCCTCGGCCACATTATTCTTGCAGTAGAAGTCGCTTAGACCTCACGTCTGGCTCTCGGTTAAGGCAGGTATAGATGCACTCAGGACGGGAAGGGCGGAGCGCAATGTAAAGAGATAACAGATGCAGAGTTTTAAGCAACAGGATGGAGTGTTGTCTTTTCTGTTGACTCTTCTCTCAATAACACTAACTCTTCTCCCATAAAGAGGAAATCCTGAAGGGTACAGAAATCTTGGCTGTAAGAACTGGAGTTCTGAGTCCTTCTATGCTGAGGAAGAATTTGACCATTTTAACTCCACTTTAAAATGTGGACAGTGGAGATTGGAATAGAAGGAAGTCTGTGTTCTTACTCTGTTTGCTCCTAATACTTATAGGGGAGTTATTTAAAAACATCAGTTATAGGAAAAATATTTGCAACATGCATGACAAAGGGCTGCTTTCCTTTATGTTTAAATAATTCTTATAAATTGATTGGAATAAGATAAGTACTTGAATAAGAACTTTAAACATGGGTAAAGAACATGAGCAGGAAATTCAAAAAGAGGGAACACAAATGGCCAATGAATATTTGAAAACATTTAAACAGATAATAATAATAAAAAACCCCTTTTGGGGACTATTAGACTGAAAACAGTTTAAAAGTATGATATATGTTCAATGCTTTTGAAATGATTATTCTCACACTCTGCTTGATGAACAAAATATGGTTCAACATTTCTGAGGACAATTGGCAACCAGCTTAAAAATACCCATGAATGCATATAGCATTTGGCTGAGAAAATCTACTTCTGTAAATTTATTCCCCTCCAAAATAGTCAGAAATATATGAAAATATATACCTCGATATCAATCACAGTATTTTCAATGGCAAACATTTGCAAATAACTGAGCAACAGAGCTCTCAAAGAAGTTGTAGAGTACCTATGCGATGGACAATTATGAAACTTCAAAATAACTGACATTTAGTGAACATATATTATGTGCTTGACATTCTCGTAACTTTTTTATGGAATTGATTCATTTAATCCTTACAACAATCCTAAGGTAGGTATTATTGTGGAAACTATTCTGTAAATAAGTAAATTGAGTGTTAAAGAGTTTAATTATCTTGTACACGATCACAGAGATGTCAGTAAGACTGACATTCAAACTTAGGTAGTCTGATACCAGAACTTAAATACTATGATATATAACTTCTTCAATGTAAATAATAAAATAATTGAATATTTATTTGTTAATATAGATACACATTTAAGATATAGAGTAACAAAAATGTACCATATGTGTTGAATGAAACAAATTATATGTACAGTATATGTATGTATATATGTTCAAATATATTGAATATTAATGAGCGTTTTTCTCTGAGTAATAAATAATAGATTTTGGGTGATTATTTTTTCTTATTTTTCTTTATGCACATGCAATACTTGGACTCATATTTATGAATGTGCAATACTCAAGCAATAAAACAATATAACATAAAAACCCTCTGGTCATCTCTGTGTGAACTATGGCAAGTGTTTTCTATCTCTTGCTGGCCTGGTATGCGCTGGCAGCTGTGTAGTTCCTGCTATAGTGGGAACTGTGATCCTATATAAATTGAGCAGGAGCTGGAGGAAGAGATTTGGGTCAATGATGAGCCTGGGCTTGCCATACGTGTACGTGGACTCTACCATGGACACATGACAACATGTTCCAAACCAAGTTGCCCTAAATATTTTTCACTGGGCTTCTGTTTTTCTAAAAATAAAGATAATAAACTATAAAATCAATGCTTTTCTTCTTTTTTGCTGGGAATAATTTCGCCCTTACTGTGGTTATTGGCAAGTTGTTTTAGGTCCAGAGGTAAATAATAATGATAAATACACAAAAATCTATAATAATAATAATAAAATTATAGATTTCCTCAAAATATATAAACTGGTTTAAGTTAGACTTTCATGAATTCTTGAGACTTTTTGGGAAAGAAAACGAGGAATTCATAACCTGGTAACAGTGTTTCAACAATTTGTTAAATAGGTTTTAACACTAAGAAGCAAAGGCCCATGTTTTCAAGAGTCCTTTAGATTTCATAGCAACTGGAAAAATCTATTGACCCAAGTGATTTTAGAAGGACAAACTTTCCATTAAGCATATAGAGAATCCTTTTAACGGTCACGATGGTGACTGCTTCACTTCTAAAACAATGACTAAGAATAGATTGTAAAAAGCCAGCATCACTGCTAGTAAAGGACTGCAGTCAGTACTTTCTCATCACTAATGACAGTCAGATTGGGCCATTACTGAGCCTGGAGTTTTGACCTCCCTGCAGTTGTCTTTTCGATTGGCCACTTCTCATATAATTAAGAGGGATTCCACAAATTTCTTCTACAGCAGCTGTGCTTGAAGAGAGGAAAGGCTCCCTAATTTCAAGGTATGGAAACTTTCTAGTTGAATAAACTAAAGTTTAAGTTATTTTTAATTTATTTGGCACTTTGTTAGGTCTTATTGCAGTTTATTCTTTTATTTTCCCCATTTTCAAAATACTATAAATAAAGACAGTACAACTCAAGGAGAGTTGGAGCCATGAAAGTGAAAGGGAAAATCTGTATTAAGTTCTCCAAAGACCTCTTGTTCAGGAAAGTGGAAAATCTTCCAGCTTGGGGCACTAATAATGGATGCCCACAGGGGGCTGCAAAACAAGAGAAGGGAAAGTGCCCTCAGTGGGAATTGACGCAGGGTCTTGAATTTCGCTCACAGGTGTGCAGTTCACAGCTCTTTCCTTCAGGGGTTCCTTTGGCCCGTTCTCTGAAAGCGCTTTGAGACGTCTCTCAGATGATCTTTTAACATCCGCCCATTTCCGTGCGAGTTTACAGCATTCCCACACAGAAACTTGTACAAACCTTCCAGCGAACAATCGCTCAGCTTTATCAGCCTTGTGGGTCTCTCCAGGATGTGAGCAAACAACACTGAGGAAAGACATTTCACACCTCCCAGTTCCTAAGCCTCTAGCTTTCATACAAAGCCAACAAACTGTGTACGCTTCAAACCTCTGCACGAACAATGCGAGGAGCCTGGCACCGCCGTATCAGCGTTTTACAAAATCCTCGTCTAGGGAAACAGTTATCCGTTATCACAGGAACAAGAGTAAATTTATTTTTGCTGCTGAAAAAAAGAAATCATTCAACTTAAAGGATTAACAGATATTAAAATAATATTTGTGTAAGGTTAAGCCCACAGACTGGTAAACAGCAAGCTCTCTTGAACATTAATAATCTGGAGATAATACCTCCTGTACTTCAAAGGCTTTGAAGGGAGCCTCTCAATAGCAAGTGAATTAATCGGATAATCAAGAATTCATCTCACAGTCCCAATTTTTAGCTGAATGATCAGAGACCAATGTTCTATCACTGTATATTTCATAGCAATTTGAAAATCTGTAATCCAAAAATATCCTTTACAGGAAAACTTCTGCTTAGCTTGCTCAGCTTGAACAAAGATGACCTCATATTAAATTTCACAAAATTGATCATCCAAAATAAAGAACTCTTTGTGTCATGTTTGCTGAGTTACTGGAAAGAATGAGGGTCAAGTTCATTTATATTATCTTTACAAATTACACACTGCATTATGCTACATTTCAAAGTATGTGCCAAGCAATATTCTGAATAGTAATGCAGAGAATTGGCAAAAATAATTTATAAAAAAGGGGTTGGAGGGGAATTAGAGGAAAGGTAGGGTCTTAGTTTGAGTCATTAGAGAGCAGAGCTGAGAGACGGGCTTGTTTATCTGAGGAGGTGATCAGGGAAATAGGAGTGTACAGCATGCAAGAGTGAGACAGAGAAAGAGAAAAAGCCCATGCAAAATGGTGTATTCTTTAGTTGATCAATGCTGTGATCAACCAAGGTTGATCCTCTGGGGATCTCCTGAGGGGCTATGTGAACTGCCTCACAGAATTTCCCCCTTGCTCCTCTGCTCCTCCCCCACCAGGGACAGAAAACAGCAGATCTTCTGGACAAGCTCTCTTCTCTCACTGAGAAACAGTTGTCCTGAGGGGTGTTAATTTCTTTGCAGACAGCTTACACATATATGATTACAAATGGTCCTACATCATAGAGCTAGTCAAACCCTGGGGCAGAAAGCAAGTGACATATTTTATAGCCAAGGTGAGATGCTTTCAGGTTACACCTATGCAGAGTTTCTTGCTGCAGCAATGGCTGTAGTAAAAAGTGGCTGAAAGGACTTGAGGTGGGACACAAAATGTGTTCACCCCTTGGATTGCTCATGTCTGTTCATGTTCTCCATAAAGTCTAATCAGTCACAGAATCTTAAACATCATAACTAGTCATAATCTCATAATCTCTATAAAATATTTATGACAATCTATGGTCCCTACTGTACAGTCTTAAGATGTTAGCTGGTCTAGCAGGTCCTTGAATAACGTTGTTTTGTTATAACATTGGTGAGATGCCGTAGGATCTTAACTCTTGTTTATATCAAGCTTATGGTAAAATTAGTTTCATTATACGACATTTCACTTAAAGTTGCATGACCTATTGACAATATTAAGTGAGGACTTACTGTATTCATTATTTTCTTCCACCATTCATTTCAGATTTCTGTTATTCACATCTAGCACTTCAGTTGGTCTAGATTGCTTGCCCAGTGGGAAAATACAGACCTTCCTTCCACAAGGCACCTGACTCCTTATTTGCCTCACTCTCATTGAGCAACTACATTCTTTGCCACTTTCTCTGCTGGCACAGCAGCCTCACATAAACAGGTGGTATCTGTGTGTTCAAGTGCTGTCTCTCAGCAGGACTGGCATAAAGTATGGACTGAGCAAATATTACTGCTTGCACTCTGAATTGTACTGATTCTTTGGCGATTTATTTCCTTAGAGTGCCAGTCAGAAGGGAATTTGTATTTATTTAATCCTTCCTATATGGCAATTCACGCACATTATGTACAATGTAGGTGTTGCAATTCTTCCCACTTTATATTTGAGGAACCAGTTGATGGTAAACTTGCTAGTCATACATCTATTCAGTCAGGCTCTGAGTCCAAATTCAAGTTTGTCTGGCTCTGAAACCACTGCATCAGGACACCTCATGGGATGACAGTTTGGAACAAATTCCTTTATCTCCCTTTGTGATGATGTGTCAGATTTTTAATTAACACTCCAGATCCAGCCCAACCTGAGTGAACCATCCTTCCCAGCAGGCCCACTCAGGGCAATGACACCACACTTCCCACAGCAGGTCTAGTGAAGAAACCAGGGGTTATCTCCAACTTCTCCCTCTTTCTCACCTCCCCCAGTCTTTTAGTGGCTATATCTGTTAAACAAGATGCCGGGCACACCCACATTTTTGTGATGGGTGTATTACATTTGGGTTTCTGCTATTTACACAATTTCTATTCCTGACAGAAAATTCCAGTGCCATGCCATCTGGTTCAAAACTGGGTACCCACAGTCCTATCGGCTACTTGCCAAGTCCTGTCACTTTTGCCTTCTAAATACCTCCAGGTTCTATTCTTTAACCAAAAATTCTCCAAGTTGGCCCATGCCCTTGTTTGTTTCCGTGTAGCTGCTAAACCATAGTGGACACTTGCTGTTTCTGTCTGCACAAAATCTCTCCCCACTTTCTGCTTAGGGTACTCCCACCTTCCTTTAGGTAACGGGTCCTTACCCACTACCTTCCCACCCGGGCTTGACCAATTAGAGCCTTCCAGCCTCCTAGCCACATGCTTGGTAAAAGAAGCAAGGGATCCAGCCTGGCCATCAGACTCTGCCTCTAGTTTTCTGAATTGAAGGCATTTCTCCCTTTACTCATGTTTTCTGAACTCAGAAGACATGATCCCGAGAGTGCCAAGATCCTCACCACACAGGGGACCTGACAAGGTGAGTCCAACACACAGGCAGATGTCAGACTGAACCTGATGACATGCTTCCTGGCTCTTTATCTAATCTTAAGTAAATACAGTTCCATCCTTGTCTTTTCCTGTTAGCACAGTCGATATATTAGGTGTGTTTCTTTTTGGCTTAAAATCGGGGTATATGAGTTTATTCAATTGCAAATTAAAGCATTCAGTAACACACTTATTTTCTTGTCTTACCCATGGCAATGCCCACATACTCTACCTCGGCATAACTTTGTTTATGGTTTTACCTATTAATTCTTTCTTCGTGCTGCTTGTAGAGTGAGTGTTCTAAAACAAAAATTTGTTCAAGAGACTCCTTGTTTAATCCTCCAGCAATTCCCTCAATGTTCTGGGAGGAGAGTTCAGTTCAAACGCCTTAGTTTATCCCACCAGATTAATCTTCCTACTTTCTAACCTCACCTCCCTACTCTGCTCCTCTCTCTCCCTCTGCAATGCAGCTTCTGAAGGGCACCAACAGTTTCATTCCTCCACGTTGCTGCATGAGCCCGTGTCACTGGTCGGAGCACCCGCCTCTCTTTTCCTTCTAGTTGCTCGATATTTACCGTTCAAGTATGGAGGCACCCAGGATAAATTTCTTGATTTCCAGAATTAATCATATTGCTTTATAATTAGTTTTGTCTGTTTCCCCCCAGCAGACTCTGAACTTAAGGAAAGCATATAGAACGGTTTATTTGTCTACATTTCCTGTGCCCATTACAATGCCAGGCATAATGTGGGTCCTCTGTAAGCATTGGTTGAATGGAATTACTCAGATACAGGGCTTTTTTTGGATTTAGCCTTCCTGTTCTCCTTGCTTTCCACTAATTCCCCGTATGTATGCCAACTATCAATCTTGTTTCTCATATCTTTGATGGTAAGCCTTGATTCTAGAGTAGCTAAAATAAATCAATCTGACATTGGGACAGATTCTTAGACAATTTAGCTTCCAAAAAGCTCAAAGTGGGAAACATCATTAAACAAGTATGAATACTTCTTCCCTTTTCTTCTTCAAACAATTGTTTTTTATTTTAGAGAGACCAAGACCCAATAGGGTACACAGTCTATGTCATGAAATGTTCATTCCTCAAAAGAATTATTTGACTTTGAAGTGTAATAAATTATTTTGATGATGATGGCTCTATCTACATATAATTAAGTCAGACAGTATAGCAGACATTTATTAACAAGAGCCATAGCTACTGTAAAAGTTATCGTTCAGTTTTCCCACAACTCTGACCTAATTTAGGAAAATAAAAAATTTGATGGTAAAACAGAGACAAAAATTATGAAGAAATTATTTCTTTTTAGTTTTTTTAGTTTCAAGTGTTTCACTTTATTGAGGAGATGTGTTTCTTCAAGAATAGCTGATTCAAACATTTTAATATTAACTGTTTGGTTTTTTTTCTACAAACATTACCCAACACCCTACTTATGTCACAACTGAGCTCTCTGATGGAAGGGGCTTCTCAGTATTTCACCAAAGAGAAGCGTCCAAAAATGATTTTAGTCACCATCCCCTTTCTTAAATTTTAGCTAAATTTGAATGTGTTTGTGAGTCAGCGTGTGTGTGCCCATGTGCATGCATGAGTACGTGTGTGTTGTGCTGAGGGAGTGGGAATATCTTTCCAAATATGTCATATGTGCCCCAAATCTTCATGTTAGATCCCTTTAAATTGACTGGCTTCCTCTGGATGTATCTATTTTGTCCTAGGTCTCTAACTTCTTAACCATCTCTCACTCCAGGTCACTGAGGAACATTCTTATAATTTCTTTATACCCTCCAGTAGTAAGACTCTTTATTGTCTGGGCACACTATCCAGTTTCATTTGTAATGTCTTTCCAAGTTGTCAGCTGAATTCTGATCTGCCAAAATTCCTTACACATTTTCTCTCACACTGTCTCTTTTATATTTTGGGAATGCAGGATCTCACTCCACTATCCCAGGTTGACGGTTCTTTTCCTCTAAATAACTTTAAAATTGGGTTAAGCTATTTTCTCAAAGCTCCAGGTTTTTTTTTTCCTGAACTTCCTTCCTCGGTGTGTGTTGAACAGAACCCCTACCTTCATCTGGGATCATCTTTGCCAACTTCTGCTACCCCAATCTTGCCAATCCTTCAACTCCTAACACAGGGTGGGGCAAAAGTATGTTTACAGTTGTGAGTATGTGAAACAGAGTTTATTCTTGTATTATTATTTATTAATTATTGTACTATTTTCCATATGAACAGTTGTAGACCTACTTTTGCCCCGCCCTGTATACTCAGTCTCTTATACCTTCATGTACCAGTCCTCTGTCATCCTTAAAGACAGTCACCTATTAGTATCTCTACCAGTTACTTATGGTTCAGTTTCTCTGTTCCAGTGCTGATTTTGGCTGATTTATCTCACAAGAATAAGACCTACCAACATTTTTTTAACAATGGAAATATGGAGTCAGGAACAGCTTCATAAAAGAAAAAATGCTCCTAGTTTATGTTTGTTTTATATTATGAAAGAAAGTAGCCCATTATCCATTCCCTGTGAAAATAATCTGCATCTTGTACACAGAAAGCAAAGGAAGAGAAGTACTTTCCTTTATCCCTGTGAGTGTGTTTCCAGAGCTGATGAAGAAGCTGAGACTGACACGCGGAAGAAGGGAGCCTCCCTCTATTCCATACTCTGTGGGTTTCCAGAACCAGAGCTTCTTCCTCCAGCAGAGAGTATCTATATTTCATCACATGTAATCCTCTATTTAATTAGACCAGCTCTTTAAGCAAATTTCTTCCTAAATAGCTTTCTCTCTTTGTATTTTCACATCCTAGATCAGAACAACCATGCTTTTAGTTCTTCCTGCTGTTCAAAGGGGCACCAGCAAGTCGTCCCCAGGGACTAGTTAGGACAGAGAAAAACATCTACTTGACTCTATCTCAGCCCACACGAGATTCGGGAAATTGTATTGTAAATTAACTTTTTATATCGATACTAAAAATAAAAAGAAATTCAACAAATATAAACTGAAGTTATTAAATAATACTTCCTTAGAAGTTTTATATATGAATTGTTGGTGAGGGTTGTTATGAAGGTATAAAATTCAAGGACTTCTCTCTTTTCCTAGAAGGGAGAAGAGTTAGATTCAAGTCAATTTTAATTAGGAGCACTTTCATAAAAGCATTGTATTCCCATTTTTATATTCTTAGAATAGAAAGAGAACCATTAAAATGGGCACATTGTCTTCATTAATTAGTGTTTACTAAACACTCATATATGAAATTTATTCTCCTTGTGTTTAGTTACAGACACTATTGAGAAAACTGCTCATTAAGATGACTAGATCTAAGATATTAGCTGTCACTGATGATGCACAAAAGGTTATCCTTCTTATAGTTTTAGCCAATAGGTGTCTGTCTGCAGTAATTTGGTTTCCAAATTCAGAGGTCATATCACTAGTGGGGGAAAGTAAATAAATGTAGATGATACTCTTTCCAGTATGAATTTTCTCTTTGCAATTTCCTGTGCTCATTGGTGTATAGGTTTCAAGTGAATTTGCTTTGCCATGATTTTCTTGGTTAATTTAGTCAACCAATCAAGATGATGCAGGCTTTGGCTCTGCTTGTCACAGGAAACAGCTGGGTCTTTAATCTGTTCACACCATTGGCATTAAGTCTCTTTGGTTACCCAGAGACAGATCAAGTACCTTGGCTAGTTGGAGCAATAATCTTGACAATAAAACTTACCATGCAAAGAAAATGAAGGGCCTAATGGGCCCAGGTGTCCCAGGTCGATGAAGCCCTAGTTGGAAGGTGATGAAGAATGAGGAGCTCACCTCAGCTTCATTCTGCTGGCAAGACCGCGACCTCAGACTACAGCTGCTCAGGAAAGAATTTTTTTCACGGATTTCTCTCTATACTCAACTTATCAATTTGCAGAGATCCTAATATTCAAGTAGGTTGCTTGAAAATATTTATTTTATAATTGAAAAGAATTTGATTTAGTGGATTGAACAGATAGCTCCTCTTTGTAAGTCATGTTTTGACGGTGTCAGGATTTGAGTCTTGCAGTTGTTTCTCCACAAAATGGTGGGCTCTCGCAACCGCTTTGAAGATGGTCCAGGTATGAGGTGGTGCTCACCACAGCAGACAAAGCCTGCAGGCCCAGGAGGTCCTGGCCTCTGCAAGGTCCTGGGGGAAGCAGGCTTTTCAGTTGTCCTCTAAGTCAATTCATATTTCCTGGGTCCAGGTTCAGAGCTCTTTGCTCTGTGCTATGCTGGTGCTCACAGTCAGCTTGCCAAGTGCTGTCTCTTTGCCCTGTTACAGTTGCTGTTTTCCACAGATTCTCTGGATCTGAAATATTTTTATCTATATGAATTCCTAAAATCTCATTTCAGGTTCTATCTTGGCTCTCAATCCTGGTGTATAATCCTGACTCATTGAACCATTGCTATAAGGCCATTCTGAAAGTTTCCATCCTGGCCTTCCCTTGCCCAGACGCTTTTCTCTTAATTAGAAATTCCAAAGAGGGAAAGGTGCAGTTTGTCTTTCAAGATTGTACTTTCTGGTTCCACTTCAAACACCACTCAACCCTACCTTTTCTGACCCTCTGCCGCCCCTGAATGATAACTGTCCCTCCACTAAAATGCTTTGGAGGAGACTTGTTTCCTTTTTGCAGAATAATTGCTGCTGTGTACTTTCCTGTGCTCATTATTTCATTGTGAGTTATATGAGGACAGTGAGCATACATATGGCCTTCAGATTTAAAGTGAAAGCTCACTGCAAGTTATCATAGATATTATAGTATTAAGTGCTACTTTTGAGCTATATGTACAAATACAGATATTTTTCAAGGAGCATGTACTCTCCAGGACTACTTATTATATATTAGCACATCACCTCCTCCCTGCTCACTTTTCCAAAGCCATGTTCTGAATTTTTAGCTCCTCTGAGTAGTGAGATTTCTATACTCAGACAGGCCTTGTCATCCCCAACATAAGGTTCAGACAGAGAGCCCAGAACTTTAATTTGTCTGTGCGAGTCCTTCATATTTTCCTCTCCTGGGATGTCTGTCTCTCCCCTGCACCTATGCCTCCCCACTAACCTACAGACATGTGTGCATATTAATCCTCATCTTGATTGTCTCTCAGCCTCTGGCTTCTGAGTCTGGCAAAGTTTCTCTCACAAGCAATGACCGACTCTTCACTAAATGTGACACTTGCTTTCCTAGCAAGTTTGAGGTCACGATGCTGGTCCAGACACCACCCTTTGGGAAGTACCGATCTAGAAAAACATTGACTCTTTTTTGTTTTAAAAACTACTTCTATTTTTTTTAAAGTGTTTATCTTGAAATCATTTCAAATTTACTGAAAGTTATAGTAACATGCAGTGTACCCTTCACTCAGATGATCAACTGTTCATATTTCTGAACCATGTGAGAATAACGCTTCTGTATCTAAGCAACTCCTAGTTGAACCTGCCTAGCATCAGGATCTAAACTATTACCAGCTTGGCTATTAACCTCAATGCTTGCTTTTTTTTTTTTAATGATTGTTTTAGTTTTTGCTTTTAAAATTTGGGAAGTTATACAAACATAATTTTGAATTCCTAAAATCTCCTTAAAACCTACTTTTAAAGGAGAAGTTTCCTAGTTTCATTCAATTTTTGAAGATCAGAGGATCAAAGTAGACAGAATCCCTAGAAACTAGGATTGGTGAATTTGAAACCATCGGTAGAGCCACTCCCGCAATGTTAGGACAGGGGCAGTTTGCATTTACATGGTACTTTCTGCTAGCAAATGGCTTTACTTCAATGTTCTTAGTTATTTAGACAACTACATGAAATGTATAGGAAGCTTAGATCTGTAAATGAAGGATAATACTACATTTCCTTTACAGAAAATCTTTAGAAAAAAAGTCTCTCTTCATGTTGAGATGGATTTGTCTTTCCCATCTTGAATCCAAGAGGTATCTAAAATATTGTTATACAGACAGACATTTTAAGAAATTAACTGTTAAGAAGCTTTGTTAATCTATAAAATTGTCGACAGTCTTTCCCTCACTTAGTGTCAGGGGCTGATTCTAGTGACCCTCAGAGACTTTGAGAAGTCTAGTATAGTTGCTAGGGTAATCGTTTTAATTTTTATGAAACAATTTATCGTCTTGGGACACAGTTTATTTTAGGCATGGCCTAATTTCTTTCAAGCCTTAGGACCAAGTATCTCTGATTGTTTGCAAAACTTGGTGAGATACTTAGAGTTTTCCAAGTGTCAGTATAAGATTACTGCTTCTAATTTTGCAGACAGAAAACATGAGAGACATAATAAAACGAAATATTGCACAAGTACCAGAATAGCTAAATTAGACCTAAATCACTTAACTCACTATCACGTTAGAAAAATCTAACTTACTAAATTTTTTTTCAGTGTGATTTCTATCCCAAGGCATGGGTCTCTTCATCTATTCCACACACCTATTCCTCTCTCTCCTCCATAGAAGAGTGAGCGAGCACCTGGCCTGATTGGTATTGCACCTTGAGATTTGTAAAGATGTTTGTTGAAGACTAATTCCATGCGCTTGGTTAATGACGTTGGACTCCATACAGCAAACTCAGTCTTGACCTATTATTTAATGATATAGCTACATGACACAAACTTGATGGTTAAAACTGTTAGCTACGAGGGTCCATCTAATGGCCTTTAAAGCCAAACAACTTTGCAAGGTAATCTCCCCACTACCAGAATGAGACTGTTGCAGAGTATCTGCCATCTGATTTTAATAACTTTTCTTCTCCCCTGGACTCTCCTAATCCATTTGATATCCCAATCAACCTGTGAGCAGTCAGAGGCACAACTGAGCTTAATGTTGATCCTGGTGAAATATCCGAAAGGTAAAACTGCCCTTCCTCCCCACGGCCTCCTCAGACTATTTCAAGTATTTTAAAGTGAAATAAAAATGTACTTCCAGAAACGTATTTCCATTCCTACTGCCCCCATCATTGACAATCACCCCAAACTGGAGGTTGACCTTGGGTTTCTCTGTATTCATGTCGCCTTTTCCTGTGCTCTTCCCTGGTGTGCTCCCCACATCAGTGATTCTTTAATAAGGATGAACTGGTAGAGGAGTGCGCTCCTATAAAATTTTGCACCGGTTTATAAGGACCAAGATAGAAGATGCTGACTTGGAAACAGATAAGGTAGAAAAGGATACTCCCTTTCTTTATCCATAGGATCACACATTGACCACTCTCCTGCTGGGGAAGAGGTAAGACACCTGATTACCACTTAATGGAGTCATTAGCCAAGAAAAATTCTGTAGCAAAGAGACACATTCAACTTCTACATAGTAAAGAAGATCTCTTTGGAATGACCTGTTTTCTTCCTATATTATCTCTTAGCATTTCCAATAAATGTGAATGTATAATAATGCTGTGGTCCGTGAAACTCACAAAAGAAAAGCATTGAGCAGTTGGGGCTTGCCCAACAAAATACAATTTAGTGCTCAGCTGAAGGGAGACTTGTAGAGTGAGATGGCAACTTGTGTTTTAGGGCTGCCATGCTAATTCTATCTGCTCTTCTACCGGTTTGACGGCTGCTTTCCTGCTGTGTTCTTGCTCTAGGCTATGCAAATAAAAACCTTCAGAGGAAATCATAAATACTTGATTTAATTATGGCCATTACCAACCCACTTCTCGCCTCATTTCTCCAAGTGCTTCCACTTGGTATAGATTACAAATGAACAATGGTGATGCAATAAATACATGGGGATAAAATGCAATTCCTCTTTTATGGTTTGTAAAAAATAGAGCAACACAACAAGATGCCTTGTAGCAATTAAACATTTCCTGGTCAGCAGTTTCTTTTAGAGTTGAGGTTTTCAGGGCAAGAGGCTAGGGGAAGGCATTCAAACCTTTCACTCCGGTCAAAGAAGAAAACAAAACAAAAAAGCTGCCCTAGCTTGGCCATCTGAATCCATGCTGAGGTATCCCATGCTGTTATTTCAAAGCCACAAGACACAGGGACTGTGCTATTTTCTGCTCCAGCTGGACAATTTTGACTTTCACACAGATCTCCACATTAATGCCAAGAAGAACCATGTTGATCCTGTTCATCCAGTGACCCTTATATTTAGTTTGGAGACTTCATAATATTTCGCCAGATGCTGTTACTAATATTGGTAATTGTTGAATAGAGTGAATAAATTTTATACACTTTTGGATGTTTCTTGGGGTTAAAAATACTTCTTGTCCTTTATGAGTAACTAACTCATCCTGGTTTGCTTGGTTTTAAAACTGAAATTTCTGCATGCTGAGAACCCGTTCAGTCCAGGGCAAACCAGGTCGGTAGGTAACCCTAGTTATAAGTGACTTTCTAATTCTACTATTTGATCCTTCCCTTTGGGAAATTTCCTTTTGAGAAACAGTTTAAGTGTAGCTAACATTTATTGAGCACCTTAATATGTGCTAAGTACTGTCTAAATCCTTTAAATTTATTTTCTTTTCTAATACCCTCAAAGCCCAGTAAGGAGGGTTGGCTTATACAGCTTCAGGGATCAACAATCACATAGATGAGGTGGCTCTGCTGAAAAAGGTAGATATTACTATCACTGTCCCCATTTTATAGATGAGAAAACAGAAGCACAGAGAGATTAAGTAACTTGCCTATGATCAAACAGCTAGGAAGTCATAAATAGAGAGTTTACCCTGATAGTCTTGTTTGAGAGCTCCAATGGGGCTATTCCTAATAACAGTTGCAATAGCAATCTTTACTCACATTTGAAATGCATATTTATAGATCTGTTGTCTTTACTTGCTCAAAGCTGTCTTGAAATTGTTGCACTTAGGGTGTCTAACCTAGTAAATTTTCTCTAATTAAATTGCTTCACTATGTCTTTCATTTTTTAGGTCTCTTTATTGCTATTTCTCTGTAACGACTATTGGATGAATGGTACCCCCCAAAATCTTAGAACCTTTCTGGTTCAGTATGAAAATGTAAGTGTCTACAGAATAGCACTATCCAACAGAACATTCTGTGATGATGGAAATATCCTACCACGTGTGACTGTTGTGTACTTGAAGAGTAGATGGAGTGACTGAAGAACTGAATTTTAAATTTTATTTCATTTTAATTAACTTTAGATTAAATTTGAATAGCTGCATGTGGCTAGTGGCTACTGTATCGGACAGCACAGGTCTTGAACCCATTTGGTTATTAAGGACATCTTAATATTTATTATGAAAATGATACTAATTGCTTAATTAGTATACCTGTCAACTAGCTCCTATGTGACTAGACATAAAGAAGATATAAGGAGAGAGTACTGAGAGAGAAACCACGCTCACACTCTCCTGTGCTTCTTTTATCTAATAATATTTCTAAGAATGCAAAGAGGATTACAGAGTAGATTACTTTGGGGACCATAAAACCCATATCTAGACATTTTCATGGGTGCCAGACACAGTAGCGCTTAAACTCATTATAATGAAGATAAACACAGGAATTGCAGTTTTTAGGACAATGTTGCAAAAGCTATCTCCAAAATATTAATTAGCCTCAGTTATTGCCTATCTCCATTTGTCTTTCTACATGCATCCACAATCTTATATATTACATGTGTAATACAAATGCAATTTGTTTTCTAGTATTTTAATACATTTTTCACACAAAAATGTAACTGAGCTTTACAATAAAAAACTCAGGAAATTTCTTCAAAACAAAATCTGCTTCAAGTAATATATTATTGTTCTCTGACCTTTGATTTATTCGAATGATTGGGTGGAACAGCCAGAGATACCTAAAAGGGGCGATTATTAAAACAAGTTGGATGGCAAGTTTCTCCATTTATGGTTTTTTCCTGGCCTTGCTTGACTGTATTTGTCACACATCATTAGTCTTGGAAAGAATACACACAGGGAAAACACCTTATGGTGACAACTCATTGAGAGCAGGTGTGTGTCTTTTATTGCGAGACCATGAGCACCACCGAGACCTTTGTTGTTGGCCAAGCCTCTCCCCAGAGCTCAGCCTCTCTCCACAGTCCAGCTTAATTCACCTTGCCAGTCAGAGCTCCCTTTGCTTACAGGAAAAATATTTTTAAAGGCCTTTGTGCTGGCTACCACCTGACACTCAGCTAGCAATTGAATCACCTGCAGCCATCCATCGTTCTTCTCTAGTCTCACTTGTCTACTTAATAGTGATGTCTTAAGGTAAAACTGTCCACTAAAATACAGAATGCCCAGTTAAATTTGAATTTCATATAAATAATAAATATTTTTAGTGTAAATATGTCCCAAATTTTGCATGAGACATAATTTTTATTTATTTATTATTTTTTGTTGAATTTATTGGGGTGACAATGGTTAATAAAATTATATAGGTTTCAGGTGTACAATTCTACAGTATATCATCTGTATATCGTATTATGTGTTCACCACCCCCAGTCAAGATGAAACATACATTTTAATATAAATGTGACCCAAATTTTGCACCAGAGATTCTTATACTAAAAAAAGTTATTTTTTTTTTTATAAATTTGAAATCCATATTTAACTGGACAGCCTGTATTTTTATTTACTAAATCAGTCAGCCCTATATCAGGAGCATTCTCTCCAAATCTTAACAGTGAGAAAAGAGCTGATTCAACTGAAACTTTGTGGGAGACATCACAGTCCTTTGAACAGTGTGGTTTGTCTTTCAGAAGTTCCACATGTACTTTTCTTGAAGTGACTCAGACTTTGATAATGGGACTAATCATCAAATTCAGGTCAGAGCTATGACAAAACAGTGTTGATGGGACTAATGACTTATTGACTGACTGAGTGCCTCTCCGAGCTTCATTTAATCACCTCAGTACAGCAAATTAAACTGCAGAAGAAAGTCAATGACTAATTCAGAATCCAGAACTCTTTCTTTTTCTTTCTCCTGTGGAGGTGTTAAGAGAACTAAAATAAAGTAGCTTTGGTTCTGGAAGTTGCTTGTGCTCAAGGATAAGATGCGCTACTGGTAATAATTTTCAGTAGATTTGTCTTTGCAGCTAGGTGAGGCTATAAAACTTGTGGCATTAGACTTTAAAGGACACAAAGAAAAACATTCTGATAGTGCTTTACCATGCACAGTGCAGAACAGAAAAGGAGTAGAGGATGTGCCATAATAAAATTCTTATTAAATGGAGTCAATGATTTAGGCATCAGTGGCATTGTTCATCCCACTGCTCATGACAAAGGGGGCAGGATTAGAAAAGCAACATGATCTTGAAGCCCACCTAGCAACTTCTGGCTCCTTTAGAGGTAACCCTAAACTTGAGGCCAAGCCACAATATTCAGTCCCAAACAGTTCTTTTATAGCTGTCTGCGTTTGTTTCATCTCCCTTTCATTCTTGGATTAGTGGCTTTAAAATGGAAATGCTGGATTCATTTCAGTTATTAGGCTGATGTAAGCATTGTAATTCTCCCTCTTGAATTCTTAAATGTGTTGATTGTACTCTGGGAATTTTATAGTTCTTTTAGAAATACAGAAAGCTTAGCTCCATTTTTCTAATGTAATTGCTTGTACTTTTTAATTCCCAACTCTATTATATTTGAACTTTTGTAAAGAAATCAAAGAGACACAAAAGCATTCTAAATGACAAATTTCCATTTCTTCTTTTAAAATACAAATAAAAGCAATTTGGAAGAAATTGGAGGGAAAGCAAATTGCTTTAACGTGGAACTTATTCTGATTCTGAAAGTGCTGCTTTTTTTAAAAGAAATACTTTGGTGACCAAAACAAATGGTTGGTGAGCTGGTGACCCAGTAATAATTGGCAGTCTCTGGTGTCCAAAGCCATTTGCATGAATTATTTATGTCTTAGAACTGACAGGAATTTCATAAGAGCAAATAAGGCAAGTCCAGCGGGTGTTGTTTACATGATGCAACCATACATCTGATTGCCTGCAGGTCTCATCTGCCACAGCTGATGCCTTAAAAACCCAGGGGAGGAGTTTATCTCGAGGCAATTCCACACCCATCAAGGTTTGATTAGTCCTTTGCAGGCTCCCTTCCATTCATTGTCCAAAGCAGGTTGACAAAGAACAATTCACCTGATGTTGTTTGCCTTAAAATAACTCAGGAATAGGTGTTGATACTGGATTGCCTCCTCAGACTTTAAAATGATCTTTTAGTCCCCTAAAAATATGTAAAAAAAATGATCAGGAGCCCACTGGATTATGATTTGTTGCTTTATATACCTGAGCTGTGGCTCTCACGGTCTGGCAACCTCCTAGGATGGTTTTTCAGCTGTTTCTGGGACTCAGCTGGTCCTTGACGTCTTCTGCCCCTCATTAACTCGGTTTTCTCTCTGGGCAGCGCCATTCTGGCAAGGCGGGTGGAGGTGGGGATGTGTTTCATTGTACTGGCCTCTTGGGTTGGAATAGGAAGTGAGCAAAATTAAATTGCCTCAAGAACGTTTACATAATTTTTATTACTTGCAGATGAGTGGCCCTTCCTACTCATTTACATGTGAACTTTGAAGAAATGTCCATGCAGTTTATGATCTTTAAAATTTGTTTATTTTATAAATTAAAAATGAAAAGGTTTTTAATGCTTGATGAGAGCAACATATTTATGAAATTTCCATTGGAGTTGTATTTATTTATTTTTGCCTTGGGCATTAATTACAACAAGCTTTGGAAATTAAATGAATGACATAATACTCATCAGATTTTAAAATATTTTGTAGAATATTTTATATTCAACATTTTTATATATTTTAAATACTTTTTTTTAAAAATATATCTTTATTGATTTTAGAGAGAGGAAAGGAGAGGGAGAGAGAGAGATAGAAACATCAATGATGAGAGAGTCATTGATCGGCTGCAGCCCGCAACCTGGGCATGTGCCCTGACCGGAAATCGAACCCTGATTGCCTGGATCCTAGGTTGATGCTTAACCACTGAGCCACGCCCGGCCGGGCTATATTTTAAATACTTTATTCATCAAAACTTCATACAAGTAAAATTTTTAAGAGTATCACTGTCATTGCTCACAATTAAACTTCTAAAGTTATTTCAATATCAATTTATGCCAATCAAAAGTTATTTCCTTTGAATTCTGCCATTTGCAACAATACAGATGAAGCTTGAGAGCATTAGGCTAAGTGAAATAAGTAAGACAGAGAAAGACAAACCACATATTTCTCATATGCGGAGTCTAAAAAGCCCAATTTATAAAAAGGAATAGAGTGGTGGTTGCCAGGGGTAAGGGTGGGGTGGGGAAAATTGGTAGATGCTGGTCAAAGGGTACAAACTTCTAGTTATAAGATGAATGAGTTCTGGGGACCTAATGTACAGCATGGTGATTATAATTAATAATACAATATAATATACTTGAAAGTTGTTAAGAGAGTATCTTAAATATTGTTACCACACAAAAGAAACAGTAATTATGTGACGTGATGAAAGTGTTAGCTAAGCTATGGTGGTAATCATTTTGCGATATAAAGTGCATCAAATCAACATGTTGTACAACTTAAACTTACACAATATTATATGTCAATTATTATCTCAATAAAGCTGGAAGTGGATGGTAGTGATGGCTGCACAACATGAATGTACTTAGTGCATTAGAACTGCACACTTAAAGATGGTTAAAATCGTAAATTTTATGCTATATTTTACCACTATAAAAAATTACTAAGAAAGTTATTTCCTTTGAACATCCAGTATGTAAAATAAACATGGCTGTCTGTGTCATTTATGATGAAAAGAGGACCTACCCTCTAAAAGTTTTTAGAAAACAAACACTGTCCTATTCACAAATAAAAGCTGTAAGGAAACGCATTCAACTTTTACTCTCTGCCTTGGGAAAGTAAACAACTGATATGAGTGTTAGCTCATCCAAGGGCCAGTCTTAGGAGGAAAGAATGGTCGTATGTCCCTCAGAAATCTTGAGTCTCAAAAATATGCAACTAGTGGCAAAAAAGGCCTATTTCCCATCCTAAACCATTTCTCTGTTCCTTCTCATTACTTTTCCCAAGTCCATGGTGTGCTATTTCTTTTCTCTTATGCTGAACACAAATATAATCTTTTAATTGTTATAGACCTAGGTGTTAAAGTCACTTGCATGCATTAGCAGAAAAAAAAATTATTTTCTTCTTCCAAAAGGGAGCTTTTTAGCCTTTATTGAGCAGATTATCTTTTCAATGGACCTTTCCCAGAATGTCCAGCACTCATTTCTCCAGCTTGGTAGAGGAAACTGCTTCTCCCACTGCCTCGGATGTTTGGGGTCTTACTGTGAGAGGGGAAGCTGCTTCATAAATCATGTTGGGATTTGCTCAGACCTTTCTGACGCCTCTGTCCAGGCACATGTGAAAAAGTTTATACATGAATAAGTGAGCTGTATTCATCTCTAACTCCTATGTTTACAAAGACGTCCTGGGCACCTGGAAAAGCAGTCAAACCTCACTCAACACTTGACACTAGTGTAACCTCCTCCTAAGGAAATAAGCACTTAAAATCTGCTGAATCATCAGATTCTCACAATGTTCATGGGAACCATTTCCTGGGAGGTTTCAGATACACCCTTTCTCTGGATGCCCTTAGTGTTGGAAAATATCTATTAGCATTTTTTCACTGCTCAGCCTGAGCTTTTGGAACATACCTTCTTGTGAACATCTTAAGATACTTCGAATTTTTAGATTTTGCTTCTCTTTACCACACTCCCCTTCTAATCCATTCACCCTCCCCACCCCCATGGTCCTCTAAAGTCATTTCTCTGTGGTGTTCAGAGAATAGCAAGAGGTGACACACTGGTCATGCTCAGATCAGGAAAGGCAGGCACACAACTGCTAGGAAAACAGCAGGCAGGCACGATCGCTTCTTAAAGCTGCAGGACAGTTTAGGTCATTAGAGTATTTACTGAGGAGCACCTTTCATCGCACTGTGTTCAGTCAATCAATCAATGCGCATTGTCTCAGCGCCCACACGTAATATATTAGTCAAGAAGGATGTGGGAGATTGGACATGGTCTTTGCCATAGCGAACAAACAAGGAATGATGATCATTGTAAACACCCGGTGAGAATACGTTCATGCGAAAAAACAACTGTGAAGCAGGCAGGGCATTTGCTATTGAGACAGAGCAAGGAGAGAAACAAGATGGCGCGTAGGTAACGGCTGCACCGCCGCCTCCGCAACAACGTCAAAATCACAACTAACACACAGAACCACCGCCACTCAGAGCCTCCTGAGATCCGGCTGCACAGCAGCCCCACAGCCAGGAAGCTGAAGAAGAACCTAGACCGGGAGGAGGGGCGGAGACGCGGGCGGGTCGGGGCTGAATCCCAGAGACGGGGCCGCGGGCCCATACCCGGTGCCGGGTTTAAACCCGGGAGGGAATCTCGGCTGTGGGGGTTTCCTGGAGGAGTGAGGGGTCCCAGCCCCACAGCAGGCCCCCAGCTCAGGGCTCCAGGCCGGGAAGAGACGTCCCCACACCTTCGGGCTGTGAAACCAGCGGGGACTGTCCCTGAGGGTCGCTGAGGCTGCGGGAGCCCCAGCAGCTCCTCTAAAGGGCCCGGCACGGACTCACTCGGACGCTCCCTCTGAGCCCAGCGCCGGGCAGCAGCCTGAAAGGACCCGGGACACTCGGGGGGAACTAACCTGCCTGAGATCCAGGCGAGAGGCGGAGGGCGGCTTCCTCCCAGGCAGAAGGGCTGGCGGAGGCCATGGCTCCTGTGGCGAGTCCTCCCCGCACACAGCCGGCAGGCAGGCGCCATATTTGAATCGCCAGCACCTGACTCACGCCTTTGGCCCCGCCCCGTGATTCCCGGAGGCCCCGCCCCTCCCCACCTGCAGCTCACCCAGGCCGTTTCCAGGGGCTTTTCTGTGCAAGTGGCCTCTCCAGCCTCATGCTTAGGACTTTCCTAAAATCTCTCAAACAAGCAGCAGCGGGCCCCATACAGCTTGATAAGTGGCCCCAGGCCTGGCACTAGCGGCAGCCTGCATTGGCTCATAGCCTGGCCTCTCCTGGACACCTCCAAGCCCAGCACAAGCAGCAGCCAACTACGGTTTGCTGTGTAGCTCATGCTGGGGGCCTTGGGCAAGGAACTGGCAGAGGCTGACTTTGCATCTCCCCGAAGGCCCCAGAGACAGTGCACATGGTGGTCAGACTCGACCACGCTGGATTACAACCCTACCACATCCATGAATGACACACTCAAGGGGCGCACTTGGTGAACACCAAAGCTCCACTGAAGTAAATCCTATTCCATAGGGGTGTCTCCAGCACAGCAGCTCTCTGGTTGTAGTTGCAGCTGGTCCTCACAGTTGATTGGTCTGGGGGTCAGTTCCTCCCAGGGATGCCAACAGCAACCAAGGCTCAACTACAACAGGACAGTGCACACAGCCCACACAGGGGAGCCCCTAGAAGGCCCAGCTCAGGTGACTGGGGAGGCTGAGCCACTGGACCCTACACCTACTATAAAAGGTCACTCTACAAATTCCAGAAAACATAGCAGATCTACCCAATACATAGAAACAAACACCTGGAAGCAGCCAAAACGTGGAGGCAAAGAAGCATGTCACAAAGGAAAGAACAGAAGAAATCTCTAGAAGAGGAACTAAATGAAATAGATCCAAGCAAGCTAACAGACACAGAGTTCAGAATTTTGTTTATAAGGATGTTTAAGCAGACTATTAGGGAAATAACTGAGAAAATCGATAACATAATAAAGTACCAATTTGAAATGAAGGCTACACGAACTGAACTGAAGAATAATTTACATGGAATCAACAGTAGAGTAGAGGATGCTGAGAATCAAAAAACACCCAACCAGAAGAGCAAAAAGAAAAATGAATCCAGAAATAAGAAAATAGTATAAGGAACCTCTGGGACAACTTCAAGAGGGCCAACATTAGTATTATTGGGGTGCCAGAAGGGGAAGAAACAGACCAAGAAATTGAAAACCTATTTGAAAAAATAATTACAGAAAACTTCCCCTACCTGGGGAAAGAAATCAACTTTCAAGTCCAGGAAGCACAGAGGGTCCCAAACAAGAGGAACCCAAAGAGGCCCACAGCAAAACACATCATAATTGAAATGCCAAAGGTTAAAGACAAAGGGAGAATCTTGCCCGGCCGGGCGTGGCTCAGCAGTTGAGCCATTGACCTAGGATCCAGTGATCAGGGTTCGATTCCCGGTCAGGGCACATGCCCCAGGTGTGGGCTCGATCAATGACTCTCTCATCATTGATGTTTCTATCTCTCTCTCTCCCTCTCCATTCCTCTCTCTGAAATCAATAAAGATATATTAAAAAAAAAAAAAAGACAAAAAGAGGATCTTAAAAGCAGCAAGAGAAAAGCAATTAGTTACCTACAAAGGAACACCCATATGACTGTCAGTTGATTTCTCAATAGAAACTTTGCAGGCCAGAAGAGAGCGGCAAGAAATATTCAAAGTGATGAAAAACATGGAACTACAACCAAGATTGCTTTACCCAGCAAAGCTATCATTTAGAATTGAAGGTCAAATAAAGAGCTTCATAGATAAGAAAAAGCTAAAGGAGTTCATCACCACCAGACCAGCACTACAGGAAAAGTTGAAGGGTCTTCTTTAAGAAGAAGCTAATGAACAAAACAATCTGAGGAACTAAATAGGTCCAGAGACACTGACGCATGCAACAGATGATATTTCAGAGGAAAGAGGGAAGGGGGGTGGAGGGTAGGAAGAGATTAACCAAATAAGCTATATGCATATAAGTGAAACCCATGGACACAGACAATAACAGGGTGAAGGCCTAGGGAGGGGGTGGGAGTGAAGTGGAGGGGGTCAATTGGGGGGAAAAAATGGGACACCTGTAATATTCTCAACAATAAAGATAAAAAAAAGAAAGCAAGAGAGCAAGGAACAGCTTCCAAAGAGAGCTTTAGCGCTAGATAGTGAGCATCAGTTTAAATATGACAGGAAAAGTTTATGCAGATTCAGCATTTATCCACCTCTGAACTAGACCCGGCACAGAACTGACAAGGGCCCGACTGTCTTACGTTTTGTGAGTGTGAGATACACTGGGGAAATCAGTAGTGTTATTACAGGGAAAGTGCGCATCTCCTCCTGCTAGAGAGAGTGGTGAGCCCTTCCCCGGCCTGTCCTCTCAGCACCTTTGCAGTGTTTTGTGCAGGAGAGTGTGGGAAAAGGGACAACAACCCTGCTGCTTTCCCCTTTTACTACTAGGCCATGGCTCCTTTACGAAATGGGGGAAAGCGGCCTCTCTGAATTGTGCACCGAGGCACCGCTGCACAGAGCTTAGCATAAATGTCTGTTAATGGCAGCGAGTGAAGGCAGTTAGCTGGGAGAGAATTTTCTAATTAACGTGATGGAGGTATTTTAAGTATTCTGCTAACTAAAGAGAGTATTCTGCTTCTAACCATCTTATTTCTTTAGGCGATAAACTGTAGCTAATGAATGACACAAGATATCAATGAAGATTACAGGGGAGAAAAAAAATCCAGATGTACTGCAGGGTAATACATTTCTTTAAGCTACTGTCGATTTGTGAACTGTACAGGCCCTTCTTTGTAATATATTTTACTGTGAAATATTATAGGAGACATAACTGATTTAAACTTTAATTGTACATCACTTCAAGATGTTAGATTAAACCACAAGTTTAATCCAATAATAATAACTAGTTTTTACTGAGCTCTGTGCTAAATTCCTTAGATTTATTTTGAATTTTAAAAACTAATCTGTTATTTCTGAAGTCACCTTCTATGAATAATAGTATAAGATCGTGATGAAAGAGAACACTCGCTCAGTTGGTCAGTAAGATGTTATATTCAGTGTCCAACACTCACTGTGGTCCTACTTTGGGGTCCACTGTAGATGGAGTGCTTGTGTCTGCCCCATGGTATCTGGAGGTGAAAGTTTTGGAGGTGATAGGTGATGAGGGCAGAGCTTCGATGAGTGGGATCGATATCCTTATAAAAGAGACCCAGAGAGAGTCCTTGCCCCTTTGGCCGTGGGAGGGTATATTGAGAAGATGGCTGTCCATGCAGGAAGCACGTTCTTACCAGACACTGCATCTGCCAGCACCTTGATTTTGGACTTCCTGGCTCCAGAACTGAGAGAAATAAAACCATGTTGTCTTCTAAGCTACCTAGTCTAGGTATGTTGTTCCAGCAGCATGATCAGACTAAGAGAAGGCCTCCTTTTCTAGTTGGATTTCACATGGAGTAGCTACAAGACAAGTTGATATGAACGCTTTTGTATCAACTCAAGTTGAGAGCCAGTACTAAGATGTTCCAAGCATAATGAGTGTGAGGCTTAGACAAGCAAAAATATTTTTTGAGTAGCACATAGCTAATTCAGGCAGAATTTGTTTGTTCATACTAGCCATGTAAATAAAAATAGGTAATAGCAATTTCTTAGGAATATATAGAAACTTTCAAAGTACCCCTATCGAATTTTTACATAAATTATTTCACCATGTGCAATATTTTTAGGAAGAAAAGTATCATTGTTACTATTTGTTAAATAAAAAAAGTTATGGGATTTAGATCAATTCACTAATAAAACAATCACCCTAAAGCCAATTTGCTGAAAGCTAATTTTCTACAAGTAAATTCACTAAGTAATCAACCCAACAACAAACTATTTAAAAAAACCCAAAAAAACAATATGTTCACAGCCATTAAATACATTTTAAAATATTCTTTAAAACATGTTTTTTTAAACCCTCACCAGAGGATGTTTTTTCCATTGATTTCTAGATGGAGTGGAAGGGAAGTAGGAGGGGATGGGGAGAGAGAAAGGAACATCTATGTGAGAGAGACACATCGACTGGTTGCCTCCCACATGCACCCTGGGGATTGGACCTGCAACCTAGGTACTGTCCTTGACCGGGAATTGAACCTGGCCACCCCCCTCCCCAAGGACCCCAGTGCACAGGCCCGCACTCCAACCACTGACACAAAAGTGACACCTTGTTGCAGAAACACTATGGGTTTTAGAGAACTGCCTTAACTAGATCTGTGATTTTAAAAGATTACTCTGATGCCTGACCAGTGTGGCTCTGCAGTTGAGCATCAGCCTATGATCCAGGAGAACAAGGTTTGATTCCTGGTCAGGGCACATGCTCCGGTTGCAGGTTTGATCCCCAGTAGAGGGCATGCAGGAGGCAGCAGATCAATGACTCTCTCATCATTGATGTTTCTTTCTCTCTCTCTCTTCCTTCCTCTCCATCTGAAATCAATAAAGGCATATTTAAAAAAAAAAAAAAAAAAAAAAAGATTGCTCTGGTTATAGTATAAAGAATGGAGTGGAGAAAGCCTAGTCAAGAGAGAGATGAAGAGAGCCAGTACTAAGATGTTCCAAGAGAAGATAGAAAGGATGGGATAGATTCAAGAGATACTTAGACTATAGACTGGCCTGGACCTGGAGACTATTAGATATGGAAGCTGAGAGACCAAGAAGAGACATGGATGATTCTGGGGAAAAAACTCTGAGATTAAAAACATGAGGTTATTTCTCATTATTTGAAAAAAAGCTAATCTGCCTGCAGAGGCTGTTTAATCATTCAAATAAGAAAGTAAATCACTACAGTTTCACACTTTAAAATGGGAGAAAAAAATCTCAATGGTATGAGTGGTATGAAACACACAAGTTTCAGAAACATGATTTGGCAAATTGAAGGACTCTGTTTGAGCCTTACTATTTTTCTTTATTTTAGGGAGGTTGAAGGGAGGGGATTACCTAGGGGAAAACAGACTCGGAGTGAGCTCAAAGGTAAGAAAAGTTACAGGGAGACTAAATAAATGGCAGGACTGTAGTATGTACTAAAAGAGAATATTCAGAATAATGAACTCTGTTTAGTAAAAAACAACAATTCCCTCTCACTCTCATTTAAATATTTAAAAGTGATCGATGAAAACTAGGTTTTGCAAAATCAGAAACTATTTTTGTAATTGTCAAGATTTTAAAAAGCTGAGAAAACATTGTTCTTTAGATCTTTTAATGAATGACCACTGAGAATTTATGAATCAATCTATCTTTCACTATTATAGCACAATTTCACATCACAATGACACTAATGTACCCTATTGTTTTTTATCTCCTATCCCTCTGTTTACTCTCTTTCCCTGTGCCATTTCCTCTTAACAACCAAATTGAACTAGGTGTACTAATAAATGCTTTCTAACAGGAAAAATGGAGTGAATTGTCCACAATAGATTTGTTCATCATTATGAAGATTCTCTTAGAACTGACTTATCTTGATAGGGTGACAGTTTCTTGGAAAAAGACCTTACATAATGTGAAATATTTGTGTGTATTGCTTTTTTGGGGGAAAGTAATGTATTTGTTCTGGCTAAAAGTCAGATGCTAACAGACCATATTATAGCTAACTGTGAGAACATCTCTATATGGTTGACCAATGAGCTTCCATAATTTGTGTACTTCTCATTCCCAGTCAAAAGAAACCACCAAAATTATTTGTGTTCTTTATCCTGGAATTAAACGCATGGACTGCCCTTGGAGGCAATGCATCTACAATATCACTTTCTCTTTTTCTAATAACTGGTTTTTAGAATCTTTAAGTGCCCATAATTTAGGATCTGTAAAAAAATATTTGTATTATAAATTGTCAGTGCCTGTATTAAGGGGTAATTGCTTTTAATAGAGCAAGGAAGACATGCTAGGGGTAAAGAACACTTTATATTATGAGAATTAAAACAATTATCTGGCTACTCCAGGCAAAATATTCCTTTCTTTAATCAGTATTGAGTCAATTTGAAATTTTTTTTTGTCTTAAAGTTTCCAACTAATTTCTTCAGTCTTTCATTGAATTTGATGTGTGTGACTATACTATCTTAATGATCCTAATGTAAGTAGATAGAAAGCGTCTTTCTTGCATTATTCTGCAAGTAGAACTTACACTTGCTATTGTCAAATCCGCCATAAATACTCTCATCACACCATTGACCTACATCCCCACAAGGGAAGCAGGAAAGTAATTTTTAAAAGGCGTCAGTGGCTCTGCCTCTTCTCCTTTTCATTTCTGTTCTTCTTTTCTTTTTCCTCTTAAACAATTCAGTCTAAAAGCCCTTCAGTGACAGAGCAAGGTAGGTGTCTTGGGGTGGGGTAGGGGAGGGAAAGGGGGACTGGGAGGACACTGGAGCTGGTTGGGAGGAGTGTCGTGGTGGCCAGGAGCAAGGTGTGGGTGTCTGAGGAGGTGAGGCCATCCACAGAGTGGGGGTCAGAGCCTGAGCTTGGTGAGGAGGGCATGTTTGCATAGGGCCAGCTTAGCACGGTGTTTGAGGCTGGCCATCATGAGAACATCCATACAAGGGGGCAGCTCAGAACAGGTGGTGGAACCCAAAGGTGTGAGGAGAACCCCCGTGCAAGGGAGGGGGAGGCGGTGATGATGAGAAACTGGTTAACTATGGGAGGAGCAGTTAAATAAGCATACTAAGAATAATATAAACCAAGTTTCTCATTGTCAGAGGAGGCAGTTACAAATACAAAAAGGTAGAAAACTAGAATGAACCTTACGGTGTTAGATTGGAATTGGTGTAAAAAACCATGTATTGGTATAAATACATGGTTTTCAGTATGTGGATAAAGAAATAAACATAAATGTAAATGAATGCATACCCACACATTCCCTAGCTTTGTCCACTAAGAGGGTTTGGGATCAAAAACTCCCCACTGACAATGGCACATCTAATATCCAGATCTTGATTTCCAAATACAATTTTGGAAATTGTACTGAAAGGAAAGAGTGACCAATTCCAGGGATTGGATTAAAGGATTACAAAATGAGGTTGAAACATCTTGTGTCATAAAGTAAGAAAGTGCTCAAAGAATAATTGTGGCATAGCCCAAGGATGCAGGACCTAGCTGGAAGGGGCTCTACTAACTGAATCTGGGATAAATTGAACATCAGTATAAGTACTGATAATGGGTTGTAAGCCAATGAATAAAATTGAAATGCATAAGTCTATTTTGATATAAATAAACACATGAGTACATTAAAAGTATGAGAAATGGAATTTTTATGTAGTTTCAAAGAAACTTGCCACAAAATTATTAATTACAAAGAGAAGAATGACAGCGTCATTTATGTGATATTTATGTCAAATATGCATAGTTTGAATCTAATCAAGAGAAGAAAACTTTAAAACATACCAGCTGAGGGAACTTTTATAAAGTAACGAGGATGTAACCATCAAAACTGTCAAGGTCATGAAAGCCAATGTGAGGCCGAGGAACAGTTCCAGAGGGAAGGACATTGAAAAGACATGGCAAGTAAATGCGATGTGTGATTCTTTTAATATAAAAGGTATTATTGAGACAATTGGCAAAACATAATAGGATGTGAGGATGAACTGGAAGTAACATGTCAGGGTTCATTTCCCGTCTGATGGCTGTGTGCTATCTAGCGGAAGAGTGCTCTTGTTTGTAGGAACTACCCACTGAAGTATCAGGGGGTGAATGGGCATCAGACCAACGGCTTACTCTTCAATGGTTCTAGAAAAAGATTTTCTGTAATTATTTGCAACTTTTTTGTAAGTTTGAGAATATTTTGAGATAAATATCCTTAAAAAGGAAAGTAACTCTAATCGTAACATTGCACAGGGTTCATTATTGGGCATGCCCAATTATTTTAGGAGAAAAGACATCAGCCTTCTGAAGTTCACTCTTTCTTTCCCTTTGAGCTTTAACTCAACTTTTCAAATGTTATTTTATCATGGAGAGCAACATCCTAAGGAGATTCTCCCCCACCCCCGACACACCTTATTAGTAGTTAACATTGTCCAAATCAAACTATTACCGACAAGCTAAAAGACTTCAAAAAGGCTTGCAAAGGGTATATGGACACCTTACTTTCAGGTTTTTGCCTTGAATTAAAAAGGAAAGTTTTCTCTCAGGCCCTACACTTCATGTAATATTAAGAAGTCCTTCCATGTCAAGCTTCCTTTAAGACACTTTTTATATCTCAGAATTCTTGAACTATAGCTAATTACTACCAAGTCGTCTATTCGGTGTTGAACCTGAGCAAAAACTTATTAACATCTATGCACCTTGACCTGCTTGTTTCTCTGTAATATTTTAATTTATAATAGTGATGAATTTGGAAATAAACATGATTTGAAAATCTTCTATGATTGAAGTTCCAAGGAAGAAGAACATTGCAAGGTGCAAAGACAAATGTACTTAAGTGAGTTAAGTTCTAGGGTGATGATAATTTGAAGTCATTCTGATAAGTTTTTGCTCATCAGACCTTCTAAATGAATCTATCTAAATATGAAATGGCCCGCCTTCTTTAGCTCATACTCTGGAAAATGCTGCTTCATTGCACATAGACAAACTTAGTTTATTTGCAAGTGTAAATTATTTCCACATTTTTGGTTAACATGAATGGAATTGTTATTATGAAAATTAGTGGAAAATTTTCCAAAAATATTTGCGGGAGTAAGCATACTTGTATGCTTTAATTTATAATGATCCCAATGTAGAACAAGTCCTACTGATTTGCAGAATTTATTAACAATATATATTAATAAAAAATTCTGGCTCATTTGAAAATATTTAAATTTTTAATTTTATATTATGAAATGTTAAACCATTTCCTTATTTACTTATTCCATATCATATTTGTTGAACAGTGATTATGTACAGTATATGACCAGAGAGTAGGTATATTTTATACTTGTTGGGAGTATTTTACCCAGTTTAAGTGCAAAAAATGCATGCATGTGCATTTTACCTGGTCATTACAAAATTGATTAAAATAGTTTGGTGAAATAGCTAAATCTGTGAAATTTTAATTATCCTCATAGGCAAAGATCAGTGATAATTAAAGATTGGTTGAAAATTGTGAAGTGATGATTGGGTCTTAACTGAATCTGTTTTTCTTACTCTATCCTAAAAGCCTAAAAAGTTAGGAGCTTTGGAGAGCAGTGCCTTCTTACTTATCCTTCTTTACTGTTTTACTTCTGAGGAAGACAAGAAAATATTGATTTCAAAAAGGACGTACACTTTATTTGAATAGAATGGAAATTTAAATTTGTATACATACTTTTTGTATCATCCTACCATCTGTCTTCATTGTTTTGATAAAAAATATTTATGTTTCTTTTTCCCAAGTCCCCTTTCCAAATTCCCATCAAGAGTTGGTTTTGAAATAGCAACGATGGTTGCATTAGCGCAGGTTTTGGCGATTTTGAGACTGGTTAGCTGAGGCTACTTTACCCACATCAGGGAAGACAAAGGGTCTGGAAACTTAGAGCAGGGAAAGAAAGACTGATCTACTGTGGAAGCCATGGGGACAGTTTCTACGTCTCTATACGAGCTCAGCAGTACACTAGAAAATGAAATTTGTGCTTTTTCATTTGCTGAGCAGGGACAATTGCCAGTGCTTTCAACATAACCCAAATTGCTGTTAACATTCTCATAGCTGAAGCAAAGAGTCATGAATTCTTTCGTTTACTCAACACTGCCAGACACTCTGCAGAGGACTGAGGATATAGTGATCCCCATGCCAGACGCGGTCCCTGTCTTTATGGGCGTCCAGTCTGGTAATGGAGACAAAGAGCAAAGCAGTGAAAGCCAAGCAACAAACAGTATACCTTGTGCCGAAGGCTAAGAACGATGACAGAAGTAAAGAGGGAAGATTGAAGTGGCTGCGACCCTGAAGAAACAACAGGGAGAGAATCGCTTTTCCAGAATGGGCTGAGGGAGTGGCACTGGGCGCAGGGAGTGTGCTCGTGGGTGGGGGGATTGGTAGGAGCTCCAGGCAAATTTGTGGAACCAGGTTCTCTGTAAGGGGACAGGGGTTTCAAACAGGAGAGGGGGTGGGTGGCAGTGAAGACAAAGCTTTTCCTCTGCATTTTGACGAAGGAGTGTAAGAGCTTTCGATGAAGTGGTTCTTCTACCTAAACATTTAAAAATGTACAAATGGCTTCTGTTACTCAAAACTCTCCTCTAGCCTCCCATGCCTAGAATATGTTCCAGGTTTCTTACCGTGGCTTTCCGGGCCCTGACTCGGTCCCCTGGCTATTTCTTTAACCTCTTTTTGTGTCTTTGTCTTTCTTGCTATACTTCAGAAACATGAGGCCTCGCCTCCTTCCCCAGTGACGCCGAGCTCTTTCCCCGGACAGGCTCTTAGCAGTGCTGGGTCTCCGTCCGGAATCTGTTCCTTTCTCCTCATGGCTGTCTTCTTACCATCCTTTAGGGTTCCGTTGAATATCACATGCTCTGGGAGGCCTTTGCTAACCATGCTGTGCAAAGCAGGAATTCCCCTGCCCCTCATAGTTTTATTTTCTATTGTACCCTCTTGTTTACTTATTCCATAATATATGTTATAACTTGTAATTGTGTTCTTTATGTTTTCTGTTTACTATTTGTTTTTTGTTTCTCAGTCTACTCCAATACAACCTAAGGTTGTGAAGTCAGGTCCTTCTTGTTCACAAGGCAGTGTCTTTCACATAGACTTTTACATCAATAGACAAGAGGTAAATGAATGAAAGGAGCCAAATACTCTCTGGTTAGGTTGCTCTTCCTGAAACTGAAGCCCTTTGCCACTATCATGCTGGTAAGCTTTTTAACACAAAGTAAATCCCATGTGTCTAAAGAACTTAGATTATCAAAATCAAGCCTGTCACTTATAGTAGAGAGGACTTTCCAAGTTACATTTTTGACAATTTTCACATGGCTCCCCAATATGTTTATCTGAGCAAGAGTTTATCTATATGGTGCATTAGTTAGGTGGTGGTTAAAAAAACAACTCCCAAAGGTCTATTTATTTACTTGAGACATTTCTACTCAGTGGAAAGAAGTGAATATGATAACAAAAAAATACAGCAGCAGTTATTTAGGGGACCTGAGCTCTGAAATGATTATGATCTCTTCCATATCTAATATAAAAGAGTTAATTTTTTTTTCAAATGTCATAACTCTGTGTGTGGTGAAATTAAAATACCTCCTTAGAGATATTCTGATTGCAAAACTTAGAATTGCGAGTAAACTCATCAGGGCAGAAAAGTTGTCTTTCTCTGTATGGCCTCCACCTAGTGCCTCAGTTTTGCAGGAGCCCTCAAAGCCTGCTAACTCTGCCCACAAATTAATGTAGCTCAGGCTTTGACTGGCCATCCCATTTGTTCTGATGCTCTACCTATTCTTTCAATAAATAAAAAATAGCCTTCTATGCCTCAGTGTCGCAGAAGGCAACAGAGCAAAGGAAAGTCAGAGGATACTCCCTAGGGAAGTGCTGGTCAACCCAGTTGGAGTGAAGTTCGGAACGGCAGCTGAGTGAAGCTGGTCTGGAAGCTCAAAGTGGAGAATAGGGGCCCATACTATCACTATTGTCTTTGAGAAATTTTAATTTAATTTTTTTATATCAGAAAACAATTGGGAAGAGAAAAGTAAAGACTATGAAAATAAAAGTCTCCCCACCAAAAAAAGAATGTTTCATAAAATTGTTTCAATTTTACTTGACAGCCTTTTGGAAAAAAGAGAACCATACCCAGTTCTCTTTTTGGATTCAGTTCACCATTTTTGTCTTATACTTAAATTTCAATAGAATATTTTTTGCTTCTTATGCGCAAAGGTATACATTTGCTATTCCTATAGGATTTTTGAGTCTAAGCAAACTGTTACATGAGGTATTGGAACTAAAAAAGAACACAGCTTTTCAATTCTCATTTGAAACCTGTCCCATTGAAGTACAGACTCTTCCACATTCATTGCAACATAAAGGACAGAAATAAACTATCCATTTGCCTGGCAATATTGGCTAGGAAGCTGGAGTTTTAAAGAAAAGGAAGTAATAGACTTTCAGCTGAATTTTTACTGCTAGGGGATGGCCCAAAAGGGTGTTTCCTCTTTCTTGCTAAGCACAAAGAATTGGGATTTAATTACATTATAAACCATTTCATCGACATAGCCATGAAATAACAAGCATCCATGTACTTTATTTTCTTCTTACCATAATGTCAGAGTGTGAGCTGAAATTAAAGGGGGAAAAAGGCTTTGAGGGAACCAGCTAGTTAATATTCCTAGAGAAATAGAAAGAGACAATCGTAAATAGGATCAGGGCGCTCTCTCTCCTGTTCTTTCCTAGTAGGGAGGAACCTGTTACAGAAATAAGACCAGTTCTTTTGTGGGATCTGCAACAGGCTTTAAAAGGATAAGTGGAGCAATGGGCACTAAGGCCTCACGGCCTCAAGCTAAATCCAGCTTATTAGGGGGGAAGCAGAAGAAATCCTCTAGATGGACAGGAGTCAAATTCTGGCGAAAACATTAGGCTTGGAAGGGAGAAACTGAGGCCTGCGTCTCTTGCTCTGTCATCTTGCGAGCGAAGCAGGACAAAGGGGCAATGTCCATCTTCTCCTTCCTGGCTCCAGAAGGGAAGTCTCTTTGGGCGAGTGTGTTCAGTTCTGTTGTTACTACAGCAGAAACAGGTTTAGTTCTTCCCATAATTGTTTCCCCCAATATACATGTTAGTAGTTTTGAATAACCTACTGTTGAAGAACTGTGAAGGATTCTCTAAGAGCAGGGTTCTCCTGTCAAGGTACAAAGGCTCATCTCTGTTCTTTATGGATCTTCATTGCTCGGTTGGGAAAATATTGTGGTTAAAACCTCAGGTTCTTCAGCAAGAATGTTTAAGTATCAGAGATATTTACTGATCATGCCACCCAGTATCTCTGCAGCCTGATTCTGTTACTAGTGTCCTGGATGACTGCCCCCCAGGCTCTGGGCTTGGCCAGTTAGTGCATAATGTTGCTTAGGCTGCAGTGATTCCTTCAGGAGCAGGCTTGTGACCCAGTCACAGTGAAGTGATCCAAACAGGCTTCTCTGGGAATTGCTGGGCTAAGAGATGGTTGTGCTTTCCTGCTGGTCTTGGTTGAGCCTGGCTCTGAGGCTGAGTCTGCTAGACACATTCTGACATCTTGACAGGAGAAGCTGTTTGAAAATGGAGCCAACACACAGACATCTGGGTAACGAAAAAGAGAGGGATACTGTGTGCTGGTGACACGGTGTGAGTTACTTGTTAAGTTCCTTCTGGAGCTAGTCCTAGACTTGCTTCCGGAGATTTTGGTTATGGGAACTCATAAATTCCTGTTTGTCTGGGCTTTCTGTCGTTTGCCAAGAATGAAGCGTAATCAATGTAACTGAGTTCTAATCTCAGCTCAGTCACTTTCAGCTTGGTGACTTTGGACAAGTACCTTATCTCAATATATTTTTTTATCACTTGAAAAAAAAAACAACTACTCAAATTATCTCCCTGATAGGTTTTTTGTGAAGATCAACAAAGGTTGTGATTGTTAAATGCTTGACCATAGTGATGCTCAATAAATACTAACCATTATTACCATACAAAAAATAAATTGTAGCACAACCTTAATATCCAGGACAAAAAATAATCTTCCAAGAGCTTTTAAATCTAAATGTCCTTCCTTTGTAAACATTACACAATTTGTTATAATGCTGAAGTGTCATTCTAGTTCAAATTTTATTTTTTCTCCCTCCTTATATTTGATGGAAAGACTTAACTCCCTTAGGCTTAGTGACTGCTATTTCATAACTTCTCAGCTTACACCGATTTGATGTGCTGCTGAACTTAATTGAAGTATGTGGTAACAGAAATGCAACAATACAGAGGATCTTGAGAAACTGAGATTTTTCAAAATTATAGTATTAGATGTTGACCAATAAGGAAATGATGACAGCAAAAATCAAAGTTCACTGATCAGGGTATATCCAGAAAAGAAGTTTCACCCTTGGTTCCTCTCTACAGAAGAGCTGTACTAATGCAATGGAACAAAGTGGTGGAGGTGTCATCCCTTAGAGTTCTCTCTTGCACTCTCTCTTTGACTATTCTCTTTTGGTTCTTAGATTTATGCAGACGACTCCCAGGCGCACCTCTCCAGACTTTGCCAATTCCTCCAGGCCCAGTCTATCATATCTACAGGTGCCTCCCAAGTCTCTGCTGGTTCTTTCTCATCTTTTTGTACAAATGCTCTTGTGTCTTAGACTCTAGGCTCAGAATATAACGTTATATGTTCACTAAGTTGCCAATTTTGTAGGTTCTGCTTTCTTTCAATTCTACATGTCAGTGTCCTGGTTTAGGTCCTGATTGCTTCTTGCCATAGATGTCTAACTATCTCCCTTGTATGCTACTATCTGTCTCATTTATTGCCTTCCCTCCTTCTTTTTCTTTTCTCCCCCTTTTCTTTTAATGTTACTGTTTCCAGAGTTATGTTTCCTAAAGAACAATTCCCATTACATTACCCTCCTTCCAAGGGTCCACATTATCTTTGGAAGTGGCCCCCAAATTTTGGATTTCATGGACCAGTGAAATAAAAATATATTAGGGAGCCCCAAACAGTGTTGCCAAATTTTTCTTTGCCAAGTAAGAATATTAGAACCTCCTACCACACTGCTATCTATTCTTACCATCACTTCATAAAAGCTATTGTATTTGATTCCAAATTTAGAAAATACATAATCTCCAAATAAAGGAAAGGTCTTTACATTAAATGCCTTTCTTTCATTAAAAAAAGAAACAAAACAAAACAGCCCCCTTACAAATTGTCTTTATTTTTCTCATTTCTCTCCAGCCCAGTGAAAACTTAGACTTAAACCATTACTGGCCCATGGCCAACTTTTGGGAACCATGGTCCACAGAATAAAGTGAAAGTTCTGAGCAGTATTTGAGACTCAATACATCTGGCCAACAGGAGACTTTAGTTTGTGTAGGCAAATATAATTCCTTATTGTTTCATAAATGCATTGGGGAAGTCCCTCTTCAATGCCTTGCCCATCTCTTTTGTCTGGATTGTAAGCTTCTTGATTACTTCCCACCCCTTCCCCTCAGTTCTCAACCCATTCCTACGGAGATCTAGCTCACATGCTGTTCTCTCCCTGTTAACTCAAATTCTCCCATTCATAACTCACCTTTCTTTTTGTTCTGTGCTCCATTACCACTGGGATTTTTATACCTTTCATATTTGACTTGTCATGTGTTACACAGTATTATTACTTATGCACAGTTTACTCTATAGGCAGGGGCTGTGCCTTCTATCCATTAATATGCTGCAGAGTAAATACCTGTGGAATATGGGTAGAATTTGAGAATCTCAGTATTACAGAAAATGTAGTTTTTAGAAGGTATAAAAATAATGTTCATAATGTCTAGTTCAGTATCAATGGCTTAGTGACCGAAAATGTTCCTGTGCCAAAGGAACAAGATACTATAGGGCTGAAGAGGTCAGTCATCTGATCCCAAAGGGGCAACAGAAAGGAGTGGGAAGAGAGACAGTGATCCTCCCAAAGGAAGAGTCAGGCTGGAATCCTGTGGTTATTTCTGTCTGGTTGGCACTGGATGATGTGAGCTTATGATCACTGAGGAAGTCCTAACAGGAAGGCAGGGGGCCAGGTTTACCTTAACTGACTTACAGGCCAACATTCCTAGGTAGTCTTGCTTGCTGATTAGGAGAAATGCCAAGGTAAATGTGGAAGGTTGACAGGAAGACAAACAAGTCAGGCCACGAGGAATGGGATTAAAACAGAACAAAGGACGAAAACCTTTTCTTGCAATTCATTTGATTCCAACATCCAAAGGGAAACGTGCTTTGTTTGTTTGGGAAAGAATTAGCAGGCTGGAGGTGTGTGAATGATATTTCTCCTCTAAACGTAATATTCCTTGACTCTTTGTGAACCAGAACAGAGTAGCAAGATAAAAAAGTGAGGAGAAAGAGAAGAAAGTATGAACCTATCTACCAAAAGGAAATGAACTCAGCACTAACACCATTTTCCCTCTGTCTTAAATGACAGCTACCTTTTCCAATTGCCATTGAATTGGAAGTCTAGTAGACAAGTAGGAAGGTCTATCTATCATCTATCTATATCTATCTATCTATCTATCTATCTATCTATCTATCTATCTATCTATCTATCATTTATCTATCTATCTATCATCTATCTATCTCTATCTATCATCTATCTATCTATCTATCTATCTATCTATCTATCTATCTATCTATCTATCTATCATCTATCTATCTATCTATCATCTATCTATCTATCTATCATCTATCTATCTATCATCATCTATCATCTATCTATCTATCTATCTATCTATCTATCTATCTATCTATCTATCTATCTATCTATCATCTATCTATCTATCTATCTATCTATCTATCTATCTATCTATCTATCATCTATCTATCATCTATCATCTATCTATCTTTCTATCCATCCATCCATCCATCCATCCATCCATCCATCCATCCATCCATCCATCTACCTATCCATCTATCATCTATCATCTCTATCCATCTATCTATCTATCTATCTATCTATCTATCTATCTATCTATCTATCTATCTATCTATCATCTATCTATCTAACATCTATCTATCTATCATCTATCATCTATCTATCATCTATCTATCTATCATTTATCTATCATCTATCTATCTATCTATCTATCTATCTATCTATCTATCTATCTATCTATCTATCTATCATCTATCTATCATCTATCTATCTATCTATCTATCTATCTATCTATCTATCTATCATCTATCATCTATCTATCTATCTATCTATCTATCTATCTATCTATCTATCTATCTATCTATCTATCATCTATCTATCTATCTATCTATCATCATCTATCTATCATCTATCTATCTATCTATCTATCTATCTATCTATCTATCATCTATCATCTATCTATCTATCTATCTATCTATCTATCTATCATCTATCTATCATCTATTATCTATCTATCATCATTTATCTATATCATCTATCATCATCTACCATCTACCTATCTATCAATCACCAATCATCTATCATTTATCATCTATCTATCATCTATCTGTTTATTTATATGTTTGGTAAATGACTTGCACCATCACACTGAAATTCTACAAGAGCAGGAAGCTGCCACAATATTCTTCTGGGAAAAATGTTTCTCCTCATGGAACACTCTAATTTGGCACCTGCTAATAGAGATTATGGCTGCCTGGGAGGTCCTAAATTAGTTGCATAGATGTTTAGAGGTTTCTCTGCTTGATCAGCCTGCTACTATATATAGTATAAAGAATAAATTTGAGAAAATCCATAGCATTTATCTTGATTCACCATCATGGGAGCAGAAGGCTGTGTAACAGTAATAGTGACGGGCTGTGGTTTCAAATACTGTGGTATGCCTCATTGTGCTAGTGAATAATATTGACAGTGTACATCATAATGAATGAGTAGAATCTGAACCACGTCAGACAATTGAAATTCTAACAGAGCACATGTTTTTATGGAGGCCTCAGAGCTTTGTTTCTAGTTACCTTCCTTTCTATTGAATCAAGAACTGTATACAATATACGTGCTTACTTCTAGTCTTTTGTTTTCCCACATAAATCATTCAATAATCAGGCTTAATTAAAAGAGAAGTACAAACTACATTTCTGGAAAATGGTACGACTGATCATTTTTTATCTATACTATTTGGAATTTGTGTGCTAATCTCTTCTCTAAGTGCATAAATATACATGTGCTTAGATTATAACATAGGATTAGATTAATGATTTCTTTCTTTCTACCATAATAAGTGAAAGCAGAGGATGGTCCAGGCAAGTTGAAGGCATCAACTTAACACTACTGGCTGATGAGTTTATCTGGAGTCTAATCAGAGCTGACTTCCCAATGGCTTGGTGTTTTGCTTGAATTTTTGCATTTGTTCTCTGATACAGCTTTCCTCAGAGGTCAACCATTGTTCATCTAATTAGCTAAATTGCTATGAGCAAAGAAGAATCTCACATCTTTAATCTGCCCATATGAGGTCTGCAATACATATGATATTGCAATTTTTTAAAAGGGGGAAATTTTGAAATTGAGAAGTACGTGTGTGTTAGCATTTTAATGAACTTGGAATAATTTTCTTTTGGAAATAAACTAAGTTACTTATTGTTGTAGACTGAATGTTTGTGTCCCATCTCCCCTCAGATTTTCATGTTGAAGCCTTAACCTCCAGTGTGACTGTATTTGGAGATAGAACCTTTGAGGAATTAAGGTTAAATGAAGTTGTAAGGTTGGGGCCCTGATCTGATAGGATAGGATTATTAGGTAGGATCAATGTCTTTATAAAAAGAGACACCTAGAGTGCTCTCTCACTCCACAAGCTCGCAAAGAGAGGTTATATGAGCACACTGCAAGATGGCAGCTACTTATAGGCCAGGAGAAGAAGCCTAAGAATGAAACCTACCTTGCTGGCACTTTGATCTTGGACTTCACAACCCCCAGAACTGTGAGAAATAAATTTTTGTTTAAGCCACTCAGTCTATAGTATTTTGTTATGGCACCCCAAGCAGACTAATACATCTATAAACTTATATGAACTGTGAGAAAATATGAAATTTAGGGGACAAGGGTGGCTATGGTGCATAGTTAGTGTGGTGATTAAGATCTTTTCAACTAGTAAGTCAGAACACCTTTCCTATTGTCCTTCTTTTGTGACCTCACCAGATTTTAGGGTTTTTTTATATGCAAAATTGGAACAGTAATGGATTCTACTTAATGAAGTTGATGCTAAGATTATATGAGTTTGCATGGCAGGCTTAATAGTAAGTGCTCAGTTAATGTTAGCTATTATTACTATTATTATAACCTAAATATAGGCAAAAGACAGTGTCAAGTTCATGTAATGACAGTAAGCAAATGTACTTATGATCTTTTAAAAACTAAAACCACAAATACTATACTCACAAAGGTAAAGGGATTAAGAAGTACAAATGGGCAGTTATAAAAATAGTAATGGGGATGAAAAGTACAGCATAAGGAATATAGTCAGTAATATTGTAATAAGTGTGCATGGTATCTGATGGGTATTAGATTTATTGGGGGGATCACTTCATAAGTTATATAAATGTCTAATTACTATGTTGTACATTTGAAACTAATACAATATTGTGTATCAACTGTAATTAAAAATAAAATAAAAATTTTAAAAAGATTTGGCATTCTGAGTTAATAGTGCAAATAAAAACTAGGTTTTCTTTTTACTTTGGAATAATATTAGTGGTAAAAAATACGTTAGTTTTCTGAATTTTTTTGTAGTGTACTAAAATGATTTTTTTCAGTGTAAGTCATATAGTATGTTAGGTACATAATAAGCTATTCTGTGTTCTGAAGAATAATGACCTGATTTGATAACAGAATATCCACAAACTCATTGAGAATAACTTCTTGAGAGTGGCACTGAGGTCACAGAGTAAGCATGCCAAGGAAGCGTGTAGAGAATGTCCCCTTTCCCATCTAAGCCATTGGAACAGTGCTGCTGCATTAAAGAGCAATGGGATTAGAACTGAGGAGGAGAGATTGCTCCAGTTGGGAGGACAGTGTTTCAACCTGAGTGCAAAAGACAAACCGGCAAAAGTTCAGAGTGTGGTCCATAAAAGTGTATATAGTAGCCAATCTAGACCTTTGAAGGAATGGGTCTAACCAACCTTTTGGAATTCTGTCTACTGGGAAATTCAATTTTTTATCTCACAACTTGACAAAATTCTATTTACTATGAGTAGAATTAATAAGTGCAAAAGCCAATGAAAGAGAAAAAGCAGAAAGCCCATCGTTTCCATCTTCCCAATCACAAAATTTGTATTTGATGGTTAACCTAACACCAGCTTTTGATATGGGTCAGTGGCAGGGTTTGTGACTTATGCCTCCCTTAGACTTGTGGAAATGTTTCCACAAAATTTTATCAGAGAATGCCCTTCCTAAGAAGCAAGTTAATTAAGGAAGAACCAGACAAATAAACTGCCATCCTTGAGATTAGGAAATAGTGCAGTGAATGGCATTCTTTAAGTGAAGGTCTGGGCACAGCCCAAAGACTAATGAATTACTTAGTCTCTTCCACTCAGAAGATGTGGACTTTGATTAGTGTCTGGGGATGTTGTGAAGGGGCTCAGTTTATGGCTTTTCTTTCTCTGAGCTTTAGAAGAGGCAAGAAACATTGGTCAGTATTTCTCACAAACTGAGTGTATCTCCTCCAATTATCACAGCTACAATTGACACCAAGCAATTTAGAGGAGAAACTAATTTAACGTTCAAACATTTCAAGGTGCTTTTTAAACTACTTAATGTAGATCCAGACATCACAATGATTGACAAAGTATCATCAGCGTCACCATAGGAACCAGAAGTGTTTTACAGAGTCCTAAAAGGATCTGACACATTTTTCAAAAGGCCAGCCCCACTGATACCACCTGCTGTTAAGAGGTTTCAGTTCTTTGGTGTCTATTATCTCCAGCAGTCCTTGATCTTCATATTTTAAGATTTGTTTCACTGGTGAGAGGAAAAAAGGCCCTTTTCTATTCTTCAATAGTTTCGCTGTTTATATCCGCCTTACAAATGACAGTTGAGGTGAATGCCTATTTCACTGGGTTTCTGGTTATGACTTCAGTACATGACCCTTTGAATACTAACGGTCTAGCTAAAATGCTGCCAGTGAGCCAGGGACACTCAAGGATCACCATGGCACCGCAGGGCAGGCTAGAAATGGGAAGTCAGAGTCCCATTGTAAACACAAATGCTCTCTTTACATGGACTTCTGGGCAGCTGAGACTTGTACAAATATTTGAAATCTTTTCTTTCAGCCTTGAGGGTAGAAAGCCAAGGGCCTATATTTCCTGCAGGCCATGACTGAGAATTCCAAAATGTATATTTGTTTCATCCCTAAGCTCCCCAGAACCAAATTTGCAGGATCAGCTATGCTCTCCTGTGACTTCAGAGAATCTTGTTACAAAAGGCAAATATTTTTCTTAGGGTGAGTAAATAAACATAACAAATCTGAGCAAATATCAGTTCATAATTCCTTTGCTGCTAAATTCCATGGGCTCTAAATCTCTTTCTTGTGTTTGAGTAGAGAGGTTAACATTTTGTTCAGGCATTTTTAGCGAATTACAGCAATAGAATTCACGAGACTGAGGTCTGGCGAGGGTAATCGGTCTATAGCCATCCTGAAGTCTGACTTGGGCGTCCCCGACTCTCTGGGCTGCTAATCAGCCTCGTTTGGTGAGCTGCGTTGGCAATCACACCCCTGATGCGAGAAGTGACTTTGAGGTCAAATTATTCAGACTATTTTGTTCAGTGACACCAGGCTTTCTCTTTTGTTTCCCCCAACCTTTTGTTTTGAAAAATTCCAAGCCTGAGGAAATGTTGAAAGAATAACACATTAAACACTCATATGCTCTTTATTTAAATTCACAAATTGTTAATATTTTATCACATTTGTGTGCTCTCTATTGATTATATATCTATCATCTACAACATATGGAACATATGTCCTCTTCGATTATCTTTCTTTTCCTGAACCATCTGAAAGTAAATAGTAACATCACGCTGCTCTCCCTCTAAATACTTCAGTATTTATCACTTAAGAATAAAGACTTTTCCTACATTACCACAATGGCATTTTCACTCCAAAGAATTTAAAAAGTGATGCAATGTGCGATATCTAATATAAAGTACATAGTACAATTTTTTCAATTGTCCCTCAAATGTCCTTTGCAGCTTTATAAAAAAATCCAACCAAGTTTCATGTATTATACTTAGTTGTGGTATAGCTTTAGCTTTCCTCCTGGAAGGAGTTTTTGGTCTTTTAGGACAGGAATAATTTGAAGAGCCCAGCCCAGTCTTCTTTGAATTTCTCACAGTTTGGATTTTTCTGGTTGTCTCCTCATGATTAGATTAGAAATTTTGTGGACAAGATTGCTACACAGGTGGGGTTGCGTATGTCCCATTTCCTCATCTCCGGAGGCACACGATGCTAACCTTAATCACTTGGTTTAGGTAGTTTATGAAAGATCTTTCTTTAATAAAGGCATTATTTCTCCTTTGTAAATTAATAAGTAATCTATGAGGTGATTCTTTATTATCACGTAAATATTGTAAGTATGCTGTTTCCCAACAGCCTTTCACTCAGTGGTTTAGGCATCAGTGGCTTCAGCAAGAATAGGCCCCAAATCACGATAGGGACATATTCTCCTGCTCGCCAGGGGCAGGGGTAAGTGAAGACTGAGAAAGGGGAGAACCACCTTCCATCCCTTTCTTAACTGGCACCAATTCTGCAAAAATCACAAAGATTAACCAGATAAAGGGTCAATTTTATTAACATAAGTTTATTTTATAATTTCAAATGTATAGTATTTGCTTACTATTAATTCCATTTGTGAGATCCATGAGCCTGTTTTAGTGAGCATAATAGCTTGATACTGGAGTTCTAGGTGGTACTTGCAGTCATATGAGTCTTATAGGTGAATTTTGTTTGGTTCAGTAAAAAGAAAATACTGATTTAGAGAGGTAATTTTAAAAGATAGCAGCTTATTGTGAAATCTCAGAATGCTTTTAATAAACTGCACTGGAAGCTTCAAAGATGTAAATGACTTTTTTATCTTTTAAATATTGAGTTGTATGGCATAAGAACATTTCAAAACTAGCTTTCTTTTGTTCCTTATCAATAAACGTAAATCAGATTAGAAGTAATCTACCCCTAAAATGATGGTTAGAGCTAGTTATAAGATAATATTATCAATATGTTATGGATGTGCTTGTTGTTGAAAAAACATAAGCAGGTATATCCAAGCCTTGTGTGGGCGTGTAATCTAACTTAACCCACATATGTTGACCTAAAAATATATAGTTTTTGCTTAAATGGGCAGATATAAACCTGATTTTAAACAAGACTAGTACAGAAATAAAATCTTGTTCAGTGTCACATTCAAATGTATATGAAAAGAATACAGGAAAGCTCCACATATAGGTACTCTTTTAAGGCATTAGAGGTTTCCAATGTGTTAAAAGCCGTAGACCTTTGATGACCTACAGGCCTCCATTCTTTCTCTAGCCTCCTCTCTCTCCATCTCCCTTTGTTCCAGCAGTGCTGGGAGCCGGTCCTCTTCCCACTCTCCAGGCTGCTCCAGCCTAGGGCCTTTGTGTCAGCTACCTCCCCTTCCCACTTCCTTCGTCTTCACTAACTTGCCACTTTCTCAGACAGATCTACACTAACCTCTTGATGCCTTTTGCAGCCTCAGCTCAATTTTCCTTTCTTTGGCCTTATAAAATTTTAATATAGTACATAATTTACTTATTTTATTTTTTTGCTACCACTACTAGAATGTAAATTTAATAAACGGCAAGAATTTTTGCTCGTTTCTGTTCATTTCTGGATCCTGAGGCCTTCAAACTAGTCTCAACATAAAATATGCACTCCATAAGTATTTGTTGAATAAGTAAATATAATATTTTTGAATAAAGAAATCCATCTTTTATATGTAAAGTATATAAATCTATTTTAAAGAGTGAAATTCAAATCAAATATTTGCAGACCCTCTGAAGGGATTTACAGCACTCTAGGATTTTATAAGCTCAGTTGGAAATCAATTGCTAAAGACTATTCTTCCTCATATTTCTAGCAGTTGAGGGCTGTACAGGGAGCCCAGGAGTGAAGGGAAAGAATAAACTTCTGGCATCCTTTCAAACTGCTCCTTTGAACAAAAGATGTTACAAAATTTATCACTGCTATATACCAATGTTCTTACCTTCCTGTTTTATCCAGTTTCAAATATTAAAAAAATTAACAACATTTTACTTCTCCCTCTAATAAAACTTAAAGCTGAATCATTAAGAAATTACTAGAATAGTTCTCTTTCAAAGCTTCATATAGATTATTAGGAGTAAAAAGGCCTGTAGTGGTCATCTGATGCAAATGCCTCGTTTTCAGGTGAGAAGACTGAGCCTTAAGACATTAAACTTGTCCTACATCATGAAGCTGAAGAGTGGATACTAACCAGGGTTGAAACCAGGTCTTCTTTAGCTCAGGTGAGTTCCCTCCTCAACTGTGTGAAATAACATGCTCTATTCTTACACAACATGGGGTCATTTTAAAATAGAACAGTAGCTCACCAGTGTGGGAAGGGATGACTTAGAAATAGGATCGCACTTAAAGGACATGCTCAGGTGTCCTCCTGCTGTGGAAGGCCAGCCCTACATCCAGTTTGTCAAGATGAGGAGTCAGGAAATCCACTTAAGCACTGTTTTCATCCCCATTGCATTTAGGTTCACATAAGAGCTTTGCATTCTTTTTTTTTTTAAAATAAATAATTACTTTTTAAACTTTATTTTATTTATTTTAAAATTTAATATATCTTTATTGATTTCAGAGAGGAAAGGAGAGGGAGAGAGAGATAGAAACATCAATGATGAGAGAGTCATTGATCGGTTGCCTCCCTCACACCCCCAACTGGGGATCGAGCCCACAACCTGGGCATGTGCCCTGACCAGGAATCGAACCCCAATCTCCTGGATCCTAGGTCAACGCTCAACCTCTGAGCCCCGCCCCGCCGAACTTTGCATTCTTTAAAAGAGAATTTTTGACAAAGAAGAGAGAAATACACAGAGCTTGTAATAAAAATTGGACTTAAAAAGGGAAGATATGGAATTTTCTTTTTGTTGCACCAAAGAAAACAAAGCCGATAAGACAGAATTAACAGCATGTCAGCAGATGAGCTCTTCAATATCCTACAGTAAAACCTCTGTGCTCTGGAAGGAGCTTCGAAGCAGGTAAAAATGTGACAGGGATGTGAATAGGATTTTGTTTAAGTGAAGTTTTAAAGATTAAACACTTTTTGGTTTCCAGATTCTCATTAGTTTCAGTCCTCAAAATATATAGAAAAAGAAATATAAAATATGGTTTTGCATCAGTAAAAAAATCACTATGAAATTTTTGTTGAGAAGAAAATCAAAATTTTTAAGCAAACATTCAGATCTAAATATTTAATATTTTAAAACCCATATTTGGATATCCAAATATTTTGAAAAAAAGCTCACTTAAAAACCTCCAGTGAAGTGTAAGTTGAAGAGCCAGTCCTCTTTCTATATTATTCTGACACTGCCTTTCTGGGGTGTGAAGCGAGGCCTCGGTCTAGGGGGATGACCGAGGATGCAGTCAGACCCAGATATATGGAGTATATCCACACACTTGGTCTTTCTGTGTCGTTAGCCAAGATACCATCAAGTAAAAATGCATTTTTGCTTAGGTACACTTAATTTGAATGTTTTCATGCTTGTTTATTTGAAGCACTATTTCTATTTTACCTTTCTTTCCCCTAATTTCTTTTCCTAGGAAATTAAAAAATATGCACAAATAACACACAAGAATATGCTAGCAATATAAATTATGTAACAACCAGAGAAAAGCACGTATCTCCTCCTGAATCCTGCTTTCTGCCCAACCACGCCTCCCCACCTCTGGGCCTCTGCAATCTCACTTCATTCACAGAAAAAAACACACACAAAACACTATGATAGTTTGTTTTCTTCTTCTAGTGGTTGCATTCTGAAATGGAAGGGAGAATAGAGAAAATATTAGAATAGACTATAAGAGGCCTAGATGTATAGAGATGCTGAGTATTCCCACTGGAACTATTGCACTGCTATTGGAAGTGTACAATCATACAACTACATTGGAAATGTGTATAATGTAATTTAATAAGTTGACTAGGCATACACTACAGAATGCGTGGGATCGGGAATGAGATGAGAATTCTTGCACTTACAACTTCTATTCAACATCATACTGTAGTTCTAGCCAGAGCAGTAGGATAAACAACAACAAAAAAGCATAAATGGAAAAGAATAAATAATGTTATAAAGCTGTCATTATTAGCAGATAATATGTTTTTGTATGTAGAAAATCCCTAGAGTCTACAGATATGGTCAATATAAAAAAAATCAATTTTATTTCTATCAATAGCAATGACTATAAAATTTAAAAAAGCCATTTATAAATAGCATCAAAAGGATTCAGATACTTAGTAAGAATCTCAAGAAGGAAAACTACAAACATCATTGAGATAATTATAGAATATTTAAATAAATAGAGGGATGAAAAAATTGATGGAAAAATTTGACTTTTAAAGATGTTGATTCCCTGCAAATTAATCTATAGATTTGATGCATGTCCAATCAAAATCTCTGCATTTTCACTTTGTGGAAATTAAAAAGCTGATTCTGAGTTCCACACAGCCTGGCACTCAGAAGGGCCTGTGCCTGGTTAATTGCTCTCCTGTGTCCATCTTGAAATTTTTAATGATTTTTGAACAAGGGTGCTTGGCTTTTCATTTTGCACTCGGCTTTCCGAAGCATGTAGCTGAGGCTGCTGGTCTAATATCGCTTTCAATACAATCTTGATTCTTTAATAGTGTTCAGAATTGCTTAAACATTTTCCTAGGCTATAGTAATTCTTTCCTCTATCTGATGCAATTACACTTTTTACATGTTTTAAAGCTTTATTGAAGTATAAAGTGTACTGGTTTTAGTGTACAGTTCAGTGACTTTTAGTAAGTTTACGGAGTTATGCCACCACCTCCAAATGAGTTCCAGAGCATTTCCATCACTCCAAAAAGATTCTGTGACCCTTTGAAGTCACTCCCTGTTTCCATCACCAGCTCCAGCACTTCTTATATTTTGAATATATTTTTAAAAATATGAATTCTTAGGGTATGTGTATATGGGAGAAGATTCTAAGTTTCTTATCTAGGAAGTTGACAAGAAGAAAGACCTTGAGGGGAATGATAGTCTTCAAAAGAGGGTTTTGTGAAGCCATCAGTTGGAGCAGCCAGTCACCTTTCCCCTTTTCTCTCCAACAGGTGGTTAGTAAGAGGCCTTTTTTATGTGAACTCAAGTCTGATGACAAAATAGTGGACAGGATCCATTTAGATTTAGGCACTGCTACTTAAACAAGACCAGTTTCTCTGTTTTGTTTTGGATTTTCAACAAAAAAAGGAGTCGATTGGAAAATAATACAGTCATACGGCTTAACCTCAGAAGCTAGTACATTGCTGAACTCAGTAAAACAATAATTGCTGTGCCAAGCAGACTTTACAATCATTCTTTTGATTTTAATTTTTATAAAATATTTACTTTTTATGATTATAAAATTTCTAAGTAGTTATGTTTGTAGAATGCACAATATAGGATGATATATAGATGAAAATAAAATGTCCAGTTATTCTAATACTGTGTCACATTTCCTCGTAATATTTTTCTCTGCAATTATGTGTTTATCTAGTGGATTTTATTCTTTTTTTTGCTCCAACATGGGCTCTTAACTCATATACAATTGTTTGCTTGGTGTTTCAAAAATTTTATCATTTATGCATATTCATAAATATTCTTCAAAAATATAACTTATCTATGTGAGTAGCAGCTGACCTTGGACAATGGAAGAGCCTGGGATCAAGGTGTCAAATATGAGACTGAATGTGAAAGTGAGTAGCACCTAGATGCGATTTGGATCTTTTTAGATGCCTCTGTAGCAAGGATACTCAAGATCACAGAAATTCTCCTCCAGACCACTCCATTACAGAACTCTAATAATACAGCAGAAGGTGGAAGATTATTTTAACTAATTTACTTAGGCAGATCAAAACAGCCCCATTACTTAAATATGATTACTTTCTACATATTTCTTGCTTTTTTTCTTTTTTAGTATAATTCCATTTATTTTCAATGTCCAGAATAGGCAAATCCATAGAGACAGAAAGTAGATTAGTGGATTCCAGGGCTGGGGGGGTGGGGGGGGAGGTAGGGTGAGGCAGGGGAATGACTGCTAATGTACACAGTTTTGGGGGAGTGATGAAAATGATCTAGAATTAAATAGAGGTGATGATTACACATTGTAAATATATTTAAAAATCACTGAGTTGTACATCTTAAAAAGCTTAACTTTATGGTGTGTGAATCATACATATTTCTTAATATATTTACATTACATTACTTATTTGTATGTTTCTGCTATGAAAAAATGTTATTCCACAAAGGTGAGATCTATACTTAGTGCAATTCTTAACACATAATAGGTGTTCAATAAGTTTATTGGTGACAGAAGAGGGAGAGGTGAGAACAAAGTTCTGTTTTTGTTCTTTATCACTGAGTAAGCCCACTAATCTCCCTGAAGATAGAAAGCACACAGATATATCATTTACTATAAAGTCATATAAAAACACTTGGCAGGGTGTCCGACACATACTAAGCACTCTTTAAATACTAGCTATTATTATTAATAAAAATAACCTGCCTTCATATAATCAGAAGCCTGAACACTGGCACTGGAGGCCATGAGCAAATGGGTAGTAATGGTGGTGCCAACACCCAGCGAGGGGGATGGGCCCTCTCTAGTCTGGTTTGTCACATAGGAAACTTGTTTGGAGTGTCCCTAAGGCTACTCTTCTTTTCATCTGCAGATATATTATTGAAAATTGCAGCTCAGCCCTGTCAGTCTAAATTACATTAGGAGGCTTAGGAGATGCTCTGCAAGGAGAAAACAGGATTTGGCAATTTGATTTCAGGAAGACTTGAAAGGTCAGAGATGGAAGGCCAAGGTGAAAAAAAAGGGGCTTTGAGCTTCTGCAGAGAGAACGAACCATCAGAGCAAGAATGATCGTTGTGGAAGTTTAGGGAGAACATCTTCAGTGAGAACCATCAACCATGACAGAGTTCTGTCTGTTGGAGGAGGTGAGAGAGACACTGAATTGTCTAAAAGGAATGCTGTTTGTTAACTTTGCTGTTCTCATATGATTTCTTGTTAAAATAGTATTTTTGGCTCAGCAAAACAATTTTCCTTATTTAGTAAAGCTAAAAAGTTATTTTAACTGCCCCTTAGTGTTTCTCATTATTTGTCATATTTTATCCAAAGCTGCTTTTAAAAACAGTGCTAAAACTTTCATGCTTTAAATAAAATCTCCTGCCTTCCTGTAAGCGATTGGCAATTATGTAAGAAGTTAATAAAATAAATCCACTTATGTGAGGTTTTCTACAATACATTTTTACACACAGTCACTTGTTTGTTTTACAGCTAGTTATTATGTCATGTTTTGTTGGCTGTTTGCAGATGAAAGGTTTTCTTTTTTAACCAAGTATAGTATAGTTCTGAATAAGTAGACAGAAAACCCTGAAATATAACCATGTATCTTGTTCATTAAGTGGCTATTATTATGGGACCCTGGATGAGTTACTCAACATCTCTGAACTGCAATTTCCTATAAAATCTATAGAGTGAAAATAATACTATTCTATTTATAGGGTTCTAGTGAGGATTAAATAAGAAAATGAATCTGAGTTTTAAGTGTAGGACTTGGTGCATAATAGCTTAAGATTTTTTATTTAAGTGTGTGAATGTGAGAGACGATCCAGTGGGCACTGTTTTCCTGACAGATGATGTTAATGAGACTGTGATGGAAGATTGTAAACATCTGTGTCTTGGTTATCATTTTTCTGATTTATTTAACCATGTGGATTTGGTAAACTATTTTCAGCTAATCACACACGGGCAATGCCATCTACATGACACAGATGTTTTCTTCAATCCATCAGAAGTGCCTGGGTGTGGCATCGCCTGGGACTGGGCATATTAAAAGTTAGAGGCAAGGAAATTTGAGCTTTTGAATTTTGAGCCTCCTGGAGGGCTTCTAAACTCCTATGTGCCTCAGCTCTGATAATGGAACAGTTGATCATATATATAAACTTTTTTTTTTTCCAGAGAGTCAACATCATCAAGGATGCATGGCTTATTTGGAAATGTTTTGACTCTGTGATTGGAAGGGAAACAAGTTGAGTGGTAGAGAGAGTTAAAAAACAAAACTTAATGCTTGCTTCAGTGTTCATTTTGTTAGAATATTAAGGAAATGTAAATGGAAGAGAGCATAATATTTTTTGAAAGAGCCTTTCTGCAAAAGTGCTCCATGTCCATTTCAGACAAATCAGAAAACAGAGAACAGAAAAAAAATTCCCATAATCCTTCCATCCCAAATATAACTACCCTTGACATTTTTATATCCATCATTACAATTATGTATGCATATATATACATAAACATGTGTATATATATTCATATGTACACACATGTGTGTATTTTCCAAAAATGGAATCACATTGCATAGTGTTTCACCACCTGCTTTTCCCACTTAGTGGGATATTCCTTAAAATCTTTCACATATTTTAATGTTCTTCCACATGATCTTTTTAAGTAGATGGAAGCAGTCCATGGACTAAATGAATTGTTATTTCTTTAATCTCCTAATTTTTGAGAGTAAGTTTCCAATCTTATTGCTATTTTTAAGAAATGACTGTTAATCAGTCTTTAGCTAACAGGAAAAATTTTTAAAGGAATTGAGTGAATATCATATCCAGTCTCTTTATTCTAGCAGGTTATCCCTATGAAATGATTGCATTTAAATCACTTAACAGCATTAGAGGACAGCACGAGGTAATAAAGACAAGTTTCTAAGGCAAAAACATCTAAATCAGAAACTACAACGTCTGCTGGATAGAGGGCGGAGACTATATGGAGTGGGGCCGGGTTTCTCAGTACAGGCCATTCTCCCTTTGGGCAGCAGCATGGGGCTGAAAATGATCATGCCGACTGAAACCGTGCAAATACTCATAATGAATGGGAGAATTTAAGATTGTTTCATGACCTTTAAAGATCCCTGTCAAACATCGAAAACTCTTTTACCTTTTATATAGATGTTGGTTATAAATGTACTGCGTAGTAAAATGAAAAAAACAAAACTATTATATTAATACATTGTAATGTAAAATATTATGGACATTAAAAATTCAGTGTTTTTAGCACTGGCTGGTGTATCTCAGTGGTTAGAGCACTGGCCCACGCACTGAAGGGTCTTGGGTTCAATCTCCTGCCAAGGGCACCCATACCTGAGTTGTAGGTTCGACCCCAGCCCAGGTTGGGGTGCATGTGGGAGGCAACCAATCTATGTATCTCTCTTCCATTGATGCTTCTCTCTCTCTCTCCTCCCTTCCTCCCTTCCACTCTCTCTAAAAATCAATGGGGAAAATATTCTCGAGTGAGTATTAACAGCAACAACAACAAAAAATTAATGCATTTTTTTGTAAAAAAAATTATCAAAAGTAGCTTGAACAGCACTTGCCTTATTTTTCTTGTGTATAACTTGTGATGTATACAAGGCATCTTTTCTAAGTTTTCGCAAATTTCTATTAGCTTCTGACATTTATCTTTGGCTCTTTCAGTGTCAGGAAGTATCTCTAAGAGTGACTTTACTGTGAAGTGCTTTGCCAGCGTTAGGTGTTTCCTCTGGGACACCTTCATCCTGTTTGTCACAAGCTTTTTCCTCATGTATGTCTAGAAGTTTGCCTTCTCCAAGCAACCCTGACTGTACGTGGTCTTGCTAAAGTGGCAATGTCATGAGTCCACCATCTGCTATTGCTTTCATAGCTCCATGAATGTTTCATTTGAATTTTATTTCCAGCATTATTACTTTTCATTTCTTTGTTGCACTTGCGTCTTTGTTTGCCAGTTCTCCATTTCAGTTATCCATTTCTGTAAAATGTCATGTGGGTTTGCCAGTGGGAGACAAGAAGGCCATGCAGCTGCACGCTTTGCTGTCTGCATGGACTGAGCAGCAGAGGTGCAGCGACCGCTCACCGACAGGCTTGGGAAGAAGCGACACGACTGGTCATCTGCAGGAGGTGCGCCTGTTGCTTAGGTAGCGATTTGTGGAATGAAAAGCTAGCAGCAAAATTTGTATTTTACGTAATTATGCTTAATGTACCATGGTAATGGAAATGTGAACCAAGTTGGGGGGACCAGTGTTATTTAACTAAACCACGCTAACGGATTCCCCCATTCTACGGAGAGTCCTGCTGGTTGGGGGACTCACCGCAATGGGACAGAATCTGGAAACTAGATTTCCTCACAGCGCAGCTGGGCTCGTTGAAGGTTTCAGTCTAACTTGAGGGTCTGATTGTTTGCTCCCATTTTACCCCACATACCTTCCCTCCCGACCGCCCCCCACATGCACACCTCATGGGCAGTGGCAAAATAGGCTCAAGTCCTGCAAAGCTGAGTCTCCAGGACAGTTTCAGAAGGTTAAACACAGAGTGGGGACAGAGGGACAAGGAGCTGAGAAAGCTGAGGAATTTATAGCTGAGCCTGTAAAGTGTAAACGAAGAGGATTGATGGTAGCTGAAGACAAAGGGAGGATTCATTGGAAAGAGGGGGAAATGGTTTTGGAAAGTAGGGGTTGGAGAGCCTGGGGAGATTTCTCACAAGGTTTTTGCATATTGCCCACAGTGTCTGTCACATAATAAGGCCTTAAATGAGGCAAAAAGTATTGCTGTGATTTCACCACAAAGGCAAGTATTTTTTATGAATATCAATTTTGGAGAAATAACACTTTCATAAAACCTAGATTAAGTATGACTAACTATATAGGGCATGAAAACGCAATAGTCCAAAGATGAAAGTTAAGCCCAAGGATATTCAATGAGAAATTTATTTTTTATCTCTGTGGTTGATTGTCGGTGCTCCTCTCCACTGTCCCCCAAGTAGTCAGGGTGAGGTTTTGGAAATGTAAATCATGTCATGTAGTTTTTTGCTTAAAACTTTCCAGTGGCTTCCACTGCACCAAGAATAAAATCTCAAGTTGTTCCCATGACCCACAAGGTCTGTTTCTGAATCCTAACAAATTCTCTGACCCCATCTCTTATCCCTATTCTACACCTCTCTCCCCTACCCGCCCATAGTTCTTAGTTATGTTGACCTCGTCTCCTGTTCCACAAACACGCCAAGCTCACTGAGGCCTATGGCCTTTGCTTTTGCCGTTGTCTCTGCCTGGCTTTCAACCTGCAGATCTTCACATGGAAAACCCTAAGCACAGCATCTAACGTGACAGAAAGAGTCAGTAAGTATAAAGTCGTTCTTTGTAAGTTCTTCTGTCCCTAGAACGGTCTATTTTTTTTAGATTTCCTCTTTCTACTCTTACCTGCTTTTGAGGTAAAAATGCATGATAACAAATTGCCCTCTGGAAAAAAAGATGGAAGATCTCTGCATTAGTCCGAATAAATTAGTTATGCTCTAGTAACAACAGTCCCCTGCATCTTGCTGACTTAAAACAACAAAAGTGTATTTTTTGCTCATGCTGCATGTCCAGTGTGAATTGGCAAGCAGGTTCTACTCATTGTAGAGATGCTAGCACTTTCTGATACACCAGTTCAACATGAGGTTTCAGGGTTTTCCCAGTTTGAAGAACATAAGGATAGACAGGAGCGCATTGTCAATTAAATGGTTTATCCCAGAAGTGACACAAATCATTGCTCACATTTTTATTGACTGTAAGTCTGGATCTCCTATTACCTATCTACATTTCCATCTTTTATTAGGCCTTGATGGCAGGGAATACATTTTTTAATTGGTATTTCTAAAATAATTTGGGAGTACTTTTAACAATTCAGATTCCTAGGTTCCACCCTCCAAGATTCTGATTTAGTAGATCTGGGACAGAGAGTGGTCATAAGTTTATCTGTTATTATTCTAGTACCTCAGTGGCAGGTGATTTTGAGACCACACTTTGAGAAGCATGCCTCCAGAGACTAGAACAATGGTCGATCTATTGTAACTGCTGAATAAATATTTTTTTGATTGACTGCAAGATTAGGGTCCCCTTATGAATAAGTATTTAAAGGAATGAATCAGTAATTTAAATAAAAATAACTTGTATATGCTAAATTGCATTAGAAGGAAAGGAAAGGTCCAGGGTTCTATCCATTTATCCTAAAATAACTTCCAACTTCTGGGAGGAGGTAATGCTATGACTATCTTTCTTTCACTTAGTTCAGGTCACAGGTTGATCCACACAGCACACCAGCCATATCTGAGCTCTCATTTAGAAAGAAGATCCAAGCCAAAGGATGTTTTTTAAAAAGCTGATGAGTTCTTTGATTTATTCCATTTGAAATGAACTATGGAGAAAGCAAATCCAATCTCTTGTAATTAAAAGTTACTTTAATTGTGTGAATCACTGCCTATATTTCTTTGACAATGACAGATAATAGCCACTGTTTTATGTTGTATTAAGAATCTAATGGCAAATAACTTCAAAACCCCAACTAACTGGCAGATAATCTCTTTGTCACTTGTCTCCACAGTTTTTATCACATGCTGATCACAGAATAACAATACTAGGAGTAAAGATCATAATGGTGTCATAAAACCAGAGCATAAGTATATGCATTTAAAGTGAAGTTAATGTTCCATTATGATAGACTACCCATCCCCTTGGAAAGCCCCACTATTAAAAACCAGTTCTGCTGAATTTTCAATATTCAGGCTTTTGTCTGAAGGGGAGCTTCAGGCTGGAGGTCTCCATAGTATGTACAAGCATTATGTTTTGGCTCATAAAATCCGAAGGCTTCCAAAGTATTCAAACTTTCATGCAAAGCATGCAGAAAACATCATAGCAAAAACCTGGTGCTTAAAATATCTATTAGTTGCTTTAAAAATTAACTTGTAGCACATTCTATTGTCATATTCCTGTGAGATCTTGCTCTAATAGTATCACTACTTCCTTCTTTGACAAGATATTCATACTGTTGGGCTATTATAGGATATATGTGCATATGCGCCCTCACACCTTGCCTCGTGGGCTAAAGGAAGATACAATAATATTTGGTCAGTTACTGTCTTGCTGAAAATATTGGTGTTTCTTTAATATCTCTATTCTGACCAGCAAATCTAAGCGTCTTGGCTGGGGAGTAACTGGCAATTTCGCCTTTGCCTGAATGGGGGTCATCTTTAGCTAATGCTTCTCTAGCAGAGGGTCGCAAACCAAAAGGGTGGAAAGAAATGCAAACAAGTCACAGGCACTCGAATTCTTGTCTCCCTGTTACTGCCTGAGAGCGCGCCTTTTCTGCATCACGGCTGAGAAGGCAACGTGCAAAGCGGAGTCATGATCTGCTCTCCTGCAGATTTCTCTGCAGTGTCCTTGTAATAAAATGGCTGTGTCTGTTTAGAGTATCCCGTGTACAGTAATAACCATGAGCACATGTAGCAAGGAGATTGTTCATGATGTGCAATATTACCATAAAGCACAGGGTGAGATTAGAAGTGGGAACCAGAATTTCTAAGCTGTCTCTCCTGCCTGGGACATTAGTATGGCACTTAATTTTTTTTTAATTCAGGTGCAGAATTGAGCCAATCATATCCCTCAGCTCACAGCTTATTATAATTACTGGTCCTGGGAAAGCCCCTTTCTTTATTCATTTATCTTATTTCGTCCCCATTTTCATGCCTGTTTTCTTCTTTCCTCTGAAAAGAAGCCTGATGTGTTTATGTATCTTTGTATGTGTTCTTGAGAAATGTGTATCGTTGTTGTGTGTGCTCACATTTTTAATTTTCATAAGTGGGACTAGGTTATAAACCTCAGCCGGTCTTTCCTTGTTCCACTCAGCTTCTATTTACACTGCTGTGTGTATCTCTACTTCGCCAGGCTGCTCACTGCTGAGTCATTTGTTAGGATCTGTGTAGTATTCATACTTGCTTTTTAAAAGTACAACTTTAGTTGTCTTACCTGAGGTTCACTACTTACTAATTTGTTCACTATCTCTATCTTTCTAATAATCAAACATGTTCTATAAATGGGGATCCATCATGCCAGGATGTGGGCAAACATTGGCCTTTAATAGCCTTTTCCAGTCAAGTTCTGTAATGGCACAGGGACATCACAGCTTTTTGGCCAAGGAGAAGACTTCCTTTAGTGGATGAAGACGTGATATACACGAAATATCCCATACTACCCTTTCAGGCCCCCTGCACTTCAACGCTTAATGTAGCCTAACGAATGTTACGAAGCTCTCCTTCAGAATGCTCGTTTGCACTGAAACACGGAAACTGCCTGTGCAGATGTGGAATCGGGGGTGCATGAAGAGATACATAAATTTGAAATAACATAAAGCCGGAGGGTCCTGAAATCAGACCTGCTTCTGACGCTGTCTGGCTCAGTCACTGTGCATGGTCATTAAATGACTCTATCTTTTTTTTCTTCATAGACCTTAGACAATAACCCAGAGTGTCTTGACTTTCTTAAGGAAAAGGGATTATTACTATTGAGTGGAACCATTTCCTGTTCTCTTTTTAAAATCTCTGGGACCGAATGAGGAATGTAAACCAGCCTGACGAGGCCCCGCTCCTGAGAGCAGCCGGGCTGTGTACCTCCATCCCCTGGAACTGCGCCAGGAGGCTGTGTGCCTAATCTGCTCAGAAATCGCTCCTTCTATCTGTCACTGAGGCCTGAACACACACCAGGAATTAGGTACTAATTAATGTCAACACATTACAAATGAAGAAAGAAGGGAAATTGCTTGGACTCATTCCTGAGGAAATCTTCAGCATTCGCTTCAGTTAAAGTTAATGTGTACCTCAGGGCAGCACTGAACCAAATCATAAAATGCTGCTCATATGGATGGGTGACCTGGAGGTGACCCGTGCGAGCCTCTGGACCAGTATTTGTTTCCACATCGTGTCTGTTTTGTTAGAATGCCGCTTATAACATTAGATGTTCTGTTTGGGGGCATCAGTCTAAGAATCCAAACTATGGCTTCATAAGCAATAATTTCTAGAGTACTTACACAAAATTCTAGAATATAACTTTCAAAATGGCACTTTTCTAATTTTAATCCATTTCTGTTTTATGACTTTGATGAATAGCTTTTCTAAGAGTGGAACACATAGATTGTTACATGGATCTTAGGAAGTCTTCCTCTTTTTGGTAGAGGCAGATTCTAATATTATGTTTTTATGTCTATAAAATTAGGAATTGGATGTTAACATCCAAATAATCATTTTTGGGTAATCATAGTAATAAATGTGTACTTATATAGAATGTTTGATCTCAAGTTATGAGATTGAGTCCAACATGTGAGATACCAGTCAGGGGTAAGCCTGTAGTCAGGAATGGGAGACTCAATCTGTAGAAAGAGCATTTGGAACTTTTTGAACCAAAGGGAGTTCAATTTTATGTCCACTGTTCTTTAGGCTTCCTTAATATTTTTCCCCTTTAATATGCCTTGATGTGCACTTTACTAGACCTCACCTGAGAAAGAATGCCTGGGCTTGGACCGGTAAGCACCCTGTTTGCTTAGACCTTCAGCTCACTAGGGAAGACTCAGTGCTCTGCATAGCACCTGGCACTCAGGTGGGCCAAGATTACTGAATAAATAAGGAATATAGGGTGACACAGACATACCTATAATGCCAAGCCCAGCCAGTTTTGACCTTTTAAGTAAACTATTAGAGAATCTGTTTTAGTGCATGAACTTTGGAGTTAAAAATATCTAGATTCCAGCCCTGACAACTGTATGGCCATGGGTAAGTACTCCGTTTAGGGCTCCATTTCCTCAAGTGTAAATGAGGGTTAATAAGGGGTTAGTGGAAAAGAGGGGAGAGGTATATAGTGAAGACTTGTTTAACCATATCAACCCCAGTGATTTTGTTAAAGTTAAAAAAAATTAAGTTCCAGGAATTTTGGCTCTCAGCTAAATACTGCCCTGACTGTTCTCTAACAGGTTAACCCCTTCCACCCCCCAATCTTAATATAATGTCTGGAATGAGGGGACTCGAGCATGTTTTCTCTGTTTCCCTGAGCCTGGCACAAGTCACATGTAAGTCTGTCTGTGTGCTCTCTCCAGACCACACTATGGAAAGATGGATTGGGAAGAACATGCAAGTAAAAAAGTCAGGACAAATATGTTTTATTAAGAAAAGCCTGTTTGAAACTTCCTGGCTCCAGCCATGCATTAGTATTTCTGCAAATAATCTGCGTAATTTTCATTATATTTTGGTAAAGCCCTGGAAGATGAGAAAGCTGGAAAGGAAACAAGAGCAAGGGAGCAAAGAACGGCAGGCCTTACTGTGGGAGGGCAGCAGGCAGTAGGGCGGGGAAAGGGCACCCTGGGGACCGCTCCTTCCCGGGTGGGCGTGTTGGAGGAGGGCTGGGGGAGGCGGAGCGGAGGCTGCGCCAGAACCATTTAAGAGCTGGAAGAAACGAATGTTTTGGTCCTGTTAAAACGTGACAGAACGGTTCCACAAGCGCCCTTACACATGAAAGGTACGCATTAAACTCACTAAAACGGCTCTTTATGTGGGAGAGGGAAGAGAACAGGACTGAGGAGCACACACCTAAATGCGAGGGGCCTCGTCCTGACCGCCGGTGGCTGCAGCTCTGAACTGATATGATTCATTAGCTCGGCTCTCCGCACCCGGGGCGGGCAGAAACCCATCGCCATCGCCACCGCCACCAGAATGACCACGGCGCCCAAAGAGCGAGGGCAGGGCTTTCCCGGGCCCTTCCATTTTGTGCAGCGGGGAAAGCTGCTGCAGGCGACAGGGCCTAGCATTCCCAGGTGCAGGTGTGCGCGTCTGTGCTCTCCTGTGACTAAACTGTCAGAAAGAGAAATGGAGCCTGGGCCAACTGCAGGCTTTTGATTGATTTGGCTTTCTTGAGTCAGGATGTTCATGGTCTAAACATAGCTCTTCTTTTCAACAGACGCTGTCCTTAACCTTCCCATGGTTTTGTGTGTGGAGAGAGAGAGAGAGAGAGAGAGAGAGAGAGAGAGAGAGAGAGAGAGAGAGAGCGTTGACCTTTGGAGTTTACAAAAAACAACAGCCCACTAATTTAAGACCAATACACTGTGTGACAGGTGGAAATGCTGCTGCAGCAAAAAACCCCAACAACAATGTGCACCCCATTAAAATGTAATTAGATAAACATTTGCTACATGCTTGAAACATTTGCTTCCTTGACCAGGGTGAATAGGTTGGAATCCATCCACGGTTAATAAAAAGGGAAGGATATGGGAACTTGGATGAAATGGAAGACGGGGAAATAAAATACTATTTAAAAAACTGATGTAGACACCCAGAAATACGGATCATTGGTTTAAAACTCAGAAGACTGAGGTTATATAAATCTGTCTCTCCCAGTTTTCTATACCAAAGATAAGGAACATATACAGTCTATACCTCCAATGGGACAGTGAGATTTTGATCATAAGAATATCTCAAATAGTGCACTACATTTCCTATGTTCTATATTCTTGACCATTTAGGTACCTATCGTGGGACTTCATGTTTGATGGGTTTAAGGTAGCACCACAAATACGCGCAGAGGTGTGCACAGGCCGGCGAGCTCGCAGCCTCCCTCAGCAGCCTCCCTGCACACTAAGCCACCAAACTTCCCTTCCCCTCTGAGATTCAAAAGCACGAAAGTGGTGATATCCCAAAGCAGTCATGTCGAAGTCTGTGATCCATCCCTGCTCACGAGCAAAACGAGGCTGGGCCTGATCTGTGCATTTTGGGTACCAGGGGGCAGCTGCTTATCTGCTTTCCCTGGAGTGTTTTCTCATTGATTGCATTCCTTCCTTTCTTTTCTTTCTCTCTTCTTTTTTTTGGATTCTTTTCTCATAAAGGAGACAGAGAGAAGGAGAAAGGAAGAGAGGAAGGAGCAGAGAGGGAAGGAGGAAAGGAGAGAGAGAGAAAGAAAGGGGGGCTATCGTTCAGACCACTGCCATCACCCCACCAGCAGACCAGTGGGCGCGGGCGAGCAGGCCCAGCTCGCTGCCCAGCCCGGGGCCTGCCCCGCGCACAGCCGCCCGCCCGCTGAGCCTCACGCAGCTTGGCAGGCACATGCTTTGGGCTCAATTTTGTGGGCTTGAAGAAGAGGTTTCCTTCATATGCCATCTCAGTGTAATGACAGAGCAGCAATGAAACCTTTATAAATTCAAGGGGACTTCTTGTGAAGGTGTGTAAGAGTCAGGATATGAAGGTGGAGAGTAAAACCACATCAACATGGAGGAAATAAGTACATTCTTAAACTGGAACTTCAAAAATTTGCCCTCATTCAGTAGAAGAATAAAAAGGTTGGTCTAGATGTTGTTTTAATCATTTTTGTTTATATTTACAATACAGGGCTAGACACAACTGTTCAATTTCTTGAAAAAGTTTCTTAGTAACGTATGAGCATGGAAATTTCCATAAAGAGTTACACTTAAAGGAATATTGTGCTGGGAATATAAATTGGTACAGAATAGGCTTTCTGGAAGACAATAGCTGTCAAAAAACCTTAAAAATTTGATTGCCCAAGACACAAATGTCTATTTCTAAAACATTATTCTAAAAACATTTAAGTTGGTATAGTGTAGCCTTGTTTTTAATAGTAGACTTTTTAAAGTCCAAAAACAAGAGAGTAGTTAAGCAAAAGATTTTATATATTTATACATTGAAATATGTAGCCTTAAACAACCATGACGTAAAATAATATTTATTGTGGTAGAAAAATGATCATAAAGTGTTAACTGAAAGAAGTAGCCTACACACTATTTGAACAACATGTCTATTTTGTAAAACAGACATGCAAAACTTCTGTAAAGATAGTAGGATGTTTAGGAAAATGTAAAATATTATTTTTCTTTTTATATTTTTTTACATTTTCCAACTTTTTTCTTTGATTAGGCATAATCCCATAATTGTTACTAAAAAAGACATATTCAAAGTCCTTTCTCTCTCTGAGTTTAACGATTGGGTTAAACTCATAGGTTGTGTCCCACATGATCTACTGTGGGTCCTGGGATAGGTGCATTCAATGGAAAGACCCTTATGGCTGTCTCAGGCTTGCACTATTTTGGGCTTGTGATTGCAAAGTGGTGAATTAGAATGTACTAAATTCCAAGGGAGAATGGTTTCCCATTTTATTCATCACCCATAACCAGATGCCCAAGCTATAGCACAAATGGTAACAAACTATGAATTCATCAAATGAAAGGCACTATTATATTGCTGATAATGAGGCAGGGGGCGTGAGTTTAAAGTGCCTTGGTCATCCTAACTCTGTATTTCCTGATCATGATGCAATTGAAACTTCACCTTTCTCATATTACAATGGTTTATATAATATATTTATAGATACGCACAAAAGTATATGATAAAACAGTGTTTTATGGTTTGAGTAAGTAAGCAGCTGGAAACCACTTTGTTTGATTTGTACAGAAGAGTGGAAGTTCAAACATAAGCTGCAATGACTACCCCTTTGTTTAGCTATCATAGACTGTTTCTTTATCACGGTCACATGCAAGCCATTGGAAAAGTAGAGGCAATAACAAACACAGCACCAAACTCCATTGTAATAAGTACTGCTCCTGTGTGTATAATCCCTATATTGGTATCTCTTTAGATTCAAGGTAAAGGGAACAGTGTTCTATAGTCTACTTCCTGTTTTATCACACAGGGTTGCTTCAGGCACATTTGAAAAGTGTTCAAAAGAACACTTACACACAAAAGCTCCCCATGTACTACTATTCTGGCTATGAGAATGAATAACCTCTGCCAATTCTCTACCCTCAACATTTCACCCAGCAGTTGAAACCAGAGTTTACAAATGGCATGCATCTGCATTTTGCCTTATATTTAGTAAGTGTAAATTAATCAGATCGACACATTTAATGACAAAAGTCACCAAACAGTTTTAAGAGTCTTGGATAGGATCTCACATTTTCTCATGTAAAATGAAGTAAAACATGTTGTCAAAATGAAGTGAAAATGTGTTTTTTATAAAAGAAGTTCTATTCTATTGGTACTTAGAGAATTCTTTGCTGCTGTTGATCAAATCTTTTCTACCTTTGTGAACTTGGCCAGTCATGTCAGAGTGCTTCCAATCAAAAGATTACGAGAGTCAAGCAATAACCCCAGTGAAAGAGGGGGAAATATTGAGATTTCAGATTTTTTTCATCACATCTCTGATTTCACACAATAAAAAGCATGACTTGGTAAAGTTAGATATCCTAGTATTGATTGTGAGATATCAGAGAAGGCTGTTAATTTAAGGTTTTATCAGATTACCAAACACTTGCAATGTTTGCTTGATTGACAATTTTACAGCTGGTGTCCTGAAACATATTCTGCTTAGCAACTAATGTTAGGCAGAAGAAAATTTTCTGACTATGTCATGGTTGTGAAAACAGGTGCAGGGTATCTGGAAAATATTTTACTCTGAATAGAAGACAAAAGTGATTTTCAAATGAACAGCTTGAACCTAAAGCTTGTTATTCCATGAAATAATAAAAGCAAACGAAACTTTCTGTTTCTAAAAGTCATGTGTATTCCAACAAAAATAAACTTAGCTTTTAGCTACGAGGGAAAACTCAAACAACTAATTGTTAGAATAATTTTTCTTCAAAGATTGTTATTTAAGTCTAAGGACACTTATTATAATTGTAATAATCTATTTTATATTTTGATTTCTCTGTACTATCGGTGGGTAAACTAGTTTATATAGTCTTTTGAGATGTTTACTCAAACATAAACTGTAGGAAAGAATTTTTTAAAAATTGGAAGGCATTTTTACCTTTTTTAATTTTGAAGAAACTGTATTTTAGGCTCTTTAATTTTAGACTCTTTAATGAACAAAATGAATAATGGCCATATCCTCAAAGTAACTAGAAACAGGAGACTCTGGGGTTTTTCGTGATGATCTCTAAGGTGCTTTGGAAGCCTGAGTTAGGACAAGTGATAATGTAATTCCCAGGCTTCGGAAGTTATGGGAAATATTAGCAGTGGTCCCTGCAACTAAGAATTCAATTTATTCTTTTATTTTTAACCCAAATGAAAATTATCATGCCTTAATTTAACATCTTTTTTAAATTTTATTACTTTTGATTGATTCTGGTAGCAATGACTTGAATAAAACAATAGTTTCTCTTTTAGTTAAAACTAAATTAAACCACAGCCTGATGTAGAAATACAAAAGCTTATCTTTTGTTGGTTTGAAAATACTGGAAAAATGTCTTCACCATTTAAATAGCCCTGAAAGTCATCAAATAACTATATTTAAAGTTAATCATCAATGAATAAAAATAAACTGCTATTTTAAGTGTTTTCCCCCCTGATATCTTCTACCTAACATTTTTTCAGACTTTTGTTCTCCCCTTGAATTATTCAGTTTTGACTCAAATACAGTTACCAGCCTGGCATGGAAGCTCCCAAAGAATGAGTTATTCATTTAGTGGCCTCAATCTGCTTTCCAGGCAGCCTAAGAGGAGCAATAGCAATCGGTTGGTCTCTTCTACGCCCTTCTTTGGGGCGGTGGGAACACACTGGCCCCTGCGTCTTTTCAGCTCAGAGTGAGAGCACACAGAGGAGCCGCGGGCCCGGCGGCCGCCTTCCCCCACTCGGTGCACAGCCGGGAAGGCAGGCAGGCGCTGCTCACAGGCCACGCGAAGCCTCCCCGCCGGGCCGCAGCTGTGACAAGCCAGCACTTCTTCCCTGACACCTAGGGCACACATTTCATAGTCTAAGAATAGACGTGCTTACACCGATCGAGAGTGGGGGAAGCTGACAGAATTACCCTCATATGGCTGGGGCTCAGATGCGTAAAGATGTCAAGAGATCTGGTTTTAATTGAACTGCAAGCTTTTGCCATGTGGTGTTCTACACACAGGGCCGTTTTGCCTTATATGGCCAATAGCATATGTTTTGGCAATATAAAAAACAAAACAAAAACAGTGGATGTGATTGCAGGGAGAACTCCTCAGGAGCTGCAGAAAAGAGTGAGAACTAGTGAATGCTATCTGGAAACTTGATATTTATATTTTTGATTGATATTCAGATATAATGTGCTGATTAAGAAAATCACTCCACAATTGATTGCCATTTTACTCGCTTGTAGAGGGGTGATTTTCTTAGAGACCGATTTTCTTGTGATTGACATATTAACAACTGATAAAATACTTTGGTGTTTTGATTACTCATCTGGCATTAGGATTACTTCTTTGAGAAAGTCTGAATAGTAAAACCAAACTGCTACAATAGTTTTATTATTATGATAACACAAAGTAAACACTGAGAACTGGCTCACCATCCAACTGATGTAGAAAGATCAAAGAAGACCCATATCATAATTTAGCCGTAAGTGAAGGTTTGTGAGGAAATAAAAATTAGGATATCAGATCAATTCTAAAATACAACTTATTTAGTCTATTTCTTCCTTTCAAGGTTTAAAATATAAAGCCTTCATTGCCAGATTAGTCCAGATGTCAGCTTAGAATAAAAGCCAATTTCCATTAGGCAATGGTACTTGTTTTTAACTTCTAAGAGGTCTGTACCTTCTCTTGATAAAATGTGAGAACTCTGTATTTGCAGACTTACTGCTGGTGCATGGACTGGCCTGAAACTTGGTAGTTCTGTTTTTGTCTCTATGTAGCCTTTTAGTAAAATTGCTTTTAAGGAGGGCATATTGCAAGATAAAGTTTAAATACGTTCTTCACAGAGTGAAAACTCCTGGCTTTATTATCCCTAAAGGAACAGTTACACTCTTGGAGGCAGCAGATTATGTCTGTGCCACGACCAGAGGTGGAGCTGATAGTTGAGGCAGAATCCTGGCCATCTCTGCACTGCCTACATCTCACATGGCCTGTGGTCATCCCTTTTGCTCAGATATAAAACAGGCTACATAAAGAGAGAAGGTGATAGATATGCCAAATAATTATCTTACCTATCATCTCTATATTGTTGACTAATTTGTTGATTAATTAAAAGCTGTATACACTGTTATCTGAGTCTGGATAAACTTGATATTCAGCTTCTGGGAGGTTGTAAGAACATGTTCCAGATTATTCCCACACCAGGTGCTGGGTGCTTTCCTGAGAAGCTTCATTGTTGGCCCAGCAGAATTTAGGGCACCTTCAGAAAACCTGATCTCACCTGGGTGACATTTGTCAGATCGCCAACTGGGGTAGAGAGGGCTAGACCTATAGGTACTGCCCCAAATGATTTAATTATAAAATCTAAGTGTTCTTTAAGCTTTGTCACCATTACCTCCCTTGTTCAAGGTAGAGGCCAGGATTCTAAATGTCAGAAGCTGCCACAGAATAGAGCTAAGAGGGTCATCTGGTAAAAAGGCCATAAAACCCAGCTACAACTTAACTGACTTCCCATACAGTTAGTGTTGAGCTGTGGGACAGCACCATGGTCCCGTTGTCCTCTGATACCACAGAAATCTCAACACCATCCACTTTCTCTTGCTTACTTTGCTCTTAGGTACCTGGATTTTTGTTTCTGGTCTTGTTCAATTAAATTGAATTTAATTCTTAAATTATCCTGAGACCCAGACATGGAATAAGCCCATCTTCCTCTTCTGTTGATTTTAAAAAATGCCTCAACTTTTTAATACAAAGAATTGGGTGAGCAGGAGACATTTATGCCATCTTAATTTGAGAGTAAATGGAACATGTGCCTCAGTGGCCTTCATCAATTATAACCAAGAAAACAAGCTCGGTGCACCTCGTTTCTCCCATTGACTGACTGTATCGATGGCTTCCCTATACTTCCACACGGAAGGGCTCAAGGATCAACAAACTTTAGGTGATCCTCTCCTTTTTGGATGCTAAAAATAAATCACAGCTTAACTGCAGTGATACTTAAAGACTCAAACCCAAACCAGAGACAAATGTAAACCTCACATCCTCACATGTTTTAATAAGAAATCATTAATAAGTTCATATGCCTCCTTTTTAACTTAGGTTGGACAATAGGGTGATCAATTTATAAACAACGTAGATGAAAGAGGGAAGCTGATTGGTAAAGCAAATATACCGGAAAGTCATAACCCAGCATTCCTATCAATGGAAACTTAGATCTTTAAAGTAAGAAAGGACTCTAGAGATGAACCAGAATAAGATGAAGATCTAGGGGACTGAGGCCCAGAGAGGTTAGGTGGCTACCATAGGATCCAGTAGCTTAGGGCTGAGGGTCATTTCCTGTCTCTGAGATTGACGCCTTTGACACTATTGTTTGCTATATCATCACGCTTTAGAATAGCCAAATATTTTCCCAGAGTTGACTTTTTAAGTAGAACTTACTGTGGCACTTTCAATGTTCCTTTTAAAAGTTCCTTCCTTGGGTTTGACATTTATTTTCCTCTCAGGAGTTCCCACCTGCCCCCTTCTCCAGGCCGTAGACTTGCATGTCGACACAAGGCCCTGGCTCCCGATTTCCTCTTCCTCAGACTCCCTCTTCCTGAATATCTTGCTTTGCTCTCCGCCCTAGTGCCCCATTGTCCCCTTTTCTTTCTCTAGTCACATGGTAGTGGCCCTAGTTTCTGAAATCTCCACAGAATCCAACCTAGTTGTCCTGACTTTCAGACTCCTCCACATCGTGGTTCTCACAGTGTGGGCCTCAGGGCAGCAGCCCCGCATTGTCTGGGAAGTTCTTAGGGATGCAGATTCTCAGGTCTCAGGCCACACCTACTGTCTTTCCAGTGGTGAGGCTCAGCAATATGTGTGGTTTGTTTTTTTTTTGGTTAATCTTCACCCAAAGGTATTTTTTTCGTTGATTTTTAGAGACAGTGGAAGAGAAGGAGGGAGGGGGAGAGAAAAAGAAAGAGAGAGAGAGGGTGAGAGAAACACTGATGTGAGAGAGAGACATTGATTAGTTGCCTTCCCCACGCTCCCAGGTGGGGCTGGGGATCAAACCTGCCACCCAGGTACATGCCCTTGATGGGGAATCCAACCCAAGACCCTTCAGTGTGCAGGCCAAGCTCTAACCATGGCCCACACCAGCCAGGGTAGCAATCTGTGTTTTAATGAGCCCTGCAGGTGACTCTGACCCTGAGACTGAGAACCACTAACCTACATTATCTTTTGGTAACATGACAAGAGCTCTGTGTAGGACTACTTGTGTTCAGACCCTGCTTTCTGTACTTTGGATAAATTATTTAACCTCTCTGTGCCCCATAGTTTTCATCTGTGAGATGAGAATAATAATACTTTGCCCCAGATATTTGTGTGGAGATGAAATGATACAAGATATGTATGTAATGTACTTAGTACAGAGCAAAACCTAGGAAATGCTAAAAAATATTAGCACTTTTTCTTTCTAAGATAGCTCTACTCACAACACATGAAATGTGTCACTTTCTATATCATACCCTATGAAACTTGTAAACAAATATTAATAGTGAAGCCATGTTACTTAAGAATTTAAATTACATACTAAACCAGGTCTTGAGATTATCAATTTCTATAAAGTTGCTTTCATGTGTGCATTTAAAATAGTTACATGAATATTTAATTTGTATATTTCAACAGATAATAAAAATGATGACTTAATAACAACTCAGAAGAATTAGTTTAGAGAAAGCTATTTTATTGCCACTTAGAAGTAAACCCAGAAAAAGGTTTGCAAGTTTGTTCTTGTAGCAGCTGATACCCTTAAAGGAGAACACCACAGGTTTGTTGCTAATAATAAAGCTCCCTGGCATTTTTCAGTCTAGGACAACTGTGAACTTGCCTGTGAAGAATATCCTTGAGGCATAAATGCAAACTCAACAAATGGAACAGGACCCCACAAGCAACTCTTCAAATCTGAATCATGCATTTTTCTTGCATGTAAATATCATTTCATATTAATTGATACTACTAAACATGTAATCATAAATGCCGCTATACTTTACAATGATCATAAATAAATTCATAGTATTTCACATATAAAATGATCCCTATATATATATTTCCAAATATATAGTTAAAGTTGTGGAATCCCTTTATATATAAGGTTTCCTTAGCTAATGCTGAAGTATGGTTTGCTTTCCTCCCATGCGGACTTCAAACGCTTTTAAATATCATATTATACTTTTAACAAAAAACAAAAACACTAGACACATCATTGTTCTCATACTAATGAGGAGTGCCATTAATCAGCAGAGAGTTTTATACGTGATACCCACATTTTAAATTAGCTATTATTTTCCAGGGTGACCATATTGTTCATGGGTATTGCAATTTTAAAGCTTGTGTTACTTGGAACATATGTCCGGTGCATGGTCCTGGTGAAATGGCTCAGAACAATAGGAAAAATAAAAAGCCCGCCCAGAAAGGACCCTTTTAAAGGCAGGCCAAAAACTGTATGTGTGTAGCATTTTTTTGGCAAGTCAATGGTAAAATCCTGAGCTGTGAATATCTTGGACATAAGGTTATGCAATTGTGGTTAGAGAAATATGGTGGTTGTTCATTTAATTCCTAGCTGACCCAATTTCCATTCATATAAACTATGTTTTGGGGCAGTCATCAGGAGACCACTTTGACTTTGGTTTAAAAGCAATTTCCTTGCCTTTTATGACATTTCAAATTTTCACTAAAAGATAGAAGTATTCTATAAAGCAAATGGCTTGAAAAAATAGAAAAATGTATAGGTAAAGTTTTACAGTGTATCAGCAAATGTTCCTATGCAGTGGTTAAGTACAAGAAATTCTACAAGAAGAAAATAAACATAATGGAGTGGAAGCCATAAAAAAACAAGTCTAAAAATCAAACGTGAATGGGAGTTGCTCCTTTTGCAAGCACAGTTCTCTGAGCTCTTTCTCAGGCATAGTAATTTTGGCCCTGAAACTGCTGCTTAGTGCTAGGGAGGAGATACGAAAATCAGAGATACTCCTTCTGGTCCCAAGACACTAAAATGCCCACAATCCTCTTTGGGGTTAATTATTGTTAATTTTAGTAATAATCATTTTGGAATAAGGAATCCATACTTGAATTCAATCCTTTTAAAAAATAACAGAACCGCTGTTAAGATTGGAACACTGAGAGGATAATGGAATCAAAGGAGCTAAAAGAGGTCTGCTACAAAGGAACAGATTTGTGAAAACAAGCAGTGCCAGACAGTCTCGATAGGGTTCTCAATAGGATTAAGAACTTAGTGAGCACAATGAATGCACCTTCACACACATATATTTATATTTTTGTAATGCATTTGATACAGTATCTCAATAAATCTTGTTTGCCAACCTAATTAGCATTGGCTTTGCCAGTGGGCTCTGTCACAGGGACTGAGAACTGGCTGGAGGACAAGTCCTAATGACTCAGGGCAATGTGTTGACTGTAGGATCAGTGTGAGGTCTGGTTTTGTTTTAATGTCTTTTTTAACGATCTGGAAGAAAGAGGAAATAATTCTTGAATCAAATAATATTTTAATGACAGGCACATGGGCAAACTGGAGAACACAATGAAGAAGCGAGTGAGCACCAGTTCCAGGCCCGCCATTGATTTGAAGGAGGCCAGTCATCTCCTCTTTCTGGTCTGTTTCCCTGTCTGGAAAATGGAGATAATGGCACTCTTGTGAGAAAGCAGAGATAAGATTTTATGATTTCAAATACCATGTGCGATAATACTCCCTCTGATACTATTTGTTGCTTGCCTACTGCTTACAATACCTGTTTGGACGGAGCATAGGGCAGGGCCAGTGTCAGGGAGAAACAGAACAACATTGCCAAGGGACGAGGTTTGGAAGACGAAGGGCCAAAACACCCTGAAAAAACACCTCTTTGTACATGGGTGGGGGAAGCTTAGAGAACAGGGCGCTGAAGCACAGCAACAGAATCTTTTGTGGGGAAACCAGATGGCAGGGTAAAGGGTGAAGCGGAGAAGGGTACAGTAGTCTTACCGAGTTTGGGGGCGGGAACCTCAGGGAGACCTCCCATGCTGTCCAACTTTTTTTCCTTCTGGTCTACACAGAGGATGTGTTTATACTCAAGTACTTGTTAATTGCTATTTAAATGTAAAAGTAGAAGCCAGCAGGCCGTTTTAGGTCAAGCCTTAAAAGAGATTATTTTGGTAGAGTCACCTCTAGTCTGCTGCAGTTGTAGTGTTAGGAACCCTTTTCTTTGTGACACAGGGGCAGTGAGCTGGAGGGGGCTAGGGTGCGGGTGGCTGGTGCTCATTTACACAAACAAAGCTTAAAATGATGTACCAATTTATTTGAAATATGACTATCAAACAGACCAGAATTCTTGTGACAGCTGAAGTGTCTATTCTTTTTAGTAGGAAAAAACATTAGAAGATGGCTGGTTCTTGCTCTGCAAAGCAGGGTTGCTCATATTGGCCCAATTCTAAGCATTTTCCAGGATTGCTTCTTAAAAATATAGATCTCTGGGTCTCAGCCCAGACCCATCAAGTCAGAATCTCCAAAGAAGCCAAAGTCATTGTTATGATCAGGCGAGTGTGAGAAACCCCAAGGCTGAGTAAAGGGAAGTGGATTGTTCTAAAGAGCTGTCTAACCAATCCGTGATAGTCTGATGTAGCCATACCCGCAAAACGGTTCCTTCCAAGCTGACCCAGAATATCTATGTTGAATTATTAAATTCCTTTTTTTCCTGAATAGAACCAAAGATTACAGAGGAAACAGACAAGTCCGTTGCTTTTTCAGTTTTCCTTACCAATCAGCAAAGGACATGTTAATCCTCTAGAACCTGATTTCACAATTTATGAGACTACAGCTTATTTTTCATCATTTGTTTTTAATTTATTTATAATTTACATTCCGTCTGTTTCCAAAACACAGTTTGAGAATTATATTTCAAATTGCCTCGTTAGTGAGGGTTGACAAAATAAACGTTTAGATGTGCGTGAAGGGACTTACTGTTGTCTCATGGGAGCGAGGCTGAAATTCACCCCTGCCTCCCTAGAAACGGGGGGGACTGAGAGAGCTTTCCCGGCCAGGGAATCCTCTTTACAGACGAATCCTTTCCTGCTGGTACCTGGGCTGCTGAAAGCCCAGGCCCATCCCCATGTAGTACTCTTGGGGCTCTGTCCATGCCAGTACAAACAGAGATTTCAAGATTCATTAGATGTTTAGAATACATAAGACACAACTTTAAAAGAGCGTATGTGAAAGGGTGGGCTGGAGGAGAAGATCTCAGAAAAAATATCCAGAAAAGGAACACTCCCTGAGAAAGAAAAAAAGTTATGCTGCTGAATAACATGGAAAAGAATTAACATTTAAAAAAAATACGTAAGCACCTTAGAGACCATTATTAAATAGGTTGTAAATGATGAAAACTTTCTTTGAAAAAAGTGTGTCTACCATAAGTGATAATTTGTGGCCAAATTTTACTTTGACTAAATAGTATCATGGTGGTTTTAAAAGATTTTTTGACGTGCATTTTGTCTGAGGTAGATTTTGCTGCTTCCGTCCATTTTCTCTAAGCTTATGTAACATTTTCCTCCTCCTTTCTTCATAGGCTGTGGCCGGCACATCTTAAGTATTCTGTCTTTTTTTTTTCCTCCTAATTTGAAACAGCAAAACAATCCCCTCAGAGAGCAGTCAGCTCGTGTTGCACATTGGTGCTGGGTAAATTGCTTCGCTAATGTCGGCAGAATCATGGTATTGCCACTCAGTTGAACTTGGGGTACAGATATTTGGGGCCACTAGACTGATGTGTTCTGGTAGACTCTCCCCCCTCTTCCCTCCATGATAAATAGTCTCCATGAATTCTGCACTCACACCCCTGTGTTCCAGAACCTTAGCCAGAACCTCTGACCAGGCCTCGCTTCGCCAGGATGCTCTCAGCTCAGCGCACCCCTGGCTGTGGAAGGGGCTGTGAGTGGATATCATCGTCTCATGATAAAACCTGTTGTTTCTACTTCTTTAAGAGTCTAGCTACCCTCTAACAAAACATTTAAAATAGAAAGGATACTGAATATTCTCACCATTCAATTATAGCTCTTCTATCTACTAGCAGTGTAGGTTGCTGGTAACTTCCTAGTCCTAATTTCCTTACTCCCTGAAGTGAGGACATTATCCTGTTTGCTGTGAAGGGAGGAGCTAATGAGCCTAATACATCCAGCACAGTGCCAGGCATGTGACTGGTGCTTAATAAGTGGTAACTATTGTTATTATGATAGAAATAATCTATTTTTATTGGTTAATTTTCTTTTAGCTTTATCCAGGGTATTTGCTTTTATTCTACATTTCTCTCATGTTTTAAAAAAATTTTCATCTTTTTATATTGGTGATTCAACTTCTCTATGTCTTTTTAAAAGAAAAATGTATTTAAGCACTTTTTGTGTTTAAATTCTTATGATTAGTTAGGTTTTAAAATATTTTTTAATTATCTTAAAATTTTATTTTCCAGTTATTATTCTACTTTTATGTTTATTTCCTTTCATTTCCTCTTCTATTTATGTATACCTGTATGAGTGAATAAATTCATGTACTTATTTTATGATTTGGTTTTTATAACAGGCGCACATGAAAGCAAGGCAGCAGGAGTGGTAATAGCTTGTTCTTATCATAAAAGGTTGGCCGCAGCCTTTTATCCAGCTGCTCCTCCAACTATGTTTAACAGAACTTTTAGCGTGTGTGACAAAGGTGCAAAACATTGAGAGGCTTAAGATAGCCCTGAGTTAACTCTTCCCATGATTAAGCTTTGCTTAATGCATATGGAACACTTATTTTCACCACAGCAGCATAGTCTCATGACAATCATTAATTACACCAGTATTTTTACTTTCTAGTGTTGTTTTTGCTATTATTAATGCACCACTTCCTGGCAACAGCAGTAATTAAACACATATTTGGAGAAATGATGCAAACAATTCATTTATATTTTCTCAGTTGCTTTTTAAAAATTAAATAGGGTCCTATTCATTAATTTACCTATCCAATAAATTAAGCACTACATGCTTTGTTGAAGGGATGGTTCTAGCATCAGGGGCATCTAATTTAGTTGTTTAGTTCTGCACTGACCTAAATGTATTTAATAGCCACATGTGGTTAAGTGAGCACTTGAAATGTGGCTTGTGTCACTGAGGAAGTGAATTTTTAATTTTGATTAATTTTAACTACTTTAAATTTACATTTTAACACTGAAACAGTGTAAGATAATTTTCCATTAAGCACAATTTTATTGTATGTGCAATATCTCATTAATGATTTTTATATTGATTACATGTTGAATGATAATATTTTAGGCCTATCAGGTTAAGTTAAAATATATTATTAAAATTAACTTCCCCTATTTCTTTTTACCTCTTTTTAATGTTGCTTCTAAAAATTACATATGTGACTTTCATTATATTTCAGTGGGCTAGTGTTGGCATAGGAACCCTACATCCATCAAACAAGAAGCAAGTACAAAGTAGTATCAAAAGAACATGTAAAGAAAGCATAACTGGTTAATATAGATTTTAGAAGTTTATAAAAAGAAAAAAGAATCAAGATTCATGAAGAGTTAGGAAGGAATCACCTAAAGACATGTCTTCATTTGAGCTTGAGCTCTGGAGACAAAGTCTGCAGAGCAGGGGAAAAGCAATGACCCAAGGGCGGAGTATACTGAAAAGCTGACCGAGTGGGAGGAATTAGCATTGAGAATGGATGTCGTAAGATGAAACCGTGAGGAGGAGCTCAAGCTTCTTCTCTAAACTCCCACTGCATATCAAAAACTCTATGTTCAGTCAACTTTCAACAACTATTTACTGCATGTCTACAGTTAGGCATTGTTCTAATCTAGATGTTGAAGACATAGCAGGCAAATTCTTATTCTTGTTACATTTTAGTTGAGTTGAGCAAGTGTACCATGCTCTCAGATAATAGACACTTTATAAATAAATGGGTAAGAGAAAGGAAATCCAGATTTTTACAGTACTAGAAAGAAAATAAAATGGTGGTAGGTAAGATAAAGGAAGGCACTCTCAGCTCATTTAGATGGAGCCCCAAAGCATGGCCTCATGGAAGAAGTGACATGGGAGCTGAAAATTAGAAAATAGGAAATTGTCAACCAAACCAATATCTGCTCAGCAGATGAATTGACAAATAGGAAGGCCTGAGGATGAGTGGGCTTGGTGTGTTTCCGAAACAGAAAGACTACTGTGGCTGGTGCCCAGGGAGCATGAGCTTGGGGACATAAGCAGAAACCAGATCATATCTGACCTTAGAAGCCAAAATAACAATTTGTGATTTACTATGTGCAATGAAATATTGAAGAGTCTTGATCAGAAGTGTAATATGAACTGATGTCCGGCTGTTCTGTGGAGAATGGATTGTTGAAGACAATAGGAGAACTCCCCCAACGTCCATGAACTGGAAGTCATGCCTCCCTTTGCATTCCTATACAGCATTATCTGTACATCTCCTAGGGCACTTTTCCTTTCTTATCTTGTATTGTGATTATCAATTCAAGTCATAGCTCCACTATCTGGGAAGAATTCAGTCTAATTCATCTTTGCCTCTCTCATAGTCTGAGCACAGTGCTTTGGACATAATGAGCCCTCCATGAATATTTATTAAATGAATGAATCATGGAGTGGATGATAATTCAGACTCTGCTTGAATACTTTCAATGACAAAAGAACATAGCTTCATAAAGCAACTCATTCCATTGTTAGAAGGTTCTAATGGTTAAAAAATGTTTTAAAACTGTTAAGAAATGGATATTTCTTTTATTTTTACTTATTCACTTTTATTATTTTATTTGTCTGTGGAACAGCAGAGAAGAAAGAAATTTTCTCTTTCAAAAAATCATTCTTTAGCTATTGCTGACAGTGATTATTTTCACAAATGTTTTATTTTTACCATCCCCAAACTTTTCAATATTTTTAGACATAGTTTTATTTGCTCTTCTCATCACTTTCTTTAGTTTACACTTTGGTTTATCATAACCCCCTTAAAATATGATGCTCCAAGTTGAATATAGTATACCACATGGATCTGAAGAGTCAGTATATTGAAGCTATTACTAACTTTGGTGGAGGTTCACTCATGACTGAGCACTAAACATTTTTAATAGCTGCATCAAAATATTGGTTCATATAGAAATGTTTAATCAGATTATTAAGATGTGTCACCTGTTGAAGGTGATGAGTGGGTATTTATGACCCATTGCCCTGGGCTTGTCAGTGGTTTACTGAAGCAACTGTAATTGATAGGGTAGAGTCAGGAAACATCTCGTGGAGCCCACTGATGATGTGACTTGAGTTAAGGATAGTAAATGAGTGCTAAATTGGTAATGAGTATTATCTTTCTAAAATTCAGATATGCATTTAGTAGGGATCTTAATTCTCTTAATTCCCTACTTCTCTATTTAAGGCTTCATAAATATTAGATGACCTGCACAATATTGGCCAAGTCTGGGAGAATGGAATTTTGGAGTAGAAGAAAGCTATTTAAACCCCCCTCTTCACAGCATATCTGATAGATAGGTGTTAATTGCACTTGATTTCAGGGTTGGTTTAGGTAACACAATTGTAAAGTTGGAGGTAATCATAAAGACCATCTTCCAATCTATTTAGGATCCTCTTCTTTCAAACTGTAGGAAAGGAACCATGAGCATTAGATCTGCTTCCATTCATTTGCTCCACAAAATCTTAAAGGATGAATACAAACATGAGTAAAATATGTGTTATTGTCTGAATGAATCACGATGATCAGTACGTTTCATTGCTTACTTGCACTGGCCCTTGTAGCATGCATTACTTTCCTCTAACTTCATCTGTCTTCTTTTTTTATTTTCTTTTTCCTGATAGCTTCTACTCTTTTGAAAATGTACTTCTAGTTTCTATTTATCAAAGTCAACTTTGGAACGAGGCATGATATATTTCTAATAGGTCATGAGGCCCATGGGTAACTTAAGCTTTCACCTTTTTCTCGATAGAAAAAAAAAAAATGCATGTAGCAGTGATCACTGACCTAGAAACTTCTAGGTGGTCTATAGTTATGCTATTTACTTTACCTGTTTTCAGAGAAATACCTCATTCTGCTGATTTGAAAGCAAGAATTATTAGCAGTTTGCTTATTTTCTCTCAGTTCTATCTTGAGTGACAATAAATTGGTTATTGTTTTTGCTAAATTTTTTTGATTAGCATGTTTTCATTATGAATTAGTTATATCTCATTATGGTTTCATTGACTAGATTCTAGAATATAATAATCTCAAAATGCATCACCCAAGTCAATCTTTAGTCACATTACAATATAGGTTCCTATGTTAAAAACAAGGAAAATTTTGACAGTAAAGTGTATATTCTCAGATACTTCTAATTCTTTTAGTATACAAACAATTAAGAATATAATTTGTTATTGAGAAAATATGTCAATGAAAAATTCAAAATTCAAAACGGAAACTTTTTTTATCCCTTTATGCCTAGAGATAAACTGAAGATATACTTTTTTCCAAAAATGTTAAGCAAAAAATTATTTGCTTAGTGAAAAAAGGGACCAAAAACTGTTGTTAAATAACCAAACAAAGTTGAAAGATTCTAGGTAGAATGGAGTGCTTGTGGCCAACCAAGACTAGAATGAATCAAATACAAAAATAATCTATTAAAGGCATCTCAGAGCTTCTGAAGCAAAAAGGCAGGAAGAGTTCATATTCTGACTTACCATGGAAATATGTAAGAATTTATATATTTGATTAATCCAAAAGGAGGTAAGAAAAGAGAGAAAAGTGGTATATAAAACAGTTGTATCAAATGGAAAATAAATGATGATAGATGTAAATGTACTCAAAGCTCCAAGTGGAAGGCTAAAATTATCTGATTAGTTTAAAAAAACACCACCACAATAAAACGAAACTTAACTATCTGCTTCTTATAAATATAAAGCAAAAGAAATAAATGACCTTTGCAATCATTAACAAAAAATGGCATAGCTATAAGACAAAATAAGCATTAATAAAAATTTATTTGTAGAGATAAAGTGGGACATTTGCTAGTGGCAAAGGGGTCAAACAACCAGAAAGGTAGAAAGCTCTAATCCTCATAAATGTCACACTTCAGTGAGAAACAGACACAAGCATTTCAAAATAGAGCTGAAAAATAGGAAATTTTGTTTATCAAGCAGATGTAATATTCATACCCTCAGCTCTGGGTCCTCTCCTGCAGATGAGAGCTGCTGTGCTCTCTGTTGTCAAATACAGTGTTTTTGAGTTCACAACCCAAACCATGAAGACCTTGACTATGAACAGTATAGTAGGGTTTCTGGAAGGACTTGAGGGGAATGGTGATGAGCAACAAATACCCTTTAAGTAGTTAACTGCTGGTTTTGAAAACTGTATTTTTATCTTATTATGGTTTTATATATGCATAGTTTAAAGATGAACAGCGGTATGTGGCTTATTATGAAAAAAATTTCTCCACCTGCCTTCTCTTCTCCCACCCCACAATTCCTGTGGCCCTTCACCAACAATTTTAAATTATTTTAGCGGCTTATTGTTTTTTTTTTTTCTTATTTAGCTTTTATTATTTTCGATGACATATTTTCTTTGTTTACAGTGTTAAAAATTGCATGGCCAGCTGGGCGTGGCTCAGCGGTTGAGCGTCGGCCTGGGATCCAGGCGAACGGGGTTCGATTCCCGGTCAGGGCACATGCCCGGGTTGCGGGCTCGATCAGTGACTCTCTCATCATTGATGTTTCTATCTCTCTCTCTCCCTCTCCTTTCCTCTCTCTGAAATCAATAAAGGTATATTTAAAAAAAAAAATTGCAAATACACTTGAGGTTCCAGTATATTTCTCTCCAAAGCCGTTCTCCTCCCTCCCCCAGAGTTAACACCACCATGTGTTTTTTGCTTATTATTTTTTTGCAAATTTTTATGACTTTGCTCTATATCTATGTATAGAATATTAACTCTGGTTTTATAAGAGTGTGATATCTCTTGTTATCACATTGCAATACTGTAATATTGCATTTTGTAGCATTATTTCCAGCTTTATTGAGACATATTGACACATAACATCACATAAGTTTAAAGTGTACAATGTGTTGATTCAATACACTTACATATTGCAAAATGATTACCGCTGTAGCGTTAGCTGGCACCTCTATCATGCCACGTAATTACCCTTTTCATTTTGTGGTGAGAACATTTACCGCCTACTCACTTAACCTTCCTGTATATAATGCAGAGTTAGCTGAAATCCCGATGCTGTACATACAGCCCCAGAACTTACTAATCTTATGATTTGTACCTTTTGACCAACATCTCCCCATTTTCTCCAACTCAGGCCCTGGTAACCACTATTCTACTCTCTATGAACTGAGCTTTTTTAAGATTCCACATATAAGCGATATCATATAGTATTTGTCTTTTTCGTCTCACTTATTTCACTTAGCATAATGCCCTCAAGGTTCATCTAAATTGTCATAAACAGTAGAATTTCCTTCTTTCCTGTGGCTGAATTATATATTCCATCTCTTGGCCTTTGTGAATAATGCTGCTATATACATGGGAGATCCTGGTTTCGTTTCCTTTGGATATGTACCCAGAAGTGAGACTGCTGGATCATATGGCAGTTATATGTTTAATTTTTTGAGGAACCTCCATACCATTTTCCATTGTGACTGGACCAATCTACATTCCCACCAACAGCTTATAAAGGTGCTATTTTCTCTGCATCCTCACCAACACTTGTTATCTCTTGATTTTTTGATGGCAGCCATTCTAACAGATGTGAGGTGATAGCTCATTGTGGTTTTGATTTGCATCTCCCTGATGATTAGGGATGTTGAGTTACTTTTCATGTACCTGTTGGCCATCTGTGTGTCTTTGGAAAAATATTTATTCAGTTCCTCTGCCCAGTTTTTAGTCAAATTGCTTTTTTTGCTATCAAGCTGTATAAGCTCTTTATATATTTTATATATTAACTTCTTATCAGATATATGATTGCAAATATTTTCTCCTATTCCATAGATTGCCTTATGATTGCAAATATTTTCTCCTATTCCATAGATTGCCTTTTCATTTTTTGATGTTTTCAGTGAAAAAGGAGCAGAGAAACTGAAAGCTTTTTAGTTTGCTGTCTATTTTTGCTTCTGTTGCCTTTGCTTTTGATGTCATTAATTGCGGGAAAATAAGGAAAAGCCTGAATTTCAAATGCTTTCTTCATTATATTTGCCTTTGTGGAAGAGAACTTGATTTTTTTCCACCTCAGTTACTCAGATAAACTTGAAAAAGTGAGAGTTTTATTCCAGTACAGCATTATATATATATATGGCTACACATATTGGAATACCAAACATTGCAAAAAAAAGGTTATCATAATTTATGTTCAGTTATGCTGTCAGACATGTTCCACTAAGATCCTAAAAGGGAAAAGGCCTGGAAACAATTTCAGAAGAAACTATATATTATGGGTGTCATTAATAATGGCGCGAATGCAAAACTAATTGAGTTGTTAAGACACGGTTCTTTCCTTTTATGGTCAAAGTGTAAAACTTTGTGGTGCTTCACCAGATGAACATTAAGCCCATTACTGCACACATTAAAGATTAGAAATTTCTTTCTGTTAGCACTGAGCACCTGCAAAGGCACAGCAAAGCTTTGCGCTGTTTATCTGTGGGAGACCCTCTCTTCACAGAACAGCTGCTTGACATGGAGCCCAAAATGTGGCTCCCTTGTGTTTTGAAAAAGATGGTGTCTGCACTGAACAGACAGGCACACAATAATGGGAGTTTTGGCCTGGAGTTGCTCTGGCTTAGTGACAGATTTTCACTGGTGAAAAATGGGTTTACACAACCTGCTCTGTATCACAAACTCAGAAAACTCTGTTTGCGATGCGTAGGTCGACATCCGGCCTGGTTCTTACTTTGGCTTCAATGGAAAACATGACACTCAAAGCAGTTCTGTGTTTATTGACCAAATGGAGGTTTTCCATTCTCTTTCTCTCCTCTCTTTTTTCTTCTAAGGATACATTTGTTTCATTTCTCAGAGATTTATATTGCTACATGGTTTTACAGTACTGCTTTACAGAGATATTTCCATATATGCAAAGTTTTATCTTGATTATCTCAAGATGATAAATGGGCCCTCGTGGAACTGAGAGAATTTAATTTAATATCTAGAAAGACCCAGTCAACTGAGACAATTTCATGGATTTCATGGGTAGGTGTCTCCAAACCTGTCTTGTAAACTAGTGCATTGAGCTCATTGTGGAAAAGCTCTTTGTCTCTTTGTGAAAGCATTAAAGAAGTGGAAAGCTGTATTTATAACACTAATTTTGTTCATAATTTCTGATTCCTACTTTAAAAAATATGGAGAGGCATAAACTTCTTTTTAGAATAGACTTCTATACTTTTTTCTCAAACTTCTAATAACTGGTAAAATTCATAAATGCCATAAATACCCATCTATAGAGCTTAAATTACTTGTATTCCTGCTCTAGGGTCATCAGATAAAATATAGAAAGTACAGTTAAATTTTAATTTCAGATAAATAATGAGTATTTTTTAGTATAAGTATGTCTCAAATATTACATTTTTATCTGTGAAATCTAGCAACCTTACTCTGATACTATTTTATTTATTTATTTATTTGAGAGAGAGAAACAATGTGAGAAAGACACATGTCTCTGTGTGTAATAAGACCTACTTAGTTTGATGTTGAGACAAACAAAAATCTTCATTTTTTTAAGTGTCTCAAGAGAAACTAAAACTTTGCTCAGGTCTTTCATCTTGTTTGTCTTGTACTTTAATTCTTCAAGTCTACATTTTCTTCAGCACTAGTAGTTTATGGGGCCATGATAAAGAAATACAGACAAGGTTGTTTATAGGAATTTGGTGCAAGCTCAAATTCTTCAATATATATGTATATATAGCTGCAAAGTTTATGAAATCAGTTCCCAGGGTTTAACACATATCTTTTCCTTTCACATGTTAATGATAACAAAAGTTATTATTATTATTACTAAGAAGATAATCTAGTACACAGGTTGGAATCAGTGCATCTGGGTTTTAATCCCAGCTCTAACATATCATAACTGAGTAACATTGGAGGAGCTACTGAATCTCTATGCCTCTGTTCCCTCCTGTTAAAAAAGAGTAATAATGGTACCCACCTGTAGGTTTGCTGTGCAGATTGACTGTGTTAATGTAAACGAAGGTCACAGACCCATGTGTGACATACAGTCAATGCTGCATTAGTGTTTGTTGCTGTTGATATTTTTTGTTTGCTTTCTATGGGCAGTTAACATGTCAAAGTTTTTACAAACATTACCACACTTAACCTTCATAACAATAATCTAAATTTTATTAATATATTTAATAATGTTATGTAATTTGCTTAGTTAATAGAGCCAGGAATCAAGTCCAGTACTTTTAATCACACACACACACACACACACACACACACACACACACACACACACACAATTCCAGGATGTGAGTGGGTTTTTTGTGGACCATGTTCTACTAATGGCCTAACTAAATCTATATAATGAAGCTCATTTAATAGGAAATAGTGTTAACTAATTCTGCTGTCTGTGTCTTCCTTTTGTCAAAGCTAAACTCATGAAATCCCAGGACCACACAATCTACCTTTTAACGGACTCACTACTTTTGCCGATTGTACTCATTAAGTAATCACATTTGCAATTATGTTACTTTGAAAAGTGGTGAGACTTCTCTTGATTATGAATGACCCTTAATAGTTCTCATTGGACTGGGGCTTCTTTTGACTATGTCCCAATCTAATTCCCCATCCATAGGTACACACTCACAAGCATGAAAGCACAAATGTGCACACACACGTGTGTGTTAAGCTTATTGTTCAATTTTGTGAGAAACTTATTACAAACAATCTGATGATATCCTAGATTTCAAGAAAATGGCAAGAGAATTGTTCATTCACATGTTGGATGGTGAAATGATTACAAATACAGAGAAAACACGATGAAATACAATGAACAGAGATAGCCAGTTAGGGGGAGTTGTGTATCAGTCAAATTAAAATAAGGAAGTTATTAAAACTGCAACCACATTGAAGTACATAGAAGCCTAGTTTTTAGAAGGGTATTTTCATCAAAGAAACACACTGTAACAACAGGCACATTTGAAAACAAAACAATTTTTAAAAGCCCTCACGTTTCTCAAAATACTGTGAGAAGACATGTAATCCTTAGTGGCATTTTTTTGAAGAATAATTTATTCTTATCTCCATTTATCTAACCTCTTACAGATGTTCCCATTGCTTTTTTCTCCCTCAAATCAACAGGACCTCTCCTCCTTGCTCTGGATGAAACGCCACCCAACCTGCTCCCTGGCCCTTTAAGTCTCCTCCTCCTTCCCCGTTTCCGCAGCCTCCGTTCTTTTTCTCCACACCCAGCCCCTGGATGGTGCGTTACTCTCAGTGGTCTTCATCGTCTCGTCTCCAGTCCTTAGAGAACAGACGAGGGGAGACGCTGTGAAGGCAAAATGAGGGAAGGCCGGGGTACCAAGTCTTTCCTTTCCCTTTCTTTCATTTTTTTCCACTGTCACATTTGGAACACTTCAAAGACACATAGGAGGCAAATTATTTCAAGTATCAGCACAGAAATTAAATAAATACAATTTATATTTACCCACTCTAATTGACATATTTGTTGAATCTACCAAAGTATAAACTATTTATGACATTGATTCTTTTTCTGTCTCTATTTGTCTCTGTCTCTGCTTCCATCCCATCCCATCCCATCCCATCCCATCCCATCCCATCCCATCCCATCCCATCCCATCCCATCCCATCCCATCCCATCCCATCCCATCCCATCCCATCCCATCCCATCCCATCCCATCCCATCCCATCCCATCCCATCCCATCCCTCTCTCTTCCCCCCCGCCCCCCTGGCTTACATTTGAGGCTAACGAATGCACCCAATTCATTTTGCACTGCTGATCCCAGGCAAATGATCTTCCAACCAGTTCTAATCTTTTATTCATAGGCATGCTTTTGTCTGAAGAAGCATGTCAAATTATCATGTGTAACAGAATTGCGGCAAGGGGCAAACATGTGATTTATAATGATGTATTTTTTATGGTTTAATATTCAGTGATGCCTTAAAAAAAGATGTGCAATATAATCAAGAATTTGATTTCTATTCTTTTGTGGTAAACAAAAGTTTGATATTAGTAACGTAAATTAAGGAGTTAATGCTTGTAATATGGGAAACAAGGAAAGCAAGTGAAGAAATCCATCTCCACCTAATCTAATGCGGGCCATGCTTTAAACTTTGTGATATATGTGTGTATAATACATGTACACATATGTATGTATATACAGATATACATAGCAGTTGTCTCCATAGGCGGTTTGTGATTCCATATAGGGAGATGCTTAGTAGGACTGCTTTCTTCCAGGGTTTTCAGTATAGATGGTCAGAGCATAATTACCCACATAACTCTGGAGACTGGAGGATTAAAGAGTAAAAGGAGAGAACCTCACAGTAGATTTTGTCAGGAGACCATTGCTGTCTTTTCCCTGGTGCCTTCTCTGTTTCATCTGCTGTTTCCTGTTAGTTTTCTTTTTCTTTTCATTGATTCACACTTGAGTTGGGTTTTCTTGCTTCAGGACCACCTCTATTGACATCTGCCTTAAATGTTGGGTGTCCTTCACTACTGTACCTGGCCATCAGTGGATTGTGATCAAGCTGAAGGATATGTGCAGGGAAGTGGGTGTTGTTTCACAGGTGGTCTCATAGAAGGATTTGTGCAGATTATCACAAAATTCCCAGGCAGTGAGGACTGGTGCCTGTGGTTTACAGGCAGCCTAAGAGACTCTCATTCCTGAAGGCGCAGAATAGGGAACCAGCCTGGTCATGCTTTAACACAAACCTTGTATAACACCCTTTAGTCCTATGAGTGGTGTCTGACTTTAGTTAGTCTCAGATGCCTTTTATATGAACATCAAATAGCTAAATATGTCCCCAAACTTCTGACATGAAGATGGGACAATAATTCTATATGCCATATTCGCTTCAGCTGGCGGTATATCCAGGAGCCAAAGCACTGCATGGAACATCAGGCACTTTGGTTTAGGTTTCCAGCTTGCATACTAGTAAATGATAGTGTTGTGGAATGGCTCAGGGTTCTGATTACCCACTTACAACAAGAAAAAATCAGCATCACACCTTTACCAAGTACCCAGAAGTCATACACAAATGCAATGGGTTTTACAGTGTTTAGACATGGTCACTAGTCTTCCAAATGTACTGTTTAGTGGGGAGACGAGGTGGGCTACTAGAGAACTGGAACACTGTAAATAGGTATGTCAGGAGTTTCCATTAGTTGGAATCATGTGAAGTGTTTAAGGGCAAGGATGATTTATATTGTCGTCTAGCTCTAGCTCATAAAATGAGTCCTATTTTTAAAAATCATTTTTTAATTTTTAATTACAGTTGACATACAATATTTTATTAGTTTCAGGTGTACACTCCAGTGATTGGATATTATATAACTTACTAATTGATCATTCCAATTAATCTCACACCCATCTAACACTATACACAGTTATTAGAATATCACTGACTATATTCCATACGTTGTACTTTACATCTCCATGACTATTCTGTAACAACCAATTTGTACTTCTTAATCCCTTCACCTTTTCACCCATTTCCCCAACCCCTCTCCCATCTGGCAACTGTCAAATCTTCTCTATATCTATGAGTCTGTCTCTGTTCTGCTTCTTAGTTTATTTTGTTTTTTAGATTCAATTGTTGATAGATATGTATTTATTACCATTTTATTTTTCATATTTTTAATCTTTTTCCCCTTATTTTTAAAGAAGATCCTTTAACATTTCATGTAATACCAGTTTGGTGGTGATGAAATTCTTTAGCTTTTACTTGTCTGGGAAACTCTTTATATGTTCTTTGATTCTAAATGATAGCTTTGCTGGATATAGTAATCTTGGTTGTAGATCCTTTGAATATTTCTTGATACTCCCTTCTGGCTTGCAAAGCTTCTGTTGAGAAATCAGCTGACAGTTTTATGGGAGCTCCCTTGTAGGTAACTAATTGCTTTTCTCTTGCTTCTTTTAAGATTCTCTCTTTGTCTGACCTTTTGCATTTTAATTATGATATGTCTTGGTGTGGGACTCTTTGGGTTCATCTTGTTTAGGGCACTCTGCACTTCCTGGACTTAATGTCTATTTCCTTCACCAAGTTAGAGAAGTTTTCTGTCATTATTTTTTAAAATAGGTTTTGAATTTCTTGCTCTCTCTCTTCTCTTTCTGACATCACCATAATGTGAATGTTGGTATGCTCGAAGTTGTCCCAGAAGCTCCTTACACTCTTTTCATTTCTTTGAATTCCTTTTTCTTTTCGTTGTTCTGATAGGGTGTTTTTTGCTCCCTTATATTCCAAATTACTGATTTGATTCTCAGCTTCATCTACTCTACTGTTGATTCCCTGTAAATTATTCATTTCAGTTAGTGTACCCTTCATTTCTGACTTTTTTTTATTTTATGGTTTCTATGTATTTTTTCATGCTCTTGAAGTTCTCACTATGTTCCTTGAGCATCCTTATAACCATTGTGTTGAACTCTATATCTGGTAGTTTGCTTGCCTTCATTTCATTTTGTTCTTTTTCTAGAGATTTCTTCTGTTCTTTCATTTGGGACTTATTTCTTGACTACATTTTGGCTAATTCCCTATGTTTGTTTCTGTGTATTAGGTAGAGGTTCTATATCTCCTGGGCTTGGTAGAGTGGCACAGCCTCCCCAGTCACCCAAGCTGGGCACTCCAGGTTTGCCCCTGTGTGGACTGTGTGCACTGTCCTGTTGTTGTTGAGCTTTGATTGCCATTGGCATCACTCAGAGGGATTGACTCCCAGGCCCATCAGCTGCAAGGACCAGCTGTGACTACAGTGGAGGAGCTGCTGTGTGGGAGTCTACTCTATGGTGCAGGACTTGCTTCAATGGAGCTTAGTCTGTCACTCATGGAGGTAATAGGGTTATAATCTGGCATGGCCTGAAGCTGCCCACTGGATGCACTGGCTCTGGGGCCTCCCAGGAGGTACAAGGTCAGCCACCACCTGTGCCCTGCCCGGGGCCACCTGGCATGAGCTACAGAGCAATCTACAAGTGGCTGCTGCTTGTGCTGTGCTTGGAGGTGCTCTGGAGAGGAAAATTGGCCCAATTTTATCTTGTAGTAGAGGGTTCCCCTGGAGTCTAGAGAGTAAACTAGTGATTACACAGAGCATGTTCACTGTTTTCAATAATGTTCCCAAATATTGTGTTATAAACATAATGGATCATCTAATATGACAAATATTATCTTCCCACTTTTTAATTTCATGGCTAAAGGCATTGATAGGGAAGAATAAAAACTACACATGAATTCTACAATTCTGGGTCTTCCTTTATTTTATCTCTAATGTGCAGACCAACTTAGCAGTGACTAAGTGAATCACACAGGGAGAAATGGAGCTCTAAAAGAAGGCTGTCAAACCTCAGTGTGCATCAGCATCACTTGGAGGGCCTCACACACGGGACATACCATTTGCTTTGAGAGGAATTCAGTACGATATAGTTTAATAAAACCAGTCCAGATTGGGGAAGAATGACCACTAATTTCTATTAATTGAAATAGTAAAAAAAAAAGTGAGGGTAATAAGAAAAATTTAAGGGGGATGTATTCTTTGCAATGTGTTTGGTTTGAGCTTGTTTAGGGAATGGTGATGGTAGAAGAAATACTGTTCTTTATTGTATTTAAAAGCATGCTGAGCTTGCAAAGGGAAAACAGACTAAAGTCATTAGATGAATGGAGCAAGGCAGTTAAATCTAAACATAAGGGGAATGATTTATATGGAAGTCTTTGGCATTTTTCTATCTCCTGGGGTTTATTTGAAAACAAAAACAAAAAATACCTAATGTTGCAGAATTAGAAATCATTTCCTGTTACCTCATGTTGAAATAAAACTAGGTGACAAATTATTTTGGTGAGGCTGCTGGTGATAGTCTTAGACATAGATTTTAACTGTGTATGACCAAGTAGTTGAATTTCTAGCAGATGCTTAAGAATCATCTCACTACTTCCTTTTGTACAAATCTCAGTCAAAGAGACACCCAAAATGTCTTTGACTTTTGTGCTCTGATTGTCTGAAGAAAATTACCATGGGGATTTGTTGATGCAAAAGATAGAGTCCTCCCTCTTTGCCTCCTCCTTTGCTAATAACCAGACTATTTCCTGAAAAGCCACATAAAGCTTCCTACTGGGTGAGCTATCAACAGTGAATGCCATTAGCTTGGGTCATATACACCTTTCCTAATACATTTGCCCCTGGGTCCCTCCTGCTGGATTGACCTCAAACCCAAGCCATACTGACACCTGCTAATATTCTCACATCCATTCTCCAGTTCTGGAATGTGTTATTAGTTTTCCAGAAATACACACAAAAGTAATCCTGAGAAATTTCCAGGTTGAACTTTCTGGACGTGCAAAGTCGTCTTGGGTGGAAAGTTGTTAGTGTGTCAAAGCTGACAGGAAATGGTATCTCACAGAAGAATAGTAAAGATAGCATTATTTCTTACTCTAGAAACATTTACAGAATAGCTCCTTTAATTAAGTACACTATCTATTCTCTACTAATTGTGTTATTCACAGATCATGACTCTTCAAAGCAATTAAGTCTAAAACTAAAGATGGAAGAATGTTTTTGCCCGGTAGATAGGGTTTTCAATTTAACTTTCATCACATTCAAACAATAAGACAGCAAAGAATCCAAAATTCTGCTAAATCTTAGCTTATTTCCAGTTATATAGGCCTTTTAAATATTTGTGTCATTCATACTTAATGACTCACAAAGAGATTATGATATTGCATAATTTCACTATATAACTCATTGATTCATGTAGCTCTTTGCTAAATTCAGTTCCATGTGAATATTTTATCTTTAATTCTAGGTTCAAATTTGCCTTTGAGATAATTTATATTTGGTTTAAAGACAAGAGAAAAGGAAAAAGGGAGACACTTTGCATCATTGTGGATCCTTTGGGTACAATAAACACTGTAATTAAATTGGTAATTTCAAGACCCTGGCAGTTGTTTTAAGAGCAATTTTTCTCAGGTTTAGAAAAATATAATAATAAAAATACTGTCCCTTGTAAGGCTTCTGAAATCAATTAGTTGTATCTTACAGCCAATAAAGTCTTTTGTTGGAGGTTTTGATGTGCGAGTTATGTCGACTTCAAAAGGAAACTTCTGTAGTGTGAATAACTATAATTTTAAGAATTTTAATTCTGTTTCCATTCAGAACCAGAGGCGGTTGTACTTAATATTCTCTGCACTGGTGAAAGTCTTTGGATGTAGATAACCATGACTGTTAAAAATGAGGAAGTTTAATTGAGAGCTAGTGTTATATAAGGTTTCTTGGGCAAGGTTGTGATTCTTCGAATTCTTGTTTCTTCATTAAAAAAAGAAAAAGTTTCAATATTTTCTAAAACTTGTTAAAAAACAATATATTATAAATGAAAACATCATTTAATTTTACATTTGTTGAGAAAATTTGAGATCATTTGCAAGGTATTAGATATAGGAAGGAATTAGTCACAACATCTCCCAGACACTTCCAGGAACTGCACAGGCCCTGTAAGTGTCTCTTAGGAGGGTCTCTTCACCCTACTGCAGAGACAAGGGAATGCGGTGATGTCTGCCACAAAAGGCAACCTTGCTGTCTCGGGTGCCTTGTTTATGATTCTCCCAAAAGACTCATTCTGGTTCCTGACTTTCCCCATTCCCTGGGACCTGGGGCACAGTGGGATATTTATTCTTTCCTCCTCCAGCTTTTAGTCTGATGCTAGGGGAAGATGCTCAGTGTCTCTTAGAAAGAGATAGTGTTGCCCTATGTCTGCAGGAGCACAACTCAGAACATACAGCTGGAGAAGACATTACGGCCTGAGGACAGGAGCCCAGCCCAAGGTGGAACAAGCCTGAAAGTCACAGAATACCAGGCTTGGGAAGGTCTTTTAAGTTTAAGAATTTACCACCTTCCCCTCCCCCACAGTACTTTTCCTGTGTGATCCTGCAGTCCATTTGACTTCACATAGCTCTGTTACATTTTTGAAGCCACTGTAAGAAAATCTCTGTATCAGTCTTTAGTGTTTAGTCATTGATTTCAGTTAGAGAACTAGATGATTCTGAAGGTGCATTTTGATTTTGATAGTTTGTGTTTTCATAATGTAGAAGGCTTTAGCTTAGTGATGTCTCTCTTCAAGCCAGATGAGGTCAGTGGGACACAATCTTGGGACATAGTCATTTATTCCATTTATAGAATGCTTAGTAGGTAACAAGGACTGTTTTAGGTGCTAGACAGATAGAAGTGAACAAAAACAAAAAATTCTGCTTTCATAGAACTCATACTATTCTAGGAGAAGAGAACTCAGAAGCAAAAATTAAATAAAAAAAAAAGTATGGTTTGTTAGGTGATAATAAGTGCTATGGGGAAAAAATTAAAGCTCAGTAGGCAGGTTGCAATATAAAATTGAGTAGTCAGGAAAACTTCACTGAGATAATGACTTTGAATAATAATCTGAAGGAGATGGAGGTCAGGTGAACTCAGATGTTTCAGGGAAGAGCATTCAGGCAGAGGGTGCAGTAAGTGCTAGGGCCCCAGACCTGTATCTGAACAGTGGAAAGGGAGTGGAAAATAGCAACCCGATTGGGTAGGGTCTTTCACAGGCAACTGTAATGATAACCTTGGCTTTTGCCCATATTGAGGTAAGATGTCATTGGATACTTTTGAACAAAGGAGTGATACACTTGAATTTACTTTTCAAAGATGGCTCTAGCTGCGGTGTCAAAGTGGACCAGCAGGGGCCATGGGCAGAAGCTGGGAGGGCAGTTAGGAAGAAGTTATGTAATAACACTGATGGGATGTGCTGGGGGGTTAGAGCAGGCTGGCAATAGAGAGGTGGTGAGAACTATTCAGATTCAGAGCATATTTTGAAAGTAGAGCAGATATCGTCTGCTGAAGAATTAGATAGAGTATGTGAGAGAAAAAAAGTTTACTCAAAGGTGACTTCAAGGATTTTGGCCAGAGCAACAGGAAGGGTGGAATTGTGGTTTACTGAGGTGGAGAGAGACCTGGATTAGAACCCCTGTCTGCCACTTACTCAGAGTGTGACTTCGGGTACTCAGCTTAGCCACTCTGTGCCTTCACCCCCTGTTTTCACTTATAAAATAGGATAACCTTATGTACTTTGAGATTGATATGAGAATTAGAGATAATGTATTAAAAGCTCTTGCATGGTTCCTGACACTGGTGCGTACTCAATAATAACTGGAACTCTTATCATTACTGTTCCTTGGAAACAAAGGAATAAGTCTGGGCTTCGCTCCACGGTGGGCCTCCAGATATTGGAGATAACTTACATGTTTTCTCCGAGCCTTCTCAGGCTGAGTTCCACAGTCTCTCCTTGTGGGGCTGGCTGTTCCTATGACTTCCTTGGTGCGTGTAGGTTTGAACCACTCTCCTGGCTTATATAAGGAATGGGGAAGAGTTAGAAAAGGACTTTATTCATTTTTCAATAGTGGGCTAAGTGATCAGAAGTTCCTGTGTGAGCAGCCAGCATTCCTCCTCCTCCCCCCATAACAATTGTGAATGGAGAAGCTTTATTTTGGATGCAGTTGATACAAACATGAGTCAAGATAATGGGAGTCATTATTTACATATCTTTTTTTTCCTCAGTAATCCTTCATTATATCCCAGGGCCATTATACAATTTTAGTGCAACTAAACTTTCACACTTCCAAGTTATAAAATCAATTCCAGCCAGCCACAATTATAATTACTTGTGGTTCTGAGCATGCCACTTTGTTCCTCAATGGCTGCCATTTATAAAAAGATTGGTGGCTGGTCTGGCCTCCCAGTCCTGTGAGCTGGCTATGTAGACAGCAGTTCTAGAAAGGACAAAAATATCAAATGAGCTTTATTTGGTTGAGAACCGTGTGTTGAAAGCCAGATAGTTGGAGCAAAGGCCTAAATACAAAAGGAAATATGAGAGACCATATGAACTCAGACTATGTCTTTGGTCCTCAATTTTTTTTTTTTTAGTGAAAAATCAGGGGACTGGACCAAATAGTTTCTTAAAGTTCTGTCTAGCACTAATATTTTATGTTCTATTTCCTTCCTTCTTGTGCCTTCTCACAGCGCAATAAAAATGAATGTTAACATTCCACCCTCCAAGGTGGAGATTATAGCCTTCTGAAAACTTTTCATGGATAATCAAGCCATGGTTACACTGTACGAGCAGACAGGCTCAGCCCAAATTTTAAGCTTTTTTGGCAAAGCAAAGCAAGGAATTAAAACCAATATGTGGAGAGAACAACCTAGAGATTGTCTTCAGTACAGGTTGGATCCTTACAGTCAGCTATAATTTCAATGTTCTTCATCCAGAAAAGAAAGCTTTACTAATTTATCTAAACAATTTAATAAACTTGATGATGCTTCTAAATCATTTAGCACAATGTCTGAAATATAGTACATATTCAACAGGTACTGTTTTTAATAGTAATGATGGTAGTATTTTAATTTTTTATGTGTCTTTCTGAGGCAGTGCTACTCTATATGCACTGATACTGGCCAGTCTATTAGGCCCCTCAAAATGCACAGCAACACTGACTTAACTTGTTAATAAACTGGAACTTCACACCTGCTCCCAGCAGTCCCCAGGAGGCCCTGTGAAACAGAAACACATCTGAAATGGCCCAGGGATTGCTGGCTGATTTAAAAATCCTCAGCTTTCATGTTGGTCACACATATATTCACACTCCCAAATGAAATATTTGTGCAAGAGCAAAGAGGGTGAGTGAAGCTGGCAGCTTGGCTCACAAATGCTTTTATGCTTTTCACTCCACCCCCCTTAATTTCTATTTAAATCCAGAAAGGCATTCATTTGTGACTTTCTCTATATATTAGTAGTGAAATGCTGAGTGCAGAGCCAGGAATTTCAAGTGATTTGGTAGGGTGGTAGTGGTGGCTTGGTAGTAAATGTCTGGTTTGAGGGTTGGGGAGTAGGTATATACACTCATCCAACCCATGTATACACTGGGTATATACTCTGGTGCCTGTTAGCCAACTCACATGCTTACTCTTGGTGCTGCTTTCTTTATGGGATAGATTAAGATTTATGTTCGTCACTAAGAATTTATCTCTTATTGCTCTGTATTTAAAACTTTTTAACTCGTTAAGAGTGAATATATTTGTATAGCCTTTCCATAAACTTTTAAAGTTATATTCTAAAAATAAAATCTAAAGAATTTAAAGTAATATTCTAAAGTAATGCCTAGAAATTAGAAGAGCAAAAACTAATTCTAACCATTGTTAATTTCTCATTTTATTTTATGTGAATATAGAAAACCATATAAAATACATATGCATAAATGCACTTATGTGTACATGTATGTAATCTTTATTCCCCAGGAAGTGGCTAGGGGCCTTCATCAGTTTTCATTTTATTATCTGGTTATGATGACCACAGATCTATTTTTCCACCAGAATGTAAGATTCATGAAGAAGAAACTTTTCCATTCATTTTCTAGAGCCTATAAGACCATGTATTAAATATTGTATTGAGTATAGAAGAAACATATAGACACTCAACATGGGATAAAGAAAAACTGCTTTTAAAGGACAGTAGAGACACTTATACAATGATCTTAAATTTGAATGTGCATTAAAAAAGAACTGTGAATTTATAAAAAACAACAACACACAACACCTCAGATTCTTAGTAGATGCTCAAAGATTTTGGCTCAGTCAGTTTGGGGTAGAGCCCAGAATTTTATCAAATAACCCTCCCTTTCCTCACCCCCACCTTCCCACAAATGATCCTGAGACAGGTGGCCTGTTGAACCACACTTTGAGAAACACTGCCTTAGAATCTGCTTTTAATTTATATGTATTGAATGACTAATATTCTAAACTTAGTGACTTTGCTTCTCTCCCCATTCCATTTTGCGCTCCTTCCTCACCAAAAGTATTAATGGAAGGTCTTTTAGGCTTTGTTCACTGCTTTATCCCCTAGATTAGAAACACAAGGGTTTGGCCACCAATCGTAAAAAGAGCTTCCCATTTATCCACAAAAGATTAAGAGGAGCTGGGGCTGACTGACATCAGGAAATGAGACTAGGACCCACCGTGATTGGCCAGGCTTGGCAGAGGAAGGGAGCTAGTGACTTTGCCTGGAAATGGCAAAGACAGAGGAAATGAGATTTGAATTAAGAGCAGAGGACAGGAGTGGATGGAAACAGATCTGGACTGTGTGTTTAATGCAGGCACCCAGGAGGCTCTAGTGACAAAAGGATGAAAGGAGAAGCCACTAGTTAAGGGGTATTATGTTGAGGCCAACAGGTGAAGCTGTGGCTTGAGCTTAGTGCATTGTGCCTGAGATTCAGCCAGAAAGGACCTGGCATCCCCCAGGAATTGGAAATAAGGGAAATAGTTCAGCTAGCCTGAGTATGAAACAGGTTGGAACTAAAAAACAGGCTTGTGAACTGTAATTTGCCAACTTGGGCTCTATGACTAAGCTAGGCATTTATAAGTGATCTGCCTGTGGGTACTTTAGGCTCTGAAACCTTTTACTTTTCAGAAAAGAACTGTTTTTATTTTATTTTTATTTTTACTTTAAAATGGCTGGCTGACACAGAAGAAGGTATAGACCAGGAGCGAGGAGCAAGATTGTTGGAGGCAAAGGTTGTGATTGAAAAGTTGCCTTTACAAAAAATAAAAAATAAATCTCCTTTGACCTTGGGAGTGAAACTTAAATAGTGAGCAGGAAAATTGTGTGTGTGTGCCTCAGGTGGTTTAGCACATAGCTCTCAAGAAGTGCTCATTGAGCAGCTGAATTGATAGCTGGTGACTTCAGGACACTCGCCTAGAGCAGTGGTGAGTATGTGAGATCACTTTTCAAAATGCTCTTGTATTTTCCTGCTCATTCCATTCACAATTTAAATAGTCCAGAAGATTCCAGTACTAACTGTGTGAGATTGCATAAGAAATGAAACTTCTCTGTATGTATGTCTGCTTTTCTTTTCTCACTTTAGAGAAAAGCATATTATCTTTACAATGAGTAGAAATTAACATCCATACAAGGGTACAATCTAGCTCGAGAATTTAATGTCCAAATAGATTCTAAATATAAAGGAAAGGTTCTTGTTAAGAAAACATCTATTTCCTAGTATAAGATGTGGTAGCCAAGAATTCTTGCCCACAGGGGCTTGTAGTCAAGTAAAAACAAGATAAATTGCAAACTTTGTTGTGGCTCTAGAGTCTAGAACCAAGAATGGAAGTTGGTTTGTGTAACAATTCTTAATGAGAAAAAAGAGAAAATCTCTTGGAATAGAATACTAAATAGGAAACTGGAAAAACACATGGAATGAATGAATGTGCATGTCTCCGCTGGACACACGTATGGGAACAGCACACGTAGGGAGTGATAGGTCAAGCAAATACAAAACAACCCCCCAAACGAGTGCATGTCTGTGTGTCTTGAGGATTAAAAATAACTTACCAGTCTCCTAGAGGAGGTTAAATACAGTCAGCACCTTCCTATTCCCTTTATGATTAGTTTTAAGTAGAATCTCTCTTTATTTATTGTGCAAATGGTTCTTGTTCCCTGCCCGGCACTGTTAATGTGAAAAGGAAGATATATTAGACAGGATTCTTGCCTTCAAGGAGCTTAAAAGTAGAAAGCTGTGTTAAGAGGTAGAAAGCTTGAGGGGCTTTGCAGGAGGTTCTGACCAGGTGGTATGAGAGCTCTCTGGGAGGCAACACCACATCCAGCCAGGGAGGTCAGAAAGGGCTTCATGGACAAGGTATGGGATTGGAGCTGGACCTGCAGAAAGATGGAGCTGGGCAATCTGAGTTTGGAGAGTTGGCCTGAGTTCTAGATAGAAAGATTCCGGCAGGATTGAAGACAATGAAACAGAAGGTAGCAGGTCATATTTGGTGCTAACCAATGAGTAAACTGGTTCACTTGAACCGGATGGGTCTAAGAAAAGGCACAGTTGGAAATATTTGAATAAATAGAGTACTGAACAACGTTTGATTATTTCCTTAGTGTAGAGATTTGATGAGCAATAGAACCAGAGGAGGGAACATGCTGAAGTGAATTTTGTAAAAGGATTACCAAGTGTTTCTCTATAGACTGGGTGTTTCAAACTGAACTGCCTAAGAGAGTCTGGCAAGTAATGTACATAAGTTCACTGATCCAGGTGTAGGATAAACAGCAACACAAGCGAGATGATTAAGGCCAGCAGACCCTTGGCCTGCATATCAGGAGGTGATAAAGACTGATAAAATGTGGCCAAAACGACAGAACACGTTACCTCTGAAGAGGGCAGCTGCTATGCAGCTCCAGACAATTGTTGCCTTGTAGAAACTGAAGTCCAGTAAGGCCAAATATTTAAGAGGAACTAGAACCTCAAATTTTATGGTGGCAACAAATTCAAATTATAAAACAACAATAGTAGACTTCAGCATTGTGTGAACCAAGCAAAATAGGTCTGCAGGCAGCCAGTTTTAATAGAATACTAAGACCTCTGGGGATTGCTTATGACTCCTTAAAGAAAGGTGGTATAGGGAAAGGGCTTACATTAAAAAAAAAAAATCAAAGCTCAATATTGCTAAGAATAGCAGGAATAGCAAAGTGCCAAGTGGAAAAACCAGAGCTTCTTTGATTATTTGTTCAATGTCTGCCTCTGCAGACTGTAAACACCTTGAGAGTGTAGACCTCCCCTGTTTTGCTCCCCAACACCTCGCACAGTGCCCAACATAACATGGGCAAGAAATAAGCATTTATTGAATGGCCATTTTTCTTAGAAATGTATTCTTAAGGCTAACAAGAAGTGCTAGATTACATTTTATTCTTTACTTTAGTTGAGGGAGGATTTTATTGATGTATAAATAATTATATTGACTTGTAATTGTATCACATCAGTATGTTATTAATATATATCCTTTTTGTTTTCAGCAGAATTTTGTCATATACATTATTACAAAACCCTTAGAGTTTCTAGTCTATGTGGATTCTATGAAATAATCATGGTCATGATGTTCCTCTAACCAAAAGGCTTCAGTGACTTTCCATCACCCACTAAAGAAAGTCTAAACTCAACATGATCCCAGATTACTTCCATGATCTGGCTCTTGAGTGTTTCCTTAGGTCTATCTTTTTTTTTCCTGTTTCCCAATCTGGGGATAAGCGAGTAGGTGAGTGGTTTTTGGTTGCTGATTGCTGCTTCAGAGAAGAATTCCTAGGGGACACCTGTTCATATTTGATAGTGATCGCAGAAAGATGCTAAACACCAGTTCATAGAGATGTTTCCAGTTGTCCAAAGAATCATGTGAAATTGGGAAAAGGTTCATGATAGGGTTTAAAGCTACCACCCTTGGTACCTATGTATCATTGGCATTCCAAACTTCAGTTGTGCTTAGTTGCCCTTTATAGGTATAGGGCTAATAAGTAAAAACACAAATTATTTTTTAAAGATTTATTAATACCCAAAGTTTTCATGATCAAATATCTTTTTCTAATTTCCTGGTTAAATTTTCCATTATGTTTGTGAATGCTATAGGCAGTGTTCACATAATAAAGAGGACGGCTGGAAACTTCACAGAATGAAAGTGTTTTTTACTTTCTAGATGTTCCTTTGACTCATTTTAGTCTGTGTTGGGTTATTGTTTCTCAAAGTGCAGACTAAGGAACACTTACATTAGAGTAACCTGTGTTGAAAGTAGATTTCTGGAACATACCATTGGTATATATTAAATATAAATCTCTTGGGGGAGGAGCTCAGGATTCTGCATTTTTATAAAGTTGCTCAAGTGATCTTGATTCATATGAAATTTAAGAACCACTCTTTGAGGGTATGTGGTCAACCTAGAAGTGGCACCATTTATTATCAGTGGGTGGTCCCCCTCTCTTCCTTTCCCTGTACTAGTGTGGAGCCAGCTCCACAAAAATGCTACCCCCTGGAAGTTTGGCTAGGAAATATCAGTGCAAACAACTGCATACCAGATGGGCACATCTGTACAGCTTGTACTGCTGATCCAACTTCAGCACATGTCATGCACTACTTGATTAATTCAGAGTGAACTGAAAAGATGATGATTTTACGCGGAAGTCTTCAGCACCCCGGAGTTCTTTCCCTTCCTTTCTTGTTCTTTTCTCTTTATCTACCTTGATTTGCAGTCACTTTCTTTTTCATGATCAAGAATTGCAGGGTCATTGAATGCCAATAAGTAAACAACTCATCTAGCTGCAGGAATTCTTTATGCAGAAAGCCTCAAGAAGGTGATGTTGTTATTTGCAGACACAAAATTATAAAAAAAAAATCTATCCAGTTTTCTGTTAAAGCCACCTAACAATTTAAGGTTTATCAATTACTCAGTGTAAAATGATGCTAGCTGCACTAAAATAGGATCTGAAGGAAAAATAATTATAATTTTTTTCCTTTTCTTTTTCTAATGCAAGTGACCTACGTACCAAATAGATGTTAATCTCAACCACCAAAATGAGATACCAGTCACAGTTCGTATAATCTTTTAGCCAGGCAAGCATGAGACATCTAGCTTTCTTTTCTCTTTTTCTCTTTTTCACCTGTGTTTCTCCTATGTTATTTCCCCATTGCTGGATCTAGAGGGAAGGATACTGCTTTGCAATATGGAAGGAAACAGTTGTTGGAATCACAAGGAGCCAGGAAACACTGTTAGAAATGGGTCAGAAGTCATAGCTTGTGGGTAAAGGGAAGGGGAACTGGGTGAGCTTTATTTAGCTCTAAAGGAAAAGCTTCCTGCCATTTGAATACAAATGGAAAATAAGAAGTTTCCAGAAGATTTTTAAAAGGCCATCATAAAATATTCTAAAAATTAGAATGAATGATTATAACAGCAGCAACAGACATATATATGTATAGAGAGGTAAATACACACAGATAGAGCTTATCCTATTCAAAGCACTCTGCCAAGTGTTTTGACTGTACTAGCTCATTGAACTTCATAAAAACCCTACAAAGCAGAACCTCCCCTCCCCCCCCCCATTTTATAGATGAGTAAACTGAGGCTTATAAAGGATAATGAACTTGTCCAAGGTTACACAATGGCAGAGCCAGAATGTGAGTTCAGGTCATCTGGCTCCAGGTTTCTTGCTGTTCACCACTGCGCGCCCCGCCCCCGCCGGAAGAGCAGCGCCGGGGAGCACTGGCTGTCAGGGCACAGTGGTTCTGCTAAAGAAAGAGGGCCTGGAAACATGCTGAAGGGAAAGCAGCTGAACTGCTCATCTGGGTTGGCTAAATCTGGACTGGCACAAAGGGGACAAAACCTCTCCATTATACCATCATTTGGTTAAAATCTGCCCTTTGCTGAAAAGTGTGGAGTTGGAACAAAACAAAACAGTCAAATTATCTGCATGGTTTCGGTGCTGGTGTTGTTGAAGCGTTGCGGTAAAGCTCAGCTGCCAGAAGAATGTGCTGAATAAAGCTGAGTAACCCTGAAAGACATCCGCAAAGTCTGCCTGCCATGAAACACAGCAGAATATGGTTGCAGTTCATCTCCCTTTCGTGATAAACAGTGATGAAAAGGCCGAGCATTTGTCAGTCATTTGGAAAATGCCTCTTAAAGATGCAGAGCCTGCCACCGACCTCTTGTCCCCCCAGTGGACTGCTGTCAAGGTCTTGTTTGCAGAGCTCCTGCTGTCTCCCTGCAGTATCTCCCTCTACGGTGAGGTGGCGCTGGGTTTGGAACTATGGCAGAGGAGAAGACACACTAAGTGAGCAGTTAGCCATCCTACTAACTGTGCTGCCTCAGCTGACTGCGGTTTTTACAATAGACCCTGCTACAGAGTCCCCACAGGAATTCCAGTTGGGGATCCTTTTATTCATACCACGGCAAAGCCTCTCAGAAATCTGCCGTGCGTGTGCCAGGTACGGCCGGGCTGCCACTGTATTCCTTGACGCTCCCGTCAAAGGGCTTTTTTATCTGCGCAACACAGATTGTGGAATAGACATCTGCTCGTATCTGGCACGCATGTGGTTTCATCTGGTTCTTGAGCTAGGGATGGGAATATCTTTTGAGAATATGCTTTAACGGTAATTTCAAGATGAGAAATAACACTTTTTTCTTTCCCAGATCTTCATCTGTTCCTTCTTTAACATTTTCTCTAGGTCTTTCCCTCTTTCCTTTTCCATCCCCCAAATATAAGAAATCATTCTCTGTAGGAAACGTTCTTTAAGGCTGGGGATGAAGTTATGTTAATCAGTGAAGTCAGAAGAGTCATGACAAGGTGTCTGTTGGTTTCATCCATGTCGGGAAACTTTCAATAAAATAAATAGAATCATTTTAAGGTCACAGGAAATTATGAGAAATAAAGTTGTGCTTGGGAAAGCAGAAAGCTCAGTGCTTAGCACAGTGGAGGTGCTCAGGAAATGTTAATTTCCTACTTCCCTGTTCTTTCGTGTGTCTTAAAACTCCTGAAGGAATTATGTTGATTTGGCCCTTTATAAAGATAAACAACACATTGAGGACAGACTGCTATTGAAAGTATTACATAAAGTTTATCAGAGTTGACTTACACATATATACAGCAGCTTGCTAATATAAATTTAGGATTACAGTGTGGTTCTGTGTTACCTGACATTCCTCCTTCTCAGAGCACTCGTGACCCTCATGGCCAGGCTATTGCAGGAATGGCAAACAGGTTTGGCGTGGTGTTTGATCACTGAACTCACTAGGGAGTAGTTTGCTCTGTCTTAGAAAAAGCCTCAGAGAACATGTAAATGCCAAGCCTGAATCTCCATGTTGGAGGAAAAGCTGATGGAAAGGTTGGGAAACAAAAAGGAAAAAGAACCCTGGCTTTGCATCGCATTTCAGACCTGCTTTTGGTGATGGGAGCATACTTTCATGGCTCTGGAAACACAAATGCTACTGAGATCTATAAGCCAATCAGGGGCTCTTATTTTGTTCTTTCTCGTATTGTTGAAAGTTTAGAGTGTTTGGAGTGTTGAAAGTTTAGAGTGTCCTCTACCCAAGAGGACACTCAGGTAGTTCCGAATTTGCAATGGCCTGGTGACTCCATCAATGATTGAGCACAGAGATAGAGAGCTTTATCTCATCTGTCACTTTCGAACAATTGGTGGAGAATGCCTATAGAACTGTGTTCAGAAGAATTCTGTGACTGCACCTGGGCTGAGCAGAAAAATATGTCAAAATTAAATAGCAATCAATGTTTAACACAGGCAGAGCGGGAGATGTAGTAGCACATACCACATTTTTGTTCTTTCTGCTTTAGAATACACACTGATAGGGCCTCATCTTCCTTCACACACTGAAAATTTTCCACTCTGGTCCCTAGCTTTCTCCTTTTCAAGAGCCTAACTAACTATGAGCTAAGGTTGCCTAAGGCGTCACCCAGTACAATTGCTCACTTTTTTTTTTTTCTTTCTTTCTTTTTAAAGTTTAGTGCAGAAATGAGAAGATCACTTAAAATATTTTATCAGGTGGACTTAATCAGGATTTCAGAGCTAATCCGTCCTATGAAATACTCAAATGAGAAACCTAGTACTATCTGGGACGCTGGAACGCGATAGCGAAGCCATGCGCTCTGACTTTGCGTTTATATTTACCTGAGAGGTGCTCTCACTAATCTTTCTATTTTTTTCCTTTCCTGGAGAAAGCCAGGGCCATCTTGAAAGCCACCCGGAGGAGAGACAATGCCAAGCTCGCTTTTTAGAATCCTGCCTGCAGATGAGCAAGCACCACCTGCAGCTGGGCTAGAAAACAAGTGGTGCTTTTCGAAAACATAATCATTGGGAGACAGTGGGCAGCTGTTATGATTGATTCACCATTGCCCGGTGTCCAAAGAGAAGAAAACTTTAACCATTAGTTTCTCCAACTTGATATTTAATTACCCTAAAAAAAAAAAAAAAAGAAATAGGAAATTTCTCTGCAGAATTCCTTATGAGTCATACCCAAAGTTTCACAAAACAAGTTTATTGCAGTTGTTTCAACAGTAGCTATGTGAGCAGAGGGCCCAGAAGCAAACCCATGGCTTCTTTTAGTTGGAATTTAGCTTTAGCCAGCTCTATAAGCAGTTATTTTATTGATCCTTTTATTAAACAGTAAATTAGAAATTTAAAAACCTGTTAAAAATCTTTTTGAACACTTTCTTGTGAATTAGACTGGAACCAAGAGAATGAGGTATGAGAAAATGGGGAAAAGATGAAGAGAGAAAATAAAGAGAAAGAAAACAAGGTTCTTATCCCAGTCTGGCTTCAGGAACATTTTTATAAATTACCTAAAATTTTAAGCAAAAATTTGCACTTGTGTGGCTTATGTGTGTGCATGTATACCCATATGGGAGGGGTATTTTGGGGGTATTAGCCCTTCAGTTGAGAGCCACTGTTCTATAGATTGAACCCTTATCCAAGGGGTTGACTAGGTAAGTTCTGGAAGTGCCACGTGCAGCCTAAGGCCTGGGAAAGAGTAGGGCGAAGGGAAAATAGGTATTAACTAAGGAAAACATTATGTACTTCATCAGTGTGCCCTGGGGTGGCCTGATCCTTGCTACATGACTCTTAGTCCCGGAACCAAGGAGGGGCCGTGGCAGTGGAGGCAGGCTTTTCTTGGGATCAGTGACATATGACTGCTTCCCTCCTTCCCTGTCGTTGTGAGAACAGCTGGTGCGCCTGGAGAGCTCTGACAGTGAACGATAGCCCAAGGACAAGGCACCAGCTGAAAGCCAGCTTGGCTGCAAATTAGAGCATAGTGGCAGAGTGGCTTCTGCTGCGAAGCGATTTGCATCAGAGCCCACTAACAATGCACATTCTGTAGGGTGGGCATTTGTAAGAGAAGAAAACCAGAAATACTGCATTTTTAAGTAATCTGGAAGATTCACCCAAAGGTGAGAAACAGAGAAGATAGAAAATTTAAAATATCTGCTTTTACATTATGCTCCATAGAATACTAATTTTTGCACTTAAAGTAGATTTATATCAAATTCACCTCCATATGCCTGCTAGTTGCCCCTTCTTCTATACTTCGATGGTACTTTGCTCAAAACTCTATTAAAGAATCAAAAAAATGCAGTACTTAGACATTTATTTCATTAAATTGTGTGTTTATAAGGTTTTGGTGTATTTTTTCCAAAGATCACATTACCGTGTTTTTCACATTGACATTAGTATTCTAAGTATCTCACAATTCTTAGATATGTAATCATTTCTTTAATCATTTTAAGAAATGTACAAATAGCTGAACCTTGTGGAAGAACTCCAATAATGTGAACCATCAGAGGAGAGATCTAATAAGAGCTAAATGAAATTCTGTGATAATGAAGAGAGAAAATGCTGAAAAAAAGCAGTTGGTAAGAAAGCAGTGGGAAAGGGGAAGGAGAGAGAAATGTGGTAAGGTTCACGAAACAGTGCTGGTAGTCACCATGGAGGAGCATAACTGAGGAACATGCTATAACTATCAACGAGATAATGCATTAGATTAGGTATAATATAAAAATATTAAATAAAAAGTACTCTTATTAATGTAACTGAACATCTGCTAGACTGGCATATAGATATGTGGTGATTTTTTATGTGCTGTTTGTCTTTTCCATCTGATGGTGAGTTTCATGGGGGTAGAGACAATGTCTTACTTCGTTTGTAATCTCCAGTGCTTAGCTCAACACTTAGCACACAGAAAGCACTGGATAAATATATTTTTTAAAAAGAATGTCTGACATTTACGATTCTTTGTGGTCAGTCTCATCTTATCCATAGTTCTCCATTTTCCACTTCTCCCCATGAATACCTTCTGTCCTTCACATTATTGCCTCCTGAAGCCATGCTAGAACGCTTTCTTTTCTAGTCTTTGCCTTTTCCAGTCTGTTCTATACCCATTTCTGCTTCAGCACAGCTTACATCCCACATACTCCATAGGGTCTCATCTCTCTGCTCTTTGTATAATGAGTCCCTCCTCTTTTTCTGAGTTAGAACTCCTGATGTTCATTTTTCATCGACTATTTCTTTTGTTCAAGACTCATATTCTCATCTAGATTACAGAAGGAACCATACTTGAAAGAAGGGAAATTTCTGTATTTTCCATGTCGCCAAGCACACACTGGACACTTCCGAGGTAGGTTACATGCCTGTAAAGCAGAGCATTCCTGGGAAGGAGGAGGAATCTAATGTCATGGCAGAGTGATGCATAAAACCTGAGAGCATGGCAGGTGGGTGGAGATCTGCACTCAGAGATTTTCCCAGAGTTTGGGGTAGTTTCACCACCAGCAGTGAGCTCATATCTATGGTCTTCCATAAAGCAGGCACCTGGGCTCCTGGATCTAGTGTCCTCAGTGGGGATCACACTTTGCTAAGCTTTCCATTCATTTCCTATTTCAGCAGCTGTAGTCTCAGAGTCTACATACTGAAATTAGATGGGTTTCTTTTATGTGGTTACAACCGTTAGCTTTCCTTTCTAGGGCATACGTTAGTAGTGGGTAAGTAAATAGTGGTATAGAGATTTAATAAGTTTTCTATCATTAGAAAGCACCTTTTTTACTGTCTAACTTTTAGGTAGAGAACTTAAAATAATAATAAAATTGTTCTTATATTTTCATCTGGCATTAACTGATTTGATAGCATTTTCAGTACATGGAATCCAAACAATAATAATCTGGTCTACATATTGTGCTAATTTTCTAGGTTTTTCCCCCCTATGTTTTTTAAAAAAGGAATTTGGTTATACTAGTTGACAGATTAGTGTTCAGTAAAAAGAAAGAAAAAATTTATTCCTGTATTTGTTTTAAGGAAAAAAGCAAACTAAAACCCTGCTATAGAAGTTCTAGACTTTCTACGCTTGGGGATAAGAAAAATTTGACTCCCCTGAAGTTGTAGAATATTTTTGTTTAGTTAAGCAATGATGTAGTATTCTTTAACCTTGTTTGCCATAAAAACATCTAATAGCCTATTGGAAGAATAAAAAAAGGCAAGATTCAAGATCTATCCTAGCCTGATAGGATTGTCCTATGTGGTGGTGGCTTACTAATAGCTTTATTATTAAACCATGTAAGCAAAAGAAAGCACTGCAGCTTAGAGAGAACTCAGACGGATCTGCTTTCAGCGTGTAACTAAACCAGTGTGTAGAAACAAGTAATTAAAAGGACACAAAGCCCGTAATCAATTGCGCACCGGTTATCTTTGATTGCTCTTGCAAAGGACAAATTACACACAAGCCTCTTGCAAGCCTGAAGAAAAAGAGGCTCTATTATCTTCTTTCTGAAATCATTTCTCTGCAAAGACAAGGGCGTCCCTATTCCAGATCTCCTGGTTTAATTAAAAGGACACAAACATCAGATGATGTTGCAGCATATCGAATGTTTCACTGTCAGTGCAATGGAGTGAAAGAAGAGCAGGGGAGGGGGGAGCAGGGGGAAGTGGGGCATGGGAGTGGGGGTGGGTTGGAAGAATTTCTCTTCCATAAAGGCTGGCCTTTTTCACTCTGGCCATCTGTTTTCTCATGGTGAAAAGCCCCATTGCTGCTATCCTGGCATAGCTTTGCATGTCTTTGTGCTTGAGGGACATTCAATCTTGCATCTGATACACGCTGATCTGTGACACTTCCTAACAAATGAGGCTTTGTTCAAACAAAGAGACTCCCTGATAGGAACTGTAAACTTGGAGCTTGATATCCTGTAGGAAAGGCAGGCTGTGGCTGAGCTGGCACAGGAAATTCTCTCTGCAATGCAACAGAGCCCAAGGAGGTCACACCCCCGTGCACACATGCTCTTTCAGATCTTCCCAGAGCTCCTCTCATCTCTGTGTCCCTTCAGATATGGTGGCTCTGGAGCACAGCTGCGTCGAACCTGGAGAGCATGGGGCCCATATCCATTACGGGCTGAGGCTGACTCTCAATAATGGCGCTTATTTATATAGTTTTTTCATTTCACAAAGCACTTTCACAATTAATTCATTTGATACAATAACCTCATAAGGCCCTGTCCAAATGTAATCATACCCAATAGAAGTATTTTGTAAATACTAATGCCAATTGCTGCTTGTCCCTCCTTTTCTCTTTTTATGCTCTCTCTCTCTCTCTCTCTCTCTCTCTCTGTTCTTCTCACCCTCCCAACTCATGACCTTGAATTTTCCAACTTCATCTTTTCACCATATGATATTTCCATGAACCCTTACTACTTAGACTTAGGCTGTGGAACAGAAAATATATAGAGCTGCTGAATATGGATTATGTTGCAATTTGGAGAGAACAGCAGAGAAGTCCCCAGGTCAGGAAAGTACTACTTGCTCTTTATAGTTATTGTTTAGACTCCTATTGGAATGTAACTGAGCGTCCTTAGAAAGAATGTCCCTCTCTCCACCCCTTAAAGCCCTGTTTCCTCTCCTGGGCAAACTCCTACACGCTCACTTAAGACCCAGCTGAGAGGGGGCTTCTGTTGCAGGCACCCCGCCCCCTTCCTTTAGGCAGTCAATTGGTGCTTCCTTTATGCTCTCATCCCACTTTGCTTCCAACTCAGCACCAGTACGTAGCACATTGTAGCCTGAGCTATTTGTTTATACAGCTATCTCCCCTACCGAGCTGTGAACCACAGGGCTGGGACAGTGGGTTTATCACTCATCCTTGTGTGTTTCCACACAAGGGTCACAGAGTGCCTGACCCATAATAGGCTCCCATTAAGAGTATGTTGAATAAATAAATTTTGTTCATTAAACACTGATACAGTTAGGGGGGAAGAAACAGGAAAATAAGGGAAAACTGCTTTTACACACATCTATACGTTTTTCCTTGGGCTGGATCCGTCCTTTGGTGTTCTGCTTCGTACTGTTTCCACAATGTGAAATAGTGTGTGATTCAGGAACTGGCTCAGACCCAGTTTCTCAGTTTTCTAGATCAGTACTTTTTCACAGAAATACTTGAATTGCAGAGAAGTTAAGTAATCTTCCAAAAATTCTCTTGATGACTTAGTGGACCTATTACCAAATATAAAGATATTTGGCCCAACAAAGCCCTGGAGTCATAGGAAAGACAACGTGTCCAGTGGAGCACTTTAACAGGAGAATTTCTTAGGGCAGTGAGCTGCAGAAAGGCAAGGGGCCACGCTGCCTTTCAGTCTCGCTTTTCAGCTGGCTTGCTTAATCACCTATGAGTTCTTTAACGGTTTGGAACCTTGATTTCTAGTAACACTAGCATGCCTCAACAGGATTTTATGAGGATTAACTAAATGTGATTGTAAAACATTTGGGGAACATACAACACTAGATAAAATTATTAATATTCATAATTTTGAGATTGGATAGGATTTTCAAAGGTAATGGTGTGGGGGCAAATTGGAACTGCATTGCAGTTTTTTTGTTGTTGTGAGGATATTGTGTATGGTTCAAACAATTTTGTCCCGTTTCTAATCTCTTTCCCTTATGTACTGGTAAAAATAGAACAGAAAATTGATAAATTAAAGTTTGATAGCATATTGGAATTTATCTGAAAGCCACTCCTAAGAGTAATGGTGGTGAGTAGTCAAAGGGTAGAGTAACTACACCTCCCTGGCTGTTGCCGCCTGCTTGAATGCTACCAGGTAAAACACGGACAGGCTCACAAAGACAGCCAGGACAGACCCCTTGGCTGTTATGATCAGTTATTCATTCAATCAAAGGTAAGCAATAGCTGACTCTAATTGTGATGATCAAAATATGCAGCTTTTGTTGCTGCTCCTATTTAACGTGAGGTAGCAAAAGAACCAACTCCCTTAGCAGAGCAATGAGCACGACCAATGGATCTAGGATTTGAGGCTCCACCTGTTGAAACGCCAGAAACAACTTGCAAAGGTCTTTTTACATTATGGAATCACAGTTAATCACCCCAGCAAAGTAGAAAAGTTGTCTTTAATGTGGACCCACTAAGTTCAATTCTGTTTAAAGACACAGCTTACATGGATCTAGTGCTGCCTTTTCATGTGAGTGCTCTGTCCTGAATTATTGCATTTGTTGCTCTTAAAATCCCTGTTAAAGAGATAGGAGAGGTGTCAATACTTCAAATTACAGGCCAGGAGTGAGGCGCTGACGCATAAGCAGCCCACCCTGGGCAACCTTTTGCCTTGGTATCAACGGAGCGCTCTGCTCTGATTAAGTTTGTCCAATTTTCCAAACTTGTGAAAGAGGAGTTTTTAAAAAATAAACGGAGCTGTGGGAACAATCTTCATAGCATTTTCAGAAAGAAATAATGATTTGCCTTTCGAATTATTTTTCATATTCTTTCCCTCTTTTCCAGTCTCACTGTCAGCCCTGAAGTTCAGTTCCTCATGACTTAACTTAGTAGAGCAATAGTTCTCAATCTTGGTGGGACAATGAAATCTCTCTGGGAGCTTTAAAAATACTGACATTTGCCCAGCCGGGCGTGGCTCAGCTGTTGAGCATTGACCTGAGATCCAGGCGATCGGGGTTCGATTCCTGGTCAGGGCACATGCCCAGTTGCGGGCTTGATCAATGACTCTCTCATCATTGATGTTCCTGTCTCTCTCTCTATCCCTCTCCTTTCCTCGCACTGAAATCAATAAAGATATATTAAAAAAAAAAAATACTGACATTTGAATTGCAATATCAGAGCTTCTGATACAATTGGTCCGGGATGTGCTCTGGGCACTGAGTTACTGAAAGTACCTCGGGTGATTCTAAAGTGTGGCCAGGGAGTGGCTACAGGTCTCCTCTGTCCAGTCCGTTCTGCAAACCACTTCCTGAGGTATAACTTGATAACCATTATAATAACTGGTTCTCCTCGGTCTTACTAAAAGTACGTCTCACTTCCATTTCCCCCTTTATTTTCTATTCTTAGTATATCTGTTTCATCCTCTATGTTTTGGAATAGATGATAAATATAATAAAGACCCAGTGCTAGATAAATATTCCCCCAACAGTGCTTTACCCATTTTGCTCATTCAGAACTTTCTAAAACCTCTGCATTGCTAAGCTCTAAAAGCCTTTCACCTACCATTGTACATTCTTCACCATTTCTAAACCTCGTTTTACCTCCCCAGTTTCACCTGCCATGGCTGCTCTTTCCGTAACCTGTACCTCACCAAACAGAACCGCCCGCGGTCACACAACCTGCCTCACGTTATCCCGTCTCTGTGCCTCGGTTCCTACCTCTCCTTTTACTGAGAAAGCCTTGAGCCAGCTCCAGCCCTTTCAGTACAAACCATCCTTAAGGTCCAGTCAACATGCCACTGTCTTTAATAACTTTTCAGTTTTGATGAAAATGGGTGTAATTCCTTCTTTTTCCAACTCCATGACATTTTTTACGTCTACATCTTAGAGCTTGCTCTATTATTATTTGTCTGTTTTATTGTACTCCCTTCCTTCCTCCCATTATCCTGACATCTCCTCAAGGGCCAGAATAAAACATGAATGGAGCTGCTATAGAGTCAGGTAGCCTGCCTTCAAATCATGGTTCTACTTCCTACTAGATAGGTGACTTCTAGCAAATTATTTTCCTCTCGGGGCTTTGTTTTCTTATCTTTTAAAGTGGAGAAATAATACCACCTTCTTATAAGGTTGTGGGCAAGTAAATGAATTAATACCCGGAATGTACTCAGAACAGTGCCCTGTACAAACTGAGCACCCACTAAATGTTAGCTATTGTCGGTCACTTGCTTTACCTTGACAGGAAGTAGGGCAGTCTCTTGTATGGTTTAGACACTTAACATATGTCAAATGTACTAAATTCTTTGGAGCTTGAAAAGGTCCCAAACACCCATACTATGAATATTTGATAGCTAATAATCTTCCAGTCATTTTTACAGCTACTCAAAAGGAGCATGGGGATCAAAAGTGGCCTGATATTTTGTTTGAAAAAATGGAAAACATAATTTCTGACAGGTTTGATATCTGGTGTTGAAACTCTTCAGTCTCATACTTAGTGCTAGAGAGTCACCTTTGTGACATGCCCAAACTGTCAATCATAGTGATGTATTGCATACTCAATTCCACAGACATTTAAAAAAATAGTTGAATATTCAGAAGCCCTTGAAATTCTTTAGCTTAAAACAGGCACGTGCAAAGAAACTACATAGGCAAATTATGTATCCTGAGGGCGAAACTTCTCAATATAGATTCCTTTTAATAATATACACTTCATAGGTGTTTGGAGGTAAAAGTATAAATATGACTGTCAGATTTAACAAATAGGTGTTTTTCCACCAGCACTTCTTAAACTCATATGCATTTATATCTGAGATGTCATAAAACTGAATTGACCTATTGTTTTTCAAGACAGAAAACAAAGAATAAAAAAAATTATCAAGTCAATGTCAAGTGTGACTGCAATCAGTTACTGGGGTTTTCCCTCTTCTGTGCTGACTTTTGAAGTGTTTGAAGTGACTTTCTTTTGAAATTAATAATTAATCTTTTCAAGGTGTTCTTTTTGCAGGTGGTGAGGGCAGTCAATGTTAAAGGAAAACAGATAAGAATAGAGGACAAGTCCTGCCTGCCCGAGGCAAGGTGTTTACGAGGTAATAAGACACCACAGGGATCAGACTGTGTGGTGCTTGTCCACTGGATGGTATAATGTGGCCTTTGTCTTCAGCCATTTTCCAGGAAACCGTGTCAAGGAATTAACTCTGGAGATGATGTTTATGCCAATGAAGTAGACTAGTAAACGTTTGAAGTAATAGTTTATAGTTACAGAGAGAGGGAGAGAGAAAGTGAGGGTGTGGAGGGAGACAGAGGTGTTAGAATGAAGAAAGGCTTTTCAGAGCAATTCTGAAGATAGTTTATCTCCCAGAAGTCACAAACTGAGGATGGCACCTGAGAATTCACTTTGTTTTGGGTTTTTTATAACTAGCATTTTTTCTCCTGTGCCGACTGATCAAGTTCTCTTTGTTCAAAGAACTTATGCCTGGTGTTACTCTCCGATCAATGGAAAATCCAGCATCTGTCCTCCTGGATGGATTTGTATTATCAGATCCTTATCAGCTCATCTGTGCCAGGCACGGTGCTCTAAGTTTTACATGTAGTTACTAATTTAATCCTCAAAATAGCCCAATAGAGTGGATACTATTATTATTCCAATTATACAAATGAGGTCATACCCTGCCAAAGGTCACCGGCCAAGGCCAGGAATTGAACTCTGGCTGTCTGAGTCTGGAGTCCAGGCTCATAACCACTAAATTATGCTGCTTTGGAAAGAGTTAGCACACAGCAGGCAGAACTTGCTGCCTCTGCAGCTTCAGTGCTTGCTGTTGCCGTGTAATTCTAAGCAGTACTCCCTTTGGAGGACATAGGAGATAACGGTGCTAACCTGACAAAGGAGAGGTGTTAATCCAAAAATGTGGCAAAAGAACATCAGAAAACTGAATTGACTATAAAGAGAGCACAAAAGCCTCAAAGTGTTCTGTCCCTGGCCCTGCACTGATCTGTTGGTCTAGCAAAGAGCTGGTGGCTCAGGGAAAGGCGGAGGTGCAGTTTCATGAGAAAGCGACAATGGTACAAGTAGGAGAGAGAGAGCGTTAAAGGCCAGAAGTGCAAAATTCAGGAAAGACATTGTGTTACATTAGAGAATGGTTTCACAAATTTTAAATACCATTTTTTCCTCTCTAGCCTTCTCTGAAAGAGGAAAAAAATTATAAGGATATTCTGCAGACAGCAGCTGTCTGGACCCCTCGATTTAAATCTTCATTCCACAACGAACTGGTTTTATGGCTTGGTCCCGGTATTACACTTTTCACAATCATGGTTTCCCTTTTGTGAGACAGGGTTAATAATAGTACCTACCTTAGGGTTATCATGAGAATTACATAAGATAACCTATATGAAGTATTTAATATAGATCCCAGCATAGTGAGTACTCAATATTACATGCTTTCCTTTTCCTCTACTGCATTACATTTGTTGGATCACAATTTTGTATCCCACAAACATTTATTCAGCTTCTACCGACTGGGTGCTGGGATACGCAAAGGTAAACAAAATATAATCCTTCCCTTAGGGAGCTTAAAAGATACTCATGAACCAGACACAATAACCAATACATGCAAATACTTTGTAATATATATTCTATGTGCTTGTACAAATAAATAAGTGAATGACCTATATTAAAATACTTTCTAATAAATTTCCCAGAGAAAAAATAAAGTTTAAAGATACATAATAACATGATAACATGTACTAACTGCTCTCTGTGTGTCTCTGTGACATTTCTGGCAGCTTGGTGGATGCTGCTAGGTAGAGGATTCCATACCCACAACCTGTGCACTGGATGTCCCACAGGCTGACTGGCACAGCTGGAGTTTGTACAAGAGGCCAGAAAAGGCCTTTCTCCTTTATTATGCCCAAAGGTATCAGACATCCATTTTAAAGGGGAGATGTGATGGAAAGAGAGGGTTTACACACTTTTCCTTAATTACAGTAACAAGATAGTGCCTAAGGCCTAAACCATAATACCTGGGTAGCATGTCACAAAGGTTCTTTGAGTTGTATATTTTACAAGACAGTTCTGTTTCTGTATACCAACATGCTATATACTTCATAAGAAGATATAACAAATTAATTTTAGATGTTTAATATTAATATTAAATTTATATTGTAGTATTCACTTTGACTTCATGTGCCATCTTTCAGCCTACCTCTGATTTTAGCACTAGCTGTAGGCCACAGTTTTATACAATCTTAGCTTCATGCTGACAACATCCTGCATCAAAGCCTCCCTATTTTTCTTCCCATTTTCTATTGAGACCCTCTCCAAAGCTGCAGCTCCTGCTCAGTTCATGGTCAGAATCAATCTAGGAACATACTAGGTGTTAATGCCCCAGGGTGGGCTTGTGGGTGTCCTTGACCTCCCATCCTTCTAAAAGAATAATTGTAGGACACACTCTCTATTCTTCTCAGAGGTCTGGCTGAATTGTATGGAACACACACACACACACACACACACACACACACACACACATTTCCTCTGCCTTGCTCTTTCATTCCTGTTTTTGGGGTTACCCTGTAAGTAAATAACTTGCATCTAAGTCCTTGTCTTAACTTTGCATAGAGAGAATCCACATAGGACATACAGTATCAATACCCAGGTGAATTAATAATCTCAAATCAGTTAAGTAAACTGAGTAAAGGAAATAAGCAGATTAGGAAGCCTGGGTGTCTCACTCAGTGAGAGTGTGAGATTAAGATCATCAATGGAAAATCCATTCAGACCAATTAGCATCATGGAGCTGTGCAGGGTAGCAAATCTCTCATAAGGAAACTTAGTGCAGAGCATTACAACTGGAAAATAACCATTTAAGAAAAGTCATCCTTCTGCAAGATGTTTAGTGGCTACATATTTCTATAGTAAGAGCAGAAACATTATATTTTAAATACACACAAGAACTCATATCTTTCGTCTCAATAAACAGTTTTAAGTCATAACTGAAGTTGCGCTAAAAGGACTTGAAGACATATGGCCACTTTCACTGAGTTTAAATCAATAAGACCAACATAATGGTCCCATTCTTCTTCAGCTGGCTTATGACAGCTGCTTGTGTTAGAATGTCAATGAAAGCCTGCGACAGCAATATAAAAGCTATCACATTGATTGTGACATAAGCTTTGAGCTGATTAGAAGAAAAGTACACAGTGCAAAGTATTATTCTTATTTTATAATCATTATAAAAAGACCACAGTTATTATCACTAGCAAAGGTGCTTTCATCATGGTGAAAGAAACTGACAAGTATATAACCCAAACCTATGCAAATGACAAGAGTAAAAATGAAGCAAATACACCTGCCCTGAAGTAAGAGAATAATAAAATGACAGGATCCTTTCTTAAAAAACAGTCTATATACTTCTGCATCCCCAAACTTGAAGTTCTTAATGAATATGACTATATTGCCTTTTAAGTTACCGTGGGTGTGCTAAATAATTTCATTTTAGATCCATTTACTGGCTTCCCCTCTTTAAGCTGTAGTGATATGTCATTCCTGATATGCATAATGCATTTCAGATTACCTATGACTCTAAGCCCCATGCCAACTTTTAGAAAAACAATCACCCTAGAAATGATAATCAGTTCTTTTGATATTCTAGGTTTACGGGAACATTGTCAGAGCAAGATTAAAGAGAGTCTAAATAATTTGACGTCATGGAATTTCTCCTGGAATAGAATCAGAAACTGGATTTGGCCGAAAGCCGTTGAAGCCTCCTGAAGTGAATTAGCAGAGAGGACATGTTCTCTGTATATTATGGGGAAGTCTGGTGCATGTCATGAAGCTGTCATTACTCTTAAAATGCTAGAGAACTATGTTCATTCTCCGTATTTGGGAGCTATTTGAGAATTTATCTGAGTGTTGTTTATGAAATGGTGATGTTTGAAGTAGCGAAGCTAACAGAAAGCTGCTATGTGACAAATGATCTGAGGAGTGTTCAATGTTGCAGCTCAGTTCACTTCAGATGTGTCTGCTGCAAACAAATGGCATTCTGTGAAGCATGTCTTTTAAGCGGGCAGGTCGATTTGTCTCATAGGACATGATAGATATTACTCACTAACATTGCTGGTCCTTCAGTCCTTCTGGGAGCATGTGAAGATTGCATGTCTTGCTCCATTAGAGTCAGACAAACATGTAACACGCTCTGACCAAGAAAATGAGAGTGAAGGGACAGGTGTCATCTCTGACCTAAGGCACAGAAGAGCATGTGAATGACTCTCTGCTTTCTTCTCTAGCCTGTTAAAACCTGAAGGATTTTGTGAAGCAGCAGCTCATAGAAAGGTAGAACATTTGTCCAGCTGGGTCTCTGAGTGACTACCATAAGCCAAGCTCTCCTGTTGGCCAATACGGGTCATGTACTGTACATGATAAATGGACCTTTGTTTTGTTAAGTCATAGAAAGGTTGGTGGTTTTTGTCATTGCATATAAACTAGCCTATCCTGACTAATAGATAGGGTTTATTTTAAAAGGCACTATGTGAAACAGTCAGCTGGAATTGGAAATAACTCTGATAGATAGAATATATGTGTGTAATATTTAATCAACTGTAACTCTACATTTATTAAGACTGTCTTGTCTTGTGTGCAACCTTCACACTTATGGCAATATCCCTGGAAAGAATAAAACCCAACCCAGTGGCTATTTCAGTGATTAAAAACATAGTAGCTACTTAGAAAATATTCTCTGGATTGAATTAGGTTATATGAAAAAGCCAGTGTGCAAGGAAGTGGGTTTTGGTCACATACTATCTTATAAAACAGAGAAGAGAATGTCGGGAGAAAGGAAAAAATCATACTGAGGTAAAGAAAGACATCATAGGCTTCAGGACCTATATATACAGAGCCATAACGTGAGTAGGTTCAGACCAGAAAAATGGGAATACTTTTTTTTGAGGAAAGATAGAGCTGGTTATGCTGGTTTCAAAGAGGTTTTAAGAACTGAAGCTGAGTCTACATGATATCAAAAGTTTGATCAAGTTTCCTATTGGTTTTGCAGACCTGATTGATTTTTTTCTATTAAATTGATTGATTAGTGCTATGTAGATAGAGTGATCTGTTTTTTTTTTCTCTCAGAGAGTTGTCTGTCATTCAATCATATGCCTCATTTCCCACAGGTTGATGGTAATGCTTTTTATGGTTATGAAAGCTTTCTTTTTAATATAATCAACTTTTATAAAATCCAGAATAATACAAAAGCTTCCCAGGCTTTTGTACTTTCCCTTTCCCACTTGTAATGTTACGGAAAGACTCAGATCGAACACCGGAGGAGGTGAAGTGATGCCTTTATTTCACGCATGTGGACCCAGAGGAGGCAGTCTCCAAATTCTGGGCCCTGAACTGCGAGCTCAGAGTAGCTTTATGGGACTTTCCTGTGGCAAGAAAATAGTGGGCGGAGTTACAGAAGCAGGACGTGTTCGGTGGGGCAAGCAAAAATTCAAAGAGGGGAGCTCATCTAACATGGCGGTAGATTCCTCATCAGTAAGTTTTAAATGTTTGTATTCCTTGAAGGACTGATGCCCCCTGAGGGCAAGAATAACACTCGTCTCTTGGCCACGGAATCCCCTGGACCTGGCACCACATCCTGCATGTAGTAGATGCTGCTTACCTTTTGAATGAATGTCTGAATATGTGTAGCGAGCTTCTAAGTTCCCTTTGACATGGTGCTGCTTTAACTATTTGGTTTAATTCTCACTACGCTCCCCTTCACACTCACATCCCCCACCCTGACCACACAGACCTTCAGGTCACCCTGGTCCCACCCTTGTTCTTTGACCTATTGTCTTTCTTTCCTCAATATCTTCCCATTTCTCTGCCTAATACTCATTGGTAACTTTAATGGCTAAGCACTTTACATATATTTTTTTCATTCTCTAAAACAAAATAAACAAAACTATGAAGCCGGTACTATTGTCATTAATAACACCACTACACGGAGGAGGAAAATGAGGCCTAGAGAGGTGAACTTACTTCTCAGTGCCCCACAGCTCCCCAACGGCCTCTGCTGTTCATCCTGGAGCCCCATTCAAACTCCGCTTCCTCTGTAAAGCTTTCTTTTATTATGATCTTCACCCATCTCACTTGTGTTCCAAATACCTATTACCCTTAAACTCAGCACCTTGCTGTTCACCCTTACTGGTTCTATGTATGTTTCATGTGTATTAATTTTATCTCTACTCTGAGACCTTAAAGTCTGGAATGGGAATTGAGGGCAACTTCTTTTGTATATTCCAGTATCTCGATAGCATGACAATCAAGAAAAACGACCTAGTTAATGAGTTGACAAGGAATAAAATAATGTTAAATTTGCAGTATTTGGAGGTCCAAGATGGTGGTGTTGTAGGAGGACGCTAGACTCACCTCCTTTACTGTGAGCCAAAAAATAAAAACACAATAGAAAAAAATCAATAAAACAAAGAACTGGTTCTTTAAAAGATAAATGAAATAAATATACCTTTAGCCAAACTTATTAAGAAAAAAAAGAGAGAGCCTAAGTAGCAATTATTCCTCTGAGATAGCTGAGCGATGAATGAACAATTTCTTTGAGAGGAGGGAGGGAGGGAGGGAGAGAGAGAGAGACCTGGGAAGCCAAGGGGTCCCCGCCGAGAGCTGCGATGGTGGGCAGGCTAGTGCCCCAGGTGCTGTAAGTGACTGTGTGGCTCCAAGTGGCTTCCCCATACTACCCAGCACACAAAGCCTGCACACCAGTCTCTTGAACATGGGACCACTTTAAAACAACAAACCTGAGAGAGACTGTGTAGAGGAGACCACAGCCAGCCCCTGGAGCTCTCCAGGGGCTGCAGGAATTCCCAGGGTTGGAGAGACCAGTGAGCCCCATTCTTGACTCCCCTCCACCGCCACAGTGTGGGTGGGGCCTTGCCCAGCCACCCTGGTCCGCCTGCAGAGTTTCTGCAGTTAGTTCCTGGACACACTGCCTGGGCCCCTTTGGGCCTGAACTAAGGGAGCAGGCAGGGCCCACGGCATTATTACGCGCTCCTGGCCTCCCACCTGGCGCTGCTCTGGCTCACTAGGCCAGCGCCTGACACCCTGAACATGAAACAACCAAAAAGAAACTTCAAAATTTATGGGAGGCAGCAAAAGCAGTCCTAAAAGGGGGGGGGGGGGCTCATGGCTATCCAGCCTTCTCTTGAGACACAAGAAAAATCTCAAATTAACACTCTTAGAGGAACTAGGAAAAGGAGAACAAATAAAACAAAGTAAACAGAAGGAAGGAAATAGTTAAGATCAGAGCAGAAATAAATGAAATAGAAATTTAAAAAAACAATAGAAAAAATCAATACAACAAAGAACTAGTTCTTTTAAAAGATAAATAAAACAGATACACCTTTAGTCAAACTCATGAAGAAAAAAAAGAGAGAGCCTTAAATAAATAAAATTATAAATGAAAGAAGTTACAACCAACACCACAGAAATACAAAGAATCATTAAAGGCTACTGTGAATAATTATATGCTAACAAATTTAACAATCTAAAAGAAATGGATACATTTCTAGAAGTATATAACCTTCCAAGACTGAACCAGGAAGAAATCCAAACTCTAAACAGACCAAGTACCATGACCAAATGGGATTCATCCCAGGGGAGCAAAGATGGTTCAACATCTAAAAATCGAACAATCAGACACATCACATTAACAAAAGAAAGGACAAAAACCACGTCATCATCTCAATAAAAGCCAAAAAAGTATCTTACAGAATTCAACACCCTTTTATGATAAAAACTCTCAACAAAGTGGGATAGAAGAAACGTAGCTCAACAAGGCCTCATATGACAAACCCACAGCTAATACCATAATCAACGGTGAAAAGCTGAAAGCCTCTTCTCTAAGATCTGGAACAAGACAAAGATGCCCACTACCTCCACTTCTATTCAAAATAGTGTTGGAAGTCCTAGCCATAGCAATAGGACAAAAAAATGAATAAATAAATAGCATCCAAGTTGGAAAAAAATAAGTAAAACTCTCATTATTTGCAGATGACATCATATATAGAACACCCTAAAGACGCCACAAAAAATCTATTAGAACTAATAAGTGACTTCGGCAAAGTTGCAGAATACAACTTTAGAAATCTGTTGTATTTCTATATACCAATAACGAACAATTAGGAGAAATTAAGAAAATCCCATTTACAATGTAATCAAAGAGTATAAAATACCTCGGAATAAATATAATCAAAGAGGTGAAAGAACTGTACTTGGAAAACTATGAGACACTGAAGAAATTGCACAACATACAAACAAATGGAAGGCTACAACTTGCTCCTGGATTGGAAGGATTCATACTGTTTCAATGTTCTTACTACCTAAAGTAATATATAGATTCAGTGTAACCCCTATCAAAATACCAAAATCATTCTTCTCAGAATTAGAACAATTAATCCAAAAATATGGTATATGGAACCACAAAAGATCTCGAAGAGCTAAAGAAATTGTGAGAAAGAATAAAATGTGAGGTATCATGCCTCCTGATATCAAAGAATGCTACAAAGCTACAAAAATTAAACCAGTATGTTACTGCTATAAAAACATATATAGATCAACAGAGTAGAATAGAGAGCCCAGAAATAAGTAAACACTTATATTGGCAATTAATCTTTGACAAAGGAGGCAAGGGTATACAATGCAGTAAATATAATCTTTTCAATAAGTGGTGATGACCAAGACTGGACAGATATATACAAAAAATAAAGTTGGACCACTTTCTTTTACCATATAAAAGAAACACACCTCAAAATGGGTTAAAGACCAAAATGTTAGTCTTGAGACCATAAAACTCCTAGAGGAAAACATAGGCAGTAAACTCTTTGACATTGCTCTAACAAATATATATTTTTTATATATCTCCTTGAGAAAGGGAAACAAAAGAAAGAACAAATAAATGGGGCTACATAAAACTAAAAATTTTGGCACAGCAAAGGAAACCATGCCTAAAAAGAAAACACAACCTACTAAATTGAAGATATTTGCCAATAATACATATGATGAGGGGTTAATGTCCAAAATATATAAAGAACTCATACAATTTAACAACCTCCCCAACCCTATTAAAAATGGAAGAGAGCTTGAATAGAAATTTCTCCCAAGAGGACATACAGGTGGCCAACAGACATAAGAGAAGATGCTTAACATCACTAATCATCAGGGCTATGTAGATTAAAATCACAATAAGATACCACCTCATACCTTTCAGAATGGCTATAATTAATAAATGAACAAACAGCAAGTGTTGGAGAGGATGTGGGGAAAAGGGAAGTCTTGTACCCTGTTGGTGGGATTGTAGATTAATGAAGCCACTATGGAAAACAGTATGGAGGTTCCTCCAAAAATAAAAAATAGAACTACCATATCACCAGGCATCCCCACTTCTGGGTATTTATCCGAAGAAAACAAAAACACTAATTTGAAAAGATATGTCCATCCCTGTGATCACTGCAGCATTACTACTAATAGCCAAGATATGGAAACAACTTAAATGTTTATCAACAGATGAATGGATAAAAAAGTGTAGTAAATGTATATATTATGGCAGATTATTCAGCAATAAAAAAGAATGAAATCTTGCCATTTGCAACAACATGAATGGCCCTCGAAGTATTTTTTTAATTTATTGATATTTGGGGGGGGGGGGAGAGAAAGAGAGAGACATCAATTTGTTGTTCCATTGATTTATGCATTCATTGGTTGATTCTTGTATGTGCCCTGACTGGGGACTGAACCTGTAACCTTGCTGTACCTAGATGATGCTCTAACCTACTGAACTGCCTGGCCAGGGCTAGATGTATTATGCTAAGTGAAATAAGTCAGACAGAGAAAGACAAATACTGTATGATCCTACTTATATGTGGAATCTAAAACAAAACAAAATAAATAAAAAAACAAAACAAAACAGAAAAAGACTCATTGATATAGAGAACAAGCTGATGGTTACCAAAGGGATGGGAGTGGGAAAAAAATGTACATACTCAATTTTTAAAAAGTAACTAGAAAAAAATGTAATATTTACCCAAGAATTTTCCTCAAGGATTAAGCCGGGCAAAGGAAGATCTAGCTTTTGCTTTTAACATTCTTTATTTTTTTTAAAAAAAGTTTAGTTAACTTCCTGCCACTCAGAACTCAGAAACTTAAAACCGTATCTTCAGATTTGGAATTGTTAGAAATAGTTTGGATAAAATAAGCCGGCTTTGCAAGATGAAGCTAAAACTGTTATTTCCAATCATTAAAAATGTTTAGGAACAAAGGAATCATCTGACAACTTGTGACTGGTGCAATCAGAGAAACCGGAGACTGGGATGTTTATTTTTACACAACAGGAAGGAAGAAGCAGGGATCAGCCCCCGCCTATGACACCTTGGATGAGCTCAGTGGTTTTGCATCATATCACATGAACATAACGCCTCTCTTGATGCCCCCACAGCATTAGGCAGAGGCTCAGAAGAAAGCCGCAGGCCAGAGCTGTGAACATTAACGGGATCTAAGCCTTAATAATTGAATCTGACCATATAAACAACTCAGAACAAGTGAAGAAGTGCCAGCCTTGTCCTGTGAGTTTCCTTCTAAGTTAAAAATAAACTGGAACAATTATGTATTCAGATTATGGAAAGGTAATGAAATTGAAGCTGATTTAAGTGAATGATTCATGATTCCCAAATACCTAAAACTATTACAAAATTAACTTTAGCTTGTGCAAAAGGAAAAACAAAATAAATGGAGCTCTTGGTTAGGTTTGATATTATTTAAATGTATTGTAAAATATTCTACAATGTCAACTTAAATCATAGATTCAAATTTATACTAAGTCTAGAGCAAACAATAGTTATTACCTGAAGGCTCTTCTTTGGCCTATGTAAAACAAACTCATAGTTTAAGTTTATTCTTCATGCAAAACTGTCCATTATAACTGCTGATGCTTTAGGCTGAGGCCTCAAATAATTCACAAATTAGGTAATAGTATAATTATGTATATGCATGTTTTTAATGGGAAACAAAAATATTTTTTATTATAAATTGACTTCAAAATAGATCCCACTAAAGATCACAGTTTGTGTTGAGGATGTAACAAATGGGAATTGCCAAACCAGACTGGATGCATGGTTTGCTTTGGACAGCACTATCTTGCTAATGACACTCTAAAGGTCATGACATGGGAGAATAACACAGGGTTTTCTATTAGCAATTTATAGTCATTCATTAACTTGCAAAATTTTGTGGGATCATTATATTTTTGTCATTATTATCTGCAAAGTTTATAATTTATATAAGTGCAATACCTGTTATTCCTACCACCTTTTTTGATTTACAAAATATCAGGGTTGGGGTGATTACTTGCCTTGAGGAACTTCTCTATAAGATCTGTTCTAGCCTTACCCCTACCTCTACCCTTCTGTCCCTTCCTTAATTCATTTTCTCTGACCCACTGTTGAGATCCAGATAATTTTGCAGCCAAGGCTGCTTGTGTTTGGAAAATTTATCCACACCTCACATAAATCTGTAGCTCTCAAATCTCATCGACTCTCAGACTACATGGTCTTCATATCTTCACAACTTACTAGTTTAGTAGTCTCTATGACTCTTGCCCCTTCTAGTTGTCCTTCTCAAATCTAGATCTTTTCAAGTTTTTTCTCTATAAAATTATTGAAATGAACGGCTATCGTGTAGTTCAGGTCCCCTGGTAAGCAGAAGTCCACAGAAAGTTAGATGTGCAGGAGACTGATTGGGGGAAATGCCTATGAAGGGTAAAATGAGAGAGGGAGCAGAAGTAGGCAAGGAGTGCCTCAGACCATGATGCAGGTGTGAGACCTGTGAAGGCAGAAAGGGAAAGAAGCAGGATTTGGTAGGAAAAGCTTCACATTGCAGGGCCATTGGGAAGAAGTCACACGGTCAATGTTCTCAGACCAAAAGCAGCACATTAAAGAAGCTCCCATGGGGTAGGAATGGTCCAGCTCTGGCATCCCCACAGTGCTGGGCTGGCAGATGTCTGGGGGGAGCGTGGGCTAGGTGTGGATGCTGTGATGGGTCCCTAATGGGGCTGGGGTCACTCACTGTACTTAGATAAAATCCAACTTAGTACAGTTTTCAAAACACTAATTCTATTTTTTTTCCTGTTTTATCCTTCAAACTCAGCATCTGTTTGGAGGTCTAAGAAGGTGTTAAAGACATGAATGTGGAAGCCAGTCTCTTTCATCAAGGAGCTTTGAATCCATTGGGGGATCCAGCAAGTGAACAGACATAACATTACGATGGAGTCAAGTGCTCTGTGCATTTATTGTAGAGAGGTGTATATGTGGTCCCCCAAACCATATTAAAATAGTCAAAATTCTTGGGAAGTCAACCACAGTTTCATAAATAAATCATTATGAAACATTTCGTTTTGGTGACAAGATGCTAGATAAAAACAGTTGGAATTCTGATCCCCCCCCCCCAATTTTCTGACGGCCACCTGTTTTGCTTTCTATATGCTCCTCTGTCATTCTTCTCTCCAGATAATCCTCGCTCTCTCATTTTTTCTACCTCTATCTTTTTTATACGTTTTTACTCATTTCAGAGAGAGGAAGGGAAAGGGAGAGAGAAATACCAATGATGAGAGTCATTGATCGGCTGCCTCCTGCACACCCCTTACTGGGGATCAAGCCCGCAACCAGGGCATGTGCCCTGACCGGGAATTGAACCGTGATCTCCCGGATGAGTTAATACCACAGGTTATTAGCTTATATTATTGTTATTATTTAAATGAGTGAAGGACTAACATGGATAGAATGTTCCGGACAATAAAGTTTTCTAGTAAATTGAAAGATATTTCATTTAAAGACTTAAACTTTGGAGGTAAAGGAACAAATTCTCTGAGGAACAAATTCAAATCTTAAACTCTTACCTGTGTGCACGTATGTAATACTAACATCTATATTTTTAACTGTAACACTCTGTTTATCTCTAAATCTTCACATGACTCTGCCAATAAAGTTTCAAAAATATTTATAAAATTGTAATGTTAAGGTCATCTATTATTTTTAAAATTGAATAAAATTAGTGAGAAGGAGAAGTTTTATGTGTTTTTTTTGTTTGTTTTTTTTACAAAATTCAACATGAGGGAAGTTTCAGAAATCTGAGAAATTATAGAATCAATTCTAGTCATATCTCAGAACAAGATGTATATTTGGGTGGTGGACCTGTATACATGTTTATGTGTATATACACGTGTACATGCACTCACACACACAATCACTCACACACATACCACTAACACACACCACTCACACACATGCAATTGATTTACATGATCAATTAGCAAGGATTTTGTTTCTCAAACATACTTTTTAAAATTTATTTAGTGTGTAATCTGTGAACTAGAACCAGCACAGAAGCTATCTTTAAACAGAGACATGTCACTGGGAATGAAATGGACAGATATAGGCAATGAGTATGTCTAGACCTGTTCAGTTCTACCATAACCTGACAATGTTCTTTCTATCTTGCTCTCATTTCCTGTTCCTATTTTTCTCTCACCCATATTTAGATCTAACTTGCCAAAGTATCTTTCTGTGTATGTTTACTCAGGCTTTTCTCTTCTCTCACACTCACCAGGTTGTGGCTCAATACAGTCTTTCCTTGACATCTTGGAATAGGGTGATTTAGATCAAAATTCAATCTCTTGTTTCATAAGGACAAGATGACAGTAAATCTCTAACAGTTTATTTATGCAAATATCAAATATCAGGAGTGATTGTGAGTCACTATGAAGTTTCCCAAATCTCTTTTTAACTATAGTTAATAATTTACAAGTTGAAGGATATATGTTGCATTATGATTAAATATTTCAGAAGAGAGAATGCTGGGATGATACCTTTCACTATTTAGCATCAATTTATATGATATTACTGAGACTTTTGGCATAGTTTTCACGCCCAGAATGTTTTTAACATCTGTGTGACTGTCTTTTTTTTAAGACTGAAGATTCAGTATTCATTAATCTCTCAAACCCCAACTGGCCTTTAGAAGCAGCTGAACGCTTTGAGGAGTGCACAAAATATAATCTCAAAATAAATCACAAGAAGCATAAGGTAATGGTTTTTAGTTCTAGGAAATGCAAGAGTTCCTGGTATGCTGAGGGAGTTAAGTTTAATGTGGTGAAATATTTTATGTGTCTTTGCATTATCTTTCACATAAATCTGTCATGCAAAAAGCAAAAAAACATTGAAAATCTCGGTAATAATAGGCTGAGGAAATTTAGGAGAAAATGAATTGATGCCCATTTTTACCACATACCAACCTAAAGCAGGTTTCCAGATTCTCTGTTATTTAGAAATGCATAATCCGTGATGGCAAACATATTAAAATTGCTTTTGGAAATTGAGGATGACATTCAATTGACATAGAGGTTGCTTAATCTCTATAGGTAAATCAGATTGGGAGAAAACAATTTCTTCATTTGGGTCTCAGTTATTATCATTTCTGCACTTTTGATAAGATGGTGAAAAGGAACAGATCGAGCAGGCTGCAGGCACTCCAAAGTCTATGCTCATAGGCATGAAATAAACAGTTACTGGCTAAATAACCAACAAAGTGCTATTCTTTATGTGTGGATTTCTCAATTATTCTAGGGCAGTGGGACTCAAACTTTAAGAATATCTGAATTACATGGAAGGTTCAATAAAACACAGATTGCTGGGCCCCACCCTCAGGTTTTCTGACTCAGTAGGTCTGAGGTGAAGCTTAAGAGTTTGCATTTCTGGCACTTTGCTAGGTGATGTTGATGTTGCTGGCCTAGAGAACCACACTTTTAGAACCACTGCATTATGGAGCCTGGATACTGAGAGTTCCTACTTACTGAATAATAAAGAATTTTTTTTTAGATACCACATATAAGTGAGATAATACGGTACTTGTCTTTCTCGGATTGACTTATTTCACTTAGCATAATACCCTCAAGGCCTACCCATGTTGAAAGATGTTAAGAGAGTAGATCTTGAAAGTTCTCATTACAAGAAAAAAAATTGTAAATATATGTGATAAGGAATATTAACTAGACCTATTGTGGTGATGGTGGTTTTTTCAATATATATAATCATTTTGTACACCTGAAACTAATGTAATGCTATATGTCAATTACATCTCAATAAACAGAGACATGTTTGGAGGTTTTGATGTTTGTAATAGCAACAAAGGCTTTCTTACTGTGCTTATGATTTAGCTCTGCTGTGGTTTCTGCTCTTTTGAGCAAACAGCTGGTGTCTCAGGATCATACAGCATTTTGTGGCTGAATATGTCTTCACTTACAAAAAGAAAAGCACCAGAGATTCAAACGGTAATTGATATAATTGTAATGCACCGTGATGATGCAGAAGTTAACATCCAGAAAGCACACAGACCTTGAGATTCTATTGTCAAATTCAATACCTTATATCACTGGATGTTAGATTTGTTCTACAGTAGTTGACTATTTTGAAAAACAAAACATGTATCAAATATGAATGTTGGCCTATGATTCCAGCTGTGTGAAATACCACATTTCTTAATTTCATTGAAATAATCCTAGGTCTGTCTTTGAGTCCTCTATCCCTTGGGAATGGCAGAAATTTTAGTCTCAGAAAATTTTTAGGTCCTACCACCCTCCAGGCCATGCATGAGCTTCTGTGATTTTAACATCTTTCTGGACATTGGTCATCAGTAACCAACTAAACATCCAGCAGTCTGCTTTGTTGCTTTGATACCCAATTTGGCTTAATCATTTTGTTGATTAGAGAACTATTTATTGGATGCTTATTATGTGCCATGTAATGATTTTTTAAATTACACTTTTGATATAAAATATTTAATACACACAAAGGAAAACCATAATACATATGCATATTATGAAACATAGAAAAAAAATAAACAGCCATGAATAATTTCCCAATTAACAACTAAAACTTATTATTACTGTTGTATTTATCTCTGTGTTCCTTCTCTATTCAAACCCCTTGCCTCCCCTACTCACCTTAAATTTTGATCATAGAAACTTTTTGTTCATTATATCCATTAATATTTCACAGTAGCAATATTCCATTGAACACATTTTGAGATACACTGACATACTGCATCAACCCTATAACACCATATAGGGTTTTTTATTTTGTCTTTTTGATACATAAATAAAAGTTGATACATCACATACATTCTAGAACAGGCAGCAAATATCCATGGAATATTAAAAAATCTTAGGAGTAATGGAAATTCTTACTAAAATCAGTAATTCTGTCTTAATATATGATCATTGTGATTGATTGCCATTTGCTACCTTGTTTTAATCTCATTCCCATTTTTTGAGGCAGCTCTAATCCTAGAAATGTGGAACAACCATGAAAACAATATAGCTCTTGTCTAATGTCCCAGCTGGGTTTAAAAATAAACTCTGGCTTCTCTATGACTAAGAGTGGAAATACCCCTTGCACAGTGATACCAGCATGTCTGTTAGTCCACCATGCCAGGCAGGTCAGGATGCCTCCCAGATCCACTTATGCACTGTCAGGGCTGTCTCCCTGGTAACATCAAGAATTCATATATTCCAGAAAAATCCACAGTTGCTCTACTCTGACTGGCACAGAATGTAATTGTTTTATATTTTACCATCCTCCACTCAAAACCTTTTTCCTTATCTCATTTTTCTTTGGCTCAGTTTTTAAATTCTCCTTCTGTCCTTTAACTGAACAGATTGTTGGCTTATTTTGATATTATACCCAACATTTTGTTTTGATGTTTCCTTAGAATTTATCTCTAGAATTTTCTTTTCATCTCCTTGCAAGTTTGCACTTGGGGAAGTAAACTCTCATCTGTGTGTTTCTTGGAACAAAACAATCTAGGATGCTACAAGCCATCTCAGACTCAACTCTTAAGGTCCACTTAGCTGAGCATTGGGTTCTGAGATCAGGGTTTCTATGTCTTTTTCTCTACCCATATAGCCTCTTGAGTTTAGAATATGAAACCCTACATTCCATCCAGCTGACTAACCTACTTTCCCATCTTACTGTATTTGCCAGACTCTGGGCCTATTCTGATTCTCTACTTTCTTAGCTTTTGTGAGTTTTCCAGAATGCCCCTTCTCTGAGATATTTTCACTCTCTCTGCCCTGTGGCACATGCTGCATGTCCTGCAACAGTTTTCTGTGTATTTAAAAAATAATCTATAGGGCTTCAATTCCATTGTCTTTTAATAACGATGAGCGATCAAGCTAGGTGATACAAATTGCTTCCACAGTCCTAGTCTTTGAATGCATTTCTTGAAACATACTCTCTTGAGTAAGCCCATCTCTCTGGAAAATCTGTACTCCATACTACTCAGTCTTCAAATACAACTTGGATGGATTTCTTCAGGCAGGACTGTGTCTGAAGTATACCACATGCTCTGCAGAACATGCTGCAAATCCCTTTTTTGAGAGTGTTGGCAGCATTCCTACAGGCAGACATTTCTCATAGATATCTCCAATATGGATGGACCTTCGCTGCCACCTTCTAATTCTTTATATTTCTCTGGTGAATTCCCTTTTCCTTTTCCCCTTAATTTAAACTCGCTATTTGACCCAAACCCTCTATTTGATTCCATGCTAACCACTGCAGTTGAATAAACTTGTCTCTTAGCTCATCATGAAATCTCATGATGAATCTTTAACCTCCTGCTGCCTCCATCTATGACTTTAAGAAATAAATTCCCAACCTTCCCTCCTGTGCTTTGTCTGATATAATGAGTAGTTCTCCATTCAAACTCAGTTCATGCCTTTGACCCTTCTTCTCTTGCCTCATTAGGGATGGGACCTACTAGTCCATACCTCTCTCTGTTCCATCCAGGTCAAGGCTTCAGTGCAACTGCCTCAGAAAGGCCTTTTCTTATTGCAAACCTAGAGTAACCCCGCTGGCACTCTTCATCACATCACCCTGTTATATTGTTCCCCATGGCAATCATCATCGCCTTGTATGCCCTATTTATGCTGTTTATTGACCCACATTTTACTTTCTTGAAAGCAAAGACCTTGTCTCTTTTGTTTATTCCTAAAGTCTCGGTGCCTATAATAATGCTTGGAACATAGTACGGGTTCAATAAATATTTTCAAATTAAAGAATAACTGTATCCTTTAATATCTTTTACCTACTCTTTTCTTGCAGCCTATAAGTATATGTATTACCTTCCCACCTTAAAAACAACAAAAACAAACAAATTAAAGAAGGGAAAAAACCCCTTAATTCTGATAGCCATTGTCTAACCAAGGGATTACTGGCTCAACAGCAGACCACTTGTTCTTATGAAATTTGATGGGGAAGAGTCATGCACACTTATTTATGCATTACCTCTGGTTGCATTTTGCCCTACCATGCTCTACAAGATGCATCTTTGCTATATACACCATATGCTCCAAGCCTAAAATATTACTATCTGGCCTTTTCAGAAAATTTTTGTAGACCTCAGGACCTAGCTCCTATTTTTTACAGTCTGCAGTCTCAAAAGTAGTCGTGTGCCACAATTTCTTGCATCCTTTCAAATCTCATTTCTTCTTTATCTTTCTTTAGTCTGATTCCATCTTCAGTACTACACTACCCTGCGTTCTCTAAGGTTAAAAACTGTGCCTTAATTGCAAAATCCAAATACTTATCAGTCTATATTTTTGGGTTACAGTTCTCCATCTGACTTTCTTAAAGCTCTCTACTCTTTTGGCTTCCATGACACTCACCCTTCTTTTTTTTTTTTTTTAATACCTCCCCTGACTATATCTTTTTTTTCTTAAAGGGCACTTCTTTAGCCTGTCCCTTTAAAATTTGTATATCCCAGAATTCTGCCCTCAAAAGTGGTCAATCTGCATACTTTTCCTACATAAACTCATTCATCCTGGTTGGTTTCAGTCCCACTGCTTGAGTTCAGGACACATCATCTCTCCACTTGACCTTCTCAGCAGCCTCCCGACTGATCTTCCTGCAAACATTACTGAGCATCAGATTCACTTGCAGGAGTTATTAAAATACAGGTTGCAAGGCCCTTCTCCTGGAGTTTTTGCCTAGTAAATCCCCGGTGGGATGTGAGACCCCACATTTTTATGTTCCCAGGTGACGCCGATATCACCGCTCTAAGCTCCACGTTGAAAAACATTGGTTTAAAGAAACTTTTTATTACCAACCCCCTTTCTTAAAACCATGCAGTGGTTTCCCATAACCTTCAGGATTAAACCTAAGTTTCCTATTATGTCATACATATAATGCTTTCTCAGATCTTGTGCCTTCTACTTCGCAAGAATTCTCTCTCCCATTCCCCGTCTCCCACTTGGTTCTCCTGTAACCTCCAACCGTGTTATCTCAGCAATGCCCTTGCCATTTCAACTCTCTGTGCTCTTGCTTGTGCATGTGATTCCCATACCCTCTTCACCTACCTTCCTTCTCCTCACTCTTTAAACAGGTATTTCAAGTGCTGTTCCCCTTTCCAAGACTCCCCGATAGTCAGAACACATTTCTCTCACTGCATGGTTTCTCTGTCAACCTTCCACTTACAACAGTGTTTTATCAACATTTATTTGTGTTTAGTTTGTCTCCTCTAAGCTGTAAGCCCCCATCACATTGCTTGGAATATATACTTCTTTTCCTCAATCTCTCTCTTTCATTACAAAATAAAGGCTCATTTTAATGCATCAAGTTAGAAATGTATTTCCCACTGAGGTTGAGAGCCCGGGGGAATTAGTTCTCCCATACATTACTGATCACACTGTAAACTGACCCCATCTTTTCAGAAAGCCCCTTGTCAGAATCCATGAAGAGGCAAAAAAAAAAAACCCCAAAAAACCCCCACTTCATATTCTTGGACTTAGTCATTCCACTTCTGGGAATCTGGTGGAAGAAAATAATTCAAAAAATGCATAGAAATGCATGTCACACATTGCTTCTTATAATAGCAAAACAATGGAAAACACTGAGTGTTCAACACTAGGGAGTGATTAAGTAAGATGCATCTAATTGATGAAATATTGCATATTTATGTGATGATTTCAAAGCACATATGGCAAGCATAAGATTATTTTTATTGTAATGTTAAGTAAAAATAGAGATATCAAATGTTAATATAAATTATGATTTCAATTATGTAACATTTGGAGAAAAGGTTTGAAAGGAAATGCACTTAAGTTCTAAGTTAGGAAGATAGCTTATGATACAACTTTATAACATGGTTACATTTTAGAATAAACAAATATAAAAATTTATTTTAAACATCTATGCTAGTTCATTTCATGCAGTTTTCGTTTTAAAATTAAAAGGATGTGTCAGTCCTGGTTGCACAGACAATGCTCAATTGAGCCTTCAATAAATAGCTTTTGTTGTATCTTTTCTCTAAGTTCTTGCAGAATACAGTTCTAGGAAGTCAAAAATATTCAGAGCCATAGTTGAATAATATATTAACAAAATATAGCCTAAGTTTCACACAACAATTAAGGATAAGATGACTTTTATGAGAAAAAGAAGCTGAATATAACATGAAGATACTGACTGACAAACCAATGCAGGAGTCACAGGAGGATAAATGCACCCAGAGAGTATGGCAAAGAGTATGTGTTACTATGGAGCCAATGGAGCCTGGTGGTTCTAGTTCCCACTGTAACATCACACTCTGGATTTGAATCCAACTTTTTCCCTTAATAATTAAGCAACTTAGTGCAAATTTTCAGTTTCTTTGAGTATTTTTACTCATTGGAAAATAAGGACAGTCATCTTTGCTATGGGAGACGCTGCTGATTGCTTCCCCACAGCCATCTTACTGTCCCTCTAGCTCGACTCCCTCCATACTGCGCACGCTCCCTCTCTGTTACATCACACACCTTTCCTATCAGCTCTCTCTCACTTGAGAGGCTCCAGATATCAGATCCTCACTTTCTCTGTCCTTTAGTCAAATTAGGGTCAGATGACCCAGTCCTGGTCACTTGGACTGAGAAAAATACCAGGATATCTTCAGAGAAAGGTCCTCCCCCACACCCCTTGAACATATATTCATGGGCAAAAGTGCAGACCTTCTTTGCTTGGTACGGTCACTCCCAAGAGTGACGTAATTGCTTCATTCATCTGACCGTAACGGAGGGATCACAGACCCACAGAGTGTAGCAGAGCAGAAGGATGGAGAGCTTCGGCCTTTGATGATATCACCACCTTGGAAAACTTTTATATAAGATAATACATATGCTTATTGGTTAAGTCAATTTTAGTTGGCTATTCTAGTATTTGTAGCCGAAACCACCACAATTTATATTAAGGAAGAGAACATGGATGAAGTGCTTAGCAAGGAAGTGGAGAATGGTGGTCAAGAGCATAGGCATTGGAGCCAGACTGAGTTTTTATCTGGTACTAGCCATGTCACTTTGGACAAACTGCTTCAACTCTCTGTGCCCTGATTTCCTCATCTGTAAAATGGAAATGATAATAATAGCGCCTACCTCATAGGGTTTGTGTAAGGAATAAATGGAACATGTAATGTGCCTATGAAAATGTCTGTTATCCTATATTAAGAGTTAGATGTTAGTAGTAGTATAACAAGGGCTCAGTGAATGATAGATACTGCTGTTCTAGATTAGTGGTTGTGAAGTGGCCTTAAAGACCCTCTGGCCATTTTATAAACAAGCTGAAGTGGCTACTTTCAGGTTAAACAATCAGGTCACTTAATTTTAAATTCAGGGCACTTTCTCCTATACTATATTGCCATCTTTTCAGCAGTCTTGAAACAGTATTTATCACTTTTTAATCATCATAAGTTTTATATTTTAATATGTGATACAGATGTAGATTCAATGGATAAACATAAAAATGCATCTGCATTTAACTTGGGTGATTTGGACTCTTTCATTACACACATTATATTACTGACATGTTTAAATAATTACTATTTTTAAAAATAAGGGTCTACTGAATTATATAAAAGTTTTTATGTCATAAAGTATATAGAATAAGTTTAGTGTAAACTTGTCAAACCAGTTGAACATATAATAAATTTTGGGTGGTTTCTCTGAAGCTTTCTCTCTTGAGGTGTTGTGATTCATATCTTGAACCTCCTATGCTTTATAAATATCTGCAGAATCTAAATTATTTATTTATTTTTAGAGAGGGAGAGGAAGGGGGAGAGAGAGAAACATTGATTTGTTGTTCCACTAATTTATGCATTCATTGATTGATTCTTGTATGTGTCCTGATCAGGGATTGAACCTGAAACCTTGGTGTTTCAGAATGATGCTCTAACCAATTGAGCTACCTGGCCAGGGCCGAATCTAAATTTTTTAAAAGTAACAAAACCGTTATTATATTTCATGTGGCAATTTCTGGCACTTTATAATGCTGAAGATGGAATGGAAGGATTGAGTATTAATTGATATCCCCTCCAACTACGAGAGAGAATCTTTGGCATGAGGGTTTTGTAGGACCGGAGCATCCACAACTCACATGCATTAGGTCTGATCTAGCCTGCAACTAATGTTTCTAAAAATCAACCATGTCTTAGTCTTAGTGTCTAGAAGAATGCATGGTAAAATCCATAAATGGCTAGAGAATGAATGCATAAGCCAATCATTTATACCTGTTTTCATTAAGCAACTTCCTATTATTGAGAAGACAGAAAATGTTCTTGATTTCACAACTTAATAGTTACAAGTCATGGTAAGTGCTACGGAAACAATAAAACAAGGAGATGTGTGAGAGGATGACTGAGGGAAGTAATTAGCAAGTTTAGATGAAGTGATCAGGGAAAGTCTCTGATAATAAGACATTTGATTAGAAGCCCTAGCTGGATAGCTCAGTTGGTTACAACATCATCCTGATACGTCAAGGTCGCAGAGTCCATCCCTGGTCAGGGCACATATAAGAATCAACCAATGTATGAATAAATAAGGTAAAACAACAAATGGATGTTCCTTTCTCTCTCTCTCTCTTCCTCTCTCATAAATAAATAAATAAATAAATAAATAAATAAATAAATAAATAATAGACCTTTGATTAGAGACCTGAAAGATAAGAAGGGGTCAACCTATCGTTTTCTGGGGAGATTGTTGTAATTCAGTAAACAATTACTACAAAGTCTGAAAGCAGGAGCTATCTTGGTATAAACATACAAACAAACAAACAAAAAAGCAAAACACAAAGAAGACAAATGCTTGAAACATCATTAATGAAGAGGGAAACAGTAGACATTGAGGTTGGTGAGGTTTCCAAGGGCGAGGTCACATAGATCTTGGTAGAACATGAAAAGGACTTTGGATTTTTCTCTAAAAACAACTGAAAAACATTGGAGTCTTATTCGTGCAGTAAATGAATAATCATATACAAGGTGTTGGGTGCTTACAATTTAGGCACTGTTCTAATATTTTACATGGATTAACTTATTTAATGCTTGCAGCAACCTTTTGAAGAAACTGGTGCACAGGTATGTTGAGTCATTTCCCCAAAGCTATACAGACAGTGAGTGAGAGTGCCAGAATTCGCAGCTGGGAAGCCTGGCTTCATGGTCCTTGCTGACTCCCTTAAACTTATGGCTTCCTTTTTATGACTGTGTGAATGTAGCATGCTGAAGGAAATACTTTGTTTCTTCTTAAAGGTAAGTGTAGCCTTACATCCCTTGTGATTTAATTCAGTCTAACAATAATTTTCTGGTGTCATACTCGGCAGACAGTATTGGCTGACTTTCTGGGGTACAGAAATAAAGAATTTAATGGTTCTTTTCTCAAGGAACTCACAATCAAGCAAAAGAGACAAACAAATACATAAATGTCTATAATGCAAGCAAATCTTTCTGGTACTTAATATGAGTGCTCAGTAATCCTCAGTCACCCTCTCTTTTGTAGGCGTTTGCATTAAATTGGACTCTGACTAATTTTGCCCAAGGATTCTGAGCATGTCCCTCTGGCTGAGACATGGAAAGCCCCTGCACAACCCTCTTGCTTCCCCCATCTCGAGGTCATTGAGAAAGCCTCATGATTGAGAAAGCCACAGCTTGAAAGCAGCTGGTGACAACTGAAGTCATTCATGGAGAACAGCTATCCTGGGAAGTTACCAGACTCACATCAGGTTTTTTGTAAGGAAGAAAGAAACTTGTTGGGATAACTGCTGAGATTTTAGGCTCCATTTGTTACTACAACAAGGCATAGACTATCTTGTGTTTTCTGCTTTAAACAAAGTGTATGTGAACTATTCTGAGACACAAGAGAAAAAAACAATTAATTCTTACTGGTAAATTCAAGATGTTTCCACAGGAAAAGTAAGATTTTAATTGTTTATAAAAGATGAGGAGGACTTCAACAGTCAGAAAGATTAGGAGATGGAGTGGAACAGGGATCAGGAAGGAAGGCTAACATAGGAAAATGTATCATTTGAATAATGAAAGCATTCTGTGAAAGTAAAAATACATTTGAAAGGCAGAAAAAGCCATGTTTCTAAAATATCTGGTAGTTACTAGTAGAATGGTAATCAGGTGTAAGGTAATGGTAGAGAGATGTGAGTGAAAAGATAGATTAGGGGCCACTTATTTAGAGTTTTGATAAACCTAAGGTCCTTGAACGTGATTTTGTACAATCTGAGAGAGCTATTATCGGAGACATTTGCTGGCAGCAAATAAAAGACATGTATTGAATAATCTTCAGTAATTTATGATACAGTCCCTGCCCTGTGCTGGTTGCAAACTACAATCAGAGATATTACATTGTTTTGAAATGCTTTGTTTAGGTGACTTTAAATGTAAACTCCACAAGAGCAAATACTTTTAGAGATATTGAGGCAACCTCACAGAGGACATTATATTTGCTCTGAGTCTTCAGTCCTCACAGGTAGCTAAGACTTGAGTAGGTGGTAAGAAGGAAGGGGTCCGGGGGAAATGCTCAGGTGAGTATGAGTTGGACTTTGTAACCACACACAGCCTGTGCCTAGAAAGACAACTCAGGCAGTGATGTGACCAAGGATTCTAGTAATTGTCCAGGAGGGAAAACAGGGGCTCAGCTGGGACAGGAGTGACATGGAGATAGATCGAGTGGGTCAAGAGACCTTAGATGTTTCTAGCTTGGGCTACTAATTAACGATGCATATAATTAGTCGCTATTAGTGAGAAAGGAGAAATAGCATGTTTGAAGAATCATAAAGTATCATTTGGCTGGTTTCAGCCTAGGTTGTAGGATGCCTGGTGGAGCCACTGAACTTGAATGAGAAAACAGCCTTGTTTCTAACAATAATTCTATGTCTGCATTGAATCCTCTTTTGAGACATGAAAGATCTTCAGACAAAAATGAACTCTCTGGAAACTAGTACTGCTGTTCTTGAGACTAGGATGAGAAAAGTAAAAATAAGGGATGGATAGTTATTTATTTTATAATATTTGCAAATTGTTACGAGTATAAATCTCATTATTATGAAATAAATTCTATAACATTATTTTTTCAAGTGTACATAGGTATTGATTAATGAATAAAATACAAATTGGTAAAAAATAATACTGGGTACTTATTCACTATTTGCCATTGTTGTAATTCCTTAATCACCCAACAATAAAAGTACAACTATTCTGATCAGGGTCTGTGAAGTTTTTGATATTAAAACGAAACTTTACCCATGGGAAGGTTGAGAACTTCTGCTCTTGTTTCCTGGAGCGATACTTCTATCTCTGGTGTACTGAGTTATATGTCTGGAGGAATCCAAAATTCATAAAACAGAAACTCATTCTTTGACATTGAATATAAAGCAAAAAGATCACAGGTGGAGATGGTCTTGCTTTGACATAATTTGTAACATAAAATTTGCATCCCTAGACAGGAAAACTGTTACCAGGAGTTCCGTGGAAGCCCCCAGAGCATCAGGTCTCGGACATAGATTCTAGTAAGTTTTAAAGATCGCAGTGGTGTGCGTGTGCGTGTGAGAGACAGAGTTCACGTTGGGGGGGTGGCGGTGGTGGCAGGAGGATGATGAGGGGTGTCCAAATGCTACAATCGCCTTCCCAGCACGCCCCTCTTGGGGAAGTCGGGGAGTTCGCCAGCTGTTCACATTATTTTCAAGTAAGTTCTTCATTTGGAACCTGCGGATTCTGTGCTTCCTCTTGATTGTGAAAGCATCTGTTGCAAACCACGCTGAACATGATCCATTATTTTCTTCCCTACATGAGGACTTTGATCCTTTGAGAGAAGTTACTTTACTGTAAATATTGTATAACTTTGCTGAAAGCATTTTGTTCAACCTAAGTACCAGAAAGTAATGCCTTTTATTGTTATTTCACTGAAAAGTCAAGGAAGGTTTAAGTAAATGTTTTCCTAATAAATTGTATGGGAATCTGTAACTGCTCAGTGGAAAACTCTAAAATAAGCAATTAGCAAAGGCACTGTTTGTTAAAAATGACATTTCTCTGGAAGTCAGTTGTTACTATCAGCATGAAGGTTTTCCTACTATTTGTGCCCCTCACTCTGGACTTGGAAATCAGTTAACACCGAGTAGCTGCTGATTTCGTTTTGCAAAGCTTTCTTTGTTAACATCTCCAGATACGGTATGAGGCTTTCCATTGGCATCAAAACTTAATTAAGTATCGTCAGTTTGCCTTTGCTTTGAGTTTGATGATTTGAATCTCAACAGCCTTTAGGGAGAAAAATAAGGAAGTATATTACTCACCATTGCACATCTGTTGCAGTTTAAAAGACTCAGTTGCCAAGAATTTTATGAAGCATCACTTAGTAATGATTCAGGAAATGATTAGTCAATGAATCTTATGCTCAAAGTGGAGGGCACCCTCTATTGTCCATCTTGCTATGATGTTTCCTCAAAACAGATCAAGCTGTGAATTTGCAATTTTTTCTTAAATGAACATTGATAACTGATAAAGGCACATATGAGAATTCTTCAATGTTCTAGTCAGAATGTTGAAGCACAGAGAGAGGGTGGTCTTAAGAAATAGACCCCGATGATAATAATCTTTAAAAGACTATCTTCCATCAAATAACTGGGATTTCCAAAGCCACCTGATATCTCTGTGAAACCGTTTTCTTTGGAACATGAGGATGTTAGGAATTGCACAATGCAAGTCTGCAAAGGTTTTATTTTTTTGTGGTTATTTAAATTTGAAGTACAAATGAAATTGCCAACATTTTTTGTTTGCTTTTTCAATTTTCAATTCAATTATTATTCACATTTCACTATTATAAGTTTGTGGAACTGATGACTATATCTTGTATTTTTAGGTCTCTGGCTGAAAACTGATACCTCGAAAAGCTTGCTTCTTTAAACCTTCTCCTTATGTGACTCCCAAGGTCTTATTACTTCTCCTAAACGTCGCTTACTCTTTCTCTGAAATCTGCCGTGGATCTTCTTTATTAGTATTTAGCCGTGTTCTTATTCGCGATGATGGTGTGTACCTTAGACCTCTGCTAATTCTGTTAACATACAACTCATTAGTTTTTATTGTTTCAACTCCCACACGGAAAGGATGACCCTCACCTATTTATTCCAGTTTTACAAACCCGTCAGCGTGGTATTTCAGGTCGTTGCTCTGCTGCTCCGCTGGCGCAGCGCGAAGCGAGTCCGAGCCCACTCCCGCGTTTGTCCCAACCGTGTCTCGGGCCGGCCCCTCGGGCGGACCACGGCCGGCTTCCCGCTTCCTCATCGGGCGGGGCCTTCGGCCTGCTCACCGCAGCTGGGTGGACCCCTGGGGGGTGGCCGGGTGAATGCGCTCTCCTCGGCTGCCAGGGCGAACGCCTTTCCTGGGAGTGCGTAGTCAAGGTAACCAGCTCAGGAGCACGCGCCGAGGCTCCGCGTGCAAGTGCTATGAACAGGGCTTCCCCGCTCCCTTTGCTGTCCTTCCGTCTGTTCCCCGGTCACCCGGGGAGCGCTGGTTCGCGGCGGCACAGGGGCCACGGAACTGAAATACCCCATAATCTCTCATCCCCCTTATTCCACGTCACACGCTCAGTTACCTCAGGATAACCATTCTAATACCATCCCCCGATATTATTTATACAGTCATGACGTTGTCATTCGTTCTCCCCATTCTTTTTCTTTTCTTTTTTTTTCAATATGGTTTTTTATTGATTTCCGAGAGAGGGAGAGACCTCAGGGTGCGTCATTGCGGGCCGCCCGCACGCCCCCTGCCGGCGGCGAGCCCGCAGCGCGCGGCCCTGACCCGACGAACCGCGACCTCCAGGTTCACGGCCACGCTCCGCCCGAGCCACAAGGCCCGGACCCTTATTCTCCCAAAGATAACTGTCCTCACCCGCACTGGCAGGCACACAGTGTCGCACGCTGAAGCGTCTCTCTGGAAATCTTCACCTAGCGTCCGTTACAGCTCCGCAGCAGCCCCTTGCTGGGCGCCGGCCGCGGGTTCCCGGGCGCAGAGGCGGAGCCCAGCGCCGCCGCGCCCTCCGCGCGCCCGCCTCTGCGTGCGCTCAGTCTCCTGCCGCGAGCCTGCGCCCCCTCTCGGCGGCAAGGGGCCGGGTCCAAGAGAGCCCGCGCTCTGTTTCTACAACTGTCTCGCTTCCTAGGGAAAATACTAAGGCACGCGTCGACCATAAATATATCCATTTGTCTACAGGATGAATCCTTAATCTATGTCTTAATTATTCCTCTTTTATCTTTATGAAGCGCTAAAACGGTTTTAAAAGCTGCTTTAGCCATTTGTGGAGAAAACTGATGACCAGGTGGTTAGGGTGTTAACATAAGTATTAACCTATAAATTTATTAAATCACTTATCAACGTTAGTCAGTTGTTGTATATTATCCACAGTGAACATGCACATAAATGTGTGTGAGAGTTGATGGTTTATGAAGAGGTACACACACATTCACCTTTCTTTCCATAAGAACGTATATGCTTATAAGCAGAGCCCATGGACCACAGACACCGGTCTGGGGAAGGCCTTGGGGTGGGGGCGGGGTGGAGGGGATCAATGGAGGAAAAAGGGGGTATCTGTAATACTTTCAACAATAAAGATTAAAAAAGAAAAGAAAAAAGATTTTTAATTATTAGGATTAACTTCTGTGTGTTCATGTGCTATTGAAAAGATCATTGGCGAGTAATAGGGTACAATGCAGCAAATATTGTCCAAAAATAATTATTCTATTAATTTATCATTTTATTTGCACAGCTTTAATGACGTCAAAATTTTCTGCTTAAAGGCTTATTAAGTAGACTTTGCTAACTCATTTTCACTTGCAACACTGATACTAAAATCTACTTTGAAAATACAACATATTTCCCTTCAGCAATTCATTGTTCAGATTTAGTTCTAAATGATATTTTTAAAAGCATAGTTATAGAGATAGTTTTATAGCTTAACTACATAGACTTTAAAATAGGAATGAGCTTCAGTTAATCAGCAGGCCCATATAAAAGAGAATGGAGTTAGACACCACTGACTGACAAAAGAGGCATAATAAAAATTTTAAGAATTTATTTGAGCAAAAATTGACTTAAATAGGGCAGTACCAAATCCCACATGGTTAGGAGTACTTAACCAGGAGCTAAGGGAAAGACTTTATAGAGAAGAGGGGGGAGCAAAGCCAGAAAAGTATTTGATTGGCCACAGCTTAAGTGGTTGCATTATTTGGGAAAGCCTGGGTGGCTGTTTGTGATTGGTTGTCCTTATGTCGTGATTTCTTTCTTTCTTTTTTTAAATTTATTTTTATTGTTGACAGCAATAACTAAGATCTGGAAATAGCCCAATAGCTCAGATCTAGAAGCAGCCCAAGTGCCTATCAGTAGATGAGTGGATAAAAAAGCTGTGGTACATTTACACTGTGGAATACTATGCAGCTATAAAAAAGAATGATCTCTATTTGCAACAGCATGGATGGAGCTGGAGATTATTAGGTCTTGATTTTTTTTAACCTTCAGGCATTTACAGGCTTAGAGTTTGGTTTATTTACATAGGCTGCTACTGGCCTCCTGGTTTAATTAATTTAGCAGGCCTTATGTGAATGCTCCAATAATTTAAACAAGAGTTGAATGTAGATATTTGGTGCCCAAACACTTTTTTTCTTGTTCACAGAAGTTCCATAGCCTCTAAGTAGGAAGATGCAAGGAATATCTCTGTTTTCTCTTTGGTTGTTTATCTTTTTTCTGACACACTATGATTCACCCATACTTCCTGAAGTTTTTAATGTAAAAAAACTATTTTAAAGAAGAGGAACAAACCCCATCCATCACTGTTGCTCAATAATGAGTGACTACTTCATGTTATATAAATAATTTGAAAGGCATTATTTATTTATTAGTCTTCACCAGTTCCAGACACTGTTCTTGGTGCCTCCCAGTGTACATGCTACAGAACTACTGTACCTGAGGAGCAGTGGTGACCACCTGAGCCATTCTACTCAGGTACCTCAAGTTACCATCTTAGAAAGCCATGTGAAATTTTTTTGAATTTGTTTTTAAAACATTATGATATACAAAAATAAATACATGAAAATTAAAATATTCATGAAAATAAAAATTTAGTATATGAGCTTTGCAATCGAACAGATTAGAGTTCCAATAATGCAAAAAAGCAGGTGTTTAATAACACTTGTTGAATGAATGAAAGAATCAAGCAGTCATTCAGTCGTTTAATAAATCCTAGTTCTATTCTTCACAGACTATGTCACATTAGGCATGTTATTTGGAAAACTGAAACACACAAAGGTTATTTATAAGACAGAGAATAGCTCACAGAATTGGAGTGAAGACAAGTGGCATATTGCAAGCAAACATCTGAAAAAGAATCTTCTGCATAATAATTGGTCAATAAATCTTTCTTTGTCTTTTATGTTTCTTGAAGATATTTAGGCTGTTTTTAGCAATATGCTGTCAAGCCCTTACATGATTTTAAATAAGGGTATTTATTTATGCATTACCACAGAACTGGGCTTCCAACCAGACAAAGACACTGACTCTATCCAAGGCTTAATCTGGAAAATACTGTAGCTTGGGGTTTATCAGACCATGAAGTTACTTGGAAAATGTTTGGACTCTAAGTGGGTATCTAGAAAAGCATTTCTTGAACACCTTGAATGAGACACAACTTGAAACCTTCCAAGAGGACTCATCAGAAAATTCAGAGGAGTACAAAGAATTCTTTTCATTACCTGTTTTCTCACAGGAAATGAACATATTACTGAGTCAGTTTAATGAATCTATTTCTGGGTTCTAGCATTTTTACTTGTGCTGGATGAAATCAGATCAGTGTAGGAGATTAGTAATGGTAGGTGAATTTTTTAATAGAACACAATCTATTGCTATTATTTTTTTTCTCAGCATATTAACTTCCCTTTATTTCTCTGTTTTCACCAATATCACTTTCAGCCAAACAGTTCTCAATTCCCTTCTATTTTCTCTCATGGTACAAGGTAAAATTTCAAAAAGATTAATTATTTTTGTGCCAAATTCAATGTCCTTTACTTCTTTTTAACTTAAACTTTCTGCAGATATTACACCTGTTGTATTTCTCTTCTTGAAGTTCACCTGTATCAAAGTGTTCCTCTTACGCCTCCAGAAACCCCTGCTCTGTTTCACTCTACATTACCCAGTTCCTTCATTTTAGGCTTTCTTACAATATTCTGTGGCTACCCATCCTGAAGAATGTGCGATGTGCCACCAAGAGCGCCTTCCAGGTAAGAAGTAATGATTACTCCTGCTGCTGGGTGTACTGCCAGAAGAAAGGTCTCAGCTGTCAACACCTCTAAGGAGGCATCTCAGTTGAAGAGAATCATCTGGCCAAAGATCATGCCTCCTTCCCAGGGCAGCCACTTCCAAAGGCTGAATGGTACAGAGGTGTTAGGCCCAGCCTCTGCTCCAGCTTGGGGCAGCTCTAACGGTTCATACCATCTTTAGAACTCCCTGGAGGATTAGATAAAGCTTCTTTTGAGACTCTATCCCACCTTGACCTCTCCCTTTTCCAATCTGTTGATTCTAAACACACTCCCTAATAAATGCCATGCTTGCTAATCTCCATATCACAGCTTGTTTCCTTGGGAACCCGATCTGTGATAGTCATCCCCCCTCCCCCCATGCTATACTCCTTTCTGATGTAATCTCAAATTTCCTGTAACTCAAATAACATCAGATGATGACTCCTACCTCTTTCTCTTGCCCCTAGTAACCTTCAGATACTGATTTCACACCTAGCATGGTTCATCTTTATAAAGGTATCAGCTCATACTCAATATGTTATTAAATGTTGTCAATCTCTCACCCTCTCACCTTCCCCTATAACCACCCTCTCATCTTAGTTCCACATCTTGGTTAATGGCAATACAATCTACCCACTTAGCTGATCTTGAAACCTTGGCGTCATTATCTTTTCCTAGCACTCCATCTCCTGCGTCAAATTCTTCCTAAGGCACATACATTTTATTTGGGTAATGACTCTTAAACCTGTATCCATGTGGCTCAGTTATATTCATTCACAAGTGTTTACTGTGGGTTTACTACATGTCAGACCCTGTGTGAGGCATTCACTGGTCCTAACCTGGAAAACTCTACTATCATTGTACTTAGCTCTCCTTTCCTTCTCTCCCCACTTTAACTTAGCATTCTTCCTACCCAAAACACAACCTGAAGCCACATTTGGTTAGAAAGACTGCTATTTCTGTTTAGATTGTTTGCTGGATGAGTTATGGGAGGAGAGCCAATAGAAATCGTGGGGTATACTTTTACTTTTCTATATCACTTTCCCACTGTGAAAACACCTCTTGCCACTAATACTGGTTCTCAAATAATGTGCATTGATTGGATGATTAAAGCCCAGCTGTTCAACATTTTGTCAGAAATCAAATGCAAATGTATTCTTATACTATCCTATATTTTCTCTATTGTAGAACTTATCACATAACTATAGTAGCAACATCTGTTAATTTCTAGTCCCCCCACTTTGACAGTGAACTCTGTGAGCAGGGTTCCGTCATATTGCTGCCCCAGAGCTATCGAAGGACCTGGCACATAGATAGGTATCACACACTGTTGCTGAATAAAACAATCATGAGATGATTGTCTTAGAGGTAATTTCCAAGACCATTAAACCCAGAAGGCATTTCAAGACCTACTTAACATTTCCTTAAGTAAAAGACAAACATATCAACAGCACACAGCATTTTCAGAACTGGAATTTCTCTTGGCTATAGTCTTTTTCTTTTCTTTTTAAAACTAGGATTTGTAAGAAAGCCTTGAAGCAATTAGTCACTAACAGACTGCTTTCCCTACCATGTTTGGTATTAAACAAGGCAAATGGGCAACTGAGCTTTTTCTTTTTGTTTTTTTGAGGTGTGCATAGGGATTGTGAAGCGGGGATTTCTGAGTATTGTCTTAATAACCAACTTCCAGCTCTTAAGCAGGTTAGCTGTATTCAAAAGACCATCGTCTGAGTAAAATGTTGTATTTCATTCTTAGAGTGAGTTATACTGTTATCCACATATTTGAACTGACATTTATTTGCAATGGCATTAAGTGCAGAAATACCTAGAAAAGTATTGTGTGTGAATGAAAAAGTGACTCTGGTCAAGTTCTAAATCTTTGGAACTTGACATTCATATAACAATATTAACAACTTCTATTTACTGAAAGCTTATTATGTATTTGTTTTTTTATATGGTTTATGATACTTAATTCTCAGAAAAGCACAATGAATTTGGAATTATTAACATCATCACTTCTAATGATGAGAAAAATAAGCTGAGAAAGGTTAAATATAGTTCCCAAGGTAAGGCAATTTAGAAATGAGATTTAAACTAGAACCTGATTCTTGAATTTGTGTTTTTAATCATGATATTATCCTGCACTTAATTACAGGTAATTAAACCAACTTTTTAATAGATGCTGAAATGGAATGGAATGTGTCAATTTTACACAATAAAATCTAAGGTTAATGAACTTTAATGAAATTACATATGTACTATGGTGTCCTAGAAAATTCCGATAACTGTATGAGGTAAATAAATGATAAGCCTAGTCATCTTTAACACTAGTTATACAGTTTCTTGTGGAAAATTAATTGCACACCTTTTTTTGTTCCCTACAGCATTTTCTTTAAAAAAATCCATTTGCCAAGCTCTCATTTGGAGCCTGGAATATTAAACTGTCATCTCACAACCAAAAAAGGACACGAGTAAAATGAAAATGGATCTTATCCCAAATAACTAAAAGTCTTTTTGGCATTGTTTAATATTTGGAGGGAAAGAAGTGAGCTGTACTATAACAGCAGAAAGCTTCTCCATGTCATGGTTTGACTACTGCTTTTAACCTCAGAATTAAACAGAACAGAACAAAACACATTTCCTACAGCCCACAATGAAGTAATACTCAGTCTCACAGCACCATTTTTGGAGTCAAGTACACTATCTTTAATCTACTTATTTTCTTTTCTAAACCCCCAAGCAGGAGACCTCTTACAGTTTTTCACAGGGCACTCATTCCGTTATTTAAAGAATATTTCCTTTGCTTTGGCGAACTCTACGAGTGAAGACATCCACGAGGATTATTCTATTTGCGAGAATAATGTTTTAAAAGATAAACTTTACAGTAATGTTTCAAAGAATGGAATTTAGAGAGTTGTAGAACACCATCTACTTTGCAACTTGCTTTAAAGAGATCCACCCCCTCTTTTTTGCAGCTGTTTTGTGTGTTTTTTTTGAGTTTAAAGAAATTGCTGCTGAATAGGAAACTCTCCTGCCTTTCATGCTGTGTTTTCTTACTTTTTTCTCCTTAGTTTGCATTTCAAGAAACATTTGCATGAAAACAAGTCCTGTTCCCTTGAAGTTTTATCTGTTCTGACTTCTGATGGATTGACCTCCAGCCATAATTAGTGATGGAGGAGCTTCAAAAGCCTGCAACCCCCCATCCTTTATCTCAGGCTCCTTTCCCTTTATTGAATAAATCCCCTGCCCCAAATCCCCAGGGCTGGCCTTCCTTTCACTGACCCTAGGAGAGATTCATCTCCCTTTCCCCTTCTTTTGACCTTTGGTCAATAAACTCATAATCCCACTGCAATTGTGAGCTTTCCACTTGCAAGTGTGGGGCAGCATCATTATGCCTGAAGTTCCCAGTTGTAACTGTGTTGAAATGTGCCTTACTGTAAGGCTCCCCAGTGGGGGGCAGCTCCACGTTTACACTGCAAGGTGGCACCTGCTAACTCCTAATCCTCCCCGAAGAACCACCTTACCCTTCTTCTGAAAACTTCCCTGACCCTCCTAATCCGGGCAGGTGTCCTTGCCTTGTACCACCATCGCATCCTGCGCTTCCACTGGCATAACACCCATCCCATTCCTGCCATTGCTCATTTAGATATCTATAAACTCCATAGATGTACGAACCACATTGATTTTGTCTATATCCTCTATCTCCTAAGTGTCTCACACTTAGTAGTTGCTCAGTAACCATTTATGAGATGAATGAGCGAGTGAATATTGTTCAGTTACTCTGTGTGCAGCACTTTGTGACACTTCCTAAGGGGGAGTCCACCAAAGTCAGAGACAAGGGTGCAACATTTGGCAAGAATTTGTTTGCATTTCTGGCGTTGCTCAGCCTTGATACCCATGTGCTCTACAAATAAGGAGGTATGGGAGTGAAGGGGTGGAGGTAATTAGAAGAATAAACATCCTGAACAAAGGTACAGATGTGGGAAAAGGGGAGAAAACATATAAGAGGGTCAAGGTGGCTTTGAGGAGCTTCCCAGTTTTATCTCAAATACCACTTATTTCATAATGCTTTTCATGTTCCCTAGAAAACTATACCCTTCAAGTCCCTTTAGAATTTTGTATTTTGTTCTCATGAAACTAACCTATTTTGAATTGTATAAATTTGTGTGCATGCAAGTTTTCCGAAGAAGGGTAAGGTGGTTCTTCAGAGATGATTAGGAGTTAGCAGGTGCCACCTTGCAGTGTAAATGTGGAATTGCCACCACACTGGGGAGCGTGTGCCTTTACACATGTTTCACTGTAAACTCCCTGAGGGGAGGTCTGTTCCTTACTCATCCTTGCATCTTCTGCCTAACATAGAAATTGAGCACATGGTCACATGGTAGTACATAGTATTGTTGTTGTTATTATTATTATAATATTTACTCTTGACTTTAGGGTGAATATATTTATCAGTGATGCATGGTATGAAATAAATGAAGAAAGCTGGCTTCTTTGGGTTTTGTCTACCTAACATACGGCTCTGGAGCCGTTTGGCTTTATAGACTAATGTATCTAGCCACTGATAATTTACCTCTGGGACTTGAAGGCTTGTGTATAAAGTTAAGATACTGCAAGAAGCAAAGTGATACTTTCCACTACTTTAATTTATTTATTTTAATTCTCACCCCAGGATGTGTTTTTACTGATTTTTCTGAGAGAGAGGAAGGGGGGGGAGAGAGAGAGAGAGAGAGAGAGAGAGAGAGAGAGAGAGAGAGAGAAAGAGAGAAAGAGAGAGAGAGAGAGAAACATCAATGTGAAAGAACAACATCGATTGTTTGCCTCCTGTACATGTCTAGACAGTGTATCGAACCCGAAATCTAGGTATGTGCCCTGACTGGGAATCAAACCTGAAACCTTTTGGTGTACAGGACAACACTCCAACCAACTGAGTGACCAGCTGGGGTTTTCCACCTTTAAAGCAATAACAAAATAGGACTTTTAATCTAGAGAGGAAAACAGTTATTTGAATTAGAAGTTATAAACTTTACCATAGAAATAGATTTGTTTTTGTTATTTTTGCCCACTGGGGAAGAGTTGATGTAGTCATGAAAGAACTTGAAACATTTGGAAGGCCCAGTTCCCACTGAGGCAGTGCATTTAGACTGAGCCTTTGGCTCTTTGCTGGCAAGCGTCCTACACTGATTGCTCCTTAAGATGAAACAGTCGAAAAGCCAGGAGATTTCTATTTCTCATAGCTTAGCTGTGTGGCCTTGGATAACTCAGTTAATTTATGCAGATCTTATTCCCATAATTTTTTAAACAATGTAGTTCAATTAGATGATCTTTAAGATCCTTCTTAGCTTCTTCACATTTCTAGAATTTTCTGACATTTTAGGAAAAACAAGGAGAAAGATGATCGACATACAACTTTTCTTTCAATATAACACTTGCAGCTGGTCTTACTGCAGAGGGACCTATTAAGGCTGAGCTTCCATAATATAAATAGCAAAAAAATTCATAGGCATGATTTCCCTTTAAGCTTCTGTTTTATTCTACTGGGAAAGATTTTTGCAAAGTTCTGTAGGTTGCATATATTGCCCAGAAATGGCATATATGTCAACAGTGGTAAAAGTCAAGAGGCTCAGGTGAGCTATTTTTTCTTTCATAAAACCAATAGATAAAATTGCAATTTTCAGCATATTTTATAATAATGCAAACTCAATTCCTTAAATTATTTCACTAATAGTTACATACTTTTTAATAGGAGGAGACTATGAATGATTTAAATTTGTTTGCATTCTAAACACCACCATTTATGTCTTTATTTCTAAAGGTACTGACTGATATAAATTAATTTGAGGGCGTGGGGAGACAATATAAATTGTTTTTGCTCTGAAATTTTTAAGACATCCCTTCAAATAGCTGAAGACACAAAGATTATGAAATTAGAAATAAAAATCCATGCCCGGTCGGGAGTGGCTCAGCTGTTGAGCACTGACCTAGGATCCAGGAGATTGCGGTTCGATTCTGGGTCAGGGCATATGCCCGGGTTGCGGGCTTGATCCATGGTCAGGGGTGTGCAGGAGGCAGCGGATCAATGACTCTCTCATCACTGATGCTTCTATCTCTCTCTCCCCCTCTCCCTTTTCCTTTCTCTCTCTGAAATCAATAAAGATATATTTAAAAAAAAAAGAAATAAAAATCCACAATGCATCATCTGCTTAGAAAAAAACACATTTAAGCCGAGAGGGAGTGAACCAGCAGAGAGAATATAAAGAAAAAGTAGTAGTAAAAGGAACAAGTTTGTTGTTAGTTTTGTTCTAAAATTTTGAAAATCTATTATTTAACTTTTATTTTACAAAGTGGCTGATTTTATTAAGTTTTAAAATATAGCATCACATTCTGAATTATTTTAAACTTTAAAGATTGTGAAAATTTGAAATTTGAATTCTGTTGAATGAATTTGAATTTAAAATATATATTTAACTCCATCTGTGTTAAACTGAAATAATGTTAATATTTTTAATAACACTAGATATTAAATAATTCTCATTTACAAATTTAAATTCATATTTACATAATTTTTCATAGAACTTTTATCTCAGTCCATTCACTTTCCATGTCACATGTTAAAAAAACTTCCAGAGAAGGAGCTGGAACAGAGAAGGTGCTAAGCCTGTCAAGAGGGAGGCAGAAGCAGAGGAGAAACAAGATGGCGCGTAGGTAGCAGCTGCACCCGCCGCCTCCCGCAACCACATCAAAATCACAACTAAAACACAGAACCACCGTCACTCAGAGCCTCCTGAGATCCGGCTGCACAGAAGCCCTACAACCAGGCAACTGAAGAAGCACCGAGACCGGTAGGAGCGGAGGAGACGCAGGCGGATCAGGGCTGAATTGGGGAGACGCGGCCGCGCGCCCACACCCGGTGCCGCGGTTGAAACCCGGGAGGGAATCTTGGCGGCGGAGGTTTCCCGGAGGAGCAAGGGGTCCCAGCCCCACAGCAGGACCCCAGCCCAGGGCTCCAGGCCAGGAAGAGATGCCTCTACAACTGCGGACGGTGAAACCAGCGGGGACTGTCCCTGAGGGTCGCGGAGGCTGCGGGAGCCCCAGCAGCTCCTCTAAAGGGCCCGGCACGGACTCACTCGGACGCTCCCTCTGAGCCCAGCGCCGGGCAGCAGCCTGAAAGGACCCGGGACACTCGGGGGGAACTAACCTGCCTGAGATCCGGGCGAGAGGCGGAGGGGCGGCTTCCTCCCAGGCAGAAGGGCTGGCGGAGGCCATGGCTCCTGTGGCGAGTCCTCCCCGCACACAGCCGGCAGGCAGGCGCCATGTTTGAGTCGCCAGCACCTGACTCGCACCTTTGGCCCCGCCCCGTGATTCCCGGAGGCCCCACCCCTCCCCACCTGCAGCTCATCCAGGCCATTGCCAGGGGCTTTTCTGTGCAAGTGGCCTCTATAGCCTCCAGCTTAGGACTTTCCTAAAATCTCTCAAACAAGCAACAGCGTGCCCCATACAGCTTGATAAGTGGCCCAGGCCTGGCATTAGGGGCAGCCTGCATTGGCTCATAGCTGGGCCTCTCCTGGACAACTTAAAGCCCAGCACAAGTAGCAGCCAACTACGGTTTGCTGTGTAGCTCATGCTGGGTGGCCCTGAGCAAGACACTGGCACAGGCTGACTTTGCACCTCCCAGGAGGCCCCAGAGACAGCACACCTGGTGCTCAGACTCGACCATGCTGGATTACAACCCTACCACATCCACGAGTGACACTCAAGGGGTGCACTTGGTGAATGACAAAGCTCCACTAGAGTAAATCCTGCTCCATAGGGGCGTCTCCAGCACAATAGCTCTTTGGCTGTAGTTGCAGCTGGTCCTCACAGTTGATTGGCCTGGGGGTCAGTTCCTCCCAGGGATGCCAACAGCAACCAAGGCTCAACTACAACAGGACAGTGCACACAGTCCACACAGGGGAGCACCTAGAAGGCCCAGCTCAGGTGACTGGGGAGGCTGAGCCACTGGACCCTACAGGACACCTACTACACAAAGCCACTCTACAAATTCCAGGAGACATAGCAGCTCTACCTAATATATAGAAACAAACACCTGGAGGCAGCCAAAATGTGGAGGCAAAGGAACATGTCACAAAGGAAAGAACAGAAGAAATCTCTAGAAGAGGAACTAAATGAAACAGATTCAAGCAAGCTAACAGATACAGAGTTCAGAATAATGGTTATAAGGATGTTTAAGTAGACTGTTAGGGAAATAACTGAGAAAATTGATGACATAATAAAGTACCAATTTGAAATGAAGACTACATGAACTGAAGTGAAGAATAATTTACATGGAATCAACAATAGAGTAGAGGATCCTGAGAATCAAATCAGCAATTTGGAACATGAGGAAACAAAAAACACCCAACCAGAAGGGCAAAAAGAAAAAAGAATCCAGAAATATGAAAATAGTATAAGGAGCCTCTGGGACAACTTCAAGAGGCCCAACATTCGTATTATTGGGGTGCCAGAGGGGGAAGAAACAGACCAAGGAATTAAAAACCTATTTGAAAAAATAATTACAGAAAACTTCCCCTACCTGGGAAAAGAAATAGACTCACAAGTCCAGGAAGCACAGAGGGTCCCAAAGAAGAGGAACCCAAAGAGGCCCACAGCAAGACTCATCATAATTGAAATGCCAAAGTTTAAAGACAAAGAGAGAATCTTAAAAGCAGCAAGAGAAAAGCAATTAGTTACCTATAAGGGAGCACCCATACGACTGTCAGCTGATTTCTCAATAGAAACTTTGCAGGCCAGAAGGGAGTGGCAAGAAGTATTCAAAGTGATGAAAAGCATGGAACTACAACCAAGATTGCTCTACCCAGCAAAGGTATCATTTAGAATTGAAGGTCAAATAAAGAGCTTCTCAGACAAGGAAAAGCTAAAGGAGTTCATCACCACCAGACCAGCACCACAGGAAAAGTTGAAGGGTCTTCTTTAAGAAGAAGCTAATGAACAAAAGAATCTGATGAACTAAATAGATCCAGAGACATTGACGCATGCAACAGACAATCATATTTCAGAGGAGGGTGGGAAGAGATTAACCAAAGAAGTTATATGCATAACCCATGGACACAGTTAATAATGGGTTGAAGGCCTGGGAAGGGGGTGGGAGGGAAGTGGAGGGGATCAACTGGGGGGAAAAATGGGATACCTCTAATACTCTCAACAATAAAGATAAATTTAAAAAGTAAAAAAAAACAAAAACAAAAAAACTTCCATCCAGTAACTTATTTAGGTCCATCTTGCTCTGTAAATACTTAATGCAAAATTAGTCAAAGTGGTGAATTTCTCTTGGAGATTATATGTATATATATGTATATGTATATATACACATGTGTGTTTCACGTTCATATATATACACGTATATTCAATAAAATATATAAAAGAAGCAAAAGAAAAACTTTGTCACCAATGATGGTTCTTGATTTGACCTGAGATGAACTATCTACATTTTATGCTGTATGAGAATCACTCTGTGCTGAGTTTGACCCCATAGGCAACTTGGACTTTAAAGACCTGCTTAATCTTAACTCTCACCTGCTCATCCTGAAGTGCTCCAAAGTCACATCCTCAATAGTACATTTTCTCTTGGGAACCCTTGTGATAAAAGAGAATTTATATACTTTAGCAAGAAGTTACATAAGCAAGAAAGCGAAGTTAGATCAAGTGGGAAAGTGTAGACCAGAACTTTAGTTCCATTGAAACTTCCAGAGAATGTCCTCTTGAGCAGAAAGTGTTTGCTAGTTTTTCTTTGAGTGTGAATTTGCTTATATAGCTCTAAGTTCAGAACATAATGTTATGTTCTGGAAACACCATGGGGTATTGTTAGGGGATGTAAAATTCACAAAAGGAATTTTAGTTGCTCAAATGCAACCTAATACTATGTGTATGTACTATAAACGCACACACTATATATATGTATATGTGTATATATATAAATTTATGTAAATGCCCTTAATTTTGGATCTATTTATAGATGTGAAGAGAAAATATATCTGAAGGGGTTCAGAACAGGTCTTCCCAAGGTGTACTACTTTGGCTTGTGGATTATTTTGATCTGAAGGCAGTTGAGACCCTGCAGGCTCAAGAACAACTTCTATCTATTCCTTAAAATATTTAAAATTGGGGCCTTGCCCAAAATGAGAGTTATCACCAGAAGTAACTTTTTATAACCTATTTATAGGGCATGGCAAACTTCTAATTACTGAACATCTGCTCTTCTTATCATCCTGCCCCTTAAAGCCTCAGGGGACCTTACCTCATTCCTTAGCTCAGAATGTCATGTATACTTTATTTTAATGGAACCTCTCATGTATGTGGGGCTTTCTAACTCTCTCATGTAAGTGGGATTCCCATAAGTAGGTATGTAATTTAATTTAGTCATTTTCTCTTGTTAATCTGTCTCAATTATTTTTGACATAATAATCTGTCATATTCTGAGCTCAGAAATGCAGGCCTTGTGCAAATTGAGACATACCACCCAATGATTAATCTGAATAATCACAGTAGGAGGAAAAATTCACAGGGAATAACCCATAATCTTCTCTCCTACTCTATAGGTAAATCAGGTAGCAGAGAAATTTTGCCTCTAAATGAAAAGTGTAGGTATTTAGCATTCAAGTTTTGGTGGCTCTAAAAAAATGATACTTTGAGCTCTGGACAGGGTGGCTAAGTTGGTTGGAACATCATCCTGTACACCAAAAGGTCATGGGTTTGGTTCCCAGTTAGGGCAAGCAACCTATCAGTGTTTCACTCTCATATTTATGTCTCTCTCTCCCTTCTTAAAAAAGAAGAAAAAGAGAAAGAAAGAAAGAAAGAAAGAAAGAAAGAAAGAAAGAAAGAAAGAAAGAAAGAAAGAAAGAAAGAAAGAAAGAGAGAAAGAGAGAAAGAGAGAAAGAGAGAAAGAGAGAAAGAAAAAGAGAGAAAGAAAAAGAAAGGAAGGAAGGAAGGAAGGAAGGAAGGAAGGAAGGAAGGAAGGAAGGAAGGAAGGAAGGAAGGGAGAGAGAGAGAGAAAGAAGAAAGAAAGAAAGAAAGAAAGAAAGAAAGAAAGAAAGAAAGAAAGAAAGAAAGAAAGAAAGAAAGGAAGGAAGGAAGGAAGGAAGGAAGGAAGGAAGGAAGAAAGAAAGAAAGAAAGAAAGAAAGAAAGAAAGAAAGAAAGAAAGAAAGAAAGAAAGAAAGAAAGAAAGAAAAAAAGAAAGAAAGAAAGAAAGAAAGAAAGAAAGATCAGTCTCTATTTTTTTAAATGACTGTTACATTTGTCCATATTTTATTGATGTCTCCAGGACCTACAGATAACAGGGTCTAAGCAGTATACTTAACACGGCTTCCTGGGAAGAATCTGCCCCTTTGAACTTTCAGAGTTGAGGGGTGGAAAAGTGGGGCTGAGTGGAAAGCAGTGGAGCTTAATGCTCTGACTTGAAGTGACTGAATTCATCTGTAGCATCGTGATGCCATTTCATGTCTGTTGGTTTGTTTTTTTCCAGCTGAGTTGCAAGTTATTTGAGAAATGAAATTATTCCTTTTCATTTCTTTCATACTTTTTCATAGCATTCAGGATACCTCTGTACATGGCAGGTATTCAAATATATGCTTAACAATAAGTGCATTATTTTAGTTTTGAAACAGGGTATATTATATCCCAGTCATCACAAAAGGCTGGAAATTCTTTTGGCTACTTGGCTGGCTCCTGCTAAGAAAGCTGCAGGGATTCTTAGGTCTGTGACCTGCCACGTGGTCCTGGTAGAAACAGCTTGAGTCTACAGTTATGTGCCATGAGATGGGCTGAATTTACCTTTGGATCATCAACTTCACAACTCAGCTAGCATCCTGGGTAGTGACAAATTGCAATATGGTCTTCTCAATCCTTAAAAAATAAGAAATACAAGAATGAAATAGCATTTTCATTTTGAAATGTATTTCTAACAATACTTTATGGTGAAGTTTCTGAAAGAAAGAATACATTTTGTTCCCATTTTGAAAGCAAAGGGACTGCTTGTTGATTTTGACAATTGAGTACTTCTTTAGCTCTAGGCATTTCCTCAGGCCAATCTGCATTCTAGTTTCTCCCCTGTGAAGTGACCTTTCTCTGACCTGGGTTGATAGAAATTACAAATGTGGTATGGGAAGGCCACTTACCTGACTACAGGCTGAGTGGGGGAGGAAAAAAAAAACTGCACTTTCTACATGGGAATGTGGAGAGGGGCTCCTAAGAATATGTGTAAATGACATAAAGGAAATCTTCTAAATGAATTTTGGCAACAATGCGTTTGAGAAGCACAGCAAAAAAAGGAGACAGAATCATTCATTTTCTTAATCTAAATTCACTGTATTTATCTAGAGATGACTTATAAACTTTACCACTTTACAAAATCCCTTTTGATAGTTCTTTATACTTGTACTGTCACCAGTTTTCAGATTAAATGTCATAAAACACTGACTTTGCAGTTCCTCAGTTACATATTTTGACTGCATTCTTTCGGAACGTAACTTAAAACTAAAATCCTATAAAGCCTCACTCAGTTGAGTAGTATATTCAAAGCTATGAAGGAAGATAATGAATCAGCTGTTTTTATCCACCAATAAGAACACCTCAACTATTAAGTATAATCCATTCATCAACCAACAGCAGTGTCTGTCTTCTGCACAGCTGGCAGTGCTATTCTGTAAGGCTCTTAAATCTCCCTTTTGTTATACACTAGTGGAGAGGAAAATCGAAGGAGTGTCATTTTTACAAGGCATTGGAGTTACAGCTTAGTTGATATGTTTTGCTAATCTAGGACAAATTCTTAATGCAAATTAAATCAGCACTACTAATTCCAAAAACTGACACCAGGTTTAATTTAGATGGGATTCCTTTTATACTGAGGGGTCGCCATAGTTTAGATTTAAAAGGGGCATCTAAAAATGTTCAGGCTCTCACATTTGACAAATTCCCTGGGGCTATTGGATGGAAAATTCAGAAGATGATGGTTTGCAGAGTTCCTAGAGGAAATTTTGGCATTGTGAAGACCAGTGTTTCTCCAAATTAGTGTGCATCAGAATGACCTGAAGGGCTTGTTAAAACACAAATTACTGGACCTCAACTCCAGAGTTTCTGGTTTAGAAGGTGAGATGGAAAGATCTATATTCTAACAAGTTCCCTGGCAATGCTGCTGGTCTTGGGACCAAACAGTGATTACCAATGGTCTAGCTATATCTTAAACCCACTAGAGATCCCCCGCTCATCTTGGCAGACCTAGAAACGTTAAAGGAAACAAGCTGAAGAAGAACCGAGGTGCTCGGGGTTGATTGGTCAGGCCACACACAGAAATAGAGGAAACTATAAAATCTAAGAGATCTCTTTCTATGCTACTGGGGTTTATCTCTGCTTAGTTCTATTAAAAAAAACAAAATTGACATTTATATGATGGCAAATTGTAAGGCACCCGCTGCCAGCATGAGCAGTTCTGACTACCCACTGTTATTTTTAAATGTTTCAGACACCCTGGGAGCAAGTGGGAAAAAACAGACTCATGATCTAAACAATATGAGGAGAAGGATTCCAGATAGTATGCTTCACACAAAAACATTCCTTTCTACTAAAGCAGGTTAGAAGATACAGTGTAATGCAGCAGCAATTATTTCAGAAGAAAAAAACATACATAAAGGGCCTTTTCATGACTATTTCCAGACCTAAATATCCTTACCACTATTTACCACTGCAGTGGAAATGAGGGTTATTTCATTTGAGAACATTTCTTACTCATCAAGGAAAGGTAAGAAGCAGTGTGTACAACATGTGGATTTCATAAAAAGGTACCTTTGTTCCAAACATGTAAACAATTTGTCCCCACCCCCATAGACCTTCAGCAACCAAGGAGGATGGTCTTTGTGCCCAGGGTAAGGTGCACATATGCATGTTTCAGTTGCATTTTCTGGGTACTATTAGTCCAAAAGGAGAACACTGATTTACAGTCAACAGTTTCAGCAAGTGACCCTTGGCAGAAAGGCTCTGCTTTTTCAGCTGGCGCTGTTGTTGAAGTTCGGAGGAATAGCTCGTCTGTCTCTATTTCAGGCGTCTGGCAAGTGGAGCCCTGTTTCAGCATTCTCCATTCCACTAAATGCTTACAGATGACTTCCATATTCTGGAGCATCTGCTGGTTATCTCATTTCTCTCATTTTGGGTTATTTTCCCAGTTGTGCTTTGAAAAAAACTCCCTCTCTAGCTTTTATTTTATAACCACACTATTGTTGCTGTTGTCATTTTGGGAGAAATCAACAGATGTGTCTGGTGTTACCCCATGATATAGGTGAAACCTATGGATAATCTGAAAACAGAAACGGAGATACTTTTTTTAAGGGGAAATGAAAATAAATAAATAAGTTAAGAGCCCAGTTGAATCACAATTGTAAAATATGTTCAGGAAATGATTCATGGGCTGAAAGTAAACAGTCATCAATAATTTGGGGACTTTTTTTGGAAAGTTCTTATAAACAACACTGTACTCAAATTCTATATACATGTAGTTGCTATATGTGATACATATATGTAATATGAATGTTACTCACAACTTATTACTAGAAATGAATATACTGGTTCTTATCCTCACTGATGATTTGCCAGGTACAGTGCTTTGCTCTATACCTTGTAAAATATAAAAACAGGCAAATGTCTGGCTTCTTCCAGAGGGTATTTTTCTTCATTTTCATAAAACACATACAACTCAGACACATACAACTCATAATGTATTTATTTCAGCTTCTTCATTTGCTTTTAGAGCACATGAATGGTGTTCTGCATATATTAGGGCACTTTTTACTTTTAGCTAACCAGATATATGGGGCACTTACACATGAATTTGAATATCAATGTATTTATTTAAAAGCAGGGTGACTGGTGCCATTAAAATTGATTAATACCCAGTGAAAATTTCTTTGATGAAAACTGCTAATTGGACAACAAGAATGACTGTTCTAATTGCAATCATTTCTTTCAAAAAGAGAAAGCACAATGGGCATGTGATTAGCTAATAGTCTGATTTCCTTAATTTTTTGAGATCTTGAAATACAGAAAAGATGAAAGAACAACATAAAAATACCCATCATAACATATATTATTAAAAACATACCGCTAGTGATATTTGCCCCATCCTTGTTTCTTTTTAATCCTCACCTGAGAATATTCTTTCCCTTGATTTTTTTAGGGAGAGTGGAAGGGAAGGGGAGAGGGAGAGAGAAACACATTGATATGGGAGAGACGCATCGGTTGGCTGCCTCCCGCACGCCCTGTTGGACATACGATGCTCCAACCACTGAGCCAAACTGGCCAGGGCTATTTGCCCCTTCATTTTTTAAAGAAACAAACCTTTACAAATTTAGCCCCTCTCCTACAGCCACTCCCTGCCATTCCATTACTTGCTCTTCCTTCCTAAACACAACTTCTGTCATTAAGTTGATGTACTTGTTTTCCAGTGCATTTGTTATACTTTTATCTACATATACTAGATATTTATTTAAGGGAATATTGTTTACCAGCATTGAAAAAAATAAAACATTAAAAAACACCCCTGCAGATACAAAATCCCTTGTATCTTCTATTTTATAAATGTTTCCTATCCTAAAGCTATGGAAAACCAAACCTTTAAGGAGCCATAGCACTATGGTCTGAATGTATCTCTTCTATATTCATATGTTGAAATCCTAACCCCCAAAGGTGAGAGTATTAGGAGGTGGGGCCTTTGGAGGTGAATAGGTCATGAGGGTGGAAACTTCATGAATAATTTTAATAACCAATGTCACCCCAATAAATTCACTAAAAAATAAAAAAGGCCAGAAAGAGATCCCTCACCATTTCTACCATGTGAAGATACAATGAGAAATCTGGGATCCAGAAGAGGGTCCTCACACAACTATGCTGTCACCCTGATCTTGAACTTCTAGGCTCTAGAACTGTAAATAAAGTTTTGCTGTTCATAAGCTACCCAGTCTCTGGTATTTTGTTACAGCAGCCCATACAGACTAAGACAGGAAGCTTTTCTTATCTTTGAAATCTTTAATAGAACATATGTCAGTGATGGCCAGAGGAACACCTGTCTCCACCTTCCCTGCAGTTGCCCACTGGATGCAAAGATTAATCTGAGGGTTGGACTGTTGCTTGGACACAGATCAGAGGACAAAGGATGAAAGCCAGTACATTTAAGAGTGTTGCCAAGGAAACAAAATCATTGTGTTCTTTGTTTGTGAAAATTAGGCAACGTGGATTTCAGCAGCAGCTTGAGAAAACATTTTTGCCCTCTTGGAAAAGGGGTTGGGTTATTATACTGACACTGACTCTTGCTCAGGGAAATATTGATTTCTGCCCTTTGTTTCAGAAGATGCCACCATTGATGGCGATCTCGGGCTTTGTATAACAGTGTAAACCGAAAAGACTAAAGTGAGCCAAGTGTCTTTGCCACGTTTGAGGGAAAGTACAGATTATCTTTTTTTGTTGCTGCCAGGTACTGTCTAGAGTTTATATCTAGCCTAACAAAAAGGAGCCCCTGCATATCTGATTGTTCTGTGTCTCACTCATTCCTGTTATTCCCTGAGGATTTTCAAGGGTTTGACACTTCTGCTCCATACGACAGGCTGCATTTCAGTTCAGCTAGTGGAGCTCCTCACACAGAGGCTTTGAGTTACCTGGAGACTTCTCCAAGAGTAACTGCTTGTCCAATGGACTTCCAGCCTCAGAATACCTTGTTTGGTAATGATTCTGCCTTACTATTAAGTATGAGTGAGGTAAAAAAAATGAGAGGTTTATAGCAATAGATTAGAAATGAAAAACAAATACATCATGGGGGCCAAGACCATGAACAATGATACAATCCAACAACAATCTTAAAGGAAGAAAACATGTCTTTATGATCTCGTCTATGAATAAAGCTTATAGCTAAAAGACTTCTTTTCACTACTCATTTATGTTAGCTGTAAAAATACTACATCAGATTTTATCTGTACATGTTTATACAATCCTATATTATGTTCTAACATCTCAAACAACAAGAAAATACCTTGTCAGTAAGTTATAGGTGCAAAGCCAATTTAAATTACAAAGACGATATCATGGGTATTTGATGACAATTCAGGATCTATAATTTATTTGTATATTCTAAAGATGTATTTATGTTTATCAATTAGAGAGATTAAACAGAGCCATGTTTTGAATACAAGACAATAAACTTCAAAAAGAGTAACAAAGGAGGGTGAATGTAGGGATATGTTTTAGACTCACTGATGAAGAAATTTACCTATTCATTTATATGATTTTTTTTTTCTCCAACTGTGCTAAATCCAACTTGCTAGGCATGCTTAAAAATATTACAAAGAGGTGTGATGCTACTGAGAAAATATTTTTACAAGGCTGTAAACTTTGGTCTCAGACATTTTTGGATAGTTCATGATTGAAAATTTCAATACAGTGCATTTGGTCTTGAGGTTTTATTTATGTCCAGCCTCCCTGTGCTTGGCTCAGTGAAAGATCACCTTTTATCTGACTTGTATTTTCATCATAGCTGTGCAACATGGTAAATCTAATGTTCACAAATGTCTGGAAGTTGAACCTCTTGGAAAACTCTTAAATACAGACACGCTTGTGTTTTCATTTATTAACAAAGAAAATTGAGTGAGAACCCCAAATTCCAGAACGATGGTTCCTGATGGAATATGCTGCCAGTGTAGACTATTGCCTCCAGGTTATGCCATGAGAATCTTCACTGTTCTTTGGGATGCCTGGAATTACAATTTAGTTTTAAATACAGACTCTTGAATATAACATTTTATATGACCACTTTTATTCCAAATATAACATATGGCAGAGCCTTTCCTTAAAGATTTTGATTACTTATCAGCTTGGGTGATGGGAAGAATTTGGAGATTGAGAGCCCAAGAATAAAATTCACATACTTTGCACTTTTACCTAGTCTTAGGTTGGGTTCACAGATGGAGTGGATATTATGAGTGGCTAGCTCTTCTATCTTCCCCTGAATTATTACAATACATTTACCATATTTGCAGTCAACTTGGTAACAGCTATCCTAAGGTATTTCCCTTGTCTTCTATAGCATTTCTCAGGAGCTACCTCAATTTCAACACAATATTTTACTTGTCTCTTCCTAACCTTTTAAGCAAACCATTAGGCACGGAGTAGAGGATCTGAACCCTGGATACACATGAGTCAGTGGAGCTTTGAAAAATAAATAAATTCAGTATCTTATTTAAGTCCTGTTAAATCAGTATTGGTGGGAGGAGTGGAATGTGTTTTGTACTTTTACAAAACTCTTTAGGTGATTCTAAAATCCAGCTAGGTTTGAGAACTCCTGACTAAATGAAGCATTCAGGATTTCTTATGTGATTTATATATTTTAATGACTATTCTACCTTATATATAAGATGAGTTTATTATATGTTTACATATATGACTCAACCACTATTGAAAAATAATCTGAAGGACATTGAATAGAACTTCTTTCATGTTATATTTGTCCTAGGGTCTGGATCTTAATAAACGTTTGAATGAACCAAGGAATTATAATGCAGGCCATATTAGCCTATTTACAAAAAGACATGTCAGGTAATAACAATAAATGTTGTTTGAATGAATGAAAAGAAATGAAAAAAGGGTAGATCTTCACTTTTAACAACCTTTGACACAGACCTCATGGACAATATTATTAGTAACACCAGGTAATATTTCCAATGTTTGTGAATGTACCAATTTGTCTTTATAATACCTTCACCATTAGGTTAAAATTTAAGTCTCTTAAAAGATACAAATGACTCTTGATTATTTTGTTGAATTTACTGCATTTTGTAATTTCTCAGAATGCCCAATATTGAGGATTATTGAATACATACTATTTACTGCCAGAATTGATTAAAATGAATAAACTTGATTTGCCCATATATTTTTAAATTTTTTTCGAGTCTCTAGAATTTCTATTTATTTATTTATTTATTTATTTATTTTTTAAATTTTATTTTTGTTTAAAATATTACGGATGTCCCTTTTTCTCCCCAATTACCCATTCCACCCCATCCCATCCCCCTCTCCAGTCCCTCTCCCCACCATTGTCCACCATTGTCCGTGTCCTTGGGTTGTGCATATATGCATATAAATTCTTTGGTTACTCTCTCCCCCTCCAACCACCCACCCTTCTCCATCCCTCTGACATTCGTCAGTCTCATCTATGCTTCCATGTCATTGAATCTATTCTGTTCATCAGTTTATTAAGGTCTTTAGATTCCACGTATAAGCAAGATCATGTGATGTTTGTCTTTCTCTGCCTGGTTTATTTCACTTAGCATAATTTTCTCCAGGTCCATCCATACTGTCCCAAAGGGTACAAGATTCTTCTTCTTTACAGCTGCCCATAGTTTTAAAAGTTATGCTTTTGATCTACACTTTTTTTACCTGCAATAATATTCATTCCCTCCCTCAACCTATATATATAATCAATGAGCAAATCCCTCCATTACCCTGACTTGGGTAAAAATCTTTTTCTATACTCTTAAGAGCCTGTCAGGATACCTAGAAGTAATGTGGATACAGGTATTTAGCACACTTCTTGCTCAATAATTCTAATTCCTACCAAGTTCCACTTACCTACTTCATGTAAGCAGTGAGGCCTTTGAAAGGAAGGTAGGTTGCTTGCTCTGATATCACACATAACTGGAATTCTAATGGCTGTGTGGTGAAAAGTATATGTTACGCCTTGTACTTACAGAATTTCAGTCTTTGAGGAACTCAAAGAGCTTTAAAACATGATCTTGTTAATCTTCACAATATCCCTTCTAGGAAGTAACATGACGTTTTAATGTAAGAAAATCCAGGTGCAGTGTAGAAAATGCCAACCTGCCTTACTGGAGGGAATTTTTTAAAGATTTGAAATCTCTTTTAAGATGTTTTTTCCCCTCCTGTTTATATATTTCAGAATTCAGGCTTTTCAGTGTTGTGTTTGGTGCCTGGTAAGCTTGAAATGATCCAGATGGTGTTTCCAACCCAAAGGACAATTGCTTTTCTTTTAACAGAGACTTGGCTACACATGTATTCTTTTTATTTTCTTCAAATTATTGTATACAGATAGTTTAACTACAGGTGAGATGTGACCAACCTTTGGGATTCTGGCTAACTAATTTCAGTTTCTTTAATAAAGAAGTGGCTTTCCAATGTTCGAAGACCAGTATGTTGTAATGACAATGGAAATAACCCCAATGGATCATTTTTCTGCACCCCAGACCCTTTTCTTAATTCAGTCACTTTATTTTTCTCTTTGCCTGCAGTTTAATCATACTCCAATCCATGTCAACACTACTACTTGGATGCTCTTTTCAAATGCTTGAATACTCTCAGGGCTGCCTTGCACACCAGACTGTCATGACAGAGATCCTTACTCTGACTTGGCTTCAGATAGTTTTCTTGTCACTCGCAAACCTACAACCAAATGCAATGCATTTACCACAGATATAGTCACTGTCACCTAAACACAGCATCCTATCACATTCTTCCATGCATTTACATAAACTGTTCCCTTTCCCTTCAATGTATGTCCATCTCCTCCTCATCTAGCTAACTTCTACAAGTTTTCAAGATTCAGATCAAGAAACACCTGTACTACGATCAATATACTATAGTTGTCACATTTTTCTCTCACTCCAAGCCAGCGTCTTCTTCTTCTTTTTTTTTTAATATATCTTTATTGATTTCAGAGAGAGGAAAGGAGAGGGAGAGAGAGAGATAGAAACATCAATGATGAGAGTCATTGATCGGCTGCCTCCTGCACCCCGCCGACTGGGGATCAGGCCTGCAACCCGGGCATGTGCCCTGACAGGGAATCGAACCCCGACCATCTGGATCCTAGGTCCATGCTCAACCACTGAGCCACGCCCGGCCAGGCCAAGCCAGTGTCTTCTTGAGGAAAGAAACAATACTATTCATGTTAGAATCTTAATATCTAACTTAGTAACTGACATATAGTAGAGATGTTAAAAATAGGCCTATTAAAAATTTCTTTTCTTCTTACAATGTATATACTTAGATAAAGTTCCAAGAGATTATTACTAATATTCACCATCTAATTTTCAAATTAACAGATTAATACTTATATAATTGGGAAAAATATTTAGAGTCATTCTATGTATGATAGTAAAATTTTCATATGGTAAAGGTTAACGTTAACTAAGCATTATAGAAGTATTGAACCTTTTCCACATTATAGGCTTTCCTTCATTGAATGCAACTGATATTCATTAAGATAAACCACATTTTAGAGTCCCTAATTAAAAGATACTGCCTCAGGCCTAAACTACTCATTAAATTCTATGCAGATTTTCCAGGATAATCTCGGTCCTTTTCACGGATTGTTCTTCAGCCCACCTCCATTTGAAGGTGGGAGGTTTACTCTTCAAATAGGAATCTTCCATAACATTTTTAAAAGGATATCACCCTTCTCCTTCAGCTGGTATACTGTAGTATCAAATCATGTTCATCCCTCCTTAATTGGAAACATGAAACATCTTATAAAACATTGGAGGCAAAGAAATAATGCTAGGGAGTGCTGCTTGAAAGATTTGAAGCTGCCTAATTTTGGTCTAGATGCTGCCTGGGAAGCAAGCCATGCCACTGGGATGCAATATACAGTTTTGGCCCCTTGCGGATTTATTTGTGCTTTGGCATAATGCCTTCAGTTTGCAATAAGAGGCATTATAAGACACTGTTGTATAGAAACTGCCCTGTCTTCATTGCCAAAGGATCTCTTGAGGACATCATGCATTATATGGTAGGATTTCAAATGCACCATTTATGAGAACCACTTGGAGAGCTTGCTAAAATTCAGATTCCTGTGTCCTGCTTCAGACCAAATTAATCACAATATCTGGAAATAGTCCTTGAGAGGAGTATTAAAAAAAAGGTTTTATTTTGAAATAATTTTAGATTGATATAAAAGGCTCAAGAATAGCACAGAGAGTTCCCATGTTCTAGTCCTTCAGCTTCACCCAACGATAGCATCTTACTTAACTGTCATATCTAATACAGTGATCCAAGCCAGGAAACTGACACTGGTATAATACTATTAACTACAGACCTTAATTTGGATTTCAGTAGCTTTTACATGCATTTTTTGGTGTATCATTTTATGAAATTTTATCACATTTATAGATTTTTGTAACCACCACCGCAATCAGGATACAGAACTGATCTACCAACCCCCAAACCTCTGTGGTGTTGGCCCTTATATCCACCCTCTATCTCCACCCTTAATCCTTGGAATCTTCTAACCCATTCTCTGTTTTTATAATTTTGTTATTTCAAGAAAGTTATATATATGGAATAATACAGTATGTAGTCTTTTGGGATTGGCTTTTTTCACTCTGCACAGTGCCCTTGAGATCCATCCAGTTGCTGTGTCTATCAATACTTTACTTTTTATTGTTGAATAGTATTCTATTGTACAGTTTACCATAGTTTACCTATTCTCCCATTCGAGTATACTTGGGTTATTGCCACTTTGAGACTATTACAAATTAAGAAGCTATGAATATTTGTACGTAGGTTTTTGTGGGAACAGAAATTTCCGTTTCTCTAAGGTAAATACAGTTCACATCTCAATTTTGTCAATTGACCCTATACAGTCCTTTATAATATTTTCCCCTCGCATTTTCTTTATGAACTATAGTTTCTCTGTTCAGGAGTTAACCATTGCCTTCTTCAAGCTCTCTCTTCTAGTGCCATCTCTTCTGTTTAAACCTGTTGTTGTTTTCAACACTTACTGCACTGTTACTAGCCAGGAACATCTTTTCCTCATGGTCACATGTTGGATGCTCTTTTTTTGAAATTACAGCTCTTTCATTTTGGTTTATACCCCTTTTACAGTGAACTTCCTAAGAAAAGGTTCTTTTCTTTTTCTTATTTTTTTTTATAGAGGTTTGAATGTAATTTAAAAATTTTTTTCCTACTTAAATGATTTTATTTAGTTATTTAAATTTTTAAATTTTAAATTTTTTATTTTTTTAAATTAGTTTACTTTGAATATTATTTTGTATTGGTGTCAGGTGTGCAGCATAATGATTAGACAATCATTTACTTTACGTAGTGTTCCCCCTGATATTTCCAGTACCCACCTGGCACCACACATAGTTATTACAATATTATTGACTATATTCCCTATACCGTACTTTACATCCCTGTGACTATTTTGTAACTACCAATTTGTACTTCCTAATCCCTTCATCTCTTTCACCTAGTCCCCCGAACCCCCTTCCCTCTGGCATCCCCCAGTCCACTCTCTGTGTCTATGAGTCAATTATTAAAAGTATGAGTATTTTACACATCAGAAAATATTTTCATTCCATAGAACCACTTGATTTATCTTTTGGTTAAATTCTAACTTGAAAATAATTTTCCCTCCAAACTTTGAATACATTATCCCGTTGTATCTTAGTTTACAGCTTTGTAGTTCAAGTTCAGTGCCATTCGGATTCCTGAGTCCTTTGTGTGTGACTGCTCTGTTTGATTGTGTGTATACGTTGAAATTCTTCTCCTTATTTTGGTGTCATAAATTTCACAGTGATATCTTTTAAGTACGAACTTTCTTAATTCATTGTGCTTAGTGAATCGTTTTAATCGGGAATCTAATGTCTTTATATTTTAGGAAAAAGTCATTATTTTTAGGGGAAAAAAAATCCTCGCCTCCATTTTCATTTGTTCATTTTCTCTTTCAGGACCTGCTGTAGACTGAATATTGACCCTCCGAAAATGTCCTCTTATTTGCTAATCCCTTCTTTTATTATCATCATCTATTTGAGCTCTCATATGACCTTAAAAATATTTGATTTTAGATATCAATTATAAAATTTTACATATACTATAAAAATTTTCTAAAGCTCCTTCTTCTTTGATTTTTTAAAGATAATATCTCTTCTTTTTAAAATGGACATAATATCTTATCTTAGGATGTTAATTATAAGGTTCTGAAATATTCTTTTGTTTTCTACACTGTCTTGATTCTCTCTTCATTTTTGTGCCTTTTCTTACTCTGTCTCGTATGTGGAGGTTTTGGGCACATCTCTGGTAGTCTGTGTCGCCCTATTTATGTTTAAGTTCACGGAAACAAAGAGCAAGGCTTGAACATGTGCATGGTGCTTGTCAAAAGTGGACATCTCTATAGTGAAAATTCAACTTTTCTTCACTGATGTATCTCCAAATAAATGTGGTTTTCAGTTTTGTTTTTAATCTGGACCTGTTCGATTTTTCCAGTGAGTAATAACAACACTAGTCTCTTGCATCAGGGTAGTGTCTGCTGCCATGGTGCTGGTTCTGGTGGCATGGGTAGGAAAAGGCTAGAGTCTTATTATTCAATTATACCTCACTTACTCACTCCTCTTATTTTTTAAATCCCATTTCTGCCTTCCACTCTCTGCTGGGACTCTAGACTTTGGGGAGAGGGATGGGGATGGTGAGGGAAAGTAGTCCAGTAGGGGTGAAGGAAAAAAATGAAAGTTCAACTAGTTTCTTATACAGGCTTAAAATGCTTATTTTCAGCCCTGACCATTATCCAACCTCCATATATTTGATCCCTCTAGGTCCTGAACCTCCCATGGTTTAAACCAGCTTATCTGCAATGGTATTTCTGAAACTTCCTTAATTGGCTGTCAATTTCTTGGCCTTCCTCTGCCATCTAAAATTTGTTGAAATTTCTTCTCTAACATATTTTTTATTGTTTTGTCCACTTAAAAATTTTTTTTTAAATTTACTGTCATTTTAAAGTTGTTTATGGGGTTAGGGGAAGATAAATATCTGCAGTCAATATGCCATGTTAGATTTGATATATAGCTATGTCATTGGCACCATCATGCTTACAGTGTGGTAATTATATTTACCTGTTGGTTCTGTATCTAAGATGGTTAGAGGGACATTTTCCATTCACCTCTTAATGTGTTGTTTGCATAATCCCACATATTCCTCAAAACAATTAGTCAGCAAGTAAGATGAAGCCAGGCTCCTAATTTTTACAGTTTGCTGCCTTTTCCCATCTTTAGGCTCCTATTTCTAGCCTTATCTTCACTTTCCTCTTTTTTAATTTTCTATTCATTTTCTCCCATAATATTATATGTTTGTTAAAACTATCTCATATCAAATTTGGAAAAAGGTAAATGGATAAACAATGAAAAATAAAGAAGAAGACAACTAGATAAATCTTTGGTACTGGTTGAAAGTAGTTTGAATTAAGAAAACTAATGTAGTTTTAACTTCCATCTTGGGTCAATTAATAATTTTTCTTCTCCTCCTTCATTTAATAATTAACGTTCTTAATTCTTATGAAGCACAGGGGTTTATATTATGGTTAGAACTGAGAAAGAGGTGAAATCTTTCTGTACTTACGCTGAAATCTTGAGGAAGTCCTTTTATCCATAGTAGTCTAATTCTCTTAGATGGAAAATGGGGGCTAACTATACATTAATGATAGTTTAGATATTCACCAAATATATAGACTATTATTACTTACTTTAGTCATATGTTTGAATAAATGAGTGCTGTTTTAGGTTGAAAGTTATTTTCTTATCTTCTAAAATCTTTGTTAGTATATTGTTCTTTGTAGTGCCAGTGAGCACCTAAAACTCATACCATGCTTAAGGACTCCAACAAAATATTCCTTCAACATGAAAATATAGCCCAGCCAGGCATGGCTCAGCTGTTGAGCGCTGACCTGGGATCCAGGCAATTGGGGTTCCATTCCTGGTCAGGGCACATGCCCCAGTTGAGGGCTTGATCAATGACTCTCTCATCATTGATGTTTCTCTCTCTCTCTCTCTCCCCCTCTCCTTTCCTCTCTCTGAAATCAATAAAGATATATTAAAAAAACATGAAAATATAAATCATTATATACCACTATTCTGCTTAAATGCCCTCCGATGACTCTTCAGATTATCTAGGATAAAATTCAAACTCTATATTAAAGTCCCAAGACTATCAAAAAATACAAACTTTATATAAAAATCAGTCTACCTCATCTGCCTCTGTTGCCTGTGTACCTATGCTCCAGTCATGCTGGTTTTCCCTCTCTCCCTCAAATTCTCCAAGTTTGTTTCTGCTCTAGAGTATGAACACCAGCTCTTGTGTTGGAATGGTGGAGTGAAAGGGAGATGGATCACAGAACCTAAATAACTCCTTATTCTTGTCTACCTTATCTTTATTACTAAAAACTGCTAACCATCATCTGAGCCTTTAGGAGAGGGTCTTGCGTCAGTGTTGATGGCTGCTGATTGATCATGGTTGTGGTTGCTGAAGGCTGGGGTGGCTGTGGCAATTTCCTAAAATGATACAACAATGAAATTAGCTGCATCGATTGACTCTTCCTTTCATGAATAACTTCTCTGTATGATACTATCTGATAGCATCCCTTTCATCACAGTAGAGCTTCTTTCAAAATTGGAGTAGATTCTCTCAAACCTGCTGAAGCTGCTTTATCAACTAAGTTTATATAATATTCTAAATTCTTTATTGTCATTTCAACAATCTTTATAGAATCTTCACCAGGAGTAGATTTCATGCCTTCCTTACTATGCTTAATCATTTCTAGCTTTTGATTTAAAGTGAGAGACATGCAACTCGTCCTTTCACACCTGAAACCTATATAATTTTATTAACCAATGTCACCTCAATAAATTCACTAAGAAGTTCAGGGGTGGATATTCTCTGTAAGCAAGAGCTCATAGCAGGAGAGGAGCTCACAGATCTGGGCTCTTTACTATCAAGGTGGATTATGAGGCACCAAACTAATAGACACCAGGGGGCACAACTTACAACCAGAAACCAGGAGGTCACAATTACTGCAGAGGGGCACTCAAGAAGATTTGTAGAGATGGTCAATAGATGATGGTGTTTACATGAGCAAAATAAATGGGCAACTAACAAGGGTGGTGCTTAATATCTACAACCAGAGGATAGTGAGAATGAAAGAACAGGAGGTTGAGGGCAGTCACTTCAATGAACAGCCCTAACTTCTCATTCAGTTTCTGAACCCGAGCTGATTATCAAATACAGACTCTATTAACAGAAGAAGTGTTAAGATCCCAAGGAGAAGATACCTGCAACCCCAGAGCAAGTATATACTATAATGATTCCCCCACTTTATCCCCCAAAAGGTCCATGATAACTTAATTCAGTACCTCTAAACTAGGCACTGAATATTTTGACAACTATTGCCTGCAAAATTTGAGTTGATATCCACGCTAAGAGACTAAAAGCTTATTATGGGCATTCTTGTGAAAATAGGGAGTAACAGGGGCCAAGTAATAATAGATAGAGTCATGACTAAAGTCAGGCTTACAGTGGCTATTAGGTCCATGGGTGGAACCACTTGGTTATTATTTCCCTAGTCAATGAGTGTATAATCGTGATTGATACTCTTGACAGTTTGTTAGGACCCACAATGAATTCTTGACCTGTGGAAGAAGGGTTATAGTGAAGAAAGCCAACACCAAATAGAAACCTTTGAAACTGTTCTGCCCTGCCCCCTGACCAAGATATTAAATTTAAAAAAAAATTATTACATCCTGAGGGCAATGGTGGAGATTAGTGCTTCAATTATAGACCTAAAGACTACAGGGATTGTGGTCTTTATTATATAACCATATAATTTTCAAGGATTCATCCATTTTCTGTATGGGCTTAACAGTTAAATTAAATGGTGACTATCACTCAATTCAATTTATTGTAGACTAACACATGCTCAACCAAGTAGTTTTCATACAAATAGAATCATACAGTGTATGGATTTTGCTTCTTTCACTTAACACAGTGTTCACAGGGATTGTTCATGTTGTATAAAGTATAAGCACTTAATTGCCTTTTATTGCTAAATGAATATACCACATATTTAATCCACTGTTTTTATTTATCTATTCTTTAGATGAAAGACAATAGGCTTTTTTTCTACTTTTTAGCTATTATGAGTAATGCTGCTATGAAAATTTATGTATATTTTAATATAAACATATATTTTTAATTCTCTTAGGTATATACTCAGGAGTGGAATTATTGGGTCATATAATAACTCTATGTTTAACATTTTGAGTAATGCCAAACTGTTTTCCAGACTAACTGCACCATTTTGTATTTCCACCAGAAATGTGTAAGGGCTCTAATTTCTCCACATCCTTGCCAAAACTTGCTATTATCTATTTTACTATAGCCATTCTAGTATGTGTGATGGGCTATGTTATTGTGTCTCTCATTTACATTTCTCTAATAACTAATCATGTTGAACATCTTTTCATGTTTTTAATGGCCATTTGTATATCTTTCAAAAAATCTACTTAAATCCTCTGCTCATTTTAAAATTTGATTATTTGTCTTTTATTATTGACTTGTGCAATCCTTTATATATTTTGTATCCTAGACCCTTATCAGATATATGATTTGCAAATATTTTCTCCCATTTTGTAGCTTGTCTTTTCATTTTATTGACAGTGTCCTGGGAATGCAAAAGTTTGTATGTGTGTTTTAATTTTAATAAAGGCCAATTTATTTATTTTTCTTTAATTGCTTGTGTTTTTGGTATTTTATCTAGGAAATTATTACTTAATCTTAGGTCACAAAGATATATATCTATGTTTTCTTCTACTAGTTCTATAGCTTAAGCTTTTACAGTAGGTCTTTGATCCATGATGAAGTAATTTTTGTATATGTTGTGAGGTAGGGCTCAAACTTTTTTTTTCTTTTTTGCATGTGTATATTCAGTTACCCAGCACCATTTGTTGAAAAGGACTATTTTTTCCTCATTGAATCATCTTCCCACCTTTGTCAACTTGCTATGATTATTATTGAGGAGAATGGTATATTTAGACCTACTCCTATGTTCCTCCCTGATTATTGCTGGTCATATTATCAAGGTACGTTGTTTTTACTAATTTTTTTAATCTGTTAATAAATTTAGATAGTTTTAAGTCTTAGTTCTATATTTAAAAAGATTCAAACTGTTAACAAAAACTTTTATCCTAACTTCTCCAACTCCAGAGTCCTCTATTTTGCATCACATTTTGCTTAGCTTAATTTTTCCTCAAGTAGTCTCCTTGGCACCTCCAGGAAGGGGACATAGCTATAGTTTTCTTTCAGTACAGTTAGATTATACAATGTCTCTTTATTTCTTTTAATTTGAATGGCAATTTGACCTGGCATATATTATTTCAAGGATCACCAAACTTTTTCTATAAAGAGCCAGATAGTAACTATTTTTAGCTTTGCAAGATTTATGGTCTCAGTTGCACCTACTCAACTCTGGTTGTCTATGGTTTAAAAGCCACCGTAGACGATTTGTAAACAAGGGAATATGGTTGTGTGTCAATAGAATTTTATGTATCAAAACAGGTGGTGGCCATATTTGGCTTATGGGTTGTGGTAAATTGACCCACATATTATTGGACCACAGTCTCCCTTATAACTCTGTGGACTTGTTTGTTCAGTACATATTTACTGAGTACTATGTGCTAACGCCTCTAAGTGCTCAGGACACATTGTTGCATAAGGCAAAATAAAAAGCTTTTATCCTAATAAACAAACAAACAAAACATAGATACAAAAAAGAAAGAAAGAAAGAAAAAAGGAAGAAAGAAAAGGAAAGGAAGAGAGAGAGAGAAAGGGAAAGGAAGGAAGGAAGTGGGGTGGGTTGGAGGGTGATATAGAGAAATCAGATGGTAGGACAGGCAGTATTTGATAGTATGGCCAGCAAATACTTGGCAGAGGTGATAATGAGAAGGTTTCAACTATGTGAAGATACAGGGAAAATATTCCAGTGATGAGACAAAGCAAGGTGAAAGTCCCTGTAGTGTGATTGAGAAAAGAAGGAAATGCAGTGTTATTGAACAAATTGATTGAAGGAAAGAGTGTTAAGAGGAAGTAGGATAGGTAAGTATGAGAATTATAAAGCATCCGGATTTCATTCTAAATGCAATGGGAACCCATTGAGAGTTTTAAGTTTTAATTATATTATCTAATTTTTAAATTTTTATTTTTCAAAGATCACTCTGGTCTTATTTGGAGAGAATATTTTAGCAGGTAAAAGTATTGGAAGGTAGTATTTAGAAGGCTATTGCTGAAATTCAGAAAAGAATTTATGGGACCCAGACAAGGTAGATGGCAGAGGCTTTGCCCAGAAGTGTATCAATAAAAGATACATTTGCAAGTAGAGCCAGTAGGCTGGCCAGTAGAGCCAGATGTACTGGATTAAAGGGACAAAGGAGAGAGCAGAATAAATGATGGCTACTTGGTTTCTGGCTTGAGAAATTTGATGGTGCCTTTTATTGAGATCGGGAAGACTGAGGGAATAACAGACTTTAGAGTCAGAGAAAATACGTGTGCCTCTTTGACAGGCAAAATATATGAATCCATGAAGAAGGCAGTGAAATAGACAAGTAATTTAGGATAAAGTCAAGGATGGAGACAAAGGATTGGAGGTCATTAATTGATAAAAAGGTATGTGATAAAAGGTCATAGGAAAAAGAACGTGCAGGAATAAACACTGGGCCATTTCAGCATTTATGTCAGAGTTAGGTAAGAAGACAGTCATTGTGCTGCTAGAGATGGAGGAGACAGAGAAAAAGGAGAGCTAATGAGCAAAGAAAAAGATGGCAATTATTGAAATATGAGGCAGGGAAGGAGAGTATAGAGTCAAAGAAGGTAAGAAAAGAGAATTTCACAGAGTAAATAGACAAGTAAAGAAAGAATATGGTAATGGTTCTTATCAGCTCTTTTGAATGAAATTAGTAGGTTGTGGCTACATATGGTGTCTTCTGATTACATGTTTTTTCCTAGTTAATAGAGGAAAGGGGGCTAGTTTAGCCAGTGAGATGACATGAAACTAGAAGAGGCAACAGAAAGTCACTCAGGTAAAATGTGGGATATGAAAACCTGAGGAGCCAGTGGAACTGAAACCAGTGCCAGAAACTAGACTCTGAGAAGTCAGAAGGGGGCATCTGGATGGTTACCAAAGAGAAGGTGCCAGAATCAGATATCAAAGCTGAGCTGTGGAGCCAGGAAGGCAGAAACCACAGAGACTGGAACAAGCACGAGCAAGCTGAGAATAGTCGGGAGGTGTCTGGAACTTCTTCCTAGATCAGGATCTTGTTTTTTTTTTAATGTAATAGTCCAGGTGTAGCAGTAGTGCTGGGTCAGGCTCAAAGGAGCAACAGATTCCAGCCTCATAATCTACCGGCTCCCTTCTCCATTTGGAGTGGGTTTGGGCTTCTTGTGGATTGTTGAGTAGAAAGCCTTGACATGTTCTGGTGAATCTGTGCTCTGAAGGGGTAATTCGGGAAGTAGAAGATGATTCCTCACAATCAGGGCTGGCCTCACGTGTGGGCAACCCAGGCAGTGGCAGAGGACCCCTGCACGGGACCTACAGGGCCCATACTTGGTTTAATGCGCTGCTGTCATCATCTTGAAACTCTTAATATTTTTTTCACCAGCAGCCCCACATTTTTAGTTTGCACTTGGGCCCTGCAAATATGTATCCAGTCCTGCCCATAATTGCTTTTCTGGCCATGTACTTTACATTTTCTCCTGACTGTGGGTTAATTTGAGTGGTTACGCTTTCTGCCACATGGTTTGGTTAATGTACTCCATCTGGCTATAGGTTTGTGTCTAAAGATTAGCAGACAGGAGAATCTAAAAGCCAAAGAATCTGAACAATGCTTTTCAGAATAGGTCCTAAAACTGGAATCCATAATCACAGTTGAGATGTCTGGATGGCACATGGGAGACTTCCTTGGTGAGCAGTGTAGTGGTGGCTGGAACGGATAGGTGACAAGGGGCAGGGTGAAGGCAGCATCTTGAGGAGTGGTCCACCCCCCCCCAGATGACAGCAAGTCATGGAGGGGGGGCAAATCCCTGCCAAAGTTGGTTAGGGTGATGTCCCAGGAGCAAGCAGTGACAGCAAGAAGTTTTATTAGCTGTTTTGATTTCGCGTCTGTCAGCCAAGTTGGCAGGCAGCCATACTGTTGGTGGGTATTACGTTGTAAAGATGGGGAATGTAGGGCAATCTTTCCTACACTTTCTTTTGCTTCTGAAAAACTAAGCTTTTGCTAGGTGGTTTATGCAGTCTGACCCATAAATTATTCGAGAGTTGAAGCACTTAAAAAATACTCCCAATCTTACTAGATTTATAGAGTGACCACTTTGTAAGTTATATAAATGTCTAACCACTATGTTGTGCATCTAAACTAATGTAATATTGTGTGTGAACTGTAATTCAAAAATAAAAAATTATTTTAAAATATTCCCATTTTCCCCAGCAGGAACTCAAGTGTGTCTGGCTTTGCCCAGTGGTCAAGGCTACAGTGACAAGATCATGTATCCTGCAATAGCACCTGACCATGATGTCTCTAGTGATCAGAAACCCCTGCTTCCTCATGAGGCAGGTGTCCATGACTGAGACCAAGATCCTGAAGATGCAGGCCCAGGGTGTACTTTCACCAGTATGGAGGCCTCTGAGGTTGGACACTTATTTTTATCTTTGATGTCCTGGGTTGGATAAGAGTGAACTAAAATCAGGGTGGAACAGACAGGGATGCCAATTGCTAAAATGTTTTGTTTTAGGATATATATCCAATAAATCCCTTTTCTTTCTAAAGAATCCATGAGTGAAATGGGAAATCTTTGAGTCACTCAAGGTTTTCACTTAAGAAAAACCCAGGAGTCTCTGGACATTCTTCAGTATTTGGGGCTTTTGAATTCAGAACATCCAGTCTCTTGTCTGGGCATGGCATTCCTCAGGGTCTGCAGACAGTACTGATGGCAATGCTCAGAGAAGAAGTGTAGCTTGTGGGCCTCTCAAATGATGATGATGCCATGGATCTCTCATAAGGAGACATTGAGGACCAGGAAAATGTGGAAAACCCTTGATGGACAGGCATCATGGCACCAGAGTCCAGCTTCATGAAGGCAGTTACATGGGGCACAGGTTGTTCTGAAGGTAGGTGCTGTCAGCAGAAGCTTTAGTTTATCATGGTTTATCATGGGAGATGTTCTGTGGAGTCACTGGAGGCTTCTCCATACTCCTAAGACTAAGGGATAGTGTGCTGTGAGATTCAGGACAAGACCCTGCCAGATTCTGTTGAGCATTAAACCACAAAGATTTTCTGCATTTCATACAGTGGTCTTTGTGCTGGGCATCATCGCTTGACGTGCCTGTCCTGCTGCAGAACAGGCACAGCAGCCCTGCCTGCCAGGGAGCCCCTCTGTGCTGTCAGCTAGAAGAAGGAAGGGTAGCTGGAGGCCGTTCATGTATCTCTACATTGGGCTTCTAGACTCCTCTTTGCCCTCTGAACTCTGAGTCCTTTCTTAAGGTGGGTCTATTATCAGAGCTCAGCCATTGAAACTCAGTTAAAACAGGGGGTATTTGACAATGTCCTCTGCCCACCAACCTCACTCCTGGACAGTTAGCTGCATCCCCTAAGGCTGTCACACACTTTCAATCCTGGAAGTTTTCTAAGGTTCCCTTAGAGACCTCTCCTTTCTTATAAGGAAAGGTCACCATTCATTTTCCATGAACAAGTGGATTTCTAAATATCATGCTAAAATTTCTTTGTCTCTGAATAAAGCAATCAATCCCATAGTGGCTAGAAATATGTTTAAGTTTTGTCTTATAAATTAGTCTGATTATTTGAGATTGTATGGAGTGCTTTTACCTATTTTGTGAAATAAGTACTTTCGCATTCCAGCTCTCCCTAATATGAGCTCCAAGAACCTTGTTTGAATTTTCATCTCATGGTCATTTCATGAATGTAATAGAATATTCAGGGAAGGATTGGAATACATCACTTGGACCATGGGAGACATGGCTATATTTTGCACTCCTTAATTTATACTATTTGTAGAGATGAATTTAAACCCCTCATTCTCTTCATGGATTGAGCCACTGTATAATCTGCCAAAATCCATGGATTGCTATGGATACAGCAATGACTGTACTTCTGGGCTCTGCCCGCTGGTGATCCCAGGAAAGTTGCTGCAAGGGCCTCTCCCACTTTTGTGCCACAGCTTTCCTCCCAGCCCCACCTTCACCCCGAGTTTGAACAGGTAATCTTGAGGAGGAATCTCCTCCTAGTCTGGGTTTTAATCATGAAGTGTTGGTCTCTCTCGTATTTGGAGAACTGGGCTATGTATTTATCAAAAAACCTTCAAGGTGTGTAATTCATCATGAAATACTTGTGAAAATGCAGACACACCTCTCACTATTTCATTTAGAAGTGTATTTGTTTTTTATCACAGCTATAATGAATTACTATAAATTACTTGAGGACTTAAAACAACACAAATTTATTCTGTTACAATTTTGGAGGCCAGAAGTTCAAAATCAATTTCACTGGAAAAAATCAAGTTGTCCTCAGGACTGGTTTCTTCTAGATATTCTATGAAAGGATTCATTTACTTGACTTTCCTAGCTTCTAGAGATTTCTTATATTTCTTGGTTTGTGGCCACTACCTTCTGTCTTCAAAACTAGCAGTGTAGCATCTTCAAATCTTTTTGTTTCTAGCTTCCATCATCAAATCACTGTCAGTCTCACTCTGACAACTTTTATATCTTTCTTATAAGGATTCTGTGATTACACTGGGTCCATTCAGATAACCCAGAATAATTTCCCCAACTCAACATCCTTAATTTTATCAGATCTGCAAAGTCCATTTTGCCATGTAAAGTGACATTCACAGGTTCCAGGGATTAGAACCTTACATCTTTGGTGGGAGGCATTATTTCATCTACCTCAATAAAGCATAAATATTGAAACATGAAGTTGGTGGCCTCATTGTGTTATGGCTTTAATCAAAGTCTTTTACCAATCATTTCAGGGAAATTCTTTATTTTTGGCAAAAACATTTTTAAAAAACATTTTAGTATAAATCTAGCCTATTTTGCCATTGCTAAATAAGCAGTTTATAGTTTAATCACAGACTGTTTTGAAAACATGTGATTTTAAACAGCCAATTATTTGGGATATATTTGGTATTTTGCTGTTTAGTGTTATGGCAATAAATTAATTTAATATGCACATGGTTGTCATGTGCTATTTATTTCTCAAGAGTTCTACTGTAGCACAACACCCATTAGGATTTCCTAATAAACACTATAAAGTGACCATCCTGAAATATTGTCAAATTATAATGGAGAAGTCATACACACACACAATCCATATAACAAGGCGTCCTGAGCACTTCTCTTTCTCTGTCTTTTTTTCTGCCTGTCTCTATCTCTCTGTCTCTCTGTCTCTCTCTCTGTTCCTTGGAGCCTTCACTCTGAGAGAGTCCAGCTGCCTTGTTGTGAGAAACCTTATGGAGAGACCCATTTGATGAGGAACTTATACCTTCAGCCAACAGTCAGCAAAGGCCTGAAGCCTGCTAACAGCCATGTGAGTGAGCTTGTAAGGAATCCTCCTCCAGTTGACCTTGAGGTAACTGCAGCCTTGGCAACACCTTGATTGCAGCCTCAGGAAAGGCTTTGAAACAGATCCTCCTACCTAAGGTACTCCTAGATTGCCAACTCACAGGAACTATGAGATAATAAATGTTGTTTTCAGTCACTAATTTGGGGGGGATAATTTGTTATACAGCAATAGATAGCTAATACACCAGCCTTGAGGATCTTATATACTCATAAAAAACATAATAAATGACTTGAGGCTGTGCTTTCAACTAAGTCTTGGGTTTTGAGTGTTTCATGTAAGTCAGTAAAGGCAGAGGTTGGAGAAGGGGAGATTTAGGCAAAGCTTTATTTACTCTAAGAGTTTAAAAAGACTGAATATGCTTATGACAGTAATAAGGTGAACTTGCTGAGAATATATTTGTATGGAAACAATAGCATCCCAGAAATGAACTCTTCCTAAGGACACTTGTTCCATTAGCCAAACCCTAATGTCAGAAAAGGAGTGAACACAGCTTGGTGCTTCACTTAGATGGTCTGCTTGGCCTGGGAAAACAGGAATGTGGAGACAATTTCTGGGAGATGATATACTGACCACAAAACAGCACTGCCTCAGGGTGTGCTCCCAGGGTGGGATTCTGCTATTGGAAGTGGGGCCTCCCTAGCCAAGTGGAGAATCTAAAGTATCTTGCACTCACCAGTGTAAAATGCTACTGCCTTCACTGCCAGTGGGGAGGGGCATGGAGGGGGCTTCAGAGACATAAGCCATTTGGGCCACTGTAGATGTCAAGGCCAGAGCAGGAAAGGAGGGACTGGCAAAGGCAATATGAGAGTTGAGATGTCCCTCTTCATGAGCACCTAGGAGAAGGAGTTCTAGAAATTCCACTATCATGAAAGGAAGTCAAAGTAGAGAAATAATATATTGCCATTGGGACTTTAAAAAAAAATCTTTAAGTTGGTGTGGCCTATAAAATAAGAATTATATTCTTTGTGCTTTCTCAGTAATTACTAATCCTAGTACAGCATCTGTTTGTGGCATGGATTAATTACTACCTACAGATTAGAACTAACTGCCTTGTGGTTAGTGGCATGACCATAGAGATAATACTGTATACTGTCAGAGATCATTCATAAAGCACCAAACCTAGGCGTGGCACTAGAAAACTGATCTAAATGATAAAAATATTGTTGCAGGTAGTAGGTAAGCCTGCTCAGTCTCGGGGAGAAAGGCCATGGTCTTCTCTGAGAGATCAGAGAAGCCCTGCCAGCCTCAGGGGAAATCTTTTTACCCTGGCTGGAACTTCCTCTCAGGCCTTGTAAAAGGAGGTAAGAGCAGGACGTAGAAAGAGAAGGGTGCCGAGAGAAGCCAGCAGGGCCTCCAGAAAATAACTTCTCCTCTCTCAGGGCAGAGAATGTTTACAATTGTGGGAGGATGCTTGGAGACCTGTAAATAAGTATTTTAAACCATGGAAAGTCACATGACCATAGGATTAAATTTCATAACATATCTAAGAATGCAGGAATGTTTTGCTAGTGTGGTGCAGGGATAAAACCTTTCACAGACAGTAATAGGAGCAGGAGGTGACAGGGGGCTCACTGCAAGCAAATGGCTGCTAGTGAGATGTTTGAATGGTGGCTTCGATTGCAGGGGAAGAAAAGCACAGCACTCTGGGTTCCCATAACTGATACAAACCAATAGAAGAGGAGAAGGAACAGGAAGCCATTTTTAGCACTAAAATGGACAAGATCCAAGGAGTTGGGGAAGCACATAGCGTTAGAACAGCCACCACATACACCAGCATTTCAAGGCACTATCCTAGGAGTAACTTTGAGGGCCACTCAAACTAGCAGCTTGGTCATCAGTCCCTTTCCTAATATTGTATGTAATAAATATACTGTGAATGGGAACCGTCCATGATTTTGTAATTCTTTCATTCATACCATTTTTTCAGGTGGCATGTGACAACAGGTAAAGCCAAATCTTAGAAGTCCAGTTCTACTTGGTGAGTCATGTCAAGTCTTGCTTTTCTGGCTCCTTAAGGATAAGGCTTAGTTAGTGATGTTTGGATTTCTTGGTTCTCAAACTTCTTGTGTATTAGGGTGGCGCCACTCAAAGTTTGGACTCGAGTTACCTGCATTTTAATCACCTCAGGAGTAGTTTGAGAAAACATACATACTCTTGAGTTTCACCTCCTTGTATTCTGATTCAGGAAGTTTGGAGTGGGACCCAGGTTCTAAATTTTAACCAATATACCCCACTTCTCACAGCAATACTGTGGCTATACTTTGAAAAAAAAAATTCTAAGGTCTTTTTGACTGATGAATTCTGAGGAAAGGTAGTGGAAGAAGGCAAGGATTTTCTCCCTCTTCATTATTTATTTTGAAAATGAAAATGCAGAGCAGAGAATGTGGCCAGGAACCCTGATAACCTGACTTTGAAACTGATTCACAGGCAGGACTCTATTGTTAATGTTCCAGAACCCACAATAAAGACAAGGTGGCGAGCTAAAATTCACCCCTTCAGTTATTTGTGCCCTGAAGTTCCAAAAGTGAAATTTGGCTCTGGGAACAAAAAGGGTATAGCTGATGAAGTGGCCTGGAGAATCAGCTCTAGGCTAGACTTCAGTTCTCTGTGAATCCCCAGGCTATGAAAGAGGATTTTCCAGAAAGCCAAGAAGCTTTGATAAGGAAGGGCCAGCCTCAATAATGATTATGATGATAATGATAATAGCTAATGTTCTTAAGCACGTATTTGTCAAGCACAGACCTAAATAGTTTTACGTAATTCTTACAGTAACTGTATATATCAGATGAGGACGATTAGACTTAGTAACTTGACCAAATTTATTTAACTACTATGTGGAGAAACTGAGCTTTTAATTTCAGTCTGTCTGACTTCAAAGTCTGTGGTCTACATCATTAGTTTCTCTGTCCCACTAAATGGTATTGTGAGGGAATGGAGGTTATTCTAAATAATTAATTTTTCACAGAGAAGTTGACAAAGACAGTCTGAGTCAAGACTGATTACAATGCTTTTGTCATTAGAACCTCCAAAAGTTTAAGTTTTTACACAGGTGGTTTCCTGTTATTTATTATGTGAATCTTATCATCCCTCAGAATTAAACCAAGGAAAAGGCTCAGTTTATTCTCATAAAAAGATTGCCCTTTTCTGGGGATAGAGAACTTTCAAGGATATTATAAAGAGAAGTGTAGTAGTAATCCTAGTTGAGCCTAAATTGAATGCACTTTAGGACTCTTGTTAGAGAGATCTACCAAAGGCAGATTTTTATGAGAGAGAAAACCTCCTGGGAAATAAGTATTACAAGGAACAAGGCAACCTGACACAGATTGTGCCCAATAATATCATCAGTACAGAAGAAAACTCATTTTTAATATATAATGGTGTCTACCACTCAACTCGTCCTTCAGCCCTCAAGGTCTCAGGTTGAGTGCTATGAAGAACCAGGTAATATTTGAAAGAACTATTTCATTATAAAGTCTGAAATTACTGGGAGCACCGTACTCAATGGAGTGTGACACAAAAACTTACAGGGGATTCTTCACTACCTATGCAAAGAAGATAGAGCTTTCGGGGTGACACTGCTATCACCCTGAAGGCTGCCAGTAAACAGGTGGCCTCTATGGTGTGTGCAGCTTTGGAGACCACATCATGTTTGGCACAGCAGAGAGGTTTTAGCCCAGCAGGATGCCTTTATAGTGCATATTCAGTCATCATTATCAGGATTTGTACCAGGCCTGGAAGAAAAGGGCCTTTATGGGGTTTTATAAGCCTGAAACCTGGGTAGCAGAATTCACCACTGAGAGCCAGGAATGGAACAAAAGAGAAGAAAATGGCAATAACTGCATGGTATTTGAAAGAATTCTGTGCTTGAATCCACAGGAGATATTTTTAGAAAATGTTAGGGGAGATTTTAAGGGATTCTAGAGGCACAGCCCTAAAGAGGCTGTTTATTAAAATTAATGCTGTGATATCCAGCCTCCCACATGCATCCCAATACTCCTTGGATCTTAATATTCACGTCCTTTCTTTGAACCTCAACACAGTAAACCATTGCTGACCCATATCACCAGTGGAATACTGTGGAAGTGGTGGCGTGTGACCTCTAAACTAGGTTATGAAAAGCATTGACGTTTCTTGGGTTGTCACTCCAGGGGGAGCCAGCTTCCATGTCTTAAAGACATTCAAGCAGCCCTGTGGAGAGGTCCATGGGGAAGGTAACTTAGGCCTCCCATTGAAAGCCAGCATTTGTCAGCCCCGTGAATGAGCCACTTAGGAAGCAAATCTTCTATCCTCAGTCAAATCTTCAATAGCCTGGCCAACATCTGACTGCAACCTCATGAGAGACTGAGCCAGATTCACTTACACAGGCCCCTTCCAAAGTCCTAACCCACAGTAACAGGGATAAGTAGTAATGTTTGTTGTTATTTTAAGTCACTAAATTATAGAGTGATATGCTAAGCCGAAAAGATAGCTAATGCAAATATGATATATATTTTTACTCCTAGGCTAGGAAGCTGTAAAGAGAGAGTTTGGATAAGACTTGAATTGCTGTAAGTAAAGGGTAAGATTTGATAGGCGCTGAGGCAATGGGAAACCTTTCTTGAAAGAGGGATGAACATTAACAAAGGCAGAGAGGCAGATTCATCTGTGTTCAAAGGGATAGATTTGTCTACGATGTTGAGTGTAAGAGGAGAACTGAGAAATTAGGTGGGATAGATCAGCAAGGCCCAGGTTATTGGGGTCTTTATGGCCAATTTTAGGCAGAAGATAATAGAACAAATAACTGATTTTCCAGAATATTATTTCATCTAGTGATTGGGAGTTGAATGAAGTACAGATATATCTTGGAGATATTGTGAGTTCAGTTCCAGATCACCACAATAAAGTGAGTGTTGCAGTAAAGCAAGTCATAATCTTTTTGATGGTGGAGGGTCTTGCCTTCAATTTGTAAAAAATGAAACATCTGTGAAGTGCAATAAAATGAGGCTTGCAGGTAGAGGCAAGAAGAATGAAGCAAATTGTTTGAATAATTGAATAATTATACATAGTTAATCTGAATGAACTAATAAACATCTGTCTTTTCAAATGTGACTTTATAAGATGAACTGCAACATTAAACATTACTTGCAAATTTTTTATTTAGATTTTCATTCATTCATTAACAAAATATATATTTATTTATTTATTTATTTATTTATTTATTTATTTATGTATTAAATATATGTTTATTGATTTAAAAGAGAGGAAAGGAGAGGGAGAGAGAGAGATAGAAATATCAATGATAAAAGTCATTGATCGGCTGCCTCCTGCATGCCCCCCACTGGGTATGGGGCCCTCAACCTGGGCACGGGCCCTGACAGGAATTCAAACCATGACCTCCTGGATCCTAGGTCGATGCTCAGCTGCTGAGCCACACCTGGGCAGGCTTGAGTACTTATTTTAGAAGTTAGGCACACATAAAAATTGATGTTTAATTCAACAAACATTACCATAATAAATTTTTCTCTACATGATATTGGTAACATAGGGGCAATTATTAAATAAAATAGTTGAAATTATTTATTGTCCTTTAAATTTATAGATACAAATTTTAAGAAAATAAAATATTCCTCCCACATAATTTTTATCTTTCAGTGATTTTGTTGTTTGTTAGTTTATGCTTTGAAAGTGCAAGCAGATGTTGTCTATGGAGGGACACTTTTTACCATGAGGATAGGCACTGAATTAAATTATAGGCCTGGCCAGATGACCTTATTTACTGGGATTGGAGAAGGAGAGATTAGTTATTAATTACTTTTATCTTTATTCAACTGCATCTCATAGTCTTCTTTCTTATCTCTGTCTCCTACCTTACTGTTTATCTCAAGAACTCATCTCTGTGGGGGAAAATCCCTCAATATTTGTGTCTGTAACTAACAAACAGTTACCTGATTCTATAGTTATGAATCAAAAGTAATATACCACACACCAAAACATAAAACACCTGTACCAACTTTCATTTACATGCACACTGTTAATCTCTATTGCCATAAACCTCATAGTTCCACTAAAGTGTAAAGTATCCAATTTTGGAATTGTAAGGAATTTCTGGAGGAAAGGATATATCTAACAACCACTCAGGTCTAATTGTTATCATTATTCTAATTTTTATGGCATTAAAAAAAACCGTAAAGCCTGTAACCCAATAAAAGTCTATTAAAATCAATTTAGAGTGTTATGACAAGCCTTTTAAAAATGAAATAAAATAGTATTTAACAGAAAATATCCTAAATGTATTGCACATCATAAGAGTAAATGCTATTTTATAAAACTTGATTCCAGTTTTATACGTTTATGTATGTATGAGTCACAGCAAAAAATAACCTCTTGTCATTGTACATTTAAAAAAACTTTTGAAAGCTACTGATATTTGGGAATATAAATTCCAAAGTTTAAGAAGGTATCCCAGTATAATAATATTTTGCTGGATAATTTTTTTCTCTCCAAATCAGAAATACTATTTCACACTACCTTAAGTTGTCTCTCTTCTCAGTTTTTGGGGGATGGGAGAGGGGACCTACCTTATCAATTATTTACACACTGACATTTTTGATGTTCAGCTGCTGCTATGCATTTGAGGTGTGACAATGAAAAAATCACTCCTCGTTTTGTAGACTGCGAAGAACGTCGCTATGTGCTTCACGGGGAGCAAGCACTGCGAAGGTCCCCCTTCCCGCTGTTAGCTGTCGGGGGTGCCAGCCTCTTCCACCGCAGCCTAGCAAAGGTGATTCTCCATCGAGGCTTCTGAATGACTAGATAAAGTCAGTGTATATATTTTTCTTAATCTCCTCTCTTTGCAGTTGAAATTCTAAAGATAATAAACTTGCCTCGTAAATCTTCCCATGGATCAACTTGGGAAAAATCTCAAGGACTTTCTCTCCCTGTGTTATTTATTGTGCTAAGGCCAAAGGTTGTCGGTGCCTTTCAATCGAGGATTTTCTTTGTGCATATTCAGATTATTCAATGTATGTTTTAGATATTGATATGTCTTCATTTGAAGACAAAAGGACATGTTCTGCACAAAAATAAGCAGATATACCAGGGTTTGCATGGTTGTGTTTTAACCATACAATTAAGTTGTTTGGATGGAAAGCAGTTTAGTGTGGTGCAGCAGAGAATATTGGAACTCAGGAGTGGGGCTGGTTTCAGATTTGCTACTCTTTAGTTGCATGACTTTAGATAACTGTCTTAATTTGTTTTAACCTCAATGTTCTCACCTAGGGAAATAAAGAGCACATCCTACAAAACCTGAAGTTGTCTCTGAGCTCTCCAGTTTCACAAATCTACCGTGCTACAACCAGAAAGTTAAGTTAAACTGGAGAGTTGAATGTGATAATTCAGGTAAAAATACGAAAGAAAAAAACAAGGTGGAGAACTTGATTTATGCATTCATTAAATATATACTGAGTATTGAGGTGCTGGGCTAGTGCTGTGTGTGTGCATGTGTGTGTGCGCGTGTGTTTTGAGTGCAGTAGGAATCTTAAAAAGAGACTTACAGTCCAGTTGAGGGAAATTGGGTGTGTACATGAGTAAGCCTCCCTGACAATGGCTCTCAATTTTTAGGAAATTAACTAGGCAATTGAGCTATAATTCATTTTATCTTTTAAGACAGCACTTGATGTTCTGAGATAAATGGCTCAATCTAAAGTTACTTCAGAGTGAAATAATTTTACTGCATATCAGAACATCACAATTTGTAGGCAAAAGACTTGCCAAGTTCATAAGAATGTGTGGATGTACCTGTTTAAAAAGTCTGTGGTTAGGCCAAAAACTCTATTCCCTGGACCTGCCTTACCTGAAAACAAATAAACCAATTCTAACCCATGGCCGATAATAATAATTTATAAAACAGGTGGTAGAGTTAAACACAGAGATTAGAGAAAGATGTTAATCAAATTCACAGTGGCACGCTTTTACAAGAAGGAAGCAAGGACTGCTGGGTTCTGCTAGGCAATTTTTTAGCTTTGATTAGTGATGCTACCAGGCAACATTTTCTAGTCCCATATAGCATATTACAAATCCATATCTTCACACAGGCTCCTCCCATTCAGATTGCAAACTGTTTACAGTGTCCTCATTTCTGAGGCAGCCAGGCACAAAAATAGATTTTCCCAGTTCATGTTTTAGTTTTTCTTAAATGTTTCAGTAAAAGATAAAAAGAAACCTTTAGTACAACTGTTGTTGATTTAGTATACCAGCACTAAGCAGATTTGCCACAGAAATAAGCAGGAGATGCTTCTGAATATAGGTGGATATTTATCATACAGTCCATATATTAAGGCAGAGGAACATGGAAAGAGGAACATGGGTCTAGGGCATAAGTGGAACACTGAAGGCTTTTTTTTTTTTTTTCAGGAAGAAAGGGACATGATTAGATTCATGTTTTTTAGAAAGGTGATCTGGAATGAGAAAGGAGAATGGGAAAATGATATTAAAATAGGTTAATTTCAATAATCCATGTGAATGACCATCAAGATTTGTGGGAGGATGTTTCTCTCTCTCTCTCTCCCCTTTCCTCTCTCTGAAATCAATAAAGATATATTTAAAAAAAAACAACAAAACATTTGTGGGAGGGGAAGAGAGTGGGAATCAGTCATTGGGTGACTGGCTGAATATGACGAGTGAGAGATAAGCTAACCTCAAATACTAAGCTGGGTGCCCGGAGCATGGTGGTGTCAATGACTAAACTTTGTTCTGAGAGGAGAAAGAAAAGATATAAGCTTATTTTCCTATCTTTTTATTTTCAAACATTTTAAACCTACAGAAAGGTTGCAAGAATAAACTATTCTTGACTAGTTTCACCCATTGTTGCCATTTTGCCCTTGCGATACCTCTCTCTCTTTTTCTTTCCCCCTCTTTTTAGTCACTTCACCCCTCGATATTTTGGCATATATCTCCTAATAGCCAGACCATTCTCCTACATATCCAAAATACAATTACCACTCTCAAGAAATTTAAAATTTATTACGATTATTATCTAATAAACAATCTATACACATTTTCCCAATATTCCCAATAATGTCTTTCATAGCCTTTGTTTTGCTGGAAGAACATCCATTTTGGGATTCCGGTATAGAGCTAGGTCACTCATTTATGATTATAAATGTAGATTTGAGAGTCACTCATTAGCATGGAAGTATATTATTAAGCCAATTGCATAGGTTAAATTACTCTGGGAAGATATAGTAAAAAGTGAGGTTAATCAAAAACAAAACATTTATGTTTCCATCTCTCTAGTAGTGGGTAGGCCTTCCGAGAAGGAAGGTAAGAGAGAGGGGGGTGAGGGCGAAAGTAACCCCTCTCTGTACCTTATTTTTCTTTTCATATAACCTTTTATTACTCTTTTAGCTGCTCCCTTTCAGAAATGTCTTCTTTCAAAAGTTATTATACCTGTCATCTTGGATACAAAGTGACTAACACAATCTCATGAGTTGACTCAAATTTGCATATAGTAATGTTGGTAGGTCCACATTTTGTAGGCTTATGCAAAGAGTGATAGAATATAATTTCAAAGTAAAAATTAACTGATAGGCAGAAAAAAAGTACTTTTTGGCTTGGTGTATCTGAGAAGTAGTGGGTAGACCTTCTGAGAAGGTGGGTAAAAGAGAGGAGGGCAAGGGCAAAAGTAACCCCTCTCTGTACCTTATCAATGAGCATCTGGCTTTGTGATTTATTCTGAACTCGATATCAAGCACTGTGCTCTAAACTAGAAGGCATAGTTCCATTCAGTCTGTAACCAATAAAATAATCTCTTTTAATTTTATTTTCTTGGTTTGTGACTTTAGGTATTCAAAAATCCTGATAAAACTTGAAAAAATTTAAAAAAACTGTCAATAATGGGATTCTACTAGTTTATGAGACAGACTAGATCTTTATGTCCATTTTTATTTTTTAGAAAATTATATCTGTACCTAGTGAGAATTTCAAACATTGCCAAGGGGAATATATCAAAACAAATACCTGCTTCTTATCTCTACTCCTCTAGTTTCCTCTCCAAATCAACCAGTTTTCAAATTCTTGTGTATACATATTCAGAGATATTCAAGTCTTGTCAGGTAGGTTTATACATGTCTATACCTCTTTTTTTTTTTTTTTTTTTTTTTTTTACCTGTTTAGTAGCATATGATTCTTCTGTGCACTTTGTTTTTTATAATTATTATTAATTTATTTTTATTGTTGAAAGTATTACATATGTTCCCCCCTTTTCCCTCATTGACCCTTCTACCCCATCCATATCAGTATAAGTATATAATTCATGGAAGAGTTTTATGGTATTCCATTATACACCTGCACCATGAATCCTTTAACTGGTTTCCTACTGATGGATACCTTGGAGTGCATACCAACTGGTAAACAATGTTTTAAAGTTTAAAGTTGTGTTCTGGCCAGGTTGGTTAGTTGGTTAGAGCATCATCCTGATACACCAAGGCTGTGAGTTCGATCTCCCATCAGGGCACATACAAGAAGCAACCAATGAATGCATAAGTAAGTGGAACTACAAGTCAGTGTTTCTCTCTCAAATCAATAAGTAATTTTTTTTTTTTTAAAGTTTAAAGTTGTGAAAATGGAACATAACTTTAAAAGTCTTTAGGTGAATTACACAAAACACCAAAACACCACAAGGTGGAGATACCAGATCATAGAAGTCCATCTCTGTGTTTGATTCTTTACATTCTGTGTGGTTGTGAGTCTGTTGTACTGTGTTTTTGTGCTATTCTCTGTGTCCTTTCACATTGTCTAAGTTTCTTTCTATCTGCACAGGCACATTTCTATTCACTGATCCCTTCTCGGTATTTCCCTACTAGGTGGATGTACTTTAGAGTTTAAGTGCGGAATAGTGGAAAGCATGGTGAGTGGAACTGGGACAGAGATCTGATTCTGCCACTAACCAGATCCCATCTTTACATCTTTTCTTTTTACATCTAAAGCCATCAGTTTTCCCATTTGTTGAGCAAAATAATTTCTAAAGCTCTCTTTCCTATCATTCTATTTATTCATTCTTGTATTTACATAACTGTTTATTCAGTCATCGAATAAACTGTATTGAGTATTTACTACTTACCAGGTATTGTGAAGCACTAGTAGAAATGGGAGAAGATTATAGAACTACATGAAATGTTTTCTAGTTTTGACTCAGGCTAGTTGAGAACACAGATGAACAAATAACTACATTGTAAAGAGTAGTAGAATATGCCATGGCCAATACAACTCTTCTATATAAGGGTTATTTGAGTTGATTATTTTGAGAAAGAGCAGACACAGGATGAACTCTGAAAACAGAGTATAAATTAGCCTTTTGTAAGGGAAATTAATGTTTGTAAAGGAAATCTCCATTTGTAAGGGTGTCTGCCTATTTGTATTAAGAGAAGGGTGACTAAATCACAAGAGACTCTTATCAATGGAGAAGGCACAGACTTAAATTTGCATAGCAAACCTTACCCTTGTTTTCCCACGCTTTTTCTGGTAACCTCTCATAACTGGCCTTCCACCCTATCCTCCCTGACCACCAAACACCCATCTTTTTCTTTCTTTTGTATTTAGCGGAAGGCGATTTGGTTTAGGCCACCTTAGGAAGTTACTGATTTTTCTATGAGTATTTCCTATGTACACACGAGGTATGCATGTTAATAAACTTCTGTTATTTTTCTCTTGTTAATCTGTCTTTTATTATGGATCAGGGTTGTCTCAGCCAAGAACTCATAAACATAGAGGGAGAATTATTTTTTCTTCCCCAGAACTGCATATAATTACAGTTACTAAATGGAGTTTTAAGCTCTTGCTTCCTAATTTAAAAAGTGGAGTAGTGAATAATTATATGCTTCTTTATAAAATTTGCTTTTTCTTATTGTAATCAACCTAATATTTTCTGATGACTATTTGCCCTCAAGAAAAACAAACAAAAAAATTTCTGATTATATTATTTCCCCCCAAAAAAGTGCTCAGCTCAGGACTTTGCATACCAGACAGCTTAATATTTTTGAGTTTTTATTCAAATATTAATATTTTTAGTTTTTATTCAAATATTATAATTCATATGCTTGATCATTTGTCGCAGCAGGTGAATATCTCATCCCGATTAGTAAGGGATAGGTGATGAACAAGGCACGGGTTGAATCACAGACCAGCCACGAGGAAGAGACTTGGTCCGTCTCTGACCAAGGCAAGGTGAGAAAATGAGATCTGGAGCTCACTTAGGTTCCCAACTATGTAAGAGTACAGGGGCAAGAAGCCAGAATTGTAAAGAGGAAAACACCATCTTTATGGAAACAGTAGAATGTAATGTCTCCTTGGAGTCCTGCTGTATTTCAGAATAAGTATGGAGGATCTGTTCAGAGCCATGTGCATGCTTCTAAAGTGGAGAACAGCCCCGCTCTCCCCCCAAAAATGTGCCACTTTGGCACGTGGCTTATTTTGAGCTGGAGACAAGCAAGGCCCAAATGACTGAGGAAGAGCATCTTACCTCCTTCTTAACTGACCCCAGAATTTAAATAGAGGACCTGGTTCAGATAGAGAACTATCACCAGAGATAACTACAAAGAGTATGGGCTAGGTCTTATAAGCTGGGGGGAGCTCAGCAGGGCTTGTTTGTTTAAATTTCTCTGTGTCCCATTGTCTGGGCATAGGCAATATCTGTTTACCAAACATTGCTCTTCTCATCTTCCTGTGAATTGTCTTTCTTCCCTTTGTAGCCCCAGACACCTTCCCCCCTTCTTAGCTCAGGATGACTTATAAGCTCAATTGCCTGACTGTCAGAGAGCATCCCATGTCTATGTGAGGCACCTGTATGTATGAAATTAAATTTGTTTTTCCACTGTTAATCTGAGTTATGTCAATTTCATTATTAGACCAGCCAAAAGAACCTAGAAAGGTAGAGTAAAATTTTTCTCTCTTACATTTCTCTTTCATTAATGCGTGCTTACTAACCAATATTAGAGTTTTTTAAAAGTATTTTTAAATGGTAGCTATTTAATTGAAAAATTAACATTTGCAAATGAGAAACAATGTTACCCAGTTTATAAAAAGGTGTTGATAACTGAAATTAGTAGAATGACATTTAACAGTCATTGGCTGAACTGTCATTAATATTTTAATTCATATAGTTTTTAAAAATTTATCTTTATTGTTGAAAGTATTACAGGTGTCCCCTCTTTTTTTTCCCCATTGACCCCCTCTACCCCACACCCAGCCTCCACCCTATTAATTCATACAGTTCTTATTTGTTGTTGTTATTTAGTTTTGTTTTTCTCCTATGGAAAAGGAAGCACCATGAAAATGACCTGCCAAGTTTCAAGGCTGTATTTACTTTTGTGAGCAATATGACTAATCAAGTTAAAAGTGAAATTACATTAATTCATGTATCCAGTTGAAAGAACAAAAGTAAAATTTGCATTTTATAATAATTAAATTTAAATTATAACATTTATTTTATAGAGCTGAGTCAAATAAGCTTTTTGAGCCTCAGTTTTCTCATGTGTAAAGTGGAAGTAATAAGAGTAATATAACTAATTCTGTGGTACGCAGTTACATAGACATGAGCAGAGCAAAGATGCTAGGCCAGTACAGAAGGTCACCAGGGCAGAAAGCCCTCAGTACCTAGAAAGGGGAAAAACTGGGCTGGTACCTCACCCCCAGGGTGACCTTTTTTCCCCTAGCATATCACTGGTCATGTGATTCAGACCCTCCCCTGACCTTTCCTCCCCTGACATGTTGCTAGTCATGTGGGTCAGACCCCCTTAGAAGGAGAACAAACAAGGGGGCTGGAGAATAGTCCTTAAACGTTAAGACTCCAGGGCAATGAGGTTCTGACTTGCATCAAATACATCTAGGCCTCAGTTGTGTTTCAGCTCCAGGCCCAGAAAAGCAGCAAAACCAGATAAGCAACATCATGGCTGACATCAGGACCAGCTGCATTGACTAATGACCCCTTGCCCTGGTGCCAACCAATCAATGGAGACCACAATCTGAAAGGACACACCCGGAAAGCTGATGAATAGTCTGTTGGGATTCTCCCTTGAGACCTCCAGATAAATGCCTTCAAGAGGGAGGATCCAGTGTGGCTCTATGGAGCAAGGCCGAGCCTTTTCTCAGGGGCATTTTTTCTTGTCCTCTCTTTCTCCTAAGCTCTAAGCCCCCTCTTCCCCCCCTTTTTTTTTTTGCTTCTGTAACTTGTTTACTCAGCCTGTATCTTTTACAGCTCACTTTTTCTACCTCTGTGACTTTATAAATAAACTTTCTCTTATAGTTTGAGTCTTGGCTCTGAATTCTTTCTTAGCCAGACTCAAGTACCAAAGTTGCTGAAAAATGGTCTGGCCTGACTCCACCAGTCTAACACCTGGTACTGTTTTTGCCGCCAACAATTTCAGTGCGTAGAAATAAAAATAAGTAATAAATAGCTTTAAGTTTCAAGATTTGCATAAATTAGAGTTTAGATGCATTACTCTGTTGAGAACAGCTGAAAGAATTCTTTCTAAAGCTTATTTCTGAGGAAGGAGAAATCCATTATCTCTGCTAAAGGAACACTGGGGGAAGGCTCTGAGCATATTGGAAAATTATCTACACTTTCTTTTTAACACAAATTACATATATTTGATCAAAACTAGGAAATACTTTTGTATGTATTATATTGCAAAGATGCCTTTAAACATAAATTTTAAATATAATTTCATAAAAATCAATCCTCAACTATGTATACAATTTTTCCAAATTTCCCCAGCTCTTTCTCGCCTTAACAAAAGATAGGACTGAGATGCTTATTAGAAACTGACAGATTCAGAAAGCAGCCTTGTTCAGAAGCTCTCTCAAGCTTAGCAACAAAAACCTTAACACAAAAAAATCTTCTGAAGTGATTCCCATCTCTTTTTTAATGTTTATTAATTTGACCCACCTTTGCCTGGATTCTGAACTTTACCCAGTGGTGTTCCTTCCTTCTGCCTCACTAGTCCCTGCCTTCTTCCCTCTTTCTTGTTTTGCCTACCTTTCTCCCTCCTGCAGTGAAAAGAGCAGTATGGAACTTCCCTCTAGAGACCTTCCACCTCAAACGACCATATGGGTTTAATGTATAATGCATGAGAAGCAGCGTGAGCTGCAGATGATTCAAAAGAAAAGCCTTCGAGGCTGGGCTCAGGAGGCATTCTTCAATAATAATTAGAAAATCAAATAGCATCTTACTGTTGTTCTAGTCATTTCATTGCAGTGTAATAACCCTGGCTCAAACAGTGCTGGAGAGTAATATATTGCTATAATACAACCTTCTCAATACAATTATTGTGCAAATGCACTTACTCATTAGTAATGGGTTCACCGTCCTCAGAATTTCCAGCTTAAACCTGACTGGAAATGTGAATTTTCTATGAACACTTCTCTAACTTGAGCTGTATCACTAAGGTCTCTGGCAGGCAAAATAATGTGCAGTTTAATTTGGATGTTAATTTTCAGTATTTTATAGTAAGGGACTCTTTTGGGAGAGGCAGTATAGGGCAAGACTTTGGCATGGTTTTGAGGCTAATGACATCAATTTTTGATAGAATCCTTTCCCTTTTCTTCTGGCACAGAAATAATATTTGAAATTAAGACTTGACTTTCCTTTACCATTAAATTCAAAAATTTTGCATGTAGTCAGGGTTAAAAAAAACAAACCAAGAAGAAGTAGAATACAGAAATATTTATTGGATACTTGATATGTGTGACAGGTACCAGGATGTACCACCTCAAAATATGTTTTTTGTTGTATGGATTATTTTGAGCTAAAGACCATTGAGAACCAATGGTTGTAGGTAAACTTCTTAAAAACAGGGCACACGTTTTTCTTCTGTAAAGGAAATTTCCATTTGTAAAGATGTCTCCTTTTCCCCAGCACGAGGAAGAGGGACACTCTTATCAAGAAGGTGGGACTTAAATTTACAAACAGACTTTATTAAAAAACCTTTGTTTACCATGCTTTTCTGGTCATATTCTCTTAACTGGACTCCTCATCTTAGAAGACACAACACTCTTTTCCTTTGTTTAGCCCAAGGTGGTATATAAATTCTTTGGGTGCTCCCTTTTGATACACATATTAATAAACTTCTTTTTGTTTTCCTCTTGTTAATCTGTCTTTGCCAATCTAATTTATAGGACCCTAGCTGAAAAACCTATGATGGGTAGAAGACAAGATTTTTTCCTCCGCTACATGTGTAAAGAACTCTTTAGTAAGTTTGGGAGGAAGGGAGGGAAGGAGGGAGGGAGAGGCTTCATTTTTTATGTCTTCATGGACAGTTCTGAAATTCTTCGGAAAACTTTGCAGGAGGTGCATTATTTATTTGAAGAAATTAGTCAAGGAGTTTGCAAATGTGAAAAAGATAATCCTGATATATTACAATACAGGGGATAATTCATCTCTTTTACACGGGAGCTGTAGTCAAGGCTCTTCGAGTATTTTATATATGAAGATATATGCATAATTACTTCATAAGTTTCCAGGACAAAGGCATTTATAGGAATTGTAAGTGCAATTATAGGAATATTCTATAAAGGTGAGAAGACATTTAAAAAATCACTGTTTATTTTAAGTTGGAAGGAAATTTAGATGGCACAGAATTACAGAATCATTGAATTTAACCTCATATAAGACTCTAGATAGTAGACATCCTGGTCCTCTTATTTTGCATATGAGAGAACTGAGAACCAGGTTATCAACCACACACTTACTATATGGGCTCCTTTAGGTAAACATTCAACCTCTATAGATTATTGTTAGGTACCACACAGACCTAATTAAATATCTATATGTAAAAAAAATGGATGTGAAAGTGATGGGAAAAGTGCAGGAGAATATTTTTGTGATTTAGGAACAGAACTTCTAAACTGTAAAGCATAGAGGAAAACTGATCATATTTTTATCAGAATAAATGACCTGTTCAATGAAGGACATCACAGACAAAAATAATGCAGATAACAGAATGGCAGAAGGGGGAAAATGTTTGTAATATCTCAAAGTGACTAAGGGTTAATATCTAGAATATAAAAGGACTTTTTGCAAATTATCAAGAAGAGGCCAGAAACCTCAATGAAAAATGGCATAAGATTTAACAGCAATTTTTAAAGAGGAAGCTCAAGAAGTTAACAAAGAGATGCTCAAATTCATATGCAGTACTAAAAATGCAAATAAAAGAATAAGCTGCCATTTTATACCTATACTTCTGATAATAATTAGAAAGGTAGGTAGTGCCAACTATTGTCAGGGTTGTAGGGATAGAATAGTCCACATTTATTGCTGGTGGGAGATAAAATTGATGTAGTCATTCAGAAGAGTGATCTGAGCTGACTTTCTCTAAATAAATTTTCTCATACATTATATCTAAACTATTCCTTTCCTCAATATATATAAAATCCAAGGAACTCCTCACATAGATCCATTAAGGACTTGTATAAGGATGTTCATTGCTGCATTATTTGTGATGGTGGGCGTAGAAACAACCTGGACATCCATCACTGGGAGAACAGATAATAGAATGTGGGGGGTGTACACCCTGGAATACTATGTACTGGTTAGAAACAACACATTTTGTTCATGTAGCAAATATAGATGAGATGAATCTTAAAAACATAGTGCTTAGTGAAATAAATAAGAATCTAAGTAACATACAAATTTATTTATCTAAATGAATCCATATATTTAATTTCATTATTTGAATTCATTCATTCAAAACACATTTAAAAATCACATTTTTATAATGAAGTACAAACAAACAAAAAAATGCATTGAACAGAATGGAATGGCTGCCTGGAGACAGAACAGTGAATGTGAGGCAGGTAAAGGAATAAAAGGAAATAAATAAATAAAACAAAAGAGGCTTTTTTTTTATAGTCTAACGTTAATAACATGTCATGAACTATGGAGCCTGATTAATTCAGTTCTCTGCACCTAAGGGTCAAGGGAAAAAGATATCTCATAACAATGACCTTGGAAGAGCCTGAAGGGCCTTTTGAATCAAGCAAGAAATCATAAATGTGTTTAGTATCAGTGACATTTTATTATACCCTAAATAAATGGCATTAGAATAATGTGTGTGACTATAGAGAATGTATTTTAAATTATTTGAAAACGTTCAAGCTAATCCAATATTCTGGTGAATTGTGAAGTTTTCGTAAATAGGTAGATTTAGAAAGAAAAAAGATACAAAGCTTGCTAATGATGTGCTGAACATTTATTCTTTCCACTTCACTGCAATATTCACTGCTTTGCACCTCTAACTTTATGTAGGAACTCTCTGCTTTTTATTATGTTGTAGGTAATAGGCCAAAATCTATCGCATTTTGTCTTTTTTGTATCTTTGTCATTGCTTTTTTAAGAAAACATTATTAAATAGAATTTTTTTCTAAATGACTTTCTACCAGGAGCAGAAGCAAAAGCCTGTGGTTAATGGGCAGAATGAATGAAGAATGGGCTCAGTGGGTAAGTAACCTATGGGAGTTGCACAGGGAGCCCCATGCTCAGAAGGGACTTGGGCTTGTTTTAATGCTCTGCAACAGCCATTTTGAAACTCTTAATGATTTTTTTTTAAATAAGGGGTCTCATATTATGTAGTGGGCTCTCAAATTATGTAGCCAGTCCTGCATAAACAGATGCAGAAATAATTTGATTTGAAAGTAACTTATTGAACATCTCTGATGTAATAAGCACTATGCTAGAGGCTGGCAATTGAAAGGTAAATAAGAAATTTCTCCCCCTTTGAAGAGCTCACCATAACAAGGGAGATACACATAGGAACAACTAATTTACAGAGCAATATATATTCAGAATTGTGAAAGCCTACTTCACAGGAACATATTTTTGTTTGTTTGGGAGATGTGGGGATTGCAAATAACAAAGGGGTTAGAAATATTTGTTCCACACTGATGCATGGAATTAAATGGCTATCAGAATTACTTCATTTAAAACACAATGGAAATAAATCATTCTTATCCAGAAATGTCCTGCAGTTTCATTTGGAAATAACACTTAATATTATTTAGAGCAGAATCTCTGAAATGCCAAACTATTTAGCTTTTGCTTTTTAACTAAGCAGTAATTTCATAACAAAAACTGGGTCCAATTTCACTGGCTTCATAGTGTGCTTTGTTGATCATGTCCTCAGTTCATTTCATTTTTAATTTCTAATTTTGGATTTTTTCTTCCATGCTTTCATAAATTAACCTCATAAGCTTTTCTTTGTTTGCAAATCTGATTTCTAAAGTTCTGATAGTCAAGAGCTTAAATACTTTTTTTTTCCTTTAGCTCTAGTGAATTTGCAACACTATCTTTTAGTTCTACCATTAACTCTCACTAATTTGTGCAGCAGCTACAGAATGACACAGCTTTTCTCTAATTCTTCTCCTGTAGCTAAGTTCTGTTGGGGTTTGAAAACCTCTCCAGGATGGAATGCATTTTATCTACAGTCCAGCTGGATGTAGCAATCATTTCAAACCACTGAGAAAACAAATTTGCTTTGAGAAAGAGAAGCAACGAATCAAAGGAAGCTTAGAATCTGTTCTTAGGTTCAACCTCATTGGGTTATCTTGGTATAAAACTGTTGACATCTACCTCATTCCTCTAATTTTTGCTATATTTCTAATTGATGTTAGCTAAGTTTTTTGTTTTTTGTTTTAATTACTGAGGTATATTTTACCAACAATAAACATTTCCAGTGATCTATATTTGTTGGGGAAGGTGCAATTTTCCTCTGGCGTCATTTTCTTTAACTTTGTTTAGCATTTCTAATAGGTCTGGTAAAGAGATAGTTTTTTAGTTTTCTTTATCTAAAAATATCTTTGCTGTCATTCTTGAAGGATATTTTCACTTGATGTAGAATTCTGAGTTCCAGTTTTGTTCTTTCAGTACATTAAAAATGTTGTTTCCTATCTTCCAGCCTTCATGCTTTCTGAGGAAAGCTTGTAATCATTCAAGTCTTTGTTTCCCTGTATGTACCATTGTTTCTTTTTTTTAAAAAATTATTTATTGGTGTGACATTGGTTAATAGCATATAGGTTTCAAGTGTACATTTCTATGATACACGATCTGTATATTGCACTGTGTGCCCACCACCTAAAGTCAAACCATTTTCTGTGACCATATATTAGGCTCCCTCAACTGCTCCACCCCCAGCCCCCTCCCCTCTGGTAACCAACACACAAATATCTGTGTCCATGAGTTTCAGTTTTATGTCCCACATATGAGTGAAATCATATGGTTCTTAGCTTTTTCTGACTAACTTTTTCACTTAGCATAATATTCTCAAGGTCCATCATGTTGTTGCAAATGGCAGTATTTCATATTGCAACCAAAAGAATGAAATATCTAGGAATAAACTTAACAAAGGATGTGAAAGACCTATACTGCATCCTGAAAACTACAAAGCATTGTTAAAAGAGATTGAAAAAGACACAACAAAATGGAAAGATATTCCATATTCGTGGATTAGAAGAAACAACATAGTTAAAATGGCTATATTACACAAAGTAATATACAGACAATGCAATCTCTATAAAAATCCCAATGTCATTTTTTAAAGAAATAGAACAAAAACATCAAATTTGTAAGGAAGCAAAAAAGACCTCAAATAGCCAAGGCAATCCAGAGAAAAAAAGAATGAAGTGGGAGGTATCACACTTCCTGACCTCAAATTATACTACAGATTTATGATAATCAAAACAGCATGGTATTGGCAGAAAAACAGACACACAGGTCAATGGAACAGAATTGAGAGCCCAGAAATAGAAACATGTATAGGGCAGATAATTTTTGCCAAAGGAGCCAAAAATACACACTGAAGTAAAGAAAGCCTGTACTACTCTTTCTCACTCTTTTAAAAAATCTCCCTTTATCTTTGGTTTTCAATAACTTGACTTTAATGTACCTAGACATGGTTTTCTTCATATTTGTGCCTGTCTAGGGATTTGAACTTCTTGGATTTATAAATTTATATCTTTACCTAACTTGGGAAAATGTTAGACATTTTTTTCTTTGAATTTTCTTTTACTATACCCCTCACTTCTCCTTCTGTGACTTTTTTTTATTGCTTCACAGAAGGAGAAGTGAGGGGTATAGTAAAAGTGGGGCTTTTTATTTTTTGTAACTTTCCTATTTATTAGAATATATTTCTTTTAATTATTCTCATGTCCACAAATTATTTCTTCTGTCATCTTTATTTTGCTATAAGGTTCTTCCAGTGAATTTAAAAATTTTATCTGTTGTATTTTTCCAATTCAAAAATTTACATCTGCTTTTTTTATGCTTTTCATTTCTTTATTTCCCAACCCTTATTTCATTATGTGAATATTTTCCTTTATCTCTTTGAGTGTAATTATAATAGTTGCGTTAAGTCTTTGTGTGATAATTCCAACATTTGGGTTATCTCAAGTTTGGACCCTTTGCAACTTGGTCACATTTTTCTGGGTCTTTGTATGTTAAGTAATTTTGGATTGTATCTTGGGTGTTGTGAATATTATACTCTGGAGACTCTGCAATCTGTTATATATTCTAAAGAGTGTTTATATTTACTGATGAGTATATGCCTGTGAAGAAACAGCCCAAGAATAGAAAAAACACTAGAAAGAATTAGAGAGCATGGTGTCTGTTGCCTGTGAAGGGTTTAAATAGTGCTTTTTCCTATCAGTCAGAATGGAAAACCTTGTAATTCATGGGACAATGAATAGAGTACTCAAAAGGGTCTCACCTCACTCAGAAATAAGAAATGATTAGCTCTAGACTGCCCATCCACTTGTCTCATCTATTAAATTTTAAAAACAAAATGCATAAAGAAACACTATGTAAAGGCAAACTCTTTCAAAGTTAGTTAATTGTGCTCTAAGGAGACTAGAATATTTGTAGGAGTAAAAAATATCTAGTTCAATAAGGTAAAACTACAAGTCTGACATCCATTGAAATATTACCAGGCATGCAAAGAAGCACAAAAATATGACCCAAAATGAGGAGAAAAAAAAAATCAGTCAAAATCATCCTAAAACTGACGCAGATGTTAGAATTAGTGGGAAAGAACATTAAAATGGTGTTTATCATTGTAGTCCATCCTCAAAAATTTAAGTAGAAGCATGGAATATATAAAACAGTCTGGAGTCAAGCTTCTAGAAATGACAACTAGAATGCCTGATATGAAAAATATAGGAACAGCAGATGAGACATTGCAGAAGAAATAATTACTAAGTTTGAAGACATAGCAATAGACGTTATCCAAAATGAAACAAGAAAAAACACAGATTTATGGAGCTCCCTCTATGTTTCTCATTCTTCTCAGATACTCTGCCCTGCAAACGCTAGCCTCCTTGGTCTCCCCTATGTTCTCAATCCCACCTCTTCAACTCAGGGAATCTTCTACCTTAGTTATTCCTCTCTGGGCCAAGGCCTAGAAACTCTCTCAAAATAGGAATCTGAGGTAATCATAGTGATTATCTTGTTTCCCATATCTCTCCCACTGCCTGAGGGCTAGTGTCTTGAAAAGCTATTTGTTAATGTAATTTGTCCAGTTTTCTTATTGTTTCAGGTGATGAGGTAAATCTAGTCTCGGTTATCACATATTGAACAGAATTAGAAGTAAATTACATGGTATTACTGCCCCACCCCCAACATGGAAATGTTTGTAATTGTGAGTTCAGTGAGTCAAGTTTAGTATATTTTCTGTACCACTATAGTAACAATAACCACTTATTACATGAACATCCTCAGATAGCAGAATTTTGGCTACGTAAAACCTAGCTAGGCAAGAAGAACCAGGCCCCTTTCTCTATAGATAAAAACTGAATGTCATTCTGGAACAGTTTTGTAAAGAATCACTAGGAACACTGTTTTATAAAGGATCATTTCAGCTATGTAAAGGCAAATGAACTAGAAGCATCCTGGTTCAACGGATGTCTTTCCTGAACAACTGTTGGATTGTGCATGTAAACCAAAGAGGTAGAACCTAGGGATTCCTGGGGACATTCCTGTGGCCTCTGTAGGAATCTACACTATCAAAGGCAGCCTTGCAGCACTAAGAAAGGTCATGCATGTTAGGTAGGTGGGTTCAGCATGAAAAGTAAAATCATGTGGCAGCAACAGAAGAAATGACAACAAAAATTAGGGCCCATCAGTGACTGGGTTTTAATCTCTGGTTTAGTCCCTTCAGAATTCATACACAGGGTTGAGAATTGGATTATCATTCTCTTAAATGAGGGATCATATTTTTCTATTATTTTGAAGAATGTCTTAATTTCTTTTAAAGAAATGAAAGAATGATGAGTATTCTAGTGAAGTGTATAATACTGTGTATGTACTATAATGTACTTTGTGCAGATGTATAAATCCACTAAAAAAAAAAGAGTTCTAGCCTAAAAGAAATGGTGAGTGTATTTTTGAGAAAATTTTGTTCTATTTCATTGGAATAATTTTCTTGCGGTTGTGTTGATTGGATGAGTCAAGGACAGAAATACACTTATGCTCTCCAAAGTTATAGGATGTATTTCAAGGACATGTGGGGAAGTAAAGAAGCAAGAAGAGGAGTTTAAAATATCATCTTTAACAAAAGAGTAGTACTCACTTCTTGGATAAGTGGATCCATACTCTATTGCTCTCCTGATCACTTTCTTGTAATGTCTCTAATTTGGGCACCATTGTTATTATCCAGTACAGGGCATGCTTACTGCTTAGGATTTTCTTCCTATTGGCTCACCGTCAGCTAGCTACCATAGTCACTAACTGTGATTCACTTAGTTGAGATCATAGATCAGAATACTGAATCCCAAGTTACAAAGCATGGTTGCTTAAAGAGAAGAAGGTAAGTGTGACTAATTTTTCAGATGCAAGTTGGGGACTGGTAGACCTTCAATCTTTCTTAAATACAAGGCTATACCTATCTACCTTCATTGCTGATTTAGTAAGAGAAGGGAAACTAATAAAACTTTAGAAAGTCATGGATATTTGGGGTTTAATATTTTATAAGGCATGTTCATCTGTGAGACCATCTTTCTGTCCTTGTAATTCTGACCGTGCAAATATTAGCCATATGACCATAGTCAAATCATTTTACTTCCTCACTTATAAAATAGGTCCAATGCTATCTGTCTTAGGGAGTTTTTGTGAGGATGAAGTGAGTTAACAGTGAGTACTTAGTAAGTATTTGCTATTATTGTTATTATTATTATCACCAGGTAAGTTTGGGAAATGTATTTTAAGCTTTCTTACAATCATCCCAGAATTAGTGATTTTTCCATAAGTTTGTAAAGTTTATAAAAACAAATCTCTATATTTAATATGTATGCATATATTTCACACATATTTTAACATATGTATTTACATTTATATGTGAATACATACAAATATATGTATTTATTTTCTATATTTTCCCCTTCCCAGAATTATTATGGAGGACTTTAAAAAAAGGAAGAGACTGTGCTTTCTTAATATATTCCTAGTGCATAACATAGTGTTTGAAATATAGTAGGTGTTTGATGCATAGTTATTGAGCTGAAGTGAATTTTACTGAAATGGAGAGGAAAGAATGTTTTGAGTCAATTTTTTCCTGCTGTAGAGGCAGCTATCCTATGGTGCATTGAATAAGAACTTAGAAACAGCAATTCTGCTTTCGAGCCTTTTGCTTACCAGCTCTCTGTCACTAAGCCATCATTCAATCTCTCTGAGCTCCAGCTTCCTCCTCATCATAGTGGGGATCTAATACCTTACAGAAGCATATGGTAGTAGGGATTAAAATGAAATTAAATGTATATGGATCTACCCACATGTTAGGTATGATTACTGTTATTTTGTTACCACCTATTGCCCTTTCTTTTGAATTCCAATTTTCTGGAAGATGTAAGGAAATGTTGAGAGCTTCTAAATAGTATTTCTCAACTATCCAGGGCCTAGTAATCCCTCACTCAGAGGACTTTCTTGCCTTCTCTCATCTACCTGATATGTGGTCTATCGCTTCCTGGGTCTAACCCTCCAAACGTGACTCAGTGCAGCTGAGATCAGCCATTTCTAGAGTTTACATTTCTCCTCTTCCCTCTTTACCACCTAATTTTATGTCTTTCTCTTTGAAACCAACACAGACCCAAAGAGATGTGAACAATCATTTTGTGGTCATTAGTTTATATAGCTCCTGCCTTACCTCGCAACACAGTCTCTTTGTCCAGCCTGGGGCAGACAGACCTCGCTTCATTTCAACCTGGGTACTGCATGTGGAATGAAAGGTGCATCCTGAGTGACATCTGGCCTCATCACAAAGAGAACCACTGGATATCTAGGCAGTTACGAACGCCACACAGAGGAGCAGGGTCTTTTTATGGCAATGTTCTTTTGGTCACTCTCTAATGTGGTTTTTATCGCACATTATTTTTCTCAGTTGTAATTCATTTAAGCCTTTCCTACTATGAAAAGATTAACCCTGGTGGCGTACATTTTTAAGTACTGCAGTGTGAGAGGAAAACTGAGGAATGCTAGACTTCTGAAACTTTGAACCAAGAAAACAAAAGAAACCATTTTACTCTTATATATTGCAAATCACTTCTCTGTTTCAGAACACAGTACTTTTTTTGCAATTCATTTTGGAAACTAATTTGGTTGATTGTTGTTACTCTGAAATTACCTGATAAATTTTCTGCTCATTGATTTAAGAATATTGTCATCTTGCCTGCAGACTGGTCTGGAAGTTTGCAAGGCAGACAGAAGAGTTGGATAAAAATGGTCACTTAGGCAGTAGAAGTAAAGTGTTTCTAACCGCAGTAGTTCTTGACTCTGACAGATGCCTATTCTTTCTTGAGTAACTTGAGACCCTGCTTGCAACTTCTAGACCTAAGTGCACATTAAATTTATGGCTACCGCAAGGTCCATCTTGAAGGGCCAATAACTTCCCTAGAAGTTGAAGGGAAATGATTTTCTGCTCTTTTCTTTGTTTTAGAAAATAATTTAATTTAGAGCTCTCTGGTAAGGCTCACACTAATTAAGGTAGAGGAATGGAATCTTATCCTAGATATAAGACAAATGAGACAATCAATAAAATCTCCTGATTAATTTTTAGAAATTAAATTAATAATTTATTTGGCACTAAGTAAACATAACAATAAATAATATATTTCTATATATCAGTGTCAGCATTAAGCAGGATTTTGCAATGTTAACTTTTTAATAAATGAATTTTTCTAAAAAGATGGCAAATTTTTGATGGCTTTATATGCTACTTTTTTTTCTATTTCTTTTTTAATTAAAAAAAATATTGATTTCAGAGAGAGAGATAGAAACATCAATGATGAGAGAGTCACTGATTGGCTGCCTCCTGCACTCCCCTGACTGGGGATCGAGCCCGAAACCCGGGCCTGTGCCCTGACCGGGAATCGAACTGCCATCTCCTGGATCCTAGGTTGATGCTCAACCGCTGAGCCACGCCTGGCCGGGGTATATGCTATATTTTAAGACAGTAAAACTGTGAGGTTACATAAAATTTTAGCAGGTTTCCCCCAGATTTCATCAATATTTAAGAGTATAATATTTATTCTGTGAGCTTGAATATTGAAATTGAATTTTTAAATTGGAATATAGTCTATAAGGAAATGATTAATCACTTTTACTAATTCTTTTCAAGTGACAACTTAGAGAAAATATTTTAAACAATTATTCACAAATATCCCCAAAATATTCATATATCACATTTTTATAAACATCCCAGAAATATGACTCTTTTCCTTGATAAAGAGGGCATAGACAAAAATGTCCCGTTTCTTCATATGGTTTGTGGGAAATCATAATATACATTTTTTTGCACCATAGGAACTGTTTTGAGAATTTTAATGTAGACTGAAATAAACTCAGGTTTCCTATGGACTGGCCTGTCATGAAGAGGTCTAATTGGATCTTTCAGTGAGGAATTTAAGTACTATCTGGAGGAGGATATTTAACTTTGGTTGCCTCTGGATTCAGACTAAATTACCTGATCAGTCTAGGTAACTTTCTGCCTTTCAGACCTCCTCACCTGCTGTCACTATTATAAAAAATCTAACTCCGAAGGCCCTCCCATCTTCAATGGCAAGGCAAGGCATCATCAGGGGTGTTAATTTGTGAACTGAATGTTGTTTTTTTTGCAAATGAAACATTGAACTTTTAAACACTGGCTTGCTAAAAAGCATCTAATAATTTTTAATGGTTTTTAAGACAGTGTTAGGAATTCTGGAAGATGGTAGAATTCAGATTCAGATATGTGGGATTTGTAGGCCAGTATAATGATTTATTCTTTCAGCAATGGAGTCTGAGATCAGAGCTGGTATAAGCCAGATTCTACAGTTGAAACTGAACTAAATCAACATCTAGTGCCTGGGGGATTGCCAATTACCTTTCAGCCATGTACTTTTGGATAATTGCAAAGTAATTAGATCACCTGGTACCCCCATATGTTCAGGGTCCCCAAGCTCAGAGCTAATGCCATTCTTTCTAATGAAGCTTGAGCTTTATACCAATTAATTGTCTATCAATCCTTTTAGGACACTGAAGACATGAACATCATTTTGAAACCTCCTTATCTGAGGGACATGGTTATTTTATAAAGAAATCATGGCACTTATATTACACATGACTCTCTAGGAACATTGGGAAGATGTATGTGATAATCTTTGCTCAATATAAAGTAGTATAAGGATGTAAAAATCTATTGTTATAATTTGTCAGTGCTGTGGTTAATATTTAATTTAAATCACTTATGAAAGCAAGAAAGCCACCTGCCGGGTCTGGAACCCATAAGCTATTATCTGCCTGGATTTGTTCCAGAGTAGAGTCCTGTTCGAGACCAGGCCTGCCGGGCAGGAAGAGGGGGAATAGAAGCTGCTCTGGCTGAACGGCAGCAACGGCTCCCTCCAGCCCTGCTTGTGCCTGTGCGGCCACATGGCCACTCGGATGCATTGTGCTATGTATATTTATTTACTAGTTAATGGGTACGTGAAATAACCCCTTTTCAAAATAAATTTTTAATTTTTGTACACTTTCCAGTTCTCTGCCAAGATTCTCCATTCTGTCATCTTTTCCTACAAATCCTTTAACATATTTGTAACAGATGTTTTAAACTTCTTGCTTGCTAATTCAAGCAGCTGGGCCATTTGTGGGGCGGCTCCAATTGAGGTTCCTTTTCCCTTGATTATGGGTCAGATTTTCCTGCTTCTTTGCATGTCTAGTATTATTTGACTGTCTATTGTATAGTATGATTGATATGTTGTAGAAGCTCCAGATTTTGTTATCTGGAGTTTTGTTCTGCTGGGCAGTTAAATTATTGAGTGATCATCTTAACCTGTGGACGACAGGTTTTCCAGTGTGTTAGTCTGGGCTTCTTTTAGTTTGGTCCTTAGTTCTAGGGCACGGTCCTTAGTAAGGCCTTATTCCTGAGGTGTGGCCCTTCTGGGATTTTAATGGAAAGCCTGAGGCTTTTACCAAGCACCTCTAGCTTGATGGGACTTAGAAACCAAACTGTGAGTCCCCAGAACTGGGTGGCTGATGAAATACTGCCTTTTATCTATTATTTCTTTAGGTTCTGAGTCATATCTTATACATAAGCAGCTCAACAGTCAGCCAATAATTTAAACAAACATTTTAATGCAAATTTTGTTCTCGCTCTCTGTGGCTTCCTCCTTTCCAGGATTTCCCTGCCAGCCCAAACTAGTTCTCCTCAGCCTACTAGTGCTGCTGCCTTGGGTCTGGGATCTATTCCACTGGACTCTGTGGCCCTGGGAAAGGCCCTCAGGGGAACAGTGCTTAAAAGTGGTGCTCATCTAATTCGCTTCCCCCTTTCAAGAATTTTATCCCTCCCAGTACAGTATATGCATTCTTTTGTCTTTCCTTCAATGCATTCAAACATTTAAAAAAAATATATTTTGCTAAGTGGTTATATTAATTATCAGTGGGAGAATTAGTTTGATACAAGCTATTCTGCTATTAGTAGAAGAGAAATACAAACCTTTAAAAAGTATTGTACATCATACATACACATGGACAAAGTGAACAGATTCATGTAAATGCTACTCACACAGTGCTTTATTTTGGGGGATGTCTTTATTAAATGCTTATTGTATGCTAGATAGAGTGCCTAGAATTTTATCTTTATTTAATGATGTTTTAAAAATGATTTATTGAATTCTGTTTTACATTTATTTAATTATGTATTACTTATACTTAAAAGATAAAGCATCTCTATGTACCTGTGAAACAGCTTTAATAATTAGTAACACACAGCTAATCTTGTTTCTCTTATACTTCCACTTTATTGAATTATTTTAAAGTAAATTCAAGACTGTGTATGATTGTATTTGCAAATACTTCAGTATGAGACTCTAAAATACAAGTGATTTTATTTCATTTATTCAATTTATTATTTATTATTGTTTTCTTATTATTCCTCACCTGAGGATATTTTTTCCATTGATTTTTAGAGAGGGTGGAAGCCAAGGAGGGGAAAAGAGGGTGGGGAGACAAACATCGATGTGATAGAGACACATAGATTGGTTGTCTCCTGCACGCACCCAGGAATCAAAACTAGAACCCTTCTTGTGCATGTGCCAGAGCTCTAACCACTGAAAACACTAGACAAGGCATTATTTCATTTATTTTTAACATAAGTAAAATATTATCAGACTTAAAAAAAACAATAATTCCTTAATGTTATCCAGTGTTCAATTATCCCCAATTTTCCTCAGTAATTTTTTAAGTTTTCCCCTCACATTCCACATATTAATTCACAGGTTATCTTTCTCTTTTATTTTCCCTGCAAGTTGTTTGTTGAAGAAACTTGCCTGTTGCCATGTAACACATTCCTCTGTCTTCGTATGTCTTGTAAACTTATAGGAAGATCTAGAGGGCTCAGCAGATTAAAGTTAATTTTTTGGCAGAATACTTCATAGGGATTATTACGTGCTTTCTTGTGCATCGTATCTGGAGGCCTATAATATCTAGTTGTCTCTCTCTTTGTGATATTAAGTAGGATTAGGTATCGTCAGCCTGGTTCATACCATAGTCCCCATTACCCATGGGGGATATGTTTCAAGAACCCTACTGGATGTTTGAAACCATGGATAGTACTGAAATTTATATGTCCATTTTCCCCCTATATATACATACCTATAAGTTTAGTTTATTAATAAGGCACAGTTAAGAGATTAACAATAATAACTACTAACAAAATAAAACAATTATAACAGCATATTGTAATCAAAGTTATGTGAATGTGGCCTCTCTTTCTTAAAATATCTTATTGCACAGTAGCCATCCTTTTTCTGGTGATGGTGTGAGATGATACAGCTCCTGTGTGATGAGGTGAAGTGACGCAAATGACACAGACATTGCAGCACTAGGCTACTAAAACGGTTACTTGAACACAAGCACTGAGATATCACAACAGTCAACCTGATAACCAAGACAGCTACTTAGTGACTAACAGGTGGGTAGCACATAAATGTGGATACTCTGGACAAAGGAATGAGTCATGTCCTGGGTGGGACCAAAAAGAATCACGCAAGATTTCATCCCACGATTCAGAACTGCATGTAATTTAAAACTTATGAATTATTTCTGGAATTTTCCATTTAATTTTTTTGGACCACTGTTGACTGTGGGTAACTGAAACCCCAGAAAGCAAAGCCACAGATCATGGGGTGTATTATATATTGTGGAGTGTCTCAACAGTTTTTGATCCAGTTGTTCAGCAGCCATTAACAATCACTGCACAGGAGTTACTTGATTTACTCTTGCCTAATTTATTCTTTATTCATATATTAAACATAGTTATATTCCAAACACCGTTCTACGCATGGGAGTTCAAAGAAGAATAAAACAGTTCTTGAATATGAGAAACTTATGGATGTCTATTGGCTGTGCTATAGCCATGCCCTCATGTGTAGCTGAATCCCCTACATGGCCACAGAATTTTGGAGCATAAAAATAATCAATAATGTTTTGGGCATTAAGGATGAGGAATTAGGTTGAAGTTACATGAAGATGTCATTGTTTAGGGTAAACGAACTGGGCTCAAGTCCTGGCTAGAAGGCTCTAAATCATCTTCGTTGTGGGAGTAGAATTGCAAGCAACAATTTTGCTTGAATTATTTTGCAACAAAATGATGCAAACTACAAACCCTATTTGGTACATCATATTACACTTCCTACTCCAACAAATCTGTTCTCAACTTGGCATGAGTTTGATTTACAGAGAAGTTTTTCTTTTAATTGCTTTTGCACAGGTTAAATATTTATTAGACTTATTTTAACACACTTTCAAAATTTACTGAATGCAATTTATGCATTTTGTAAACTTCTTATTATCATATTAGCCAGACAAATATATTGGCTAATATGATAACGAGAAGTTTACAAAATTATGGTCTTTAAGTTCATTTTGTCTTTGTGAGATTTAGTATTTACATTCAACATTGAATCAAAGGAAACAAAGAACAAGAATGCTAGGAAGTCACAATGCATGTACCTCTTGTAGGGACTTGCGTGTGTTCATTAAGAAAATGTCTGGAAGATGTACTGCTTCCCTGGAATGTCCTGGGCACACTGATAAATAAGACAGAGTTTTTGTCTCTTCATGGAAGTGACATTCCAGTGTCTCAGTCACAGTCATCATGTTTATTACAAATGTTCTTCTCCCCACTAATGTTTCAGTTGTCAGCTGGCATTATAATATACTCATGATACATGGTTTTTATAATATACTTTATAATTACCAAAGCTTTTTATTACATACCAACATGGCTAATCGTCAGAGCAATGCAAGGTAGCTATTCTTATTGTCCCTGGTACAGATGTTTCTCGAATTAAGATGGGGTTACATCCGGATAGTCAATCATAAATGAAAATATTGTAAGTCAAAAGTGCATTTAATACATCTAAGTGACCAAACATCATAGCTTAGTCTAACCTACCTTAAACGTGTTCCAAACACAATATCCAAAAAACGCTGACAACACAGTACACTGTAGAGTGTCGGCTGCTTACCTTCATGATCATGTGTCTGACTGGGGGCTGCGGCTTGCTGACACTGCCAGGATCCCAAGAGTATCACAGCACATTTCACTAGCCTGAAAAAAGATCAAAACTTAAAATTTGAAGTATGGTTTCTACTGAATGAAAATCATTTTAGCACCTATTTAAAGTTGAAAAATCATGGCTGAACCATTGTAAGTCAGGAGCCATTGGCATAAAGATCAGTCTAGGACATATAATGCCTTGTGCCTGGTATAAAATGGGGCTCTGAGTATTATAAATTGAATCTTATTATCAATATTAATTTATCATTCTTTCGTTTTCTTTGGCCTGTGCAGTCCTGACAATATACAAAGGAGAATTATGATTGATGGTATTTTATTTCAATTAACAACTTGTTGTATTTGTCCAGAACTAAAAAGGTAACCTCTCTATTATTTATTATGGTTAAGGCTCTCACTGCACCCATAGGCTTCCAATCCTAATCTTAAAAATTATATTAGACATTTTAATTTACCTCACCCTCAATATCCAATCTATCTCTTTTCAATTCTCTTTCATCTAATTGGCATATATGACCACTCTTCCCTCCTCCATGTTGTGCTATTTTTATTTTATCTCTTATTACCTTTTACTATGATTTTCTCAGCAAACTAATCAGTCTCTCTCCCTCAAATCCTTCTTCTGTTAGAATGATTTTCAATGTGCAAAATGTATCATATTATGTCACTCTTTAAAACCATTCAACAGATTCTCAGTGTTTACAGGATAAAGTCTAAAGTCATTTTAGGAACAGTCAAGGTCTTCTGTGATGTCCAAATTCATTTCTTGCCTCTGGGCTAAACTTATTCTGCACTCTAGATATAATAAACAGCTAATAGTTCCTGAATACAACATGCTGGCTCACGTTTCTTTAACTGTGTAGATTTATTTCAACTTTTCCTCTGTATCATCTCTTCTTAGCAGTTTCCTTAACTGCTTAAGGAGATCTAACCACTTCTTTCTTTGAATGCCCACCATGCCAAGAATATACTTCTTATTTTTATGCAAAGTGTGTGTGTGGGGGGGTGTGGGGTAGTTTCTCACTCTATTACAAGTATCTACTTGCAGGCTTGTATTTCTTACTACAGCATGATTTTATGAAGTCAGGTGCCTGGAGCATGGTAGGAACATAACAAGTCTTTGTTTGTTTGATTAAACAATGAAGGACTAAAAAGGAAAATTAAGGAGGCGGAGGTATCACCAGTATTCCCTCTACTCTTATCATGCTTGTCTTTGTCCCTTCTCTCACTTTCTTTCTGTCTTTCTTCCTAAGAATTCAGGGATTGCAGAAACCAGGAGCCTAGAGCAGAGCAGAACCCTTGGGCTCTGGGTCTCATTCCTTTCTCTTCATCCTCTTATCAAAACGGACTTGTGTTATATGATACTCACGCAAGATCTTGCTTAGCGGTTCCCAAATTTGATGAACAGCTTTCAGGGCACGGGTGGATCCAAGGCCATAGGAGGCACTGTAAAAGCAAGAGTAAGCTCACAGATTCAACTTGAAGTTCAACTTGCTTCTGCCACTTAGTAACTGTGTTAACCCAGGGCAAGGCATTTATCCTGTCTAAAAACTCAGTTACCTCATCAGTGAAATTGGAACAACACAGCCCACCCTACCTCATAGGGTTATTATGAGGGTTAGAGATAATGTATGTAAATCACTGTCTAAGATGAAAGTCCTAGACTAGCCCCTCTCCAGTCCAAACTTTGGCTATGGTGGGAAAACAATGAGGCAATAGGAGAGAGAAGTATGGAAAGCACTTTAATTTGTGGCTTGGGCTCACAGACAAAGCCCAAGAAATATTTCTTTAATTGTCTAGAACACATTTCCATAAATACCATAACCTCTGCAAATCTCTCAGCCTCTCATCTTTCCCTCATAGCCAGATGAATGTTACATGTTAATTTTAAACTATGTATCTCAAAATTTTATGTAGTTTTTGTATGTTTTGATTTATAGTTCTTCCAAAGTACCAAAACATTTACAAATGTTTTATAAATAGACATTCATTAATGTTAGCTCTGAGTTGCCTCATAGCTTCGAAAATTAGTATGTTTAATGAAACTACTTTAGGGTGAGTGAAATTCAAACTCATGATAAGTTTGGACCGTAAGCCTGAATGCACAATATACAATCAGATAGCATAATTGTACAATAGGTTTATCACATTGCCTGACTTTAAGCTTCATTTACTAATGATAGAAAGTACTCAACTCTCTTAAAAATGAACATATAATCATTGGAATCAATACTTAAGGCATCAGCCATTAGCTTTTCCTCAATTGTCATCACCAGGCCTTTGTCTGATTTGAAAATATGGAGGTTGAATTGATGTCTAGGTGCTTTACTTGTTTTTTTTCTATGTTTCTTTCCCCTGATGATGTGTGACAGAGCAGATGCATGTGCAGAAAGTTTTCCTTTTCATAGGCTCTGATATTATTCATTTTACTTAAGTCTTTCAAAGTACATTTCTGTGGGATATGTATACCACTGGGGCTGATCTGTTACTCATTTTTAACCTGGAAATCCTCTGAGGGAGAAACACTGTGGTTCCTACTTTCCTTGTTGAGGATATCTCTGAAACAGTTTTGTGAATTCCTCTGTGGAACTTGAAGGTGGAGGGCATGTCATATAGGCACATAAAACCACTGGTCTGACTCTTGAGTCATGAGCCCAGACTTGGTTGCAGGATAAAAAGTAAACCCAATATATTCCATAAAAAGTAATAACTCTTAAAAATTTTCCACAATTGCAATACAACTTTCTACAAATATATTACATATAAGCCTCTGGTTTAATTTTTGATATTCTACTTATTGCAAAAATGCCGTCACCTAGTTTATGGGCATAAATCCCCAATCTCCTTTACAACTCAGCTCTTGAAGTTACAGAAATTGTGCTCACTTGCTGCCATCCTGTTTGACTCTGATGGTTGATGCCAGAGATAAGTTTTATCTTTCCCACAATGTGTTCACTGTCTGGTTTTCACACTGATTTCTGTCATTTATAATAAATGCTTGTAATTTCTCACTGGTTATTGACCAGGGCCACCATGCTGATCATGCCATGAATATGTAGCATTCCTACAGATTTCTTTAATAATAAATTGTAGGGAGATTTATAGGTATTCTATCTCATAATAAAGCCAGAGTGAGATCATTATGGTATGGTAGGGATTTGAAGGGGACAGAACCAGATCCCCTAGGGCTAAGAAAATCCTAGAAGTAGATTGTCCTGCAAATTATAAAAGGAAATCTAACCAGATATCTCTGAAACAGGTTTGTGAATTCCTCTGTGGAACTTGAAGGTGGAGGGCATGTCATATAGGCACATAAAACCACTGGTCTGACTCTTGAGTCATGAGCCCAGACTTGGTTGCAGGATGAACCAAGATAGGTAGAATACATTGTCTAGAGAATTCAGTGTTAAACAAGAATAAATAACTGAACAAACATCTGAGACAAGAATAAATAACTGAACAAACATCTATTTTTTCAGTTTGTTTGCTTAGTGAAAGTTCCTTCTACAACAGCATCTCCCAGATATCCCTTTCTAGAACCACTTTATCCACACTCTCAGTCCATTGAGTTGCAGGGGCCTGACCTTTATCTTGCCTCTAAGTGTGGGCTTGAGACCCAGGCTTGGACAATAAGAGTACTACACATACATTTGGATGCTGATTGATTTAAGGATGGTCCTGTGACCCTGGTCAGCAAATGAAACTACCCTGGATTTTGGTATAAAATTTTTTTGCTTGGTTTGCTAAACCGGTGGATTATAAAGCCTTGGCACTTCATGAAGAGAGCCCGCCTTAGAATGAAACCAACACACAAAAGACAAAGCCAAGGGCCAGGAAGAAAGGCAGTGTGTACATGAAATCCTTTAGGTCCCTGGCACCAGCTAACCAAATGTCAAACTCATCCCTTCGCTTTAGCCAATAAATTCTCTTTTGAAATTTAAGCCAAATGTAACCAATAACACTGTCTTATTTAGCAGTTTTTCAAACAAGTGGATCAGCAGAATAATCTGGATTCAGGCAACACCTAGGGACTTGGTTGGGCAGATATGAAAATAATGGAAGTCTACTAGCAGAGGTCATGGGCCCAGGGACAGGAAGGTTAAGTTTGTTAATGGAGAGGGAGCATAAAGAGCAAAGCAGGTTCCAGTTAGGAAAGATTGGGGCTATGGTTCATTGGAACAATTTATCATCCAGTAATCACAACGGAGTTGTATCTTGGCCCAAGATCAGAGGTTTTTCTAAGTATTATGAAAGACTCCTAAGTAGCAGAAATGGAACTAGTATTAAAGTAAATGAGAAAAGGAACAAAAACACCTGATTGTTGAGCGAGGTTCCTTTTAGACAGGATAGGGTTGTTTCCAGAGCAAAGTTGGACATCAAGTACCCATCTGAGAGTAAAATATGTCTGCTGGGGGGAAGCAGGAATGTGGGGTGAATGTAAACAGTGGAATGATAGAGGAGAGGGAGGAAGAGAATGGAGCTCAAGAGACACACATGTACAGCCAACATTAGGTTCAGTGGGTTTATGACCGACAATGCTTTAAGGAGCTGCAAAATTTTTAATTCCTTTAAAATCAAGAAAGAAATTGAACTTCTAGGTTGAAATTATTTTACATACCATATTAATATTAATATATTTATCTTTATACCAACATAGTCACAAAATATAATTTTGTATATGTACATATATATTTATTATTTTATTTTATTTTTTAATAGAAGAGATCCACAAAAAAGAAAGTACTGAGGGCCCATGAAAGTAATAATGCTGCCCTGCCTTGGGTACTATGACAGACTCTGTAATTGGTACCCCAAAGTCCTCCACAGTCACCTACTCCCTGATTTTCTCTACTAGAAAAGCTGAAAGACTAGACAGTTCACTTTTCCAGATTCTCTTACAGTTAGGAGTGGCATGTATAGAGTTATAATGAATGGAATATATATGTGCATATAAAAAAAACTCACTAGGTTCTATGTCTGGGAAAACATTTTAAAAGAGAAAAAGGTAGTTTTCCTAAAGAAAATATCTGACCCATAGTAAGCAGTCAATAAATGATAGCTAATAATAATAGAAACAATAATAATTTTGTTACTGAGAAGATCACAGAACAGAGAAAGTGATGACTGCTAACATGAATTTCTCATTCCCCACTTGTTCCTTGGATTCAAAACATATTGGCTGCCATGGAAACCATAACGGTCACCTAGATTTTCTTTAATGATAACACACGTGCCCTAGAAATCAGCAGATGGCGATAATTGTAGCCGATCACATTGCAAGACTGGCTGGCTCAGAGGGAGGTGTTTCATGGTAAGGACTAAAGCCATAATTTGTCATGGGCTTTTTGGACAATGCTAAAACCCTGAGGACTGAATTATGAGGCAGTCTATGGATTTTGCAAGCTGTTGCCATTCACAATTTATGTGGATGTTTGTGATACTTGCTTTCCAGTGTTGATCAACTTTGTATGGATCAGAGAGGGCTTGGTCAGTGATGCTACTAAAGAAGAGTGAGTTGATAGTGGAGTATATCACCTAGGTTTATTCCTGGACATCTAAAATTCCTTAAAATGTGTAGTGCCTACGTTACTCCCTCTCCTTCCAAATTGTTCTCCCACTTTCCAGTTCCCTTTTTTTCCTATCTATCCCACACATTTTTTTCATGTTACTCCATTGCTCAAAAGCACTTTTTGATTCCTACTACTTACATAAAAACCCCGACACATCCTCAATATAAAATTCAAATCTTCCCACAGTTAAGTGCCAATCTAACCTATCTTTCACCTTTATCTACCTTTTCCTCTCCAAGCATTCGGATCTCTTGAAAGTACCTTGAATATACCGTGTTATGATGTGCTGCTTGAAATCCCCTTCATGGTATTTAATTCTCATTTATGCCTTAGTAATTGTTCTGGCCGAGATTCAAGTTCTCAGAACTATTATGGGTTTACACCTAATTTTGTGGTATATAATCTCACTTAAGGAGATAATGTATATAAGCTTATTAGCATAGTACAGTGCAGGAAAGAAGAAAAACTGGTTTAAAAATAGTATTTGTTGCCCGGCCGGGCGTGGCTCAGAGGTTGAGCGTCCACCTGGGATCCAGGCAATCGGGGTTCGATTCCCGGTCAGGGCACATGCCCGGTTGCGGGCTCCAGCCGATCAATGACTCTCTCATCATTGATGTTTCTGTCTCTCTCCCTCTCCTTTCCTTTCTCTGAAATCAATAAAGATATATTTTAAAAAAATATTATTTGCTTTCAATATGTATTTTTTGAATCTATTTAGCAAGGATGTAAGTATTTTGAAGAGGTTGTTGGTATATCTCATTTTTCTTGTATACCCCACAGTGTACAGCACTGCATAGTAAATACTTGGTAGACAACAAATAAATTCTCAAGGACTGTGGTTTTTAAAGTGGAGTTCAGGGAACCTTGGAGATCCCTAAAACATTTTCAGGTGAACTGTGAGTTCATAATAATACTAAAATATTACTTGCCCTGTTTATATTCACCCATGGAGTTTTCCAGAGGCTATATAACTATTGATGTTGTAACAGAAGAAATGCATAAAACTGGTATGAAAATCCAGCTGTTTTTTGTTTTTTTTTTATTTAAGAGATTGGAAAAATATTTTTCACTAAATGTTTTTGCTTTTGGAAATGTAGTTATTTTTAAAAAATATGCCACATATACAGGGTGGGGCAAAAATTGGTTTACAGTTGTATGAGAAACACCAAGTTTATTCTTGGATTATTATTATTATTATTTTTAATTCTCACCTGAGGATATTCTTTCCACTGCTTTTCAGAGAGAGTGGAAGGGAGAGAAAGAGAGAGAGAGAAACACCGATGTGATCGATTGGTTGCCTCCTGCACACACCCTGACCAGGGCTGGGGATTGGGCCTGCAACCAAGTTGGATGCCCTTGACCAGAATCGAACCCAAGACCCTGCAGTTCACCGGCCAACGCTCTAACCACTGAGCCAAACCAGCTAGGGCTTTTGTATTATTATTTATTAATTATCGTATTATTTTCCATAGGAACAACTGTAAACCTATTTTTGTCCCACCCTGTAGCAATATGTAATGAGTTTATTATGGTTATCTTTAAATAAATGAATAAATACATATTTTTAATTTCTCAATTGAATTTAAATTATAGTAAATATTGATAGATGTAATCCATATCAACAAAAGCTTTTTGGACTCCCTGATATTTTCTAAGAGTATAAAGAGTCCAACATGTGAGAGACTTGCTGCTCAAGCAGTTTATACTTTGCTGCTTAAGGAAAGAAGGCAAGACAAGGCAGGTGAAAAGGGGTGGTGGAGATACCACCAGTTCCTATTATTGTTTAAAAAGTGAACATGCATTGGACAGAAAACTCAGCAGCTTTCCTTTGAATGATTAGATAATATGGAAGTCAAAATGTCTTACATACAGAGAAATTAAATTTAGATATTTGCAAAATGCTGCTTTCCTCAACAATAACATGTCTGCCATTTGTTAAACCCCATCTGTATATTTTAGCTAGTTCTATGGATTAGAAATGTACATAAATGTTTTTCTAAACTTATTCATACTGATAAGTTAGAATTCCTTTCATTTACCAGCTTCTTACATTATTTGGCCATTTCAAGAGCTAAAATATAGTATTGTCTATTTCCAAACACTGACACTGATACTAACATTTGTTGACTATATGATACGAACCAAGAATTTTTCTAATTCTCTATACATATTAACTTATTCAATTCCATAGAAAACTGGCAGAGTAAACACTCTTATTATTTCCATTTTACAGATGAGGAATACAAAGAATGTACAGGTTCGATAATTAACTAAAGTTGCTCAGCTAGCAAAATATGGAGCTAAGATTCATGCACAGCAATCTGGCTCTGGAGCAACCTAGCACAGAATGCTCTCTTGGAGATTTCACAAATATTTAGCTTTTCCCTTAAGAAAAAAAGGGCAAGATATTCTTTAATTGATGAAATTAACTAATTTTGATTATAAGCTCTTTATACTAATAACAATGGAAATCTTTTTAATTGTAATGATATCAAATATTGTAGGCCTAGAATTAAAATATCATTGCTAAGAGGCATACATTTTTGCTTTTTGCTGATTTTGATTCAGTCTCAACTAGGTACTCTCAAATTTTATGGACTTGTTATAAGCTGTCTAAAATAACTATAAATTTGAAAACCCTGCCTCTAGAGTTGTCCTAATTATTTCTAACTTCCCGAATTATGTGTTAGGCTGTTAAATGTGAGACACTGTGGCTTAGTACTTGCACGAAGATGCAATAATTGGGAAATAAAGCTGGTGTGGAGGGAAGTGAGAAGGCTGAGCAGTGCTGGGGTCAGAGATGATTGCATTAGAGACGAGCAACTCTGGTTGTAAAATTGCAACCAGAATTCAGGGTCCAGAAAGGTTAACTGTGAATATCCATTCTTTTCACAGCTGCTATAAAGACAAATCCAGGCTCTGGTGTTGCTGGACTTTGTTCTGGGGCAGGTCAGTGAAATCTTTTCACCACCCTAGAAACAGACAATGGGTAGAATCCTACAGCCTGCAGGGTGTGACTTGCTTTTCTAACCAAATGCTTATGTGGGTAATCAACACCATGGGTGCAATTAATTAATTTGAAAGATTATACGTCAGAATTTTATTAATCAATCCTATTCATCTTTTCACAAAGTTCATTCGAAGAAGACATTGTTTTTAATTTCTGAGTTATTTAAGGGCTCAGACATTTAGTGACTAATGCCACAAGGCCACCAGATGTGCTGTATCAGCTTCAGGAGTGTAATTCTCCTGGGCCCACCTTCCCATTCCCATTTACATGGAGGTTAAGGACCAATACTACTAAGATTTTAAAGATTTGTTATAACTCCTAATTTACTTATTACTTTTTTCCTTTTTTTCCTTTGGAATGTTAAGAAAGGGTTTCATTAATGTCAAGGGGTTGTGCTTTGCTTTAGATGTAGGCAGATGAGGAAATTGGGTGAGGGCTGTGGATAGAAAAGACCAATGGGAGAGTAAGATGAATACTAGTGTTAAACAGACAACGTGGGTATGCTCTGCATGAAATAAGAACGGTGAAAGTAAGAAAGGGCATGGGGACTCGATTATGTGCAGGAGGGCAGTCATTGCAATAAATTATCTAAAGAAAATAATTCCAGTTGGTCAAATGCAGGTTGGGAGAGAGAAATGCCGACAAGAATATTCTGTGAAGCTATAGCATTTTCATTTGATTGCACATTTGATATATTTTCATTCACTCTCAGTTTGTGTCACTCAGAATTTAGTTTTAAGATAACAAAACACAATTTCCTGATAGCTATTTTAAACTCAGTAATTCTATTTTCTTTGCCTAAGTGATTTATTTTCAGCTCAGTTTTGGTGGTTTGAAAGGGTCATGTGTTTGATGACACATCTTTAGAGTTGTGTGGAAAAAAGTTTTATATTTTTCTCAGCACTATTACATCATTACTTCCTTTTTTTACATATCTAACTAACTTTTTTTCAAATCCATGCAGAGCTCCTTCTTTTATTTTAAGTGATTTGCAGAAGGCCATGACCTCCCATAGCTTTCTGTCTTGGGTCTAACCCTCTCACTTGCTGATGAACAGCCAAGTGGTCCCTGTTCACACTCTGGCTGCCTAATTATCACCCCATGGTCTTCTTTTTTGGAAGATAAGGAAGCTATATTTACACTGCTACCACCAAATTCTACTATTTTCCTGCAGTTAGTCTGGTCTCTTGATCCCCAACTTTTTTTTTTCTTCCTTTTGATCTTCCTGGAAAGGATCAGGAGTGGTTGTAAAATACTATATGGGCCACCTGTACATCCTGTCGCTTGGGGAAAAAAAGGTCCCTACTACACTGAAAGAGGCATATATGAGATGAGGCAGATAGTCCCATTAAGCCGATGGCTTTCAGCAATTCAGGATATCTGGTGAACTCTTGCACTACCTTTCAGACTCAATATTGAGAGCCAGCCCATGACTTGTTTCAGAATCACAGATAATAATTGTTCACTGGAAAATGCAGACAATTCCTCCTTGTCCTGGCACCCCAAGATAGTAATCTGCTACTTTAAATTTCCCAATCCAGTTTTAAAATGATTTGTTAAAATATCATTTTTGAATATTGAACCTTATAATGTTATTTCGAAAGGAGAGAACAATATCTGCCCTGTATTTTCATAAAAATCCATTCTACTTATGGAAAGCTTACATCTTTAGAAAATTAGAATTCAGAGTACTGAAAAAGTTGTTAGAAGGATTCAAAACAGAAGGAAATGACTTCAGGTGGAATATTCAGAATTTAAAGTCTTGACCAAATGGGCTCCACTTCATACTGAGAGATGGGCATCCTTTGGGCCAGGCTGTGAGGTGGTGGAGAAGAGGGAACAGAGGCAAGACAAGTGCTTCTTATTTTATGAATAATAGTGTTACATCAGGTTAACGTGGCATAGTTAAGCGTTATTTCAGCAAACACATTTTGAGAAAATACTTTTTACTTACACAATCACTATACCTTGGTAATATAAAAATATTAGAATCTTAGAATGTTGGGGCCACAAGGAAATTCAATAACCGTTTAATCCAGATTCTACATTCTTAAGATGAAAAAGTGAACATCCCAGTTATGTAACCGGCCTCAATTTCCCTAGCCAGTTCAGGGCAGAAGAGCTTTGAAGAAAGTTTTTCAGCACCCAGTCCAACGTTCTTTTGTGTTTAAATCAATATATTTTTCAGTTCTTCCTCTAACAGAAGGGAAATAGTTACCCAACCTATAGTACTCCCAACCTATCATCATGTTTCCTGTCATGAAAAGTGGGAGGATTAGGGGAGCATGGGAGTGCTATGAGCTTTAGATGAAGAAAAATGCAAGAAATGAAAGGGACTGATACCAAGAGTCACTCCGATGCTTGGCATAGGAGCATAGTTTTAAGACAAATAATCTGTCTATGTCTAGGTTTATCAAATACTTTCTCATTCAGCACATGGAATTTTCTAAGATAGCTGCCCAAGTGAAAAAAGAGTGTTTATGATTCATAGTCACCCCACTGAGTAAAATTAAGTTTGATAAGCAAGCTTATATGTGTAGCATCTACATGTGTAACTGCCTGAAATATTCATGTAAACAACCTTCCATGTCCTTGGATTTTATTCTTGGTGATGGGTTGGTAAAATACTGTCAGGCCCATTGAGTATTAATTAAAAGTAAAAAATCACACAACTAAGTATTAGCACAATCTGTGCAATTTGTGGTTCTAATTTTCTTTTGTACAAACATGGTTTTTCCATAAGTATAAAGTATGCACATATATATATTTTAAATCTTTTCTCTGTCTTTTAAAAGATTCCAAAAAATACTGGCTGATCTCTTCAAAGTTTTAGTCCAGCTGTGGTAGAGTATAAATGAGAAACTAGTAACCCAAAATGATTGGTTTAATCAATATACAAAAACCAGCTACTCTTGTGCCCTGGATACCTTCTATATTCTAGTAAGAAAAATATATAAGTGATATGAACTGAAATCTTGAAGTTAGAAATTGCTTTCGAATGGAGAAATCCTTTCAGACCCTGAAGTGACAGTTTGTACAAAATTTTATTTGTTGCAAATACAATCTTCTCTAAGGCTTGCCCAAATGGAGAAACAAGGCATCTAACAGGAAAAAAAGATGCACTATTCTGGCTGCCATCTAATATTATCTTTAAATAAACTATAAAAATGACAGCCCCGAAGAGCATTGTGTATGAGGGAAAAAACACAGTAGAGTTCCTCCTATTGAAATGTCTGAGTTGGTTGAACGATTATCGGAAGGAATTGTGAGGAAATGTGCAATATGATCATGGATTTCAATGGCTAACTTACTTATATTCCCTCTTTTCTTCTTTCTCTCTCTCCTTTCCTCTTTCTCCATTTCTTCAAGCTGCATTCTCTGACCTGTTTCGCTGACCTTGTTTCTTTCCTCGGGTCCTGGGCAGTACTGAGACTGTGATATTGTATAACACACTTCCATTAAAAAAAAAAGCAAAAAGAAAAAAAAAGCTGGGTTTTGTTCCCAAGTGCAAGGGGAAAAAAATAAACACAGAATTGTGAGGCACACCCGAGAAGACGATTCTATTAGAATGTGAGAATTTCAAAAATTTTATTTTACTTTAAAATTAATTTTATACAGGTATGCTTTACATAAAATAAAATCATCACCCCTTTCCAGTATGTAGTTGTGTAACCATCACTATAATCTACACATAGAACATTTTCACCACTTTTGTAAGTTATTTCATGTCCATTTGCAGTCAGTTTCCTTCCACTATCCATAGCTCCTGGCAACACTGACCTATCTTTGTCCCTATGGCTATATCTTTTATAGAAGGTCATGGACTTCATCAAAATCTAAAAGTTCTACTCTATAAAGATACCATAAACAAAATAAAATGATAAGCCACAGACTGGGGAAAATATTGCAAACGTAGTTGTTAAAGTCTATATACAAAATATATAAGAACTCTTATAAACCTTTAACAAAGAGACAAGAACAACTAAATTAAAAATTTGAAATATTTGAATAGCCACTTAGAAAATAAGTTATATTTTTGGCCGATAAACATATAGAAAGATGGTTGGTATCATTAGTCATCAGGGAAATTAAAACTTTACAAAATGAAATACTATTACATGCTCGCTAGAACGGCTAAAATACAAAATAATAAAAAGTGCTGGTGAGGATATGGAGCAACTTGAACTCTCACACACTGCCAGTGGGAATACGGACAGCGTTATAAACTGTTCAGTGTGTGTGCATCTGTGTCAGTTCACCGCGATCAAAAATCAAGTACAGCCCGGCGGGCGCGGTTCAGCGGCTGAGCATCGACCTAGGATCCAGGAGACTGAGGTTGGATTCCTGGTCAGGACACAGGCCCAGTCAGGGGCATGCAGGAGGCAGCTGATCAATGACAACTCTCTCATCACGGATGTTTCTATCCCTCTCTCCCTCTCCCTTCCTCTCTCTGAACTCAATAAAAATATATTTTAATATATGACTGTGTCCACATATAGAGGAAAAACTTCTTTAAAAACATATTTAGAGTCAGCCATTGGAATTTCTTTTCTTTTTGTTTTTTAAGACAAGAGGCCCTCTAAGCTAAAAGATTGATCAAAATCTGCGATCTTCCTCTTCCTTAATGGTAAATATAAACAATTCCACTGCTCCAAAGAAATTTCACAGAATCTATAAAAAGTACCTTTAAAAAAAAAAAAAAAGTATCTTTAAATCTATGAATCTATGAAGGAAGACTTCATATTTGGAACATGACTGGAGCTGTTGAAGAATCAATCACTTTTGTTTCCACCTTAGTTCCCAGTTCTTTTTGGAATATAGATTAATAACTGAGTAGCTCAATATATCTTACACAATGTCTGTTTCTCCGATTTTTAGAATGACTAATAGAAGACCAGGGAGGGGAAGCCACTCCCATGCCTCCGGTCTATTTCAGCCTCACCTCACTCTTTGCTAAAAGATCTACAGATCTACTCCTTTCAGTCCTTGGAGTAATGGCTTGTATTTTAATAATATGGAAAGATATATAAAATTGACTCTGAAAACACAGAAAGAAAGACAAAGCTAGGAAGTTGGGGAGATAGTTCTGAATTTACATTTGGAACATTATTGGATTCTTGTTATCATAGTACTGAGTTTTCCTGGGAATATTCTCTACTCTTTTCTTCACATTTCAATACCTTTACATCTGTAATGCTTAAGCGTGTTTATGATGTAATTAAAAGATTTTTTTTATTTTTATTTGATTTTGTTACTATTGAGGAGCTTATAATAAATGAAATAAAATAAGAAAGTTAAATATTTAAGCATGTAAAAGTCTTTACTTTTTGTTTATACTTAAGAAGTACAGGAGATAATTTTTTAGGGTAGTGGGAGTATTTGTATGGTAATATTGTGGTGCCTACATGCCACTATGTGTTTGTCATAACCTTTAGAAGTTTACAACACCTTAATGTATAAAAAAAAATCAATCAGGAGATTCAGGGGTCCCAAGGTGGAATGCAGACAGTGTTACACACGTATGACCTAGTCTCACTGAAGATGAGGGAAAAGACTCTGATCTAAGTAACTTTGAGAAATTGTGTTTTGACTGGAAACTAAGACTAAATACAAAAGAAACTATACATAAATACCATACTCTAGTTGATAAAGCTTTCTTCTCAAGTGAATATATATGAATAATTATGAAGTTATTACACATGTATCATGGGACTGAACAAATAAAAAGATAATGATGGTGAGAGCTTTGTTTTTCACTGTTTGAGGGGCAATAAGTAAGGGATTGAGGCTAGAAGGAGCTATGTGGTACTGGATTCAAGTTGGAGACATCAGTAGGAACTCATGTTTAACTTAATTTACATACAAATAATAGATAAAGAAATACCTAAAGATAGGCTTGTATATATGGATGAGCATATATTAAAGTATTTCTTAGCTCTGTCTCCCGAAAGGACCCTGAAGCAGGGCACTCAAGTAGTATTGAGCTCACCCAGGTTCAAGATACTAGTTTCTAACACCATTCTCTGATGAAAAGAAGCAGGGCTCTTTCGAGAAATGTCTGATTCAAAGCTGAGCAGGAACAATTTTTAGAATATCTTATTACTAATTTTGCTGCCCTGGCACATCAGATAAGAGATTGATGCTAGATAGGTTAAATGACGTTGCCTATAATTTATCTAGAAAGTAAATTATAGCACAGGAAAGTGAAGGACTGGCTCCTTCATCCTATACTATTTCAGGTCCACAGGAGCTAAGCCACCTGCCTCAGTTCATTGGTTTTGTTACTTTAATTCACTTGAAGACAATATTTCCATCCAAGGTATTTTGGGGGTTCTCAAAATAGAGGAAGTAATTAGATTCCCAAACTTTATGTGGGGTTACTATTATTTTTATGGAATAAGATAAAATTTCTCAAGGAGCTAAAAATACAGGGTCTATTTTCTTTTCATGTATTTAACTTTTCTTAGAGGAAGAAATTTAAACCTCATTGATAGCAGAAGAAAATTTTTATGAGTTACAAACTCCCTGAGAATTTTCAAGTACTACTGAGTCTTCTGAGAAGGCAGGGAGAATGAAATAATATGCCACTGCCCTTGAAAATCCCATTGCTTTTACTTTTGTGAAACAGGGAAACTCTTGTAAGTCTTGTGCTATAAACCATTGTCTACTACAAATACCCTGGAAGTGAATTTCTAATACATCTTTTGGGACTTTTAAGGCCTCAAGTAGAATTAAAATCAACTTTCAGCAAAATGCAGATCTTTTGGGGAGCAGTGATTCATGACATTCTCTTCTTGAGAATCATGGAACAGATGTTCTCAATACCACACACGATGGCTATGTCAACTTCAAAATGGAGTGGAGAACTGAGGTGGCTTCCCAGACAATGTTGATCATGAAGCAATCCAGGCCTTGATTATTGTGATGTCTCATGGGGCCTCCAACTTTCAAATGCTCCTCTTTACAAACAAAATGCTCATTTTTTGAAAGAACTTTGCCAGAGAAAAGACTTGGGATATAAACAGATGAATGGGCATAGACATAGACATGGTTCAGATACTTTCATACACTTGAAACAGCGTTAATTAAAAACTTTGTTAGTAGAGCTTCTCATTTAAGTTAGGCAGCTGCATCAGAACTCATTAGGAGGGGAAAAAATAAGGCAAAAAGGACAAATGGTGGAAAATTCATAGAATCTCTGGTTGGAAAGTCTCAAATAAAAGCAGAGTACAGTAGATCCTATTTCCTGGAATATCCCTGGTGTACACCATTTGTCCCAGTGCCATTATTAACTGTCCCACCTCCCACTCCCTTAACTCTCAAATGTTTTCTGCTTTGAATTAAATGGTCATCCTATTTAGAAGTCATTGAGTCCAGCACCAATTCATATTGTTTTCTCAATGTGATGGTCTGAAGTGCAGCAAATGAAAGAAATCGAGAACTAATGTATGCTACCCCATATAATAGCATACCAATAAACAAAAAACCAAATTTATCATTTTTTATATAGTCTTTTTACAAAGATATAACTCTTGAGATTTCTGGGATTCAGTAAAAACTTTCCTTCTTCCCTAACAGGGTAACACATGAGAAATAAGACAAGGAATGAGACAGACAGGAAATCTAAGTATCATCTACATCATTGATAAAGTTGCAAGATGCATCTTTTTTTAAAATTTATCTTCATTGTTGAAAGTATTACAGGTGTCCCATTTTTCCCCCCCATTGACCCCTCCACCTTGCTCCTACCCCTCCCCAGGCCTTCACCCCATTAATGTCTGTGTCCATGAGTTATGCACATATGCATATAACTTCTTTGGTTAATCTCTTCCCACCTTCCACATGTATCTTTGTTTGAAAAACAAATACATTTTCTAACACTGGACCCCAGGATATGACAGCTTTAACTAGTCATAGAAATGCTGGACACATTTGACGTGCCTGAGCCTGAAGGCACCACAGAGAATTCCTGCTACCTGTGGGACAGCCTGTGAGCTGGGGGATGAATCCTTTGTTCAAGTTACTCTGCTGCACTTAGAGGGTCTGATGCAGATAAGAGTAAAAGCAGGAGCACTAACTGCAAGCATCAGCCCTCTCTCTCTAGGCTAGTCAGCCCCAGGAGAGGGGAGGAGCTGAGCTGAGCACCTAGCTTTTTCTTTTCAGCTGTACCAGTCAGTGTGTCTCAAAGGACCATAGAGGGTCCAGGCTTGTAACACTAATGAAGCTCCATTGAGGAAAGATTGGCCACTAGAGAAAAGAGTTCCTCACATGAAACATCATTTATTAAGAAAAGAGAATGTAAGAAGTCTTCAATGGTTTGAATCTCATGATCTCATGATAGCATGGTAAAGCAACATTTTAGATAAGTTATGTTAAGTTTGTAGAAAAGTAGATGAATTTCCTAGCATTGTTGTAGAATTGGGCAGAGAAGCTGACCCCTGAATTGCAGATTTAGTTTCCCTAAGCACCTAGTAATCCTCCAAAACTTATTCACACTGACAGTGTAGCCCTTCCCTGGGCCCACTTCTCCATTTTGATCACTTTAATGTCATCAACAAGTGAACAGCATCATTTGAGCTGGTTACCTATAGTTAGAGCTGTTTTGTGCCTGAGCTGTTTTTCTGTACACTGTTGACAGAGTATTGGACCTGAAGACATTTTATTTTGCAGATAGACTGTTCGCATTGCTTGTGATCTCACATCACACTGTTGGAACGAATTGCATTATCTGACACAAATCATCATGCCCGCAGGGTGTTCATTCTCAGTCAAAATTACAGACTTCTTATCTATTTGTGGGGAAAGTGAAAACAGGGGTGTGTGCTGATGAGTTTCAAAGCTGAACACACTGATTCATTTACAGGGAAGGGAAAGGTAAGAAGATGACATGCTTCCGCTCAGTGGACTGAAGCCTGACTGTCGGGAGCATGTTCTATTTTACATTTAGATTGAATGCTCTTTTCCCAGCAGCTGCCAGGTGATTACCAGGGAGGGCATTCTGATTCGCTTGGTGAGAGAGGTGATTGCATTTCCCCCTCACCTACCCCCCTTTGGCTCCTGAGGACTGGAAGGAAGGCAAGTGTTAGCTCCCCCGACTCAGCCCTTTTGGGTGCTGCTTTGCTTTGGATGGAACTGGGGCTTTAGGAGTGAGATGCCTCTCACTGGGAATTTCAGGATAGGCCATCTTCTCAAGGATAAGGTCACATACAGGGGCATTTACCAAGGTAGCTCTATAAATAGCAAAATAGCTAAATCCAAATAGCTCTGGATTTGAATTGATTATTTTTCATTTTAGCTCAAAATTCAAATTCCTTTGCAGTTTTGTTTTCAATGCTTCCCTCCACGCCCACCAAATATGGAGCTTTTTGGTGTCAGATGTGTCATTTCTTCTCCTAAATTCTTTTATGTGTGTTGATTGCTCCTTTTTATTTATTTGTTATTTTGTTTATTGAACTGATAAAACAAATGATTGGAATTTCCTGCTGGGGCCCCACACTGTTTATATAGTCACTTAGCAACTGGGATGTAACACTTTCTGAATTATCTGGAGTAGCTTTGCTTATGTGCTAGATGAAATTATTCCGTTTGTTCCAGCAAACAGGAGGGGGAAAAGTCAATAGTAAGAACAGAGTACCATTCCATTGTTCTTTCCATGTGACTCCGAGGAACATCTGGTCTCATTAATCTCAAGTGCTTTGCTAAATGTGATAGACGTATCCTGAGTTCCATTCATCTCAAGCATGGTCCATTGAAAACTGCTGTTGCATAGTAATGTGGACAGATGCTTTGAAGCATGTAGTTTTCAAACTGTTCAAAAGGAACAGCATTGTCCAGCAGGGTGGGAATGGGGCTCAGCACACTCTACCTTATGGTCATTGGTGTGAGTATGACCCAGCTTAGAAACAGCTGAGGCTTCCGTCCCACAAATTGGGTGGTCTTAGCTTGATTTTTTACAGATTGCCCATGTGTAATAAATGTTGACAACCACAGGATGAATTATGTTCCAGCTTCCATGGTGCGGTTTCTGGGAGTCCGTGGCCTAGAACTGCCATATGGACCAGACACATGAGGAAATTCTCTATTAGGAACTTAGTAACTAAATTACTTTAACATTCAAAATGGGGTTCAGTTTATAAAAAACTCTGGAATAAAGCTGGGGTCCTGGGGTAGGCCAACGTTGATAGAATTATTGACTTTGCTCAGAAATTTATGGTGTAGAAAGGATAGATTGTAGAATCAGATAGATATAGGTTTGAATTTCACTTTGGGCAAGTAATTTAACTGACTCTAACCTTAGGGAAAGTGATTTAACCTCACTGAACCTCAATGTCATCATATATAAAATTGGGATAAAATTGTTCACCCTCAGGGACTGTGAGAAGTAAGTCAGAGAACATGTGACATAACTAAAACACAGCAGGCATATAATGTATATTTCTCAATTCAACCAAAAGGAGTGGGTACAATTTTACTACGTATTCTGAGTTGAATCTATTAAGAGGCCATGGATCAAATTGCTTCATTCTTTTGTGGATCCTTTGGGGCATGGAAAGGAGGAATTAGAGCAATGTCAGGAATTACCCAAGCAGTGAAGTCGGGTGGTACTGGGAGGAGCACTCAGGCATCCATGAAGTTGACAGTTTAGGTTCGGCCTCTGAACAGGAGCAATGCGGTTCAGCAGGCAAATTTCAGCACAGCGTTCTTTGCTCTGGGTACATTTGCATCTGACTGATTTTTGCTATTCAACAAATTGTTTCTCAGTTCATGAGAGGCTGTTTCATTATTTATCAACGCTCCCTCATGTTCAGGAATTAATTTGCTCTAATTATGGCAGCATATTCATGAGAATGTGAGAGTTTTGAAAAGAAAGACCTCCTAAAACGTTCTCAGTGTGCTCGTGGGATATACTGAGGAGGCAAACTGCTCATCTTTCTACAGGGTTTTTCATTTTCAGGGCCCAACTCAATTTTTGTCTTTTTCATGAAGTTTCTTTTGACATCCCCCCTCTTTGACATCTCTTTCCTATATTCCTATAGCACTTAGCATCACTAGTCACAATCTTAGTCTCAGTTATAAACTTCCTTGAATAACTTCTTTGCATTTTGCAAATGTGATCATCTATTCTCCCATCTAGATTTTTAATGCTTTGTTGTTGGGCTGTACTACTTTGTCAAAACTCCTAATGTAGCGCTGTTACATAAAACGTGATCAGAAAGTACACACTGATTGACTGGCTCATGGTTTAGTGCAATTTATCCTGGGACCGCAAAAGATTATGTGGAGATAATGATCTGGTTCTTTTTTCCTTCCCGGACAAAAGGAAGCACTGCTTCCCAGTCCCCTTGCAGAGCCATGGGGCCATTTCTGGCCTGTAAGCTGTGACTAGAAGTGATATGTCACTTGCAGGCTGAGGCAGTGAAAATGGTAAAGACACAAGAAGGAGCAGCCTGGACCACTAGGTCACTGCCCTGAGGGTAGGTACTCAGGAGAGTGACCTGATGTTCCCTGGTTGTGTGTTAAATCACTGGCATTTTGAGCTTAATTTCTTTCAGTGTCGCAACTTAGCCTCTGTTGACAAGTTGTAGTGGAGGTTGGGATGTGTCACCTGGACCTCCACTTCTGGAAAGCTCGCTCACTTCTCAAGTAACTGGGTGCTGGCTGTTTGGAGCTGAATATCTCTCTGGCAGCTGTACTAGTTAAAGGGAGTTTCCGGGCCCACGGCTGACTGCTTCCACAGAGCATCCTACATCCGATGACTGGTAGATGAGGCAGCATAAGTCCCAACCCTGCTGCCTCAACAGGAGACAGCTTTGAAGAAGGAGCATGAAATCTTCCTGTAAAAACAGCATTTAAATTTAACTTCTTCCTCTGCCAACTCTTGGTTCTCTCGCTCCCTTACAGATGCCCTTCCCTAGGGCACTCCTCGGCAAACCTTTGCTTGTGTCTCTGCCTCAGGGTCTGTTTCCCGGGGAACCAGAACTAAGATACTAATACTGAGTTGTTTCAAATTCCAGTAATAGCTAAAGACGTATAGAGTGAAGGCAAAGGATGCAGTTTTAGTCCTGAGTGAATCCTTTAACCACCCAACTTAAAAAAACATGCAAAGATTCAGGAGACCTTGTTTCTACTAATAGTTACTTTGCAAATAACCTGCAGAGTAACTTCTGTTACTCTGTTTCTTCATTTGTCAAATAGAGATAATAACAGAGGTTCTAAAGAGAGCACAGAGCTACTGTACAGATCAAACATGGAAGTGCAGAGAAGCTTGTAATGCTTTCTACATAAGTTATGATCTCTCTGGATTTAACCTCACGTTGCCTGCACCCAGACTGTGCAGTGTCATCGTTGACTTATTTTTCTCCGACTTCCCAGCAGACTGAAGCTGTCTGAGCACAGGCGACATTTCAGTACCTTTTGGCCTTCACCTGAGCATGGAGCACAGGGCCTCACATCAAGCAGGAGCCCAGCGCATATTTACTGACTGTTCCCTTTGGGGCCTGCACACCCAGCCACACGTATAGGAACTATTATTCCAGAAGAGCTTTCCAACTCACATTAGTGAAAAACAGGAGATTGAAGGGACATTAAGAAGACTCAGTGGATCAACATCAGTCCCATCTCCCATTTTCACTTTAATTTGGAACCAGCAGATTAAACTCCCTCATGGAGATATATAAACTGTGTTTTAATGAAGAAACATGCTGGGAAAGGTTGAAAAAAGTGAATCAATTTTAGCCCCAAAAGACACAAAGTTAATTTTGGACTTAGGAGTAAAACTTAAATAAATGGAGAGATAATAATAAAACCAAACAGGAAGCTTCAGGCCCCAGGTAGTTCGTGGAGAAAGTTATGAATGAAGGATGCAATTAGAAATTAATTCCATTCAGAGCAGCACGACCACCTCACCAGCGATAACATGCAGAGGCATTTATTTCAGAGAGGTTTCAGGCTATAGGATCTTTTGAAGTCACTCCTACCCAGCTGATGTGTATGCCAAATAGAATTATTCCCATGTGTGTCATACTTTTTGTCATGATCCAGCTGCATCTGCTGGAGGAGGTGGAGAGAGGTCACCATGATTCCAAGTGTGTCACTAATAACTAGCAGTGTGTTAAGCAGGCAAAGCTGTGAAAAGAAGAAGGCAGACCTCCTGCGAGGGGGAGGAGTCCTGCACCTCAGTGTCTCCAGCATTGTGTTCCAGGGAAGCATGACACCATGGAAACTTCGGAGCGATTTCCCCCAATCAGAACAGGCTGTGCTGAGGGGATAAAGGAGAAATGTGTTACTCTCCTTTAGTCAATTAAAAACTCATATGTTTGTTGGCAACAAAAAGAAATAAGTGGTCACCATTCCCTAACACATTTTAATGAAATTGCTTCATAACGACCATGATTATTCCAGGGATTATCTCACCAGATTCGCTGTGATAGATCTTCACCAGAGACAGGAAACGATGCCATTACAAGATGCTGCTGGGGAGCTCACCCTCAGCAGTGGGATAAAAGCAGCGTAGTTTGCCCTCCTAAGATACCTTTTAACCCAATTCTTCTAAATACTTTGCCGCTACCAAATTACAGTCTAAACCACTTTGCAAGTGATTTTATTTTGCTTTATATGTACCATTTAAAAGGTTTGGCATAAGCCATGCAATCAGAAAAGCGACTGTTTTAGTTATGAGATCTTCTCAGAGCTAACCCTCAGTCTAGGCCAAGAATTATATAGAGGGAATTAAAAAAAAATTTTTTTTTTGCACAATATGATCTAGAGCACATGCAAAGATTCAGTGAGGTATATTTTGTTATAATTGCTAGGCACAGTTATGGAATGCTGAGAAATGAACAGTAGAAAAAGTCCAATCGATGGGGAAATAATTGGAAATAAAAAAGCTAATTTTAACCAAATGTTTTAGCCTAAATTTTAGCCTAAATGATAATGTTTAAAATTACATTTAATAACTAGTCATATTGCTTCCTTTCAAATACCCCCTATAGCCACAGTCTTCTTTACTTCTCCCTGTTGAATATGTACTACCCACTGTATTAAAAGACTCTACACTGCAACTTTTAATAAATTAAAACATATAGCATGCTCACATGTATTTTGGGTCATTCTCAGTTTGGTAAGATGGTGGGGCCTGACAATTCAGTGTCAACCGAATTAAGTTTTAGGTCTGTATGTATTCTCAGTTAATGGCAACTCTATCCTTACACTTGCTCAGAAATCTGGGCGTCTTCTTTGAACCCTCTCTAGCACTCATCCTTCACATTGGATCTGTCAGCAGTGCTTTCGAAATATGTCTGGAGTAATTGAACCACTTCTCACCACCTCCACTGCCATCCTCTTGATCCAAGTACTATTATCCAGCCCATGAGTCATTACTGTATCTACTGACTAGTATTCTTTTTTTCCTTTCAGACCCCTTTAGTCTGTTTTCAACAGAGTAGTCATAGTGATTCTAGAGCCAGATTATGTCTTTCCTTCACTCAAGAGTCCCCAGTGGCTTATCTCACTGTGTAAAAGCAAATGTTCATACTCTGACCTATGAAGCTTTACATGACCCGACCACGTGTCCTACGATGCTCCCTAAATTCCTGCGCTCCAGCCACACTGGCCTCGCTCTTCCTCAAACATGCTGCTAGGCAGGCCTGTCTCAGGGCTTCACACAGTCTTGATGCCTGAACCCCTTTTTCCCCGTTATTCAACAAGGCTACCTCATTCATTTAATCAGTCTTTAGTCAAAAGCCTTTCTTTGGGTGAGATCTATCCTGGCTAGCCAGATAAACTTTGGCATACTCCTAAACATGAACACACACGTGCATACACACACATATTCTCTTGCTCTGCTTTATATTTTTTCCTAGCAATTGTTAGTATATAATACACATGAAATTTAAAAAAGTGATTATCTTT